>NC_060125.1:46038319-46668041 GCF_021461395.2 Schistocerca americana
TGAACATTCTGGAGGACGATGGTAAGGAACCTGATGATGTCCTCAGCGGTGGGGGGGGACGAAGGGAATTGCCAGGAGGGGTGGGGGCGTCCAGGGGACGGACAGGGACGGTGAGTTCAGGAGTGGTTGGAGGGGGTCGGGCTTTACACTTTTGGGAGTAGGTGGGTTGGGGGAGATTGCAGGTATTGCAGGAAGGAGGGGATTGGAGGTTAGGGCACTGCCTGAGGAAGTGCGCTTGCCGACAATGCGGGCAGGTGGGGGCCTCGCGGCACTCAGCTGTGGGGTGCGCGTTATAGCGCGGACACCTTTGGCAGCGCAGGGATTGAGGAGGGGAACGGGAGGGGTCGACGTTGTACTGCTGGTTAAAAAGGAGGGCACCCTCCTTCAGGAGACGGTCAATGGAGGGGGCATGCACAGAAAAAACCCGCATAAGGCGGGTGGGGCCGGCAGCGTTATGAATGCGGTGAACTGCACGCACCTCCAAATGGGGATGCGCCTTGAGCTCCGCCAACACCTCCTCCTCCGTGATCACCGGACTAAGCCGAGTGATCACGGCGGTGAGAGTTGGCGGGCGACGCGGAGGTTGGGGTTAGCAGGAGGGAGGTGGTGAAGGAGCATGGGTGAGAGAGGCATGAGGGCCAAAGCGGGTGACAGGGATGCGGGAAAGGAGGTATGTCTGGAGGGTTGGGCTGGGGGAGGAGATGAGGACCGAATCTCGGCGAGGAGTGAGGAGGGAGATGGGGGCACCAGGACAATGCTGGCGAAGGTGAGGTTCCAGGCTTCAAGGAGAGAGGGATCAGGACGGGAGAGGAGGTAGCGGTAGGAGGAGTGGGTAGAGGAGGAGGATGAGGGGGCAGGGACAGGCGGGGAGACATCCATGGCATCATGGGTGGGGGAAGGAGGACGAGACGGAGCCTTTTTGGTAGCAGAGGAAGCAGGGGTGCCTTTGGGGCGCTTGACGGCGGTGGAGGAGGTGTGGGGGATGGGAACAACGGGAATGTGGCGGGGAGGGGCAGGTTCCGGGGCCGGAGTCGGCGCCGGAGATGGTGACGGTGACGGTGAAGGTGAAGGCGACGGTGACGATGACGGTGAAGGTGAAGGCGACGGTGACGATGACGATGACGGTGGCAGTGGCGGCGGTGATGGCGAAGGTGACGGGGAGAGCTGGGCGTGGACAGTGGCCCGACGGGCCACCACCTGAGCCGGAGATGCAGTGACAGGCTGGGGGAGTGATGGGAAAGGATCAGAACGAGAGGAGCGAGAGGAAGAAGTGGGAGAGGGGGCGACAAAAATAGAGGATGAAGGGAGAGTGAGGAGAGGTGGGATGGAAGGAGGGGGGTGGGACTGGGAACACCAAGTGATAGTGGTGGAGGCGGCGGAAGGGGAAGTATAAACTATGGCGGTGGTGGTAGCGGTGGCAGCGGTGGTGGGAGCGGACATGACGGTAGAGAGAAATAATAACGAACAGAATGAAGAGGAAAGGACAAGAAACTTGGGACAGACAAAGACGAAGACGGGTAAAGACGAAGACGGCCGTAGACCAGGGTCAGGACGGCGGCGACGGCGGCGACCAGGCGGCAACGGCGGCGGCGGCGGCGACCAGGCGGCAACGGCGGCGGCGGCAGCGACCAGGCGGCAACGGCGGCGGCGGCGGCGACCAGGCGGCAACGGCGGCGGGCACCGGCTGGCGGCGGCGGCTTCGGCGGCGGGCACCGGCGGCGGCGGGCACCGGCTGGCGGCGGCGACGAACAGACGGACGGACAGACAGCAGACGGCGACAAACAGACGGACGGACGGACAGCAGACGGCGGCGAAAAGGCAGACGGACGGACGGACGGACAGCAGGCAGCAGCGGCGGCGGCGGCGGCGGACAGCGAGCAGGCAGGCGGACAGCAGGAAGCGACGGGCGGGCAGGCAGACAGAGACAGACAGACAGACAGACACAACCGCCGAAGACGGAGATTACAACCTGAGAGTAGCCCAGGCGTTGCAACCTGACGTCCTCGACTGAGGGGATCCAACCCTCTGAATGGCTGTACCCCTTTTCAAATTCCTTATCTACGCCAATCGCCTCAATCACTTCTGAGAGTAATTCTAAATAAAACACCTGTCGCTAATTGTTCGTCGTTCCATATACTGCTTGCTATACGGCCACGACGCGCAACTGATTTCCAAAATTCGTTTGCTCCCTGTGAGGATCGAACTCATGACCTCTGGTTTAATAGACCAGCGCTCTGCCACTGAGCTAAATAGGCACAGCTTAGTGCACTTTTCGGGTACTTTATTCTTATGGACTAGTGAATCGGAGCCCTTCAGCTGGAAACGCACCGCATTAGCCACCATTATTTGTATTTAGTTAGCACAGCTGCTGCTTTCCTACACATCTCACACGATATCGATGTACGCCTAAAATTCCAAAACAACACATTTATTTCATTTCAGAGTTACTTTCAGCTTCAAAAACCATTCCTCTGATATTCATACGAAGCTAGGCATTGTCGTAACCCGTTACGTTCATTACGCAAGGCTCACGAGAGGGGCGCAGGTTGCATCCGTGTAGACTCTAAATTTTGCGCCGCCCACGACCCGGTGACGGTGAAGGTGAAGGCGACGGTGACGATGACGATGACGGTGGCAGTGGCGGCGGTGATGGCGAAGGTGACGGGGAGAGCTGGACGTGGGCAGTGGCCCGACGGGCCACCACCCGAGCCGGAGCTGCAGTGACAGGCTGGGGGAGTGGGGGGAAGGGATCTGAACGAGAGGAGCGGGAGGAAGAAGCGGGAGAGGGGGCGACAAAGATAGAGGGTGAAGTGAGAGTGAGGAGAGGTGGAATGGAAGGAGGGGGGTGGGACTGGGCACACCAAGTTATAGTGGTGAAGGCGGCAGAAGGGGAGGTATAGACAAGGGCGGTGGTGGTAGTAGTGACAGTGGTGGTGGGGGCGGACATGACGGGAGAGAGAAACAAGAACGAACAGAACGAAGAGGAGAGGACAGAAACTGGGGACAGACAAAGACGAAGACGGATGGAGACGAAGACGGCCGTAGACCAGGGTCAGGACGGCGGCGATGGCGGCGACCAGGCGGCACCGGATGGCGGCAGCGGCGGCGGGCACCGGATGGCGACGGCGTCGGCGGGCCCCGGCAGGCGGCGACGGCGGCGGCGGCGGCGAGCACCGGCAGGCGGCGACCAGGCGGGGGCGGCGAGCCCCGGCAGGCGACGACGGCGGCGGCGGCGGCGAGGACCGGAAGGCGGCGACCAAGCGGCGGCGGCAGCGGCAAGCAGACGACACGGCAGGGATCATCCACGTCGAAGGCGCACCCTGAGAGTAGCCCAGGCAGTGAAACTCTTCGATGAAGAGAAAGGGAATCCAACCCTCGAATGTATAGCAGCGGTTTCTGGTGCCTATTTTAATAGCACCATTCACACTAGTCATTTGCGAAAGCATTTCTTAAATACCGCACCCATTCATAATTTTTTTTATCCTTGACCGCTTTCTTCGAAAGGGCTACGGTAGGAGGCGCTGTTACAAAATTCATTTGCCTCCTGTGAGGATCGAACTCACGACCTCTGGTTTACTAGACAAGCGCTCTGCCACTGAGCTAAGGAGGCGCCGCCTAGCGTCCGTTTCGGGTACTTTATTCTTATGGACTAGTGAATCGGAGCCCTTCAGCTGGAAACGCACTACGTTAGCGACCATTATTTGTATTTAGTTAGCACAGCTGCTGCTTTCCTACACATCTCACACGATATCGATGTACGCCTAAAATTCCAAAACAACACATTTATTTCATTTCAGAGTTACTTACAGCTTCAAAAACCATTCCTCTGATATTCATACGAAGCTAGGCATCGTCGTAACCCATTACGTTCATTACGCAAGGCTCACGAGAGGGGTGCAGGTTGCATCCGCGTGGACTCAAAATTTTCCGCCACCCAGCGTAGGGCTCGAACCCATGACCCTGAGATTAAGAGTCTCATGCTCTACCGACTGAGCTAGCCGGGCTCCACACAACGCGTTACGAGCCATACAGTATTTATGCGACCTGCTACCATCTATGGAAGATCCTTTTGACTACAGCTTATTTCCTGCTGCCACAAATGAGCTACAATCCTATTCAATGAAAAAAATTTTCCGAAAGGCATCAAATCTACTTGAAATGATACGTGGCTATCAGCACCATTGTTCAACACACATGCTCGACTGTGCGTAGACGCCTGTGGGGTAGCTCTTGGGTCCTGAGTCAGACGCAGTAGTTCCAAAAAAACTCTCCTGATTGGCACTGTGCCGAAAATTTCGCTACACAACCCCTTTGTCTTGCTTGAGCTTCAGGTAGACGCCGGTTTTCAGCCAGGAAGCGGAAGCAGCAACTGTCAACTAGTTTTGTAGTACTCAAACAACACAGTAAAACAGCATACATCTTTTGCAGAACTGGAAAAACTCGACCGTGACAGGATTCGAACCTGCAATCTTCGGATCCGAAGTCCAACGCTTTATCCATTAGTCCACACGGTCACTGGCGCAATATGCTTTCCCACACACACCTCATTTTCGCCATTTGTACCCTTGCCGGAATGAATTTCCCATCTTTGACGCAATTCTCCATATCCAATTTCAGTACTAAAAAGGCGACGCTACTTCTTGCTGTGTCCCATCGCAAGTTACATTCAAGCCCTTATGACGCTGATCAAACAAGAGGTTGCAAATAAGCTTCAATCGCTTACTGCCATCTCAGTCGGTTGCAGAAGGTACCTCACCCTATGTCATACAATGGCGAGTTGCCGCTATTAGCAAGGCAGCGGCGGCGGCGCCGACGACGACAACCGCGAGGGTCTCTACCAGAGGTAGAAAATACATCACAAGAACAAAGTATTTCACGTCGGCATTCTCCGGAGACTGCCAAAAGCAGCAGTTTTTTTTTTTTTTCTTTATTGAATTTCAATTCGCCCCGAAGGGGGCGGGCTGGCAGCAGCTTAGTATGCCGCTCTTCAGCCGACAGATTTTGTGACAAAGATCAAGAGAACAAGTAATAAAAAACAGGCAATAAAATCGGAGACTTAGAGAGTAACAAGGCGAAAAGAAATCGTGGAACTTAAAACAACAACACAGGGATGATGACGCTAATAAAGATACATACGAAGCAGACAGGGAAAACAATAGACAATTAAAAAAAACACCGCGACAGTCTGGATTCTGTTCGCAAAGGACATAAAATTCACACCTAGCGACAGCATGGTTTCTGTTCGCAACACGAGAAAGACAAACAACACTGAATAGTCACTGGAACACTGCACCAAAAAGTTGGCAAATGTGACACCACAGTCGAGAGCAGGTGGGGGGAAACTGGACAGAAGATGGGAAAACAAAAAAGGGAGGGAAAGGAGAGTAAAAGCGAAGGGGGGGAACCGGGAAAGGAGCTGAAGGAGGATGACGAACCATAAGAGGGGTGGTTGGCAGACGCAACAGTGAGTGGGGTAGGCAGAGGAGGGGAATACAAAAGGACTGGGGGGGAGAAGGGAGGTAGGGAGAGGGTTAGTGGGGAGAAAACAGGACGGAAGGGGGGGGGGGGGAAGATGGGGCCCAGGGAAAGGACAGAGGAAAGGAGGGGGATTGAGGATCAGAGTTGATAGGAAGGATAAATGGAGGGAGAGAGGGCATCATCCGAGAGGGGGAGTTGATGGAAGCCACCTTGGGAAAGGAGATGGAGGGTGTAGAGGTGGAGGGTAGGGGGGACACAACGGTGAAGACGTGGCAGGGGGCGGGGATGGGAGAGGTGAGGAGCAACCAGGGGGTGAGGGGGTTCAAGACGGCGGGAGGTGTAGAGGATGCGGATATGTTCGAGGAATAGGAGCAGATGGGGGAAAGGAATGAGATCATAGAGGATCCGCGTGGGGGATGGGAGGCGGATGCGGAAGGCGAGGCGGAGTGCATGACGCTCAAAGATCTGGAGGGACTGATAGAATTTGGGGGGGGGGGGGCAGATATCCAGGCAGGACTGGCATAACAGAGGATGGGACGGATGAAGGATTTGTAGGTGTGGAGGATGGTAGAGGGGTGCAACCCCCATGTCTGGCCAGAGAGGAGTTTGAGGAGTCGGAGGCGGTTGTGGGCTATGGATTGGATGGAGCGGAGATGAGGTATCCAGGTGAGGTGACGGTCAATGGTGAGGCCAAGGTAGGTGAGGGTGGGGGTGAGGCGGACAGGATGTGCGTAGACAGTAAGGGAGAAATCCAGGAGCCGGAAAGAGCGAGTGGTACGACCTACGATGATTGCCTGGGTCTTGGAAGGATTGAGTTTCAGGAGCCATTGGTTACACCATGCAGCAATAAGGTCAAGGTGATTCTGGAGAAGGCGTTGGGACCGTTGGAGGGTAGGAGCAAGGGCGAGGAATGCGGTGTCATCAGCATATTGCAAGAGGTGTACTGGAGGGGGGGGGTTGGGGCATATCTGCCGTGTACAGGAGGGAGAGGAGAGGGGAGAGGACAGAGCCCTGGGGCACACCGGCAGAGGGGTAGAAGGTGTGGGAATTGGCATGATGGATGGTATCATAGGAGGGGCGGTGGGAGAGGAAGGAGGCCACCAGACGGATGTAGTTGATAGGAAGGGCGTAGGTTTGGAGTTTAAACAGGAGACCGGGATGCCAGACACAGTCGTAGTTCTTTTCGAGGTCAAGTGAGACAAAAATGGCGGAGCGACGGGAGTTAAGCTAGAGGGAGAGGAGATGAGTGTGGCGGAGGAGTTGGTCATCAGCAGAGAAGGAAGGTCGAAAGCCACATTGGGTGTTTGGGAGGAGGTGGTTTTGGTGGAGATGGAGGTGGATGCGCCGGGAAAGGATGGATTCCAAGAGCTTGCTGAACACCGATGTGAGACAGATAGGACGATAGGAAGAGGCATCAGATGGAGGCTTATTGGGTTTGGAGAACATCAGGATACGGGAGGTTTTCCACAGGTCGGGATAGAAGCCTGTGGCAAGGATGATATTGTAGAGGGTGGCAAGGAGGGAAAGGAAGGAGGGAGGGCAGTGTTTGAGGTGGCGGTAGGTAATGCAGTCGTGGCCAGGAGCAGTGTTGCGTTTATTGCGGAGTGTGAGGCTGATGTCCTGTGTAGTGATGGGAGTGTTAAGTGCAGAAGGTGGGGTGTGGAAGCTAGGAGCAAGGGGAGGAACAGAGGTATTCGTACGGTCCATGACATCAGGGAAGAGGGAATAATCAAAGTGGGGATCATCTGGGATGGAAAAGACATCAGAGAGGTGGGAGGCAAAGTGGTTGGCCTTACTGAGGTTGTCAGGAAAGGGACGGTCATTAAGGAGGAGAGGGTACTGGGGGGTGGGGTGGTTCCCAGTAAGGCGGTGGAAAGCAGACCAATACTTGGAAGAGTTGATGGGGAACGTGGTGTTGAGTTGTGTACATGTCTGGCGCCAGGCTCGGCGTTTCTTCGCAACAAGCAGGTTGCGGATGTGTCGCTGTAATTGCCGGTGGCGGGTAAGTGTATCCCGGTCACGAGTGTGGAGAAAAGAGCGGTAGAGGCGGCGGGACTCTCGATGGAGAAGGACGGCCTGTGGAGGCAGGGCGGGACGGTGAGGGTTGATGGCTTTGGTGGGGATATGGGTGGCGACGGCGTCAGACAATGTCTGGTGCAGGAAGGCAGCAGCGCGAGCGATGTCATCAGGAGACTGGAGGGTAAGGTCGTGGCCGTCAACCTGGGTGTGAATGGAATCCCGGTAGGCATCCCAGTTGGCACGGGAGTAATCATGGACATGTTTAGGAGGGAAGTCAGGGCCAGGAGCGTGGCGGGGATGGCGACCGTTGGAGAGAGTGAGGAGGACAGGAGCATGGTCACTGCCGATGAGGTCAAGGACATCCGCGGTGATGCGCCCAAGGAGGTTTGGAGAGGCAAGGACCACATCAGGAGTGGTGTCGGATTCGGGCCGGGTGTGCTGAGGCAGGGGAACCAAGTCTCCCTGGAGAGTGATGAGAAACTGATGCCACTGCCGGAGGTCGGCAGGATCACGGCTGTGGATATTGAGGTCGGCGGCAATCACGTAGGTGGAGAAGGTGCGGTCAATGTGGGCCAGGAAATCTTACGGGATAGGGGTGCGAGGGCGGACATAAATGGTGGCACAGGTGATGGCAAGGGTGGGGAAGAAGAGGCTGAGGGTGAGATGCTCGGCAGGATTGTTAAGGAGAGGTCGGGGCCGGACAGGGAGGTGCTTCAGGTGGCCTATAGCAACTCCGCCACGCGCGAGAGGGTACGGGTTATCAGTGCGGTGTAGAGTGTAAGGAGCTGTGGAGTTGGAGATACAGGGTTGAAGGAAGGTTTCATTGAGGACGAAGGCATCCACTCGGCGCTGACGTAGGGTGTGGAGGACGAGGAGTTTGTGGGTGGGCAGGGAGCGAATGTTGTGGTACAGGATATGTTACGGTTGTTGTACCATGGGAGTGGAGAGTTAGACAAGGGTGGTGAGGGGGGTGAAGGTGAAGTGGGCCTGGTTGTGGGAGTATGTGGCATAGGTGGTAAGATGGAAGATGGAATGGGCAGTGAGGGCGATTTGGGAAATAGTGTGTGAGCATTGGAAGGGGTGGATGTTTTGGAGCACAATGGTGGTGAAACGGTTGATGTCCTCAGCAGTAGGGGGAGGGCGGAGCGAGTTGTTGGGGTGGATGGGGTCATCAGCAGGACAGATAGGCATGGTGAGCTCAGGGGTTACTGGTGGAGGTTTCGCTTTACACTTCGAGGAGTAGGTAGGATGTGGTTGGTTGCAAGTGTTGCAGGAGGGGGGAGAGATGAGGTTGCGGCAATGCTTGAGGAAGTGGGAAGCTTTGCAGTGGGGACAAGCAGGGGGGTTCCTGCAGGCAGAGGTAATGTGGTCGTTGTAGGTGAGACAGCGTTGGCAGCGGTAGGATTGGACGGGGGAACGGGAGGGGTCCACCTTATGGCGCTGATTGTAGATGAGGGCTCCCTCGGTGAGGAGGCGGTCAATGGAGGAGGAGGATTCGGTGAATATCCGCATGAGAAAAGTCGGCCCGGCATCATTGAAGATGCGACGGGCCGAGCGGATTTCAATGTCGGGCCGGGAGTTGAGTTCCGCCAACACCTCAGCCTCCGTGATCACAGGGCTATGCTTCGTGATCACAGCGGTGAAGGTTGGCGGACGCTGGGGAGGTTGAGGCTGATGGGGAGAGGACGGGGTGTGGTGGGGGGTGAGGGTTGCACGTTGGCCAAATTGGATACGGGGGATGCGGGAGAGGAGATCGGTGTGGAGGGAAGCACTGGGGGATTTGATGAGGACCGAGTCCTTGTGAGGAATCAGTTGGGAGATGGGACCATTGGAGCAGTATTTCCAGGATGGCGAGGGTGAGGGAGCGGGCATCAAGGAATTGAGGGTCAGGATTGGAGAGGACAAAGGTGTGGGTGGCAGCCGGGGCAGGGGCGGGGGTCGGAGCCGCGTCCATGGGGGTGGGTGGGTCACGGGGTTTGGGGTTTTTTTTGGAGGAGACTGCGGGGGAAGGGTCAATATTCGGGCGCTTTGAAGGTTTCGTGGGCACGACCGGGTGGAGAGGGGACAGGGGTACGGTTGCAGGGGGAGATGGCGGGGGGCAGGACCACCCTGAGCAGCGGATGATGCAGACAGAGGGGGCGTGGGTGTCACTGAGACTGTGGAACGTCGAGCAGAGATCCGTGCTGGCTTGGAGCCTGTCGGAGGCGGTGCGGGGAGCGGCGGAAAGTCAGTAGCTTTCGATAGGGCGACAGTGACAGGGGAGGAGGAGTTGGGGGTGGTTACAGCCGAAAGTGGTGCAGGGGTGGGGTGGACAGGGAGAGAAGGAAGGACGGGAAGTGGGGTGGAGGAGGAGCTCCATGTGATGGTAGTTGGAGCAGCGGAAGGAGAGGTGAAAATGATAGTGGTGGTGGTGGTGGTGGTGGTGGGTTGGGACATGTCGGCGGCGCGCGAGAAGGGCGGCGGCGGCGACCAGACGGCGACGGCGGCGACCGGCAGGCGGCGGCGGCGAGCACCGGCAGGCGGCGACAAGCCCCGGCAGGCGGCGACGGCGGCGGCGGCGAGGATCGGAAGGCGGCGACCACCGGCAGGCGGCGGCGAGGAGGGCCGGACGGCGAGCAGTATGGACGGCACGCAGACGACACGGCAAGGACACGGCGGGAACCTTCCACGTCGAAGTTGCACCCTGAGAGTAGCCCAGGCAGTGAAACGCCTCGATGAAGAAGAAAGGGAATCGAACCCTCGAATGAAGCAGCAGTTTCTGATGCCTACTTTAATAGCACCATTCCCACTATTCATTTGCGAGAGCATTTCTTAAATACCGCACCCATTCATAATTTTTTTTATCCTTGACCGCTTTTTTCGAAAGTGCTACGGTAGAAGGAGCTGTTACAAATTTCATTTGCCTCCTGTGAGGATCGAACTCACGACCTCTGGTTTACTAGACCAGCGCTCTGCCACTGAGCTAAGGAGGCGCCGCCTAGCGCACTTTTCGGGTACTTTATTCTTATGGACTAGTGAATCGGAGCCCTTCAGCTGGAAACGCACCGCATTAGCGACCATTATTTGTATTTAGTTAGCACAGCTGCTGCTTTCCTACACATCTCACACGATATCGATGTACGCCTAAAATTCCAAAACAACACATTTATTTCATTTCAGAGTTACTTTCAGCTTCAAAAACCATTCCTCTGATATTCATACGAAGCTAGGCATCGTCGTAACCCGTTACGTTCATTACGTAAGGCTCACGAGAAGGGCGCAGGTTGCATCCGCGTAGACACAAAAATTTGCGCCGCCCCGCGTGGGGCTCGAACCCACGATCCTGAGATTAAGAGTCTCATGCTCTACCGACCTTTTTTTTTTTTTTGTAACAACAAAATTATGATGCCCCTCCTGGGCCAAAATCATATGGTTCCCTTCTGGAAACGCATGTCCGATGGGGACAGTAGGGAGATAGACTTTCCGACCTTCCTGACGCTAGGCCGTCTTCTCGATGCAAATTGATAACTGGTGATTTTTTTTTTTTCTGCATGGATTCGTTGTGTATCGTTACACAATTGTTACATGTGTAGATACCACCATCTCCATACAGCGATATAGAGACTAACTGCTCATGCCTATCGTCAACGATTCACCAGAAAGTCTTCAAACACCTTCATAAGAAAATTGGCATAATGTTTGCGGTATGTCTGTGTTCGCTTCAGTATCGAGTGTTGGTTCTCCAAGAATGATCTGTACTCGCCTACGTCATGCTCCGACGTGCTGAATAGGTAGTACACAGTTACCCCCATTAACCAATGTACTGCGTGTCTCTTCGTTCGCGGGTACGGGTTATCATCAGGGCAGAGTAGGGACATCATTGAAATGGCGTGCGGCGCCGTGCGTTGGATGAAGGCCAATAGGCGACAAAGCAGTTGCCACACGTCCTTTGCAGCCCCGCAAACTAGCCGGTGGAGGTCCGTATCTGGCAGTTGGCACGTCGGGAACAGCGGCGATGCCGCGAGATGAATCTGGTTCAGACGTGACTGCGTTGGGTATTTACGATTCACGTAATAGTACCATGTGGCCCGCGCCGCCGTCGGTAAGTTAGGGGGGTGGATATTGCACCAGACCGCAGTCCGGTCGTACCGAGGATATTTGCTTTCGACCACATTCCGTCGCTGTCGCAACATGAGGGTGCCGTACACACTGCGGACTGCGGGCAGGTCGTTAATGCGCAGCATCTTCCGCAGGTAACTGTAGTCCAGCAGAAAAGCACGGCAGTGGCACAGGGCTGTTGGGATGTGGTGAATATCGATCGGCGGGTCCAGGTTGGGGGGCACAATTTCCGTCAGGAGGAAGGAGATCAGACGGTTATGGTCGCGTTTCCAATGCCATAGCGTCAGTCGCACGAACGACGCCAAGGCCTTGACGTAGACATTGATGAGTCCGAGGCCGCCAGCTGTCAGCGGGAGAGTGAGCGTCGCGTTACTTACTTTAAAGAGATGTCCGTGGTTCACGTAATGGCCGAAGACTGCCTGGAGCCTGTCCGCTGTCGCCCGCGGCATGGGAAATATTCGCGCTATATATATAATCTGCGACACCAGGTAGGCGTTAACGAATTCGACCTTCTGCAGCGCATCGAGGGACCGCAAGGTGTGCAGTCGGATACTGGCGCGGATATTGTGCTAGAGGCGTTTGTAGTTGAGAGCGATCGTGCGGCGCATATGCTTAGTGTACGTTACTCCCAAACATTTCATCTCTGTAAGCACCTTAATGCGGCTTTCTGGTTGCGCGGGTAACCCGCGTCCAATGTACATAATTCCCGATTTCCGCCTGTTGAGCTGTGCACCAGCCGCTTTGCCGTATTTCTCAATCAGAGCTATTGCCATGTCAACCTCTGCGTTTGAACGTACTAAAATGACGACATCATCCGCGTAAGCCCGGTACACAAATTTATCATCTCGCACAGTGACGCCCCGTAGCGTTGTGTGGAGTTGAACCAACAGCGGCTCAATCGCGAGGGCAAACAAGCTCATGGAGAGGGGACACCCCTGTCTGACAGAGCAGTGTATCTGTACGGGTCCTGCTAAAAGTCCGTTTACTAAGATCATTGACTCTGATCCATGAAGAAGCCGCAAGACAGACGCAAGCAGCCGTTATGGAACACTCATCGCATGCATTGTTTCGCGGAGAAAGTCATGGCCGACTGCATCAAAGGCTTTTTCTAAGTCGACAGCAAGCATGGCACCTTGCATTCGACACGCATCTGCGATGGATATCAGATCAAGGTAGTCACATAACGCCATATGAATAGCGCAATTGTCACCGATTCCAGTCTGGTCTTTTCCCGTTAACTGTGTAAGGGCCGGTCGGAAGCGAAGGGCCAGGAGTCGTGCAAAGATTTTGTAATCACTGTTAAGCAGTGTTATCGGCCGGAATTGATGCGCAGAGTATTCGGAAGATGTCTTTGGGACTGGAATGATTAGTCCCTGCGTAAATTCGCGAGGGACTGCCACATCAGGATTGAGTAGCTCCTGGCACAACTGTTTCAACATCGGCGTTAGGATACTTTGAAATTCTCTGTAGAATTCTATAGGCAGGCCATCGGGCCCAGTGGATTTATTCTTGCGACCCTTTGCCAAGGCCGTCGCCACTTCCTCTTCCGTCACATCTTCCTGCAGTGCATCAACAGTGGCGCGATCGAGTCGGCGCGGCAGGGCCGTGAGTATGTCATGAAGTGCCTCTCGATCTGGTGTCTTCTGCGAGTACAGACTGGCTTAGTACTCCACGAACCCTTTTTTGATCTCGGCCTGTGTGGTTAACCGCCGGCCGTCCACCGTCCGAAGTGCCGTGATGAGTTTCCGTGTATACTGCCGCTTTTCCCCTACCACGTGGTGCAATGAGGGTCGTTCGTGCGCGACCTCATATCCCAGTCGTGCTCGAATGACGGTGCCATCCATCTTGTGGCGCATGAGATGCAACAGTTTGGCGTTGACGCGGTTGATTTCTACAAGACTAACCGGTCGTTGTGCGGGACGGTTGTACATGTCACGGAGAACACTAAAGTAAAATTCCACCGTGTCATTGTACCATTGCATCCTCTCGCGGGAGTAGTTCATTAGTGTCCTCCTCAAGGCCGGTTTGGCGCAATGTAGCCACCAGAGGAGCACCGACTGATAGGCGTGTGTGCGACGTAAGCATTTCGTCCAGGTGTCGGTGACTTGTACACGGCAATCACGATCCTGCAGAACAGCGACATTCAGTTTCCACAATCCTCTGCCGCGATAGGTTGCCTGGCGCGCCATGGTGATGGTGCAGATATATGCCAAATGATCTGAAAAGATCGTCGGCCAGAGTTCCGACTGCCGAAGACTGAGACGAAGCCCGCGGGACGTATATATGCGGTCCAGGCGGCTCGCTGACGTAGCCGTGAAGTACGTGAACCCCGGCGAGTCTCCATGAAGGCAGGTCCATGTGTCCAGCAAGGCCATGTCACGTATAATGGCAGAGAGCTCCGGGCATGTGTTGTAGTTCGGCGTCTGGTCGCGGGGTGACAGGATGCAGTTGAAGTCACCTTCGAAAACGACGTGATCGTACCTGTCCGCGAACAGGGGCATTATGTCAGTCCTATAGAATTCCGAGCGGGCGCCTCTATTGCTTGAGCCAGATAGAGCGTAGACATTAATAATGCGGACGCCAGCGAGCGTAAGCGCTGTACCTCTCGCCGAAGGTAGAAAAGCGACGTCCGTAACTTCGAGACCCTCTATGGTTAAGATGGCAGTGCCCAATTCGTGTGCGGTACCAGGATGGACGTGAGCGGTATATGTGCGCAAGGACTGGAGATCCGACTCCCTGACCTCTTGTAACAGAGCGATATCGACTTCCGCCGCTCGTAACATGTCACTAAGAAGCTGCAGTTTACGAGCACTGCTGATTTTATTAATGTTTATTGTCGCTATGCGATACGCCTGTTGAGGGTTCATTGGACACCGCGACACCTCCTGCTTTTAGGGTCCCTGTCCTTTCTCCGAGCCGTCGAAAG
The DNA here is from genome assembly GCF_021461395.2 of Schistocerca americana. Classification (NCBI taxonomy): domain Eukaryota; kingdom Metazoa; phylum Arthropoda; class Insecta; order Orthoptera; family Acrididae; genus Schistocerca; species Schistocerca americana. The sequence continues at coordinate 46,052,841 of NC_060125.1, forward strand.
GCTCACTTGATCCTGGTCGTGATGCGTTACCCATGGTACCATGGGTGTCGTCCACGGCCAGTGGTTTGTCCGTCGATCCGGAATCCTGAGCGTCAAACTCAACATCATCAGCCCAATTGACTTCATTATGCACAGGGGCGGGGCGGTGCAAGTTGGAAGGTTTCGATCCGCCTCACCACATGGTTCAAGGGGTCGCGTCGTACTCATATCCATGGGGGTCGCACTGCAGGCGACAACGCCACAGTGACCAGGGGGGCTGGCCTCTCGCTGCGTAGGGGCCTGGCCTGTTACAGAACTCGTCGCCGGAGTACCGCGCTGCGTTTGTGCAATCCGTGTGGCTTTTTCACGATATGGGCGAGCTGCTTCGCCGGCATCTGGGGTCGCGATACGTTGTTTCTTGCGCTTCTTTTGTTGGTGACGAGAACTATGGGCTTCCTCCGCGTCTGAAGGTTGAGACTGTCCCGCACTAGGTGTTTCGGAGTCCGCTCCCGCGTCGGGCGTCACGTCAGAGACCACGTCCATCACTTCCGTCCGCGGAGGTTCCACATGCGCGGAGACATCCGGACTGGGGTCGTCTGAAGCTGGCCGCACAGACTGGTCGACCACCGGGGCATCCTGCAGCATGGCCGGCTCCTGTGATGCAGCGGGAGGAACGGTAACAGCGGGGAATGGCACCGCAGCTCCTCGCGCAGCCGCGACATACGTAAGTGGCATAGCTTGGCACCGCTGCGGATCGAGGTTCTCGCCCACAGGCAATTGTGCAATTCGCCGTTGTAGACACTCCGATCGTACGTGACCTTCTTTTCCACAACCAGAGCATGTACGAGGTTGTCCATCATACATGACGATCGCTCTGCAGCCACAAATGTATACGTAGGAGGGGATATCATTCTGAAGGTCGATTCTCACTTGACGGACACCATTAAGAACAGGGTACGTCTCAAAGCTCAACCACTTCTCCTCTGTATGGGCGAGGACCGTCCCATAGTGTTGCAGGGCCGAAGTTACTTGGTGGGCAGTCACCTCAAATGGTAATTCAAAGACACGTACCGTTCTGATTCCAATGCCCGCTGGTTCCACAAGGACTGTCCCTACATTGCCATCGGAGTGAAGGAACTTATAAGAGCCTCCCGAAATCCGAATCAGTCGGGCACAGCAATCGTCATTGATAAGTTTCACATAGACAACACTTGCCACTATCGAAAGATGGATACCAAATAGTTAGTTTCGATCTAATTTCACTACCTCTCTCAAAAAACGTTCAACTTCAAGCGCTTTTGGTCGGGCATAGCGGTTCTCGAACGTTAACTTTACTGTCGACTTTCGTAAAGAATGAGCCATGTCAACGTTGTCGGTGTACGATGAACGCTGCGCCGCTAGCACAACACTCGCCTCCTCCGCTAAGCTGTTGGACGCGGCGAGGACGTAAACAGCACGTCCGCGCCGCACGGCTTCTCAAGCCCGACTGTCCATTAGGCCACACGGTCACTGGCGCAATATGCTTCCCCACACACACCTCAATTTCGCCATTTGTACGCTTGCCGGAATGAATTTCCCATCTTTGACGCAATTCTCCATCTCCAATTTCAGTACTAAAAAGGCGACGCTACTACTTGCAGTGTCCCATCGCAAGTTACATTCAAGACCTTATGACGCTGATCAAACAAAATGTTGCAAATCAGCTTCAATCGCTTACTGCCATCTCAGTCGGTTGCAGAAGGTACCTCACCCTATGTCATACAATGGCGAGTTGCCGCTATTACCAAAGCGGCGGTGGCGCCAACGACGACAACCGCGAGGGTCTCTACCAGGGGTAGAAAATACATCACAAGAACAAAGTATTTCACGTCGGCATTCTCCGGAGACTGCCAAAAGCAGCAGTATTTTTTTTTTCTTTATTGTTATTTTAAAACCTGTACAACAGGCAGGCTGTCAGCAGCACACTACGCTGCTCTTCAGCCATAGAAGACACAAGCAGCAAAAACAGTGAGTAGACACATAAGTCACAGAGCGGAGGGCAATAAAACAGGAGACACATAGAGACAATCATGGAGCCGTTCACACTCGTCGATAATCCACACTGCTAGCTGATGAGACGACGCACAACCACTGAAGATGATGATGGCACTGGTGAACGATGGAGGGGACGGTGAACACTAAACACTAAACACTAAACACACAAAACACCGATGGCGGCGACCTCCGGCGCGCGAATGTCCATGTAACGTGTGCGAGTCCGGGGACCTGCCAAGAGTGGTAGAAGGGGGAGGTGGGGGAGAGGGGAGAAAAAGAACGCCAATGACTGAGGAGTCGGGGGCAGGAGGAGAGGAAACGGGGGAGGGGAGGCCCAGGGGAGGAGGGGGGGAGAAAAGGAGGAGGGAGGGAAAAGGGGGAGGAGGGAGGGAGGGTGCCCGGAGGACTAAGTACAGGAGGAGGGCGGGAGGATCAAAGTTGGTAGGAGGGGTAGATGGAAGGGAGGAGGGCATCATCAGGGAGGGGGAGCTGGCGGAAGCCACCTTGGGAGAGGGTAAGGAGGGTGGAGAGATGGAGACCGGGTGGGACGTGCGAATACAGGCGCGGCAGCGGGCGGGGGAGGGAGAGGATCGGCGAGATGAGCGGGTGAGGAGTATCGAGTTTGCGGGAGGTGTACAGGATCCGTATCTTTTCAAGGAAAAGGAGGAGGTGGGGGAAGGGGATGAGATCGTAGAGGATCCGTGTGGGGGAGGGGAGACGGATGCGATAGGCGAGGCGGAGAGCATGGCGTTCAAGGATTTGGAGGGATTTATAAAAGGTAGGGGGAGCGGAGATCCATGCTGGATGGGCATAACAAAGGATAGGGCGGATGAGGGATTTATAGGTGTGGAGGATGGTGTAGGGGTCCAGACCCCACGTACGGCCGGAAAGGAGCTTGAGGAGACGGAGGCGGGAACGTGCCTTGGCTTGGATTGTCTGGAGATGGGGAGTCCAGGAGAGGCGACGGTCGAGGGTGACGCCAAGGTACTTAAGGGTGGGAGTGAGGGCGATGGGACGGCCATAGACGGTGAGATAGAAATCAAGGAGGCGGAAGGAAGGGGTGGTTTTGCCTACAACGATCGCCTGGGTTTTGGAAGGATTGACCTTGAGCAACCACTGGTTGCACCAAGCGGTCAACCAGTCAAGATGGGATTGGAGAAGGCGTTGGCAGCGCTGTAGGGTGGGGGCAAGGGCAAGGAAGGCGGTGTCATCGGCAAACTGGAGAAGGTGGACGGGGGGTGACGGCGGCGGCATGTCCGCCGTGTACAACAGGTACAGAACGGGGGAGAGGACGGAGCCTTGGGGCACACCGGCGGAGGGAAAAAAGGTGTAGGAATCGGTGCTATGGATGGTGACATAGGAAGGACGGCGGGAGAGAAAGGAGCCGATCAGACGGACGTAGTTAATGGGAAGGGCGAAGGTCTGGAGCTTGAAGAGGAGACCGGAATGCCATACGTGGTCATATGCACGTTCGAGGTCCAGGGAGAGGAAGATTGCGGAGCGACGGGAATTAAGCTGTTCGGAAAGGAGATGAGTGAGGTGAAGGAGAAGGTCGTCGGAAGAGAAGGATGGCCGAAAGCCATACTGGGTGACTTGAAGGAGGCGGTGCTGGCGGAGATGCTGGTGGATGCGATGGGTGAGGATAGATTCCAGGACCTTGCTGAAGACCGAGGTAAGGCTGATGGGACGGTAGGAGGAGACGGCGGACGGCGGTTTGCCAGGTTTAAGGAACATGAGGATACGGGAGGTTTTCCACAGGTCGGGGTAGTAACCGGTGGACAGGACTACATTGTAGAGCCAGGCCAATGTGGAGAGGAAAGAGACAGGAGCTTCACGAAGGTGACGGTAGGTGACACGATCGTGACCAGGAGCGGTGTTGCGTTTGGTGCGGAGTGTAACAATGAGATCCTGTGTAGTGATAGGGGCATTGAGTTCCGTGTGTGTAATGTTGTCCAAGTACTGGAAACCAGGAGCGAGGGGAGGGACAGAGGTATCAGTTCGATCGCGGATATCCGGGAAGAGGGAGTAATCGAACTGGGGATCGTCGGGGATGGAGAAGACATCGGAGAGGTAGGAGGCAAAGTGATTGGCCTTACTAAGGGTGTCAGGGAAGGGGTGATCATCGTGGAGAAGAGGATAGTAGGGGGAGGGTTTAGTTCCGGTAAGGCGATGGAAGGCCGTCCAGAACTTGGACGAGTTGATTGGTAGGGTTGCATTTAAACGGGTGCATGTCTGTCGCCAGTCCCGGCGTTTCTTAGCCGCGAGCAAATTACGAACGTGTCTCTGGAGTTGCCGGTGGCGTCGTAGTGTGTCCGGGTCACGCGTGCGGAGGAAGGCACGGTAGAGACGACGGGATTCACGGAGGAGGAGGACGGCCTGTGGGGGTAAGGTAGGACGGTGGGGCTGGATGGCGACAGTAGGAACGTGGGCCTCCACGGCCTCAGACAAGGTCTGCTGGAGAAAGGAGGCAGCATGGGTGACATCGTCAGGGTGGTGGTAGGTGAGAGGGTGGCTATCGACCTGGGTGGAAAGGGTATCCCGGTAGGGATTCCAGTCGGCTCGGGAATAGTCGTGGACATACTTAGGGGGAGGGTCAGTACGAGGGTCGGGGCGAGGGCGACGACCGTCTGAAACGGTGAGGAGGACAGGGGGTTGGTCGCTACCAATAGGCTCCAGGACATCCACCATTATGCGGCCACGGAGGTTGGGGGAGGAGAGGATAACATCAGGAGTGGAGTGGATTCAGGACGGGTATGCCGGGGGATGGGGACGAGGTCACCTTGAAGGGTGGAGAGGAACCGATGCCATCGCCGTAACTGGGCAGCGGAACGACTATGGATGTTGAGGTCGGCGGCGATCACGTAGGAGGAAAAGGTACGATCGACGTGGGAGAGGAAGTCGAAGGGAATAGGAGCGTTGGGGCGGACATAGATGGTGGCGCAGGTAACGGTAAGGCCGGGGAAGAAGAGACTAAGGATCAGGTGTTCGGTGGGGTCGGGAAGGAGAGGTTGGAGCCGAACGGGGATCTGGCGGTGGTGACCAATGGCAACTCCGCCACGCGCAATTGGGAGGGGATTATCGGAGCGGTGGAGGAGGTAGGGCGAAGTGTGAATGGTGTGGTGGGGTTGGAGGAAGGTTTCATTAAGGAGGAAGGCATCCACGCGGTGGGTGGCAAGGGTGTGCAGGAAGAGGTTCCTGTTGACGGGTAGGGAGCGGATGTTGTTGAAAAGGATTCGTTGCTGTCGCGCCATGATAGGGATTTAGACAAGGGTGTCGAGGCGGTAGAAGGTGAAATGGGCCTGGTTGTTGGAGTAGGTGGCGTACATCTTGAGTTGGAATATGGAACGGGCGGCGAGGGAGATCTGTTGGAGGGTGTGTGGGCGCTGAAAGGGATGAACATTCTGGAAGACGATGGTAAGGAACCTGATGATGTCCTCAGCGGTGGGGGGGGGGAGGACGAAGGGAATTGCCAGGAGGGGTGGGGGCGTCCAGGGGACGGACAGGGACGGTGAGTTCAGGAGTGGTTGGAGGGGGTCGGGCTTTACACTTTTGGGAGTAGGTGGGTTGGGGGAGATTGCAGGTATTGCAGGAAGGAGGGGATTGGAGGTTAGGGCACTGCCTGAGGAAGTGCGCTTGCCAACAATGCGGGCAGGTGGGGGCCTCGCGGCACTCAGCTGTGGGGTGCGTGTTATAGCGCAGACACCTCTGGCAGCGCAGGGATTGAGGAGGGGAACGGGAGGGGTCGACCTTGTACCGCTGGTTAAAAAGGAGGGCACCCTCCTTCAGGAGACGGTGAATGGAGGGGGCGTGCTCAGGAAAAACCCGCATAAGGCGGGTGGGGCCGGCAGCGTTATGTATGCGGCGAACCGCACGCACCTCCAAATGGGGATGCGCCTTGAGCTCCGCCAACACCTCCTCCTCCGTGATCAGTGGACTAAGCCGAGTGATCATGGCGGTGAGAGTTGGCGGGCGACGCGGAGGTTGGTGTTGGTGGGAGGGAGCTGGTGAAGGAGCAGGGGTGAGAGAGGCATGAGGGCCAAAGCGGGTGACAGGGATGCGGGAAAGGAGGTAGGTGTGGAGGGTTGGGCTGGGGGAGGAGATGAGGACCGAATCTCGGCGAGGAGTGAGGAGGGAGATGGGGGCACCAGGACAATGCTGGCGAAGGAAGAGGGTGAGGTTCTGGGCATCAAGGAGAGAGGGATCAGGACGGGAGAGGAGGTAGCGGTAGGAGGAAGGGTGAGAGGAGGAGGATGAGGGGGCAGGGACAGGCGGGGAGACTTCCATGGCATCATGGGTGGGGGAAGGAGGACGAGGCGCAGCCTTTTTGGAAGCAGAGGAAGCAGGAGTGCCACTGGGGCGCTTGACGGCGGTGGAGGAGGTGTGGGGGATGGGAACAACGGGAATGTGGCGGGGAGGGGCAGGTCCCGGGGCCGGAGTCGGCGCCGGAGATGGTGACGGTGACGGTGAAGGCGAAGGCGACGGCGACGATGACGATGACGGTGGCAGTGGCGGCGGTGATGGCGAAGATGACGGGGAGAGCTGGGCGTGGGCAGTGGCCCGACGGGCCACCACCCGAGCCGGAGCTGCAGTGACAGGCTGGGGGAGTGGGGGGAAGGGATCAGAACGAGAGGAGCGGGAGGAAGAAGCGGGAGAGGGGGCGACAAAGATAGTGGGTGAAGGGAGAGTGAGGAGAGGTGGAATGGAAGGTGGGGGGTGGGACTGGGCACACCAAGTTATAGTGGTGGAGGCGGCGGAAGGGGAGGTATAGACAATGGCGGTGGTGGTAGTAGTGACAGTGGTGGTGGGGGCGGACATGACGGGAGAGAGAAACAAGCACGAACAGAACGAAGAGGAGAGGACAGAAACTGGGGACAGACAAAGACGAAGACAGATGAAGACGGCCGTAGACCAGGGTCAGGACGGCGGCGGCGGCGGCCGGCACCGGATGGCGGCGGCGGCGGCGGCGGCGGCGGCGGGCACCGGCGGCGGCGGCGGCGGCGGGCACCGGCGGCGGCGGCGGCGGCGGCGGGCACCGGCTGGCGGCGGCGCGAACAAACGGACGGACGGACGGACAGCGACAGCAGGCAGACAGACAGACAGACACAACCGCCGAAGACGGAGATTACAACCTGAGAGCAGCCCAGGCGTTGCAACCTGACGTCGTCGACTGAGGGGATCCAACCCTCTGATGCGAAAAGCAGCAGTTTTTTTTTTCTTTATTGTTATTTTCAAACCCGTACAAACAGGCAGGCTGTCAGCAGCATGGTACGCCGCTCTTCAGCCGTAGAGGAGATAAAGATAGAACAGAAAGAATACACAAATGTGACATAACGGTGGGTAATAAAACAGTAGACACATAAAGACAAACACGGAGCCGTTCACACTTGACGAAAATTCACTACAAACTGTTGTCACGACGCACTAACACTGAAGATGGCGATGGCACAGGTGAACGATGGAGTATGACGGGAACACTGCACACGAAACACGACGGCACTCACGAGACACTGATGGCGATGATCTCCGGCGCGCGAATGTCCACTCAGCGTGTACGAGTCCGGGGACCTGCCATAGCAGCAGTTTCTGGCGCCTACTTTAATAGCACCATTCGCACTATTCATTTGCGAGAGCATTTCTTAAATACCGCACCCATTCATAATTCTTTTTTTAATCCTTGACCGCTTATTTCGAAAGGGCTACGGTAGAACGGGCTGTTACAAAATACACTTGCCTCCTGTGAGGATCGAACTCACAACCTTTGGTTTACTAGACCAGCGCTCTGCCACTGAGCTAAGAAGGCGCCGCCTAGCGCACTTTTCGGGTACTTTATTCTTATGGACTAGTGAATCGGAGCCCTTCAGCTGGAAACGCACCGCATTAGCGACCATTATTTGTATTTAGTTAGCACAGCTGCTGCTTTCCTACACATCTCACACGATATCGATGTACGCCTAAAATTCCAAAACAACACATTTATTTCATTTCAGAGTTACTGTCAGCTTCAAAAACCATTCCTCTGATATTCATACGAAGCTAGGCATCGTCGTGACCCGTTACGTTCATTACGTAAGGCTCACGAGAAGGGCGCAGGTTGCATCCGCGTAGACACAAAAATTTGCGCCGCCCAGCGTGGGGCTCGAACCCACGACCCTGAGATTAAGAGTCTCACGCTCTACCGACTGAGCTAGCCGGGCCCCACACAACGCGTTACGAGCCATACAGTATTTATGTGACCTGCGACCATCTGTGGAAGATCCTTTTCACTACTGCTTATTTCCTGCTGCCACAAATGAGCTACAATCCTATTCAATGAAAAAAATTTTCCGAAAGGCATCAAATCTACTTGAAATGATACGTGGCTATCAGCACCATTATTCAACACCCATGCTCGACTGTGCGCAGACGCCTGTGGCGTAGCTCTTGGGTCCTGAGTCAGACGCAGTAGTTCCAAAAAAACTCTCCTGATCGGCACAGTGCCGAAAATTTCGCTACACAACCCCTTTGTCTTGCTTGAGCTTCAGGTAGACGTCGGTTTGCAGCCAGGAAGCGGAAGCAGCAACTTTCAACTAGTTTTGTGGTACTCAAACAACACAGTAAAACATTCATGAGTCCAGCTTTTTGCCAGTTCACCTTCGCCCCAGATGCCGCCTCATATCGTTGAAGAATTTGAAGAAAGCCGACATCATCTGCGTACGCACGGCACACAATCTTCTGGCTATTGATTTCCAATCCCTGCAAATGTGCAGTTAGCGTAGCGAGCAGAGGTTCTATGGCGATGGCAAAGAGAGCCATCGACATCGGACAGCCTTGCCTCACCGAACACTCGATATCAATAGCGCCACTGAGGCGACCATTAATTTGAATTCGCGACGTACTATTACGGATCAGATTGTCGAGTACTTGGGTGAACTGGTGCGGAAATCCCAATTCCTGCATAACGCGGAAAAGGAACCGATGGCTCACCCTGTCGATCGCTTTTGCAAAGTCAATCATGAAGAGGGCGCATTTTAATTTGCAAGCCTCCGCTACGGCAATGACATCTCTGTAATCCGTGAGCGTGTGGTAAATAGATCTATCTCTACCGACACTCGTTTGATACTGTCCTGTGATTGTGGTCATGACAGTTTTGAGCCGTTGGCTCAGAACACGGGCGAATAGTTTATAATCACTATATAATAACGTGAGAGGTCGCAGGTTTGTGAGGTCGTTACTGCACGGGGTCTTGGGCAGTAAGACAACAATTCCTTGTCGAAATTCCTGCGGAATAACGTTTTGTGCGTTCATTAGTTCTTGACATATTGCAAGTAGTTTCGATTTCATCTGCGGCCAGAAGGTTTGATATACTTCTGCAGGTATTCCATCGCAACCAGGAGATTTATTCTTCGGACTCCTTAGGATAACGTCTGTTAATTCGTCTTCTGTCACCTCTGTCATCAGCTGAGTCGCCTCTGTGGGGCTGAGTTTCCGTGATAAATTTGTCGCAAACTCCGCAAACACGTTATCATCTGTCATTTTATTGGACATCAGGTCTCGATAGTACTCTTCAATCGCACGCATAATTTCACTTTGTTTAGTAACTACTGCCCCGGTGCTGGTTCCGATTTGTGTAATGATTTTCCGACTGCCTCGTCGACTTTCACGTAACATGTGATACATGGCAGCCTCTTCTTCATGCACCGTCTTGGGAACTCGCGCCCGAATTTGAAAACCTTCCAACTGTTTCCGTTGCAGCGTTAAAAGTTTCGCCTGAATTCTTTTGATCTTTGCAAAATTGCCGACAACGGTCGCGTCAAATTTGTACAACTCCCGAAGACACTGAAAGTAAAATTCCATGGTCCGTTTGTGCCACAGACTTTTCTGACGGGAGTAAAACATTAAAGTTTTCCTAATTTGTGGTTTGGCGCATTTGAGCCACCACTCGATCGCGGAGTTGTAGGATCTGAATTTGCGTTCACATGCCGTCCAGGTGGACAGGAAGGCTCCTCGACATGCAGGATCATGCAAATGTGCGATGTTGAACTTCCATAACCCTCGACTCCGGTCTGTTTCCTGTTTTTGCATGTTGACGGTGAAGATATAGGCAGCATGGTCGGAAAATACAGTAGGCCATATTTCGGTGTGTAGCAGGTGTTGCGTTAAATTACGCGATATGTAAATTCTATCTAACCTACTTGCCGAATGATTGGTAATATGCGTAAAACCCACTTCCACTCCGTGCATGTACGTCCAAGTGTCAGTGAAGCGGAGTTCTTGAGTGATCTGTTCTAATTCGACACACCGATTAAAGTGTGGAGTTTGATCTATTTGACGAAGCACACAATTGAAATCGCCGCCAAAAATGACAGCACTGTAGTTGGTCCCGAAGAGCGGAAGGATCTCGTGGCGAAAAAATTCTGCACGGTGTTGCCTATTACTGGACCCAGAAGGTGCGTAAATATTAATCAGTCTGATGTTATTGACAGTGACTGCTATCCCTCTGCCGGTCACCAGTTTGGCCTCACAGTTTGCAATGGTCCCTTCTCTTAACAGTAATGCTGTTCCAAGTTCGAAATCGTTGCCAGGGTTCACGAAAGCGTTATACCCTGCTATGTGGTCTAACCTGATATCACTCACTTCCTGAAGCATGGCTATATCTACGTCGGCTGCGTATAACAAGTCTTGTAAGTTCTTCAGATTCAAATCACTGCGTATCTTATTGATATTGAGAGACAGGATCTTGTAGGCCTGCAAGGTGGTCATAGATGTTTGGTACGAAAGGAGCAAACGATAGGATGCGCCATACAGCCGTCAACTGGAGGCGCTGACCGTGTCGGTCGTTTGAGTCGCCATGGCCACGTGGACTTTGTGTCCATCAACCGCTGATACGGGAGGCAAAAAGCCGGTCGAGGGTGTGGAATCCTCCTGCATCTCTACATCAGCTTCATTCGTTTCAAACTCGTCCGCCCAATTGGGAGAGCAAAGGGTGCCCACTGGCTCAGAACCTGGTGGATTCGTATTCTGTGGCTCAGGTTGCTGAGTTGGCGTCTCATCTGGTCCGCTGTCGTACATCGTGGGAGTCTCCGACATGGTGTCGTCTGATCGTGTTGTGTCCCGCGAGCGCGAAGGCGAGGCGGCAGCGTCTGCGGGCCCTTCTTTTAAATTCTGACCGATTAATTTAGCTTTTCCCCGCAAGCTCGGTGCTGTATCTTCCGCACCTTGGTGAGCCATCCTCCGTTTTTTATTTTTCTTCGGAGAGCGATTACCACGTATTACTGTGTCGGAGTTGGGCATCGTTTCAGCGATACGTTCAGACATGGGAGCAGGAGCCAAGGACACCTCCACCAACTCAGCACCCCGTGAGGGCTGGTCCACCGCCATATCACTGGTCCTGTTAGTGTCATGGGTTTCAGAAGCAGCCATCTCGGACGCGACTGGCGTGTCCGGAGATGTCACATTAACGACGGGACTGGGTCCGGCAGGTTTATCGCGAATCGGTTGTATTGACGGCTCACCGCGGGCAACCGACACGTACGATGACGGTAACGTTGACATCGCGGGAGGGCTAACACTCTCTCCGGTTGGCAGTTGAACTACACGACGCTGTAAACATCCCGCACGAACATGTCCCGTCGAGTTACATGTCGCACATGTCCTAGGTTGGCCAGCATACATTACGACGGCACGGTACCCACTAACCGTGACGTACGACGGAATATGTCGTTGCAAGTCAACTTTAAGCTGCCTGACGCCATTCAGTACCGGATACTTATGTGCCGGAGACCAACGTTCCGCAAAGTTGCTCAACACTTTGCCATACGGCGATATCGCAACATTTATCTGTTCTGCTGGGACCTCAAAGGGTAGTTCAAAAATGCGAATTGTTCGAAGTCCAAGCCCGGCGTGGGAAACAGTAACCACACCCACATTGCCATCACTATGCTTAAACTTCAAACCGGAACATTAGGAGTCAACTAGTTTGTCACAAAACTCGGCATCCCTCATCTTGATATAAACGACGCTAGACAGAATCGACAAATGTATACCGACAATCTCATCGAGTCCAATTTTCATCATTCTTCGGGGAAATCCTCGATTTCGAAGGATGTTGGTCGGGCAAACGTGTTATCGAACGTTAACTTCAAAGTGTCCTTCCTCATAGTATGTGCCATCACTGAATTCTCATCGTCATTCCGCAAACGCAACAATAACCGCTGCTAGCGAGCGACTTACCCCGCAGAAGTAAACAACCCAGCCGCAGCGCGAAGCACAGACAACCGCACGCCACGGCCGCTGCAGGCAGACTTACCCCTAGACCAACGAGCCACCTGGCTGGAGCAGTCTAGTTAATCCCAAGTAGTGGACCTCACAGGGAACACAAACTTTCACGTGAATTCGCAAGATAAAGGCTTTCTGCAGGCAGCACTCACCACTCATGAGAAGAATATTAAAGGCAACGAATAAAACGCATTAGCGACCATTATTTGTATTTAGTTAGCACAGCTGCTGCTTTCCTACACATCTCACACGATATCGATGTACGCCTAAAATTCCAAAACACATTTATTTCATTTCAGAGTTACTTTCAGCTTCAAAAACCATTCCTCTGATATTCATACGAAGCTAGGCATCGTCGTAACCCGTTACGTTCATTACGCAAGGCTCACGGGAGGGGCGCAGGTTGCATCCGCGTGGACACAAAATTTGGCGCCGCCCAGCGTGGTGCTCGAACCCACGACCCTGAGATTAAGAGTCTCATGCTCTACCGACTGAGCTAGCCTGGCTCCACACAACGCGTTACGAGCCATACAGTATTTATGCGACCTGCGACCATCTATGGAAGATCCTTTTGTCTACAGCTTATTTCCTGCTGCCACAAATGAGCTACAATCCTATTCAATGAAAAATTGTCTCCGAAAAGCATCAAATCTACTTGAAATGATACGTGGCTATCAGCACCATTATTCAACACACATGCTCGACTGTGCGCAGACGCCTGTGGCGTAGCTCTTGGGTCCTGAGTCAGACGCAGTAGTTCCAAGAAAACTCTCCTGATCGGCACTGTGCCGAAAATTTCGCTACACAACCCCTTTGTCTTGCTTGAGCTTCAGGTAGACGCCGGTTTGCAGCCAGGAAGCGCACAGCAGCAACTTTCAACTAGTTTTGTAGTACTCAAACAACACATTGAAACAGCATGCATCTTTTGCAGAACTGGAAAAACTCGACCATGACAGGATTCGAACCTGCAATCTTCGGATCCGAAGTCCGACGCCTTATCCATTAGGCCACACGGTCACTGGAGCAATATGCTTCCCCACACACACCTCATTTTCGCCATTTGTACGCTTGCCGGAATGAATTTCCCATCTTTGACGCAATTCTCCATCTCCAATTTCAGTACTAAAAAGGCGACGCTACTTCTTGCTGTGTCCCATCGCAAGTTACATTCAAGCCCTAATGACGCTGATCAAACAAGAGGTTGCAAATCAGCTTCAATCGCTTACTGCCATCTCAGTCGGTTGCAGAAGGTACCTCACCCTATGTCATACAATGGCGAGTTGCCGCTATTACCAAAGCGGCGGCGGCGCCGACGACGACGACGACAACCGTGAGGGTCTCTACCAGGGGTAGAAAATACATCACAAGAACTAAGTATTTCACGTCGGCATTCTCCGGAGACTGCCAAAAGCAGCAGTTTTTTTTTTTTTTTCATTTATTGAATTTCAACTCCCCCCGAAGGGGGCGGGCTGGCAGCAGCTTAGTATGCCGCTCTTCAGCCGACAGATTTTGTGACAAAGATCAAGAGAACAAATAATAAAAAACAGGCGATAAAATCGGAGACTTAGAAAGTAACAAGGCGAAAAGAAATCGTGGAACTTAAAACAAAAACACAGGGATGATGACGCTAATAAAAATACATACGAAGCAGACAGGGAAAACAATAGAAATTAAAATACACGGCGACAGTCTGGATTCTGTTCGCAAAGGACATAAAATGCACACCTAGCGACAGCATGGTTTCTGTTCGCATCACGAGAAAGACAAACAACACTGAATAGTCACTGGAACACTGCACTAAAAAGTTGGCAAATGTGACACCACAGTCGAGAGCAGGTGGTGGGAAACTGGACAGAAGATGGGAAAACAAAAAAGGGGGGGAAAGGAGAGTAAAAGCGAAGGGGGAGCCGGGAAAGGAGCTGAAGGAGGATGAGGACCCATAAGAGGGGTGGGGGGGGCAGACGCGACAGAGGAGTGGGGTAGGCAGAGGAGGGTAGGCAGAGGAGGGGAATACAAAAGGACTGGGGGCGAGAAGGGCGGTAGGGAGAGGTTTAGTGGGGAGAAATCAGGACGGAATGGGGGGGGGGGAAGAGGCAGCCCAGGGAACGGACAGAGGAAAGGAGGGGGATTGAGGATCAGAGTTGATAGGAAGGATAAATGGAGGGAGAGAGGGCATCATCTGGGATGGGGAGTTGATGGAAGCCACCTTGGGATAGGAGATGGAGGGTGTAGAGATGGAGGGTAGGGGGGACGCAACGGTGAAGATGTGGCAGGGGGCGGGGATGGGAGAGGAGAGGAGCAACCAGGGGGTGAGGGGGTTGAAGACGGCGGGAGGTGTAGAGGATGCGGATATGTTTGAGGAAGAGAAGCAGATGGGGGACAGGAATGAGATCATAGAGGATCCGCGTGGGCGACGGGAGGCGGATACGGAAGGCGAGGCGGAGTGCATGACGCTCAAGGATCTGGAGGGACTGATAGAATTTGGGGGGGGGGGGGGGCAGATATCCAGGCAGGATTGGCATAACAGAGGAAAAGCAGCAGTTTTTTTTTTTTTTTCCTTTATTGTAATTTTCAGCACCTCATACAAGGCGGGCTGGCAGCAGCTTAATACGCCGCTCTTCAGCCTTATGGGGTACAATAATATGAGATAGGTGGCACAGAAAATACAAAAAATGGCGGGCAAAGAAAGGAGTTACAAAAAAACAAAAAACAAGAAGCCGTTCACGTTGGACGATAAAAACACTAACACTTGTTGACACGGCGCACAAAACACGGAGAACTGCGACGGCACATGTGAACAATTGAGTTGTAACTGCACGAAACACAAAACGAAGCACACACACTAGACACTGACGGCGATGATCTCCGGCGCGCAAATGTTCACTATGCCTGTGCGAGTCCGGGGACCTGCCAACAGAGGAGGAGGAGGAAGGGGAGTGGGAGAGGGAGAGGGGAGAGCAGAGATGCCACGGGCAGGGGAGAAAGGGGGGAGGGAGGAAGGGGGAGGGGAAGCCCGGGGGGAAGAGTGGTGGAGGGAGGGGACGGGGGAAAAGGAAAGAGAAGGGGTGGGAAGGGAAGAGAAGGGAGGGAGGGAGGGTGCCTAAAGGAAAGGACACCGGAAGTGGGTGGTGGGGCAGGGTCAAAGTTGATAGGAGGGGTAGATGGAGGGGAGGAGGACATCATCAGGGAGGGGGAGCTGGCGGAAGCCACTGTGGGAGAGAGTAAGGAGGGTGGAGAGATGGAGACCGGGCAGGACGTGGGAATACAGGCGCGGCAGCGGGCGGGGATGGGAGAGGATTGGGGAGACGAGCGGGTGAGGAGGATCGAGTTTACGGGAGGTGTACAGGATCCGTATCCTTTCAAGGAAAGGAGGAGGTGGGGGAAGGGGATGAGATCATACAGGATCCGCGTGGGCGACGGGAGGCGGATACGGAAGGCGAGGCGGAGTGCATGACGCTCAAGGATCTGGAGGGACTGATAGAATTTGGGGGGGGGGGGCAGATATCCAGTCAGGACTCGCATAACAGAGGAAAAGCAGCAGTATCTGGTGCCTACTTTAATAGCACCATTCGCACTATTCACTTGCGAGAGCATTTCTTAAATATCGCACCCATTCATAATTTTTTTTATCCTTGACCGCTATTTTCGAAAGGGCTACGGTAGAAGGGGCTGTTACAAAATTCATTTGCCTCCTGTGAGGATCCAACTCACGACCTCTGGTTTACTAGACCAGCGCTCTGCCACTGAGCTAAGGGGGCGCCGCCTAGCGCACTTTTCGGGTACTTTATTCTTATGGACTAGTGAATCGGAGCCCTTCAGCTGGAAACGCACCGCATTAGCGACCATTATTTGTATTTAGTTAGCACAGCTGCTGCTTTCTTACACATCTCACACGATATCGATGTACGCCTAAAACTCCAAAACAACACATTTAATTCATTTCAGAGTTACTTTCAGCTTCAAAAACCATTCCTCTGATATTCATACGAAGCTAGGCATCGTCGTAACCCGTTACGTTCATTACGCAGGGCTCACGAGAGGGGCGCAGGTTGCATCCGCGTAGACACAAAATTTTGCGCCGCCCAGCGGGGGGCTCGAACCCACGACCCTGAGATTAAGAGTCTCATGCTCTACCGACGTAGCTAGCCGGACTCCACACAACGCGTTACGAGCCATACAGTATTTATGCGACCTGCGACCATCTATGGAAGATCCTTTTGAAAACAGCTTATTTCCTGCTGCCACAAATGAGCTACAATCCTATTCAATGAAAAAAATTTTCCGAAAGGCATCAAATCTACTTGAAATGATACGTGGCTATCAGCACCATTATTCAACACACATGCTCGACTGTGCGCAGACGCCTGTGGCGTAGCTCTTGGGTCCTGAGTCAGACGCAGTAGTTCCAAGAAAACTCTCCTGATCGGCACTGTGCCGAAAATTTCGCTACACAACCCCTTTGTCTTGCTTGAGCTTCCAGGTAGACGCCGGTTTGCAGCCAGGAAGCGGACAGCAGCAACGTTCAACTAGTTTTGTAGTACTCAAACAACACAGTAAAACAGCATGCATCTTTTGCAGAACTGGAAAAACTCGACCGTGACAGGATTCGAACCTGCAATCTTCGGATCCGAAGTCCGACGCCTTATCCATTTTTTTATTTTTATTTATTTTTTTTATTTTTTTTATTTTTTTATTTTTTTAATTTTTGCCCGACCGAGACTTGAACTCGGGACCTTTGCCTTTCGCGGGCAACTGCTGTACCACCTTTTTTTTTTTTTAATTGAACAAACGGAGAGTACATATATATATACACAAAGCAAAAGTTCTTCAAGGTACCAGTTAAACATATACAAATGAGTGTTAGGTAAACAAAGTATTAGAATAACATGAAATACAACAAATTAGAACATATCCTGTTTTCCTTTTTTTTGTTTTTTTTTGTTTTTGTTTTTGTTTAAAAATTTGTATTGAACAAACTAAAAGTACATATATATTCACTATGCAAGAGTTCTTCAAGGTACCATTTAAAAATATACAAATGACTGTTAGTTAAACAAAAAAAATATTAAAAAAGAAAAACATTAAATACAACAAAATATAACATATTCTGTCTTCTTCCTTTTTTAAAAAAAAAAATTGTGTTTGTTTTTGGTCGATGCATGAGAACGTGGCTAAGGGTGTTGCATCATGTGACAGGTAGGCATGGTACACCCCAACTTTGAGGGGGGTCAAGGAAGACGCTGCGGAGATAACCGGCAAGAGTTTGTCGGTAAGATGGTTTTCGGGTGAGGGTGCTATGCGCGGTCACAACTTTGTACCAGAAGTCAAGGACTGTATGCGGACCACTCCGAAAGAGATATTCTAAAGCCTGTCCTCGAAACCAGATTAGAGTATGGTGCTTAGCAAGAGGGTAGTGAAATGTCTGGGGCAACAACAGGAAATCCGGGGTTACCGTCGTTGGCGGGGCACGGAGGTAAAAGCCCACGATTCGTTGGATGAGGAGCCATACGTTTTGTTTCAGGGGGCACGTAAGACGGTGCTCGTCGGTGTCTTCGAGGTGACAGTCAGGGCAGAGTGGGGAGGTGCCAGTCCTATGCGATAAAGTCGACTATTAGTCGGGAATTTTCCATAGACTAAAACATACCAGAGTGCAGATACAGATGACGGTAAAAAGGGTGCATGCACACACCCCCAAACCGTGCGCCAGTTAATGTCAGGATGCTGTAGCACCATAGCGTCGCAAGGGTTGGACAGCATAGACAAACGATAATAATCTTTTGTACGGGGAGGACGGGTGACTGGAAGATCGGCCCGAACGTAGCTGAGTTCTATGAAACAATTGGTGACGTAGTACAATAATGGAGAAATAGGTGCCACATTGATCGGTGGCTCGAGAGAAGCTGGTCGGAGGATATCTAAGAGACTGCGTGTTAAAGACGGGACCGGCCCCTGCCAGTGCCGCAACAGAGTGTGGACAAAGAGTGCAGAAGAGCGTGCCCGCACGTTGATGAGTCCGAGGCCACCTTTTGCAGGAGGCAGTGATAGAGTGTTGTAGCGGACTTTGAAAAGTGCCCCTGCTGACACGAAATATCCAAAGGCTGATTGGATGCGGCGGCCAAGGAGTAACGGCATTGGGAGGATCTGGGCGACGTGTACCAGTTTAGGGGCGACATAGATGTTGACATAGGACACACGTTGGAGTTGGTTTAAGTTACGGTGCACTTGACCGCGGACATGGTGCCGAATCGACTGCAAAAGCCGCCGATAAGCCAGGGCCACTGTGCGGTGTGTGGAGCTCGTAAATTCGATACCCAAGTAACGAAGGGTGGCACTAACTGGGAGTGGGGTCGGCACCATAGCCGGGAGGCCGTGCCCAATGTGCATCATAGTCGATTTACGGACATTAAGAATGCTACCAGAAAGACGTCCATACTGGTGGATCCATTGGATGGCGTCATTGAGTTCCGTGGAGGAGCAGGTGAGAAAGAGGAGATCGTCCGCATAAGCCCTACACTGAAAGGTGTGGTCACGCAAAGTGAGGCCCTGCAGTCTAGAGGTAAGGCCAGTGATGAGGGGCTCAAGTGCAATGGCATATAGTAAAGTAGACATAGGGCATCCTTGACGTACAGAGCGGCGTATAGGAATCGGTCCTACAAGCCTCCCATTGACTTGTACCATCGAGACCGCGGGAAGGAGTAACCGGCGAATGGCATCGACAAAAAGCAATGGGAACCCCATACGTGTCGCCACCATGAGGAGGAATGGGTGTCGAACGCGATCAAAGGCACTCGTGAAATCGACGGATACCAGTGCTGCACGAAGGCGACAAACCGACGCCAGTGCAATGAGGTCACGGCATTATCCTAGGGCTGTTTGTAAGGTGGCCCCACAACCACGTGCAGTCTGCTCAGGTGAAAGGACCGTAGGTAAGACGGTGCGTATGCGCGCTGCTAAGAGGCGTGCATAGATTTTATAGTCTGCATTCAGTAGTGTAAGGGGGCGATATGCAGAGACATGAGACCCTCCCTTCGGTTTAGGCACAGGTAGAAGAATGCCAGTGACGAATTCAGGTGGAATTGGGAAGGACGGAGTAAAGAGTTCCTGAATCATTTCCGTCCAGCGAGGAAGCATTAACATGGTGAACGCCCGGTAAAACTCCACTGGGAGACCATCTGGTCCGGGTGATTTGTTCTTGGCCCCTTTGTTGATCGCATCTACCACCTCTTCTACGGTGATTGCAGACATCATGGAGGTTGACTCCGCTACGGTGAGGGTCCGATCAGGGGAAGGACGGAGATCATCAGGAATGGGCGTCGCCATCGGTTCATCATCATAAAATTGGCGATAATGTTCAGCAAAGGCGGACACGTCCGCCGCCTGTGTTGTGTGGTGAACACCATCGGAGGTCGTGATGTTGGGGACGAAAAGCCGACGTCGACGACTATGGTCTGATGCGGCATGGATTGTGGATGGGGTTTCGTCGTGGAGGAGGTCTTGTCGTCGGGAACGCACCACGACACCATGCAGTCGTGCACGTTGAAGAGAGAGGAGAGGAGCTTTAGTACGTTGTCGTTCCCTGTGGGTGTCAGGTGATGGAGGGAGTGCATCGAGCTCACGGAGCACGGCGTAGTGAAAATTTGTGGTGTCTCGATGCCATGCTGCTGCTTCCTTGCCACATTGTATGAAGGCCTTTCTGATCGCAGGTTTGGCACATTTGAGCCACCAATGGAACGTGGATGTGTACTGCGGAAGGCGTCTTTCGCAAGACGCCCATGTAGTGGCAATACATTGTCGGCAGTGTGGATCATTAAGGAGGGAGGTATTAAGCTTCCAGTAACCTCTGCTGCGCCACACTGACTGAGGTGGCAGAGCCAGGGAGCAAATGACGGCGCAATGGTCCGAAAATGCAAGGGGCCATCGTTCAGCTTGGGCGACTTCATTGCCGAGGTGAGCAGAGACATAAAACCGGTTGCGACCGAACCGCCGAATCTTTCCATCAGTAAATGGGGTATGTTCTCAACTGACTCGGTTGTTTTAACCCCCTCCACTGACGGAATGACCCACTTCCTAATTCCGTATGTATAATGCCAATACGGCCTTGTAGCTGTCACGCCTTTGCGCTTACTGCTACGTATTTAAACCGTAAATAGCTCAGTCCTAATGGTAAGAGGTAGTAGTGAATTCACGTTGTTAATCTTTGAAGACAGCACAGCTGCCACAAGCTCAGCTCACTTTTACTCCACTCCTACCCTCGCCATTGCACCACATTAACTAGGTGCTACATGGACCTTGCTAAATTCACTTGCGTATACATTTTTGACCGTTACTCGCCAGTATTTACCTAATGATTAGTACACTCCTAACCGGACTATTTCCCAAAGAGCTGTGATGATTGAAAGGGTTCGATCCACGGCCTACAGTGCCCTACAGTTCACACGGTAACACTGCCTACCTGACCCACTTAACTTGGTAGTGAGCTTATGTATCCAATCACCACTGCTAGCAGCAGTGGATAATCCTATCAGCACGACGAGAGCAGCAGACTTACCGTCGAATCCTCCTGAAAATACTTATAACTACGGTCGCCAGCTCTGAAGGAGCAAAAGAATAAATCAATTTTTTGGCTCGTTTCAAAGTGAAACGGCTCGAGTTGAATTTAAACTTAATTCTGAATATTACTATTTCTGATCATTTTAGGTGATTCTACAAAGCAAATACTCTCTCAATTTCTGTGAGTTGGCTTGGTAATTACCACCAAGACAACTTATGCAACTTAGGTTAACAAAATTCTATCCTTAAACTTATTTAATGATTTTGGATATTACTCTTTGGACAATTGATATAGGCTTAGTTAAGTGACTTTACTTGAAAGGTTACTCAGAAAAATTTAAGTAACTATAAATAGGCGACTCATTCTGGTGTGACCATTGCTCTTTTCAACATTCTTATACGCGTAAGTATTCTACAACCAAAAGAATTGTAAATGAAAGAGGCGATGGTGGCCTCAGTCTGATTTCACTACACTATGTTTGAGGTTACTACACTTTACAATGAACAACATGCGTCGTAATTTTACTCATTACTATATTCTGTCCTCTGCACTTGCATAAAAGAAAACTGGTATGCTCCTTTTACATGTATATAAAGTTCGACTTAACAATTGCAAGCAGTCTTGCCTTGGGTAGACGTGTCGGTGCTGGTGGTGAGATGCATGTGGCTAACGCAGCTCTTCACGCCTCATGCCCTCAATGGCGGCTGGAACTACGAGCTGTAGCACTCGTATAAGCTACTGCACGTCCGCCATAAAATCTGGGCGCAGGAACTCTTACAATCAGCCCCAGTGGCATAGAGACGGCTTCGACTACCATTCGTCGCGTTCTACTCCACAAACGGCGACGATATTCGCCTCTTCGCTGTTGCACAATCACTTTTGCGTGAGCACAGTTACGCACGTCCGATCACGTCAACACTGCCCAGGCCATTCCATTGTTCAGTCCCTGTGTCTCCAGCTACCTCTAGCTACGCTCGTATCACCAAGAGTGGGGGCGTTCCCGTACCACCTTTTCACCGAAATCATTTAGTATTTAAGAATATTTATATTTATTACCCTGGAGTTCATACCAGTCATAATAATTTACTACTAGCGCTTTATAACATTAAATCATACAGTAATAGCTTATAATTACCAAGAAAAAGAATACATTTGACTCCGAGAGCTTAGTGCATTGTCTGACAGGCAGCGCTAATTCCCAGTTTCGCCAATAGGTGGCATCAGGGTGCACTCCCTGGCAGTCTAACACCAGTGCGCCCGTTTCCGACGCGCGGGCTCCAAATTACTGTCAGCCCACCATCATTTCAGTTCCGTTACACGGTCCAGTCTGCTCACAGAATGTGCTGTATAATGGGTAAAACCGGGGGTATTGCCATGAATTTTCTCCCAAACGTCCACTAGATGAAAATCTTCGATTAAGGTGAGCAGCGCCGGGCATGGCGAATAACCAGGTACTTGGTCCTGCGGATGGAGGACACAGTTGAAATCGCCTCCCATGATAAGGCGATCATAACGTCCAGAAAACAGGGGCGCCACGTCATGTCCGAAGAAAGTGGACCGCTGCCGACGGTTCGTGGAGCCAGACGGAGCGTAGATATTGATGACGCGGGTGTCGAAGATGGTAACAGCCATGCCTCTTCCACAGGGAAGGATTGTCGTGTCCGTGAGTGGAATTCCTTCGCGTATGTAGAAAGCCACTCCACGCCCTGATTGATCACATGTGGACGTGTATGAGTCGTAGCCGTAGACTGGTGGTAGTGTGGCAACGCGTACTTCCTGAAGAAGGGCGACGTCGACGTCAGAGGCCCGAAGCATGTCACATAGGAGTTGCAGCTTGGGTGCAGTGCCGATCATGTTGATGTTCAGTGTGGCAAACCGGTATGTTTGTTTCAGTGGTGGTGGACGCGCATCTACCATCACCAAGGGAAGTAAGAGGAGGGCACCGACAGGAAGTCCCGTCCCATCAGCTCCAATGCCCCGCTTTTGATGTTAACAGGCAGCCTCGTCCGGCGGAGGTAACTCATCCGGAGGAGGGGGCGTACCTTCCTCAATGTCGTCGGCCCATGCTCCTGTGCCGTGGGTCTGTCCGATGTCCACGGGAATTTGGTCGTGGTGAGAGAGATCTGGAGTTGTTGGCGGGGAGACAGGCGTCTCAACCGGCGCACCGATCGTTACAATGTGCGTGGCGACCCCCATAGTGGTCCCGTCCTGCGAAACGTCTTGTTCATCGTGAAAGTTGTCCGCCGACCTCTGCGTGGAAATGTCGGCTGGTTGGGTGTCGTCTTCGTCGTCGCGGGTGGCGACGATTTGAGAGCCCATGGGTGAACGGCGACGGCGTTTGCGCCTACGTGGCGAGCGTTGTTTGCGCACGTGTTCCTCAGTGTCGGACGACGGCAAGGAGGAGCGTCGACCTGGTTCGAAGGCGTCGGTGGGTACAATGAAATTGTCAAACAGGTGTTGTGAAGATGTACTGGTCTCCTCAGCGTCCGGTGCGGGAGCCTGTTCGGCGGCAAGGTTGTCAGGTGGGACGTCTGTACCGTCCGTTGGTGACTGGGACGGTGGGACGTGCCGATCGGAAGGACCGGGCGACGGACTGGACGAAACTGTAGACGTGTCAAGAGCCGCTGCGTAAGTGACCGGTAGGGCGGTCATCGTGGGTGTGACGGACGCTTCCGACAACGGGAGCTGCGCGACACGTCGTTGAATGCATTCAGACCGTAGGTGACCTTCTTTCCCGCAACCGGAACAGGTCCGAGGTTGGCCGTCGTACATTATAATGGCACGGCAGCCTCCGATACGTAGATAGGAAGGCACGTGTTTCTGCAACTCGATGCGGACCTGTCTAACACCGTTTAAAACTGGATAGGTCTGAAATTGGACCCATCGTTCGGCAACATGTTCCAGAACGTTGCCATAGGGACGGAGCGCCTCGATGACGACGTCTGCAGGTAGTTCGAACGGCAGTTCGAAGATCCTTATCGTCCGTGTGCCGAGACCTGCGTGATCGACGGTAACGGGTCCGACGTTGCCGTCGGAATGACAGAAGCGCAGTCCACGTTTTGCCTCTTGAAGCACCTTGTCGCACGCCGCATCGTTGATCATTTTGACGTAGACGGTACTGCTAACTATGGACAAGTGGATACCAATCAGATCCGTTGGTGGTAATTTAACTTCATCGCGTATAAATCGTTCTACCTCCAAGGCCTTGGGTCGGGCGAAGTCGGAACAAAAGTTGAAACGTAATGTCTTCTTCCGATAGTTGTGCGCCATGGTGGTCTAGAAGTAAAACGGCACTTACAGCGGCCGAAGTAAACATAAACACACCGTGCGCGCCTCGCCCGCAGCGCTCTGGCTCGTGACCGCCTCGCAGCACTGCCGGCGGCAGACTGCCTTATCCATTAGGCCACACGGTCGCTGGCGTAATCTGCTTCCCCACACACACCTCATTTTCGCCATTTGTACGCTTGCCGGAATGAATTTCCCATCTTTGACGCAATTCTCCATCTCCAATTTCAGTACTAAAAAGGCGACGATACTTCTTGCTGTGTCCCATCGCAAGTTACATTCAAGCCCTTATGACACTGATCAAACAAGAGGTTGCAAATCAGCTTCAATCGCTTACTGCCATCTCAGTCGGTTGCAGAAGGTACCTCACCCTATGTCATACAATGGCGAGTTGCCGCTATTACCAAAGCGGCGGCGGCGCCGACAACCGCGAGGGTCTCTACCAGGGGTAGAAAATACATCACAAGAACTAACTATTTCACGTCGGCATTCTTCGGAGACTGCCAAAAGCAGCAGTTTCTGGTGCCTACTTTAATAGCACCATTCGCACTATTCATTTGCGAGAGCATTTCTTAAATACCGCACCCATTCATAATTTTTTTTATCCTTGACCGCTCTTTTCGAAAGGGCTACGGTAGAAGGGGCTGTTACAAAATTCATTTGCCTCCTCTGAGGATCGAACTCACGACCTCTGGTTTACTAGACCAGCGCTCTGCCACATTTTTCTTTTTTTTTTTTTTTTTTTGTATATATATATATATATATATATATATATATATATGAAGGAAGGTAAGAGAAAGGAGAAACAGAAACCTTTATTATTCACAAAATAAACATAGTACGTCCTGACACATAATAACTGTCCTGGAAGGAACCTCGCTGCCGTCCTACCATGCAGCATGAAATAACAACAAAATCAAAATGGGGCCACTTCCGGCACCCTAAAGAAAAGTATTTATGGATATGAAAACAAAATTTGAAGTACATCCAATCGCTAACTGTTCAAGGGTGAGTTTTTCGTAGTTCGCATACTCGCATAGTGTTCTTAGTCGATCACATTACTTGGTCGGTTTCACACCGAAAGCACCGCCGCTCATCTTTGCGCACCCGGCACACCCCAAGTACATGGCGGGTCCGCAAATACCGTTACCAGGAAATTGGCATACCAATCCTTGTACTTTTGTAGCCGTAATAGTTTCGTGTGTCCATCTTGCAAGTATTGCCAGTAATCCAGGACGTTCAGTAAGTTCGTACGTGTGTCTCTATAGATGTAATGGACCGTCATACCTGTGATCCACGCCACTGCGTTCGTCTTATGACGCGGAAAATACGTTTCCTCTGGAAAAAATACTATGTCAGAACAGACTGCTGTATAGATAGTACGCCGCATGAACGCTATTATCTTTCTTGCGAGAGTCCAGACAGCCAATGCCTCGCCGCAGACCAGCCGATGGTCGTCCGTATCCAGCACGCCGCATTGCTGACACAAGGGCGAATCCGCCAAATGTATTGCGTACTTTTTATCATTGGTAGGGTATTTTCTGTTGACGACAATGTACCATGTTGACCTGACAGATGTAGGTAGGTGGGGGTGGTGGACCGTGCGCCACACCACGTGCCAATTAACAGCTGGATGTTTGCGTTCCACCCCATTCCGGGCGATCTGTCGAAGAAGCAGATGGTACACGTCCTTCGATGTCGACTGTCGGGTCGTCGGTAAACGCTCTCTCACGTAACTGTGTTCCACGATGAACGTGCGCACATACGTTAAAGGGGGCGATATATGGCCGACACTGACTGTAGGAAGATGTGACGTGGGTACGAGTTCTTCGATGATCGTCCCCGTAAGCGAGTGATTCCTGTTGCCCCACCGTTTGAGCATAGTATTAATATACATGGCACGCGCCTTCTCGTGCACGTTCACTAAACCAACGCCCCCCTCTCGCGCTGGGAGGGTAAGCGTGTTGTACTGTACCTTAAAGAGTTGTCCCAGGCACACATAGTACCCAAAAGCCGCCTGAATCCTCATAGCCATCGTGCGCGTCAAGGGAAGAAGGTGCGTCAGGTGGCACATCATGGGCGCGAGATAAAGGTTGACGAGTAACACTCGCTGCAGCATATCCATCGACCGTAGGGCGTTTAGTCGTACTGCCGTGCGGACTCTGAGTAACAATCTTCGGTAGTTGTCCGCAGCCGTTCTCGCTGTCTCTTTATGAAAGGTGATACCCAAACAGCGGAGGGTTTCCACCGCAGGTAAGGGTCCTTCCGTTCCTGGTTCTAGTCCACGCCCCACATGCATGAATTGTGATTTTCGGTAGTTGACCACACTTCCAGCTGCCATCCCATACCTCTGTAGCCAATCCAGTGCTGTTTGAGTCTCCCTCTCATTCCGTACGAGGAACACAATATCATCTGCGTATGCTCTGCATTTGAATGATAATTGCCGTAGGGAGATCCCGCTAAGACGGCGGCGAAGGCCTGCGAGGCACGGTTCTAAGGCGATTGCATAAAGGAGGATCGATGAGGGGCAACCCTGTCTCACTGATCTTAAGATCTTAAAATACTCAGTTCTCCCTCCGTTGACCACCATCGCTGATCTGGCGCCGTGCAACAAACGCATCACAGCATTGGTCAATAATGGCGAGATACCCATCCTATTCATCACCGCCGCGAGGTACACATGATCCACGCGATCAAAAGCATGATCGAAATCTACTGCAACCATCGCCCCCCGGAGGCGGCATGCAGCCGCGAGGGCGACGACGTCACGATAGTCTCCCAAGGCTGTGTGGATATTACTGATGCCGCCAAGACAAGTCTGATCGGCATGTATTCGATTCTCCAGCGACTTTTTGATACGACTTCCCAGGATGCGCATGAAGATCTTGTAGTCACTATTAAGAAGGGTCAAGGGGCGATAATCACAAGGCCGTTTGCCACCACGGGGCTTCGGTATTGGTATCATGAGCCCTTCCGTGAATTGAATGTGAACCGGTACTTCTTGCTGCAGAAGCTCATTAAACATACATAGCCACATCGGTGTCATAATGGTTACAAAGGCACGGTAAAATTCCAACGGGAATCCGTCTGGACCTGGGGACTTGTTGCAAGCACCTCGTGTAATCGCTTCCTCCAGCTCTTCACACGTAATTTCAGATAACCCGTCCGCTTCCCCGTTCACACTCGTCGCGTCTGGGATCTCTTCCAGGACGTTCCCCAGCTCCCTCTGACCCTCCCCGTTGCTCGCATAGAATCTGCTAAAATGATCCGTGAACGCCTGTGCTATGCCCCTCTGTGTTGTAAAACGACGGCCATCGCCGAGATCGATCTCATGTATTAAATTCCTGCGTCTCCTTCGTCTTTCCTTTATCACATAATGCATCGAGGGAACCTCGTTGGGCAGGAAATCCTGCGACCTCGCGCGTATCATCGTACCTGCCATCCTCTGCTTCGCAAGTTGTACCAGCTTCGCTTTAACGGTGTACGGCCGTCTGGCGTTCTGGTGTAGGTGGTTGTGCTAACAGTTCCCGGAGAGCCGTAAAGTAAAACTCAGTGGTCGTGCGCTGCCATTGAGAAACTTCCTTCCCGTAACCTATTAACGTCCTCCGTAAAGCTGGCTTCGTGCACTCGATCCACCACTGCAGGACAGAACCGAAAGAATTTCGTCGACGGAGGCAGCCATGCCACGTGTCCTCCACCATGCGTCGGCATTCTGCATCTCGCAGGTGGGAGACGTTCATCTTCCAATTACCCCTCCGTCTCCACACCTGCTGTCTATTAAGGTTAACCGTACAAATATATGCGTCGTGGTCTGTAAATGCCGTCGGCCATATTTCTGCGTCCACCGTCGACGTTGCTAACGCCCTTGAAACGTAGATCCGGTCCAAACGGCCCGCGGAGTGGCTAGTAAAAAATGTATATCCTGGTTGGTTTCGATACTTCAGGTCCCATGTATCGACTAATTCCATCCCGTTGACCAGCTCCCTAAGTTCTTGGCTAGTAGTATAGTTAGGTTGTTGGTCCTTTCTATCGAGCACACAATTAAAATCTCCGCCGAGTATGCAACCATCGTATCGTCCCTGGAACAACGGTGTAACCTCATGGGCGTAAAAATCTGCTCTGTCTCTTCTCTTATCCGAGCCTGACGGTGCGTATACGTTGATCAAACGTATTCCACCTATGGTCACGGCCGTACCACGGGCAGAAGGCAAATATTCCACTTCGTCTGCACGTATCCCTTCCTTTAATAGAATAGCTGTGCCAACGCCCCTCTCGTCACACGGGGAACAGTAAATGTCGTAACCGTAAAAGTCCGAGGGGGGAAGTACCCGAACTTCTTGTAATAGTGCTAGGTCTTAATCCGCAGCCTTTATCATGTCACTGAGCATCTTGATTTTTACCGGCGTCCCAATGCTATTGATGTTAACAGACCCTATCCGATAAGCTTGTTGCATGGCTGTCAACGTAGATAGGGCACCGTACGGTCGCTAATTCTTCCGTACATAGGCTGCTGTCGTACTAACGTCCCCCGCCGTACCCTCATATGGTCTGCCGTTATTCCGTGCACCCTTCCGGTCTTACACCGGGAGAGTGCGTGGGAGCAGTTCCTCTAGCATCATCAGTTCCCCACGGGGGTGGGTCTTGTGACCAGTCCCCTAGTGTCCCATCGTTGTCGTGCGGTGCAGGCGCCGTAGCCTCCTCAGTAGCCTGTTGCCGTCGATCGAGCGCCTTCGCTGTGTCTGGAGCATCGTCAGCGGTAGGTCGTGCCGCCGTCCCGCTGGCCACCGTTGCATCCACGCTAGGCAGTTCTTCTGTATCCATGGTCGTCTGTTCTGTACCCGTAGACTTCTCAGAATTGTCTGCTAGATCAGAGTGGTCGTTCTCCACCGTGAGGCGACGCTTCTTCCGGCGTTTTGGTGATCGCTGTTTACGTTGCCGGGCCTCGGAATCAGAGGTCAGCATGGTCTCCAATTGTTCGTGGGGGGCGTCTGAATCATGCGCCGTCGTATGATCGACGTCTCCAAGTGCGTTACCTGAAGGGGCCGCAAGCGGAACCGAAGAGAGGGCGTCCTGTGACTGCTGCAGGCGGTCCACCGCAACGTCGTCTTTCTGTGGCTCGCCACGATCCGTCGCGGTCTGTGTGTTCTGGTACGCGTCTGTCTCGCGGCCCACGTCATCGCGTAATGCGGCGACGTAAGTCATGGGGAGCACAGTCGGATGCGGCGTGAGGGGTGGATCATCCCGTGGCAGCTGTAATAACCTTCGTTGAGCACACTCAGAACGTATGTGTCCCTCCTTCCCACATCCAGAGCACGTCCTTCGTTGTCCGTCGTAAATGACAATCGCCCGACAACCGGCGATGTATAAGTATGACGGGACGTGTTTTCGGAGTTCGATCCGTATTTGTCTGACGCCATTGAGGACAGGATACGTCTTGAA
The DNA here is from genome assembly GCF_021461395.2 of Schistocerca americana. Lineage (NCBI taxonomy): Eukaryota > Metazoa > Arthropoda > Insecta > Orthoptera > Acrididae > Schistocerca > Schistocerca americana. The sequence continues at coordinate 46,082,383 of NC_060125.1, forward strand.
ACTCGCCCATTTTTCAGCCACGTGGGATAGGACCGTTCCGTAAGGACGCAGGGCGTCTGTCACCAATTCTTCTGGCACTTCGAATGGAAGCTCAAATACGCGGATCGTTCGGAGGCCCATGCCGGCGTGTTCAACAGTTACCGCTCCAACATTCCCGTCCGAATGACAGAAACGAAGTCCTTGTCGGTGTCGAAGTAGTAGTTCGTCACATGCCGCTTCATTTATGAGCTTGACATAGACCACGCTGCTGACTATAGATAAGTGTATTCCAACTAGAACGTCAGGTTCGATTTTCACCTCGTCCCGTAAATAACGTTCGATCTCGTAAGCCTTCGGTCGAGCATATTCGTTAGCAAAACTAAATTTCAGTGTCGATTTGCGGAACGACAAAGCCATGATTCGTTCTATGTATACCGCCACACACCGCTACACACGTAACGTAAACACCTCTCGCGCAGACGTGCGGCAGGGACGTAAACACCGTCCGAACCGCTGCGCCGCCGAAGGCTGACTGTTTTTTATGTTCGTTGTTGCTCGATTAACTCCATTTTATTTTTTTAATTACAGAGGGCAGTTAACCCTCTGACCGAACACGCTGAGCTACCGTGCCGGCTATAAATTCATTTGCCTCCTGTGAGGATCGAACTCACGACCTCTGGTTTACTAGACCAGCGCTCTGCCACTGAGCTAAGGAGGCGCCTCCGAGCGCACATTTCGGGTACTTTGTTCATATGGACTAGTGAATCGGAGCCCTCCAGCTGGAAACGCACCGCATTAGCGACCATTATTTGTATTTAGTTAGCACAGCTGCTGCTTTCCTACACATCTCGCACGATATCTATATACGCCTAAAATTCCAAAACAACACATTTATTTCATTTCAGAGTTACTTTCAGCTTCAAAAACCATTCCTCTGATATTCATACGAAGCTAGGCATCGTCGTAACCCGTTACGTTCATTACGCAAGGCTCACGAGAGGGGCGCAGGTTGCATCCGCGTAGACACAAAATTTTGCGACGCCCAGCGTGGGGCTCGAACCCACGACCCTAAGATTAAGAGTCTCATGCTCTACCGACTTAGCTAGCCGGGCTCCACACAACGCGTTACGAGCCATACAGTATTTATGCGACCTGCGACTATCTATGGAAGATCCTTTTGACTACGGCTTATTTCTTGCTGCCACGAATGAGCTACAATCCTATTCAATGAAAAAAATTTTCCGAAAGGCATCAAATCTACTTGATATGATACGTGGCTATCAGCACCATTATTCAACACACATGCTCCACTGTGCGCAAACGCCGTAGCTCTTGGGTCCTGAGTCAGACGCAGTAGTTCCAAAAAAACTCTCCTGATCGGCACTGTGCCGAAAATTTCGCTACACAACCCCTTTGTCTTGCTTGAGCTTCAGGTAGACGCCGGTTTGCAGCCAGGAAGCGCACAGCAGCAACTTTCAACTAGTTTTGTGGTACTCAAACAACACAGTAAAACAGCATGCATCTTTTGCAGAACTGGAAAAACTCGACTGTGACAGGATTCGAACCTGCAATCTTCGGATCCGAAGTCCGACGCCTTATCCATTAGGCCACACGGTCACTGGCGCAATAAGCTTCCCCACACACACCTCATTTTCGCCATTTGTACGCTTGCCGGAATGAATGTCCCATCTTTGACGCAATTCTCCATCTCCAATTTCAGTACTAAAAAGGCGACGCTACTTCTTGCTGTGTCCCATCGCATGTTACATTCAAGCCCTTATGACGCTGATCAAACAAGAGGTTGCAAATCAGCTTCAATCGCATACCGCCGTCTCAGTCGGTTGCAGAAGGTACCTCACCCTATGTCATACAATGGCGAGTTGCCGCTATTACCAAAGCGGCGGCGGCGCCGAAGACGACGACGACGACGACGACGACGACGACAACCGCGAGTGTCTGTACCAGGGGTAGAAAATACATCACAAGAACTAAGTTTTTCACGTCGGCATTCTCGGGAGACTGCCAAAAGCAGCAGTTTTTTTTTTCATTTATTGAATTTCAATTCCCCCCGAAGGGGGCGGGCTGGCAGCAGCTTAGTATGCCGCTCTTCAGCCGACAGATTTTGTGACAAAGGTCAAGAGAACAAATAATAAAAAACAGGCGATAAAATCGGAGACTTAGAGAGTAACAAGGCGAAAAGAAATCGTGGAACTTAAAACAACAACAGAGGGATGATGATGCTAAGAAAAATACATACGAAGCAGACAGGGAAAACAATAGACAATTAAAATACACGGCGACAGTCTGGATTCTGTTCGCAAAGGACATAAAATTCACACTTAGCGACAGCATGGTTTCTGTTCGCAACACGAGAAAGACAAACAACACTGAATAGTCACTGGAACACTGCACTAAAAAGTTGGCAAATATGACACCACAGTCGAGAGCAGGTGTGGGGAAACTGGACAGAAGAGGGGAAAACAAAAAAGGGGGGAAAGGAGAGTAAAAGCGAAGGGGGGAGCCGGGAAAGGAGCTGAAGGAGGATGAGGACCCATAAGAGGGGGGGGGGGGCAGAAGCGACAGGGAGTGGGGTAGGCAGAGGAGGGGAATACAAAAGGACTGGGGGGGAGAAGGAGGTAGGGAGAGGTTGAGTGGGGAGAAAACAGGACGGAAGGGGGGGGAAGAGGGAGCCCAGGGAAAGGACAGAGGAAAGGAGGGGGATTGAGGATCAGAGTTGATGGGAAGGATAAATGGAGGGAGAGAGGGCGTCATCCGGGAGGGGGAGTTGACGGAAGCCACCTTGGGATAGGAGATGGAGGGTGGAGAGATGGAGGGTAGGGGGGACACAACAGTGAAGACGTGGCAGGGGGCAGGGATGGGAGAGGAGAGGAGCAACCAGGGGGTGAGGGGGTTCGAGACGGCGGGAGGTGTAGAGGATGCGGATATGTTCGAGGAATAGGAGCAGATGGGGGAAAGGAATGAGATCATAGAGGATCCGCGTGGGGGACGGGAGGCGGATACGGAAGGCGAGGCGGAGTGCATGACGCTCAAGGATCTGGAGGGACTGATAGAATTTGGGGGGGGGCAGATATCCAGGCAGGACTGGCATAACAGAGGATGGGACGGATGAAGGATTTGTAGGTGTGGAGGATGGTAGAGGGGTGCAACCCCCATGTCCAGCCAGAGAGGAGTTTGAGGAGTCGGAGGTGGTTGTGGGCTTTGGATTGGATGGAGCGGAGATGAGGTATCCAGGTGAGGTGACGGTCAATGGTGAGGCCAAGGTAGGTGAGGGTGGGGGTGAGGCGGACAGGATGTGCGCAGACAGTAAGGGAGAAATCCAGGAGCCGGAAGGAGCGAGTGGTACGACCTACGATGATTGCCTGGGTCTGGGAAGGATTGAGTTTCAGGAACCAATGGTTACACCATGCAGCAAAAAGGTCAAGGTGATTCTGGAGAAGGCGTTGGGACCGTTGGAGGGTAGGTGCGAGGGCGAGGAATGCGGTGTCATCAGCATATTGCAAGAGGTGTACTGGAGGGGGGCTTGGGGCATATCTGCCGTGTACAGGAGGTAGAGGAGAGGGGAGAGGACAGAGCCCTGGGGCACACCGGCAGAGGGGTAGAAGGTGTGGGAGTGGCATGATGGATGGTAACATTGGAGGGGCGGTGGGAGAGGATGGAGGCCACCAGATGGATGTAGTTGATAGGAAGGGCGTAGGTTTGGAGTTTAAACAGGAGACTGGGATGCCAGACACGGTCGTAGGCCTTTTCGAGGTCAAGTGAGACAAAAATGGCGGAGCGACGGGAGTTAAGCTGGAGGGAGAGGAGATGAGTGAGGCAGAGGAGTTGGTCATCAGCAGAGAAGGAAGGTCGAAAGCCACGTGGTGTTTGGGAGGAGGTGGTTTTGGTGGAGGTGGAGATGGATGCGCCGGGAAAGGATGGATTCCAAGAGCTTGCTGAACACCGATGTGAGACAGATAGGACGATAGGAAGTGGCATCAGATGGAGGCTTATTGGGTTTGGAGAACATCAGGATACGGGAGGTTTTCCACAGGTCGGGATAGAAGCCAGTGGCAAGGATGACATTGTAGAGGGTGGCAAGGAGGGAAAGGAAGGAGGGAGGGCAGTGTTTGAGGTGGCGGTAGGTAACGCAGTCGTGGCCGAGAGCAATGTTGCGTTTATTGCGGAGTGTGAGGCTGATGTCCTGTGTAGTGATGGGAGTGTTAAGTGCAGATGGTGGGGTGTGGCCCAAGTACTGGAAGCTAGGAGCAAGGGGAGGAACAGAGGTATTCGTACGGTCCATGGCATCAGGGAAGAGGGAATAATCAAAGTGGGGATCATCTGGGATGGAAAAAACATCAGAGAGGTGGGAGGCAAAGTGGTTGGCCTTACTGAGGTTGTCAGGAAAGGGACGGTCATTAAGGAGGAGAGGGTACTGGGGGGTGGGGCGGTTCCCAGTAAGGCGGTGGAAAGCAGACCAATACTTGGAAGAGTTGATGGGGAGCGTGGTGTTGAGTTGTGTACATGTCTGGCGCCAGGCTCGGCGTTTCTTCGCAACAAGCAGCTTGGGAATTTGTCACTGTAATTGCCGGTGGCGGGTAAGTGTATCCCGGTCAAGAGTGTGGAGAAAAGAGCGGTAGAGGCGGCGGGACTCTCGAAGGAGAAGGACGGCCTGTGGAGGCAGGGAGGGGCAGTGAGGGTGGATGGCTTTGGTGGGGATATGGGTGGCGACGGCGTCAGACAATGTCTGGTGCAGGAAGGCAGCAGCGCGAGCGATGTCATCAGGAGACTGGAGGGTAAGGTCGTGGCCGTCAACCTTGGTGTGAATGGAATCCCGGTAGGCATCCCAGTTGGCACGGGAGTAATCATGGACAAGTTTAGGAGGGACGTCAGGGCGAGGAGCGCGGTGGGGATGGCGACCGTTAGAGAGAGTGAGGAGGACAGGAGCATGGTCACTGCCAATGAGGTCAAGGACATCCACGGTGATGCGCAAAAGGAGGTCTGGAGAGGCAAGGACCACATCAGGAGTGGTGTTGGATTCGGGCCGGGTGTGCTGAGGCAGGGGAACCAGGTCTCCCTGGAGAGTGGTGAGAAAGTGATGCCACCGCCGGAGGTCGGCAGGATCACGGCTGTGGATATTGAGGTCGGCGGCAATCACGTAGGTGGAGAAGGTGCGGTCAATGTGGGCCAGGAAATCGTACGGGATGGGGTGCGTGGGCGGACATAAATGGTGACACAGGTGATGGTAAGGGCGGGGAAGAAGAGGCTGAGGGTGAGATGCTCGGCAGGATTGTTAAGGAGAGGTTGGGGCCGGACAGGGAGGTGCTTGAGGTGGCCTATAGCAACTCCGCCACACGCGAGAGGGTACGGGTTATCGGTGCGATGTAGAGTGTAAGGAGCCGTGGAGACGGAGATACGAGGTTGAAGGAAGGTTTCATTTAGGACGAAGGCATCCACGCGGTGCTGATGTAGGGTGTGGAGGAAGAGGAGTTTGTGGGTGGGCAGGGAGCGAATGTTGCGGTACAGGATACGGTACAGTTGTTGTACCATGGGAGTGGAGGGTTAGACAAGGGTGGTGAGGGGGGTGAAGGTGAAGTGGGCCTGGTTGTGGGAGTATGTGGCATAGGTGGTAAGATGGAAGATGGAACGGGCAGCGAGGGCGATTTGGGAAAGAGTGTGTGAGCGCTGGAAGGGGTGGATGTTTTGGAGCACAATGGTGGTGAAACGGATGATGTCCTCAGCAGTAGGGGGAGGGCGGAGCGAGTTGTTGTGGATGGGGTCATCAACAGGACGGACAGGCACGGTGAGCTCAGGGGTTACTGGTGGAGGTTTTGCTTTACACTTCGAGGAGTAGGTAGGATGTGGTTCGTTGCAAGTGTTGCAGGAGGGGGGAGAGGTGAGGTTGGGGCAATGCTTGAGGAAGTGGGAAGCTTTGCAGTAGGGACAAGTAGGGGGGTTCCTGCAGGCAGAGGTAATGTGGTCGTTGTAGGTGAGACAGCGTTGGCAGCGGTAGGATTGGACGGGGGAACGGGAGGGGTCCACCTTATGGCGCTGATTGTAGATGAGGGCTCCCTCGGTGAGGAGGTGGTCAATGGAGGAGGAGGATTCGGTGAATATCCGCATGAGAAAAGTCGGCCCGGCATCATTGAAGATGCGACGGGCCGAGCGGATTTCAATGTCGGGGCGGGAGTTGAGTTCCGCCAACACCTCAGCCTCCGTGATCACGGGGCTAAGCTTCGTGATCACAGCGGTGAATGTTGGCGGACGCCGGGGAGGTTGAGGCTGATGGGGAGAGGACGGGGTGTGGTACGCCGCCTGGCGCACTTTTCGGGTACTTTATTCTTATGGCCTAGTGAATCGGAGCCCTTCAGCTGGAAACGCACCGCATTAGCGACCATTATTTGTATTTAGTTAGCACAGATGCTGCTTTCCTACGCATCTCACACGATATCGATGTACGCCTAAAATTCCAAAACAACACATTTATTTCATTTCAGAGTTACTTTCAGCTTCAAAAACCATTCCTCTGTTATTCATACGAAGCTAGGCATCGTCGTAACCCATTACGTTCATTACGCAAGGCTCACGAGAGGGGCGCAGGTTGCATCCGCGTAGACACAAAAATTTGCGCTGCCCAGCGTGGGGCTCGAACCCACGACACCGAGATTAAGAGTCTCATGCTCTACCGACTTAGCTAGCCGGGCTCCACACAATGCGTTACGACTCACACAGTATTTATGAGACCTGCGACCATCTATGGAAGATCCTTTAGACTACAGATTATTTCCTGCTGCCACAAATGAGCTACAATCCTATTCAATGAAAAAAATTTTCCGAAAGGCATCACATCTACTTGAAATGATACGTGGCTATCAGCACCATTATTCAACACACATGCTCGACTGTGCGTAGACGCCTGTGGCGTAGCTCTTGGGTCCTGAGTCAGACGCAGTAGTTCCAAAAAAACTCTCCTGATCGGCACTGTGCCGAAAATTTCGCTACACAACCCCTTTGTGTTGCTTGAGCGTCAGGTAGGCGCCCGTTTGCAGCCAGGAAGCGCACAGCAGCAACTTTCAACTAGTTTTGTGTTACTCAAACAACACAGTAAAACAGCATGCATCTTTTGCAGAACTGGAAAAACTCGACCGTGACAGGATTCGAACCTGCAATCTTCGGATCCGAAGTCCGACGCCTTATCAATTAGGCCACACGGTCACTGGCGCAATAAGCTTCCCCACACACACCTCATTTTCGCCATTTGTACGCTTGCCGGAATGAATGTCCCATCTTTGACGCAATTCTCCATCTCCAATTTCAGTACTAAAAAGGCGACGCTACTTCTTGCTGTGTCCCATCGCAAGTTACATTCAAGCCCCTATGACGCTGATCAAACAAGAGGTTGCAAATCAGCTTCAATCGCTTACTGCCATCTCAGTCGGTTGCAGAAGGTACCTCACCCTATGTCATACAATGGCGAGTTGCCGCTATTACCAAAGCGGCGGCGGCGCCAACGACGACGACGACAACCGCAAGAACTAAGTTTTTCACGTCGGCATTCTCGGGAGACTGCCAAAAGCAGCAGTTTTTTTTTTTTTTTTTTTCTTTATTGTATTTCAATTCCCCATCGGGGCGGGCTGGCAGCAGCATATGCGCTGCTCTTCAGCCGAAAGACATAGAACAAAACAATAGAAGACTTTAAAAACAGCAAAGGAGAGAAGAAGGCGATCATAGATATAAAAAGGGAGAACATCATGGAAGGCAATAGACAAAGAAAAAAACGGGGTGACTGTAAAATGGAGATAAAAAAAACTGTTTAAAAGTAGCACACACAAAAAGCCACGCACTGCGATGATTAAAAGAACAGAGGGCATAGTATGACTGGAGCATAAAGGTGTTGACGGATGGCATAGCACACAACGTAACACTGACGGCGAACCTCAAGGCAGTACACAATTAAAATCACACCTCTGGACGCACACGAGAAACAGCACGAAACACAACACTGATGTGGCACACTGATGATGATCAATACAGAGGATCTGCCAGGTTCAAGGAGATGAGGGAGACCTGAAGAAGGGAGGGAGGGGAAGAGATGGGGGAGGGGAATGGGGGGCGCTCGGAAGAGGGCCAGGTAGGGAGGGATGTGGGAAGGAGAGAGGCAAGTATGGGGTGCTGGGTCTCAGGGGAGGGGGGGATGGAGGAAAATCCGCTCTGGGAGAAGGAGGAAAGAGGAGAAGGGGGCCCTGGGGAGGGGGGGGGGGGGAACAGGGCCGGGTTATAGTTGGAAGGAAGGGTATATGTCACGGCGAAGTTCGTCATCCGGGAGGGGGAGGCGTTGGAAATTGCCCTGATGAAGGAGATGGAGGGTGTGGAGGTGGAGAGAGGGAGGGATACAGCGATAGAGGCGCGGCAGCGGGCGAGGGGTGGAGAGGAAGGAGGAAACCAGAGGGTGGGGGGGATCAACCCTGCGAACAATGTAAAGGATGCGGAGATGTTGGAGGAACAAGAGGAGGAGGGGGAAGGGGATCAGTTCATACAGGAGCCGTGTGGGGGAAGGAAGGCGGATACGGAAGGCAAGGCGGAGCACATGGCGTTCAAGAATTTGGAGAGCCTTGTAAAAGCGGGTGGGGGCGGAGATCCAGGCGACGCTGGCATAACAGAGGATAGGATGGATGAGGGATTTGTAGGTGTGGAGGATGGTAGAAGGATGCAATCCCCATGTCCGGCCGGACAGGAGTTTCAGCAGGCGGAGGCGGGAATAGGCTTTCTGCTGGATGGTCGGGAGATGAGGGGTCCAGGTGAGGTGTCGGTCAAGGGTGAGGCCAAGGTATTTCAGGGTGGGGGTGAGTTGGATAGGACGACCATAAAGGGTGAGGTAGAAATCTTGGAGGCGAAAGGAGCGAGTGGTACGGCCTATGATGATTGCCTGGGTTTTGGAGGGGTTGAGACGGAGGAGCCACTGGTTACACCAAGTGGTGAACTGGTTAAGGTGGGTTTGGAGGATACGCTGAGACCGTTGAAGGGTAGGATAGAGAGCCAGGAAGGCGGTGTCATCAGCATATTGGAGAAGGTGAACTGGTGGGGGTGGCTGGGGCATATCAGCTGTATACAAGAGATAAAGGAGAGGGGAGAGGACAGAACCCTGGGGGACGCCAGCCATGGGATAAAAGATACGGGAGTTGGTGTTGTGGAGGGTGACATAGGAAGGACGGTGCGAGAGGAAGGAAGTGACCAGACGGACAAAATTGATAGGCAGGGCGTAGGTTTGGAGTTTAAAGAGGAGACCGGGATGCCATACACGGTCATAGGCATTTTGGAGGTCAAGGGAAACAAAAATGGCGGAGCGACGGGAGTTGAGCTGGAGGGACAGAGGGTGAACAAGGTTGAGGAGTTGGTCGTCAGCAGAGAAGGAGGGTCGGAAGCCACACTGGGTAAGGGGGAGGAGGTGGTGTTGAGCAAGGTGCCGATGGATACGGTGGGAGAGGATGGATTCAAGGACCTTACTGAAGACGGAGGTGAGGCAGATGGGACGATAGGAAGAGGCGGCAGAAGCGGGTTTGTTGGGTTTGAGGAAGAGGAGGACGCGGGAGGTCTTCCACAGGTCAGGGTAGAAGCCAGTAGAGAGGATGACATTATAGAGATGGGCGAGGACAGTTAGGAAGGAATAGGGGCTTTCTCGAAGGTGACGGTAGGTGACACAGTCGTGACCATGGGCCGTGTTGCGTTTGGACTGGAGGAGAAGTTTAATGTCTTGTGCTGTGATGGGAGTGTTGACGTCGGAGGGGGGGCAACTGCCCCAAGTACTGGAGACTAGGAGCAAGTGGAGCGACTGAGGTATCAGCAAGTTCCATGACGGTGGGGAAAAGAGAATAATCAAAGTGGGGATCATCGGGGATGGAGAAGACCTCAGAAAGGTGGGAAGCGAAGTGGTTGGCCTCACTGAGGTTGTCTGGAAGGGGGCGATCGTTATGGAGAAGGGGGTAGTGGGGAGCGGAAAGGGAACCAGTAAGACGATGGAAGGCAGACCAGTACTTGGAGGAGTTGATAGGGAGGGTGGCATTGAGTCGTGTGCAGGTCTGGCGCCAGTCCCGGCGTTTCGTTGCTGTAATAAGGTTCCGTACGTGTCGCTGTATTTGCCGGTGGCGTTGGAGTGTATCCCTGTCACGAGTGCGGAGGAAGGAGCGATAGAGGCGGCGGGATTCACGGAGGAGGAGGACAGCCCGCGGAGGGAGAGTGGGACGGTGTGCGTGGATGGTTTTAGTAGGAACATGGGCCTCCACGGCGTCAGTAATTACCGTCTGAAGGAAGGACGAGGCGCGGATGATGTCGTCAGGATGGCGATAGGTAAGAGGGTGGCTTTCGACCTGGGTGGAGATGGAGTCCCGGTAGGCATCCCAGTTGGCATGGCGATAGTCATGGACGACCTTGGGAGGGGGTGCAGGTTGCGGAGCCGGAGGGGGGCGGTTTGCAGACGTTATGGTGAGAAGGACAGGGAGGTGATCGCTACCTGTGGGGTCAAGGACGGCGACAGTGATACGCCCAAGGAGGTTGGCGGAGGCAATGACAACATCGGGGGTGGTGTTACTTTCGGGTCGGGTGTGCTGGAGAATGGGAACAAGGTCACCCTGGATTGTGGAGATGAACTGATGCCACCGCCGAAGGGCAGCAGGAGTGCGGCTATGGATGTTGAGGTCGGTGGCAATCACATAGGTGGAGAAGGTGTGGTCAATCTGTGAGATGAAGTCATAAGGAAGAGGAGCAGTGGAGTGGACATAGATGGTGGCACAGGTAATGGTGAGGGAGGGGAAGAAGACGCTAAGGATAAGGTGTTCAGTGGGGTCATTGAGGAGAGGTTGTGGCCGGACGGGGATATGCTTAAGGTGGCCAATCGCGACTCCACCCTGCGCACGAGGACCAGGAGCATCAGTGCGGTGGAGGATATAGGGGGAGGTGCGGATAGAATGGTGGGGCTGGAGAAAGGTTTCGTTCAAGAGGAAGGTGTCGACCTGGTGGTGGGAGAGGGTGTGCATGAGGAGGTATTTGTTGGAGCGGAAGGAGCGAATGTTCTGGAAGAGGATGCGAGACTCGTGCCGCGCCATGACGGGAAGGAGGGGGGGAAGAGAGGGAAGGGATGAGACTTAAACGAGGGTGTCGAGGCAGGTGAAGGTGAAGTGGGCTTGGTTGTGGGAGTAAGTGGCGAAGGTGTTCAGGTGGAAAACAGAGCGAGCAGCAAGGGATCTTTGTTGGAAGGTGTGCGGGCGCTGAAAAGGGTGAATGTTTTGGAGGACAACGGTAATGAACCGGATGATGTCCTCGGCCGTGGGGGGCGGACGGAGGGAATTTTTAGGATGGACAGGAGGATCGACGGGACGAACTGGGACTGTAAGTTGAGGGGTGGCTGGAGGGGGTTTAGCTTTACACTTGTGGGAGTACGTGGGATGGGGGCCATTGCAGGTATTACAGGAAGGAGGAGCAGCGAGGTTGTGGCAGTTCTTGAGAAAGTGGGGGCCTTGCAATGGGGACAGGTGGGGGGGTTTTTGCAGTTGGGAGTCAGGTGGTCATTGTACATCAGGCACCGTTGGCAACGGTAGGATTGGGGAGGGGATTTGGAGGATTCAACAGGGTGGCGACAGTGGTATATCAGGGCACCCTGGGTGAGGAGATGGTCTATGGACGGGGCGGACTCTGAGAATACCCGCATGAGGTAGGTGGGACCAGAGGCATTGTGGATACGGCGGGCAGAGCGGATTTCCAAGTCCGGGTGGGAATTCAGTTCTACCAACACTTCATCCTCTGTGATCACCGGGCTGAGCTTAGTGATCACAGCTGTGTAGGTGGGGGGGGGGGGGCGACGGGGAGGCTGGGGCTGACGAGGAGTGGAAGCAGAAAGGAAGGGTGTCAGAGAGGCGTGGGGGCCAAACATAACTCGTGGGAGTTTTCGCAGGAGGTCTGTGTGAAATGATGGGGACGGGGACTTGATAAGGACTGAGTCCCTGCGGGGAATGAGTTGGGAGATGGGAGCACCAGGTAAGTACTTTCGTATTTCCTTGGTGAGGGTACGAGCGTCGAGGAACTTAGGATCGGGAGTTGACAGGACAAAGGTGTGGAGGGTGGGGGCCAAGGTAGGGGTGGCTGGAGGAGGGGTGGTGTCCATAGTGATGGCAGGGGGAGGGGGAGGTGGTGTTGATTTTTTGTGGGAAGTGGCGGGAGCAGAGTCGGTAAGGACGCGCTTGTGGGGTTTTTTGGAGACAGGAGGCTGGGAGGAGGGGAGAGGGACGGGGAGGAGAGGGAGGTGGCGGGTGGCAGATCCCTGTGGCGTAGTGGAGGCACCGGGAGAAGCAGCTGGTTCAGAGGTGGCGATGGTGGCTCGGCGCAACGTGATGCGTGCGGGAGATGCAGAAGACGACGCGACGGGGTCGGTGAGAGAGGGGAAGCCAACCACCTGAGGGGCGGCAGCAGAGGCGGCAACAGAGGCGTACGTGAGGGCGGGGGTAGTAGTGGGAGCTGTTGAGGGTGTGGAGGCTGGAGGAAGGGTGTAGAGGTGTGGGTATACATCAGGGGAGGAGATAGGGGGGTGGGTAAGTGGAGGAAGGGAAGGGGAGGTGGAAGGAGGGAGGCCAGAGGCGGCACTCCAGGAAGTGACTGTGGGAGAGGGGGAGGGGGAGGTGTAGATGACGGTGGAGGTGGGAGTACTCATTGCAGACGAACGGCGACGGACAGACGGACGTGCAGCAGGCGGCGTCGGCGTCGGCGTCGGCGATGGGCAGCGGCGAACAGCAGGCGGCGTCGGCTGCGTCGGTGGCGGCGAACAGACGGACGAACAGCAGGCGGCGGCGGCGGCGGCGGCAGCGGTGGCGACGACGGCGATGGACAGCCAGCAGGCAGGCGGACGGACGGACGGACGAACGAACGAACGAACGAACGAACGAACAGCGTCAGCAGCGGGCAGACAGACAGACAGACAGACACACACAATCTTCGAAGACGGAGATTCCACCCTGAGAGTAGCCCAGGCTTTGCAATCTGACGCTTTCGAAGGAGGGGATCCAACCCTCTAGATGAAAAGCAGCAGCTTCTGGTGCCTACTTTAATAGCACCATTCGCACTATTCATTTGCCAGAGCATTTCCTAAATACCGCACCCATTCATAATTTTTTTTATCCTTGACCGCTTTTTTCAAAAGGGCTACGGTAGAAGGGGCTGTTACCAAATTCATCTGCCTCCTGTGAGGATCGAACTCACGACCTCTGGTTTACTAGACCAGCGCTCTGCCACTGAGCTAAGGAGGCGCCGCCTGGCGCGCTTTTCGGGTACTTTATTCTTATGGACTAGTGAATCGGAGCCCTCCAGCTGGAAACGCTGTGTGCTCCCTGCCGCCGTTGGATAAGCAGCTGAGCAGCAAGTCGTATACACCTAGCTCACTCATTTGTTACATAGTTTAATTCTTAATTTCTCTGCGTGTTTTTGGTACTTGCATTGTTTAATTCATAAATTTCGGGCGTATTATAGTATTTGAGAGTGTAGCATCGTGTTTTAGTACCTGAATAGTGTAATTTCGCTTAGTCTCCTTCCGCCGCCGAGCAGTGTCAGCAGTGCGCAAGTAGCAGCATTACTGCATTTACTAGGCAATCTTGTATTTTAATAACCGTTTAAATTTTGTCGATTTGTTTGCGCTCTCTTTAGATTCGTTCAGACGTTCTTTGCAAAACAGTTTTTAGCATGGATAGGGACTGCAACTGCTGTGTTCGGATGCAGGCTGAGTTGGCATCCCTTCGCTCCCAGCTTCAGGCAGTGTTGGCTTCGGTCACACAGCTTGAGGCTGTTGCCAATGGGCATCACTGTGGGGGTCCGGATGGGGGTTTGTCGGGGACGGCCAGCTCGTCCCACGCATCCCCTGATCGGACTACGACTGTGGTTGCCCGGGATACTGCCCGCATTGAGGCTGATCCCTCACCTGTGGTAGAGTGGGAGGTCGTTTCAAGGTGTGGCAGGGGGCGAAAGACATTCCGGAGGGCTGAACGGAAAGCCTCTCCAGTTTGTCTGACGAACCGGTTTCAGGCTCTGTCTCAGGCTGATACTGATCTTCGGCCTGACGTGGCTGCTTGTCCTGTTCCAGAGGTTGCCCCTCAGTCTGCCAGATCCGGGCAGTTGCAGAGGGTGGGCTTACTGGTAGTTGGGAGCTCCAACGTCAGGCGCGTAATGGGGCCCCTTAGGGATATGGCAGCAAGAGAGGGGAAGAAAACCAATGTGCACTCCATGTGCATACCGGGGGGAGTCATTCCAGATGTGGAAAAGGTCCTTCCGGATGCCATGAAGGGTACAGGGTGCAACCATCTGCAGGTGGTCGCTCATGTCGGCACCAATGATGTGTGTCGCTATGGATCGGAGGAAATCCTCTCTGGCTTCCGGTGGCTATCTGATTTGGTGAAGACTGCCAGTCTCGCTAGCGGGATGAAAGCAGAGCTCACCATCTGCAGCATCGTCGACAGGACTGACTGCTGACCTTTGGTACAGAGCCGAGTGGAGGGTCTGAATCAGAGGCTGAGACGGTTCTGCGACCGTGTGGGCTGCAGATTCCTCGACTTACGCCATAGGGTGGTGGGGTTTCGGGTTCCGCTGGACAGGTCAGGAGTCCACTACACGCAACATGCGGCTACACGGGTAGCAGGGGTTGTGTGCCGTGGGCTGGGTGGTTTTTTAGGTTAGATGGCCTTGGGCAAGTACAGAAAGGGCAACAGCCTCAACGGGTGTGGGGCAAAGTCAGGACATGCGGGGACCAAGCAGCAATCGGTATTGTAATTGTCAACTGTCGAAGCTGCGTTGGTAAAGTACCGGAACTTCAAGCGCTGATAGAAAGCACCGAAGCTGAAATCGTTATAGGTACAGAAAGCTGGCTTAAGCCAGAGATAAATTCTGACGAAATTTTTACAAAGGTACAGACGGTGTTTAGAAAGGATAGATTGCATGCAACCGGTGGTGGAGTGTTCGTCGCTGTTAGTAGTAGTTTATCCTGTAGTGAAGTAGAAGTGGATAGTTCCTGTGAATTATTATGGGTGGAGGTTACACTAAACAACCGAACTAGGTTAATAATTGGCTCCTTTTACCGACCTCCCGACTCAGCAGCATTAGTGGCAGAACAACTGAGAGAAAATTTGGAATACATTTCACATAAATTTTCTCAGCATGTTATAGTCTTAGGTGGAGATTTCAATTTACCAGATATAGACTGGGACACTCAGATGTTTAGGACGGGTGGTACGGACAGGGCATCGAGTGACATTATACTGAGTGCACTATCCGAAAATTACCTCGAGCAATTAAACAGAGAACCGACTCGTGGAGATAACATCTTGGACCTACTGATAACAAACAGACCCGAACTTTTTGACTCTGTATGTACAGAACAGGGAATCAGTGATCATAAGGCCGTTGCAGCATCCCTGAATATGGAAGTTAATAGGAATATAAAAAAAGGGCGGAAGGTTTATCTGTTTAGCAAGAGTAATAGAAGGCAGATTTCAGACTACCTAACAGATCAAATACGAAAATTTCTGTTCCGACACTGACAATGTTGAGTGTTTATGGAAAAAGTTCAAGGCAATCGTAAAATGCGTTTTAGACAGGTACGTGCCGAGTAAAACTGTGAGGGACGGGAAAAACCTACCGTGGTACAACAACAAAGTTAGGAAACTACTGCGAAAGCAAAGAGAGCTCCACTCCAAGTTTAAACGCAGCCAAAACCTCTCAGACAAACAGAAGCTAAACGATGTCAAAGATAGCGTAAGGAGGGCTATGCGTGAAACGTTCATTGAATTCGAAAGTGAAATTCTATGTACTGACTTGACAGAAAATCCTAGGAAGTTCTGGTCTTACGTTAAATCAGTAAGTGGCTCGAAACAGCATATCCAGACACTACTTGATGATGATGGCATTGAAACAGAGGATGACACGCGTAAAACTGAAATACTAAACACCTTTTTCCAAAGCTGTTTCACAGAGGAACACCGCACTGCAGTTCCTTCTCTAAATCCTCGCACAAACGAAAAAATGGCTGACATCGAAATAAGTGTCCAAGGAATAGAAAAGCAACTGGAATCACTCAATAAAGTAAAGTCCACTGGACCTGACGGGATACCAATTCGATTCTACACAGAGTACGCGAAAGAACTTGCCCCCCTTCTAACAGCCGTGTACCGCAAGTCTCTAGAGGAACGGAGGGTTCCAAATGATTGGAAAAGAGCACAGATAGTCCCAGTCTTCAAGAAGGGTCGTCGAGCGGATGCGCAAAACTATAGACCTATATCTCTTACGTCGATCTCTTGTAGAATTTTAGAACATGTTTTTTGCTCGCGTATCATGTCATTTCTGGAAACCCAGAATCTACTATGTAGGAATCAACATGGATTCCGGAAACAGCGATCGTGTGAGACCCAACTCGCCTTATTTGTTCATGAGACCCAGAAAATATTAGATACAGGCTCCCAGGTAGATGCTATTTTTCTTGACTTTCGGAAGGCGTTCGATACAGTTCCGCACTGTCGCCTGATAAACAAAGTAAGAGCCTACGGAATATCAGACCAGCTGTGTGGCTGGATTGAGGAGTTTTTAGCAAACAGAACACAGCATGTTGTTATCAATGGAGAGACGTCTACAGACGTTAAAGTAACCTCTGGAGTGCCACAGGGGAGTGTTATGGGACCATTGCTTTTCACAATATATATAAATGACTTAGTAGATAGTGTCGGAAGTTCCATGCGGCTTTTCGCGGATGATGCTGTAGTATACAGAGAAGTTGCAGCATTAGAAAATTGTAGCGAAATGCAGGAAGATCTGCAGCGGATAGGCACTTGGTGCAGGGAGTGGCACCTGACCCTTAACATAGACAAATGTAATGTATTGCGAATACATAGAAAGAAGGATCCTTTATTGTATGACTATATGATAGCAGAACAAACACTGGTAGCAGTTACTTCTGTAAAATATCTGGGAGTATGCGTGCGGAACGATTTGAAGTGGAATGATCATATAAAATTAATTGTTGGTAAGGCGGGTACCAGGTTGAGATTCATTGGGAGAGTGCTTAGAAAATGTAGTCCATCAACAAAGGAGGTGGCTTACAAAAAACTCGTTCGACCTATACTTGAGTATTGCTCATCAGTGTGGGATCCGTACCAGATCGGTCTGACGGAGGAGATAGAGAAGATCCAAAGAAGAGCGGCGCGTTTCGTCACAGGGTTATTTGGTAACCGTGATAGCGTTACGGAGATGTTTAATAAACTCAAGTGGCAGACTCTGCAAGAGAGGCGCTCTGCATCGCGGTATAGCTTGCTCGCCAGGTTTCGAGAGGGTGCGTTTCTGGATGAGGTATCGAATATATTGCTTCCCCCTACTTATACCTCCCGAGGAGATCACGAATGTAAAATTAGAGAGATTAGAGCGCGCACGGAGGCTTTCAGACAGTCGTTCTTCCCGCGAACCATACGCGACTGGAACAGGAAAGGGAGGTAATGACAGTGGCACGTAAAGTGCCCTCCGCCACACACCGTTGGGTGGCTTGCGGAGTATCAATGTAGATGTAGATGTAGATTAGCGACCATTATTTGTATTTAGTTAGCACAGCTGCTGCTTTCCTACACATCTCACACGATATCGATGTACGCCTAAAATTCCAAAACAACACATTTATTTCATTTCAGAGTTACTTTCAGCTTCAAAAACCATTCCTCTGATATTCATACGAAGCTAGGCGTCGTCGTAACCCGCTACGTTCATAACGCAAGGCTCACGAGAGAGGCGCAGGTTGCATCCGCGTAGACACAAGCCCCAGCTTGGGGCTCGAACCCACGACCCCGAGATTAAGAGTCTCATGCTCTACCGACTTAGCTAGCCGGGCTCCACACAATGCGTTACGACCCATACAGTATTTATGCGACCTGCGACCATCTATGGAAGATCCTTTTGACTACGGCTTATTTCCTGCTGCCACAAATGAGCTACAATCCTATTCAATGAAAAAAATTTTCCGAAAGGCATCAAATCTACTTGAAATGATACGTGGCTATCAGCACCATTATTCAACACACATGCTCGACTGTGCGCAAACGCCTGTGGCGTAGCTCTTGGGTCCTGAGTCAGACGCAGTAGTTCCAAAAAACCTCTCCTGATCGGCACTGTGCCGAAAATTTCGCTACACAACCCCTTTGTCTTGCTTGAGCTTCAGGTAGACGCCGGTTTGCAGCCAACAACACAGTAGAACAGCATGCATCTTTTGCAGGACTGGAAAAATTCGACCGTGACAGGATTCGAACCTGCAATCTTCGGACCCGAAGTCCGACGCCTTATCCATTTTTTTTTTTTTTTTTTTAATAAAACCTTTATTAAAAAAACAATGTTACACATTGCAAATACATACTAAGTTATACATACATGAAGTTATTTAAACAAAGTGGTTTGATCATTTCAATTGCGCTGACATTAAGGAAAGACAACAGAAGATTGTGTTACTGACTAAATCACCAGAAAGAATTAAATTAAACATAAATACTTGAGAATGGCGGAAAGGAGATATATAATAAAGTTGACTAGCCTTCCAACTACACTTTCTGGACATTAATTGAATCTAAGTATTTGAAGTGATCAGATCTATATAATCAGTCTTTCACTGCATAAATGAACAGGGCAATGTGCCAGCCATTGAATATTACATTTATCGGATAGTATATTATGGTTTTAACCAATCGATAAGGAGATTTCTATAAAAACTGTCTATTTCCAAATTTCTAGTATAAGCCAATAATGCACCTTTCATGATTTGTGTTTGGCACTATTAGACACACAATCTCAATGTCACATAAGTTCTGTACATTAGATTATAAATTTCAAAAAACTACTCTCTGAAGTAGAGAAAGCACACATCATTAATATACTGTAAAATCTTAAATAGTATCCTTAAGGTGACTACAATACATCACTATCAACACAGTCTTCTTTTTTATATTAACCAATGCCCATTCTTTCAAATACAATTTTTAGCATATTACCGAACTTTTTCTTGTGATTCGAATAGCTTCTAATTTTGTGGAACTCACACAGCATGTGTACCTTGAACTCTATGATGCTATCGGATCCTAATTTGTTAAGGACGTAGTTAACAAAATTTCCCAGCAACCAGTACACAGCGTAATTTTTTGCTTCTGGGAAATAGCGTGCTTGAGGCCTGTGTATCAATGACAGCGATATATACTCAGGGGATGTTCTTGTAATCAGAGCTATTTGCTCCCGGATCCACTTCCAACTATTCATGTGACCACTGCAAGTATATCGATGAATTACTGTGTCAACTAGATGACATTGTTGACATAAATTTGTTTCACAGAGTCCGATTGCGTGCAGTCTTTCATTGGTGCTAACTATGTTGTTAACTGTCTTGTACCATGACGTTTTTATATTAGACGTGAGCACATTAGAACTAATGTTTTTCCAAATCTCAGTCCACTCAATGTTTGGAAACTGTCGTTCTATTTTGTTTCTTCCTTCGCTTTTCTTTCGTTCCCGCATTATGGCTCTCGATGTTAAGTGTCGGGACTGCCTAAGTTCGACACTGACATAACTAAACTCAACATAGAAAATCCTCACGTGCTGTAAGCGACTGTTGATATTCTGCACGTCAATCGGGGGAAGCAGGCTTGGAGGTTTAATGATGTCGAAAAGTTGGCTGGTTATGCTTTCTCGCGAGTCTCTTATTAAATTAACTTGCCTTTTGATAAAAAGAGCAGAGGCTTTATCCGTTATATCAGTTAATCCTAGTCCACCATTTTTAGGATCTAAAGTGGCTACTTTAGCAGGTACTCTGAACACTTCACCTCTCCACAAAAATTTTGTGATTTTGGACATTATTCTCCTCGCTATCATTCTCGGTATTGGAAACAGCTGGGCAGTATAATAAGCCTTAGCAAGGATGCATGAGTTGATATACTGTGTTCTTTGAACTTGGTTCATATATCGAGTTGAATTCTCTACAATGGCTCCTTGCACTTTATCTGCTGCAACTTTCCAATTTAAAGCCGTCATTTTCATAGGGCATGCTGTCAGGGTGATCCCAAGTGTTTTATGTTGTCGGACTAAGTTTGCCCACTCGACGTTGATATTATCAAAACCTCTGAGATTTAACATCTTACTTTTTTTTTCCGTTTGCATTGGCTCCAGATGCTCTACAGTACGAATCAATCACTGTTGCTAGCGTGGTTACCTCGTCATTATTCCTTATAATGACCCCTATATCGTCAGCATAGGCTCTTATAACTGTTTTGTTTCCTGATAATGTTAAGCCTTTTAATGTAGCATGGACATGTCGGAGGAAGTTCCAGCGAAATTGCGAAGAGCGACATGGACAGAGGACTTCCTTGAGGAACACCTCGTTGTATTTGCATCGGCCTGGATTGTTGACAATTCACCGCTATTTTAGCATTTATTCCAGTTGCTATGTTCTTAATCAACTGTATAACCCTATCGTTGAAACCTATTTTCTTCAATGTCTGTAGAAGATATTCATGGTTTACTACATCGAACGCCTTATAAAAATCTAAAAACAATAAAGCACACTTTATGTTTGTTACAGAAGTTATTGCAATGATATCCCTGAATTCCGCTAGATTTTGAAAAATGGTTCTGCCTTGCGCACAGTTCTGTTTGTTACAGAAGTTATTGCAATGATATCCCTGAATTCCGCTAGATTTTGAAAAATGGTTCTGCCTTGCGCACAGTTCTGATGTTGACTAATAATTTTATCTGTAAGGCATGAAATTCTCTTGTTTATTATTCTAGCTATTAATTTATAATCAGAATTCAGCAGTGAAATTGGGCGAAAATTATTTAAATCTTTGTTTCCATTATTTTTTGGCACCAGAACAATTTTACTCTCCTTAAACTCAGCCGGAATCATTTTACCCTGAATAACCTCATTTACAATTTCCGTGATTTTCGCACCCACTATTGGCCAGTAACGGATGTAAAATTCTGCTGGCAGACCATCCGGTCCTGGGGATTTTTTTGGTGGCGAGGCGCACAGAGTCTCATACACGTCTTCTTCACTGACAACCTCGAGAAAATTTTCGTTGTCATCTTCTGTCAGCTGTGGAGCTAGGATGTCAAGGAATTCTTCCAAGGAAGCATCACTACTTTGATGTACAGAATATAGCTCGCAATAATAGCGATAAATCTCGTCCATGATATCCTGCTGGGTTCTGAGAATCGTCCCGTGTTTTGTTCGAATTTCTTCAATAAAAGTCCTTCTCCCGTTTTTCGTATGCTTCACTAAATGATATAGGGAAGTAGTTTCATCTGCTGACACCGAATTTGCCTTCGATTTTATTTTCAACCCTTCCATTTGACTTCTCTTGATATTAAGTAACTTGGCTTTGACTTTTTTGATGTCTGCTATCCGAAGTGAGGAACCTGCTGTGACTTGATCATATAGATCTCTCAAAACGGAATAGTAATACTCTATAGTGCATTTCATTTCCCTTGCGCTCTGGGCACTGTATTGAATAAGAACTTTCCTCAACTTTGGCTTTGCCATTTTAACCCACCAGTCAATAGCAGTGGCATATCTACTACGGGCTCGCAGGCATATTGTCCATGTTTCTTTAATCAGATCTTTTAAATCATGATTAACTAACAAGGAAGTGTTCAAATTCCACTGATTCTTGAATCGGCGAACCGGCTGTCTTGTTAGATTTATGCAAGCTAAGACACTTGAATGGTCTGAAAAGTACGTAGGAATGGTTTCTACTTTTGTCACGGAAGTTACAAGATTTTTAGAAATATATAGTCTATCAATCCTGCTACGTGATGTTGCCGTGACATAAGTGAACTCAACAATGGAGGGGTATTTGATTTCCCATATATCCTTTAATTCTAAACCAGTAACTAATTGTTTTAGTTCACTTGAGAAATTAAAATTAGGTAACTGATCTTTTCGATTTAAAACACAATTAAAATCACCTCCAAGTAATAACTGTCTTGGTGATTTCCTTAACAAGTATATCAAGTCGTCTTTGAAGAAACGTGCCCTGTCAGCTCGATGAGAACTTCCTGAAGGGGCGTACAAGTTGATGATAGTCACATCATAGATATTTAGTCCTATTCCCCTTCCGGATTCCAGTCGTTCCACCTCGCTTACTGTAATCCCTTCCCTTACCAAAATAGCTGTTCCAACACTTGTTTCGGGAGACACATTTATGTAACTGACAAAACCGGGAATTACCAAATCCGAAATTAGAACTTCTTGTAACAGGGCAATATCAGTCGCGGATTCGTACAAAAATTCCTTAAGGGCCGATAATTTCAAACCGGTCGTGATTTTATTTATGTTTATAGTGGTGACAGAATAAGACTGCGTCATTGTGCTGTCACTATGTAGTTGTTTTGTTGAACTAATTTAGTTTACTGTGGTTCAGGGTTCAGTTAAGCTGTAACAGTTTTCTCGGAAGGCTGAACATGGAATAACACTTCAATCAGTTTATTAGTTACTGTCCCGTTTTTTTTCTACTTCTGATGTTTTCTCTTGTACCGCAAGCAGACTGATTTCCTGGTAAACTTTCTGATTTTTCCTCCAGTGATTCGTGTACGACCGTTTCGGACTGAACATTCTTTGGGCTTGGGTCGCCCCTACTGGATTTTCCCTTCCCTTGGTTACGAGCTACGTTCTCATTTGGTTGCGTCGGTATTTTACTTCGCGGCTTATCTGGAGCAGCAGCAGACGCTTTAGCAATTTCGGTTGCCGGCGCCTGCCCCGAGGTGTTGACCGTGATTTCAGTGTGGCCACCACTTCCTCGTCCTTTATTAATTTCACTCACTTTCTGATCGAGGGAAACAAATGGAGACTGCAGTTTTGCATCCTCTCCCTGAATTTGTTTATTAACAGATAGATTCTGATCTTTGCAATCGGCTACTGCACCTGTTGTTTCTTGCAAATTAATGCTGCTTACACCCCTTTCATTTTCTGGTACCGTACGTGTATTATCTTTCTGTTCATTAGTTTCCATTCGCATTTTGCCTTCAGGTTCCTCTGCCTTCTCATCGCACTGTTTTTGCTTGCGAAGTGAGGGAGTGGGACAAGACAGCTCGTCCTCTGAACAACTATCAGTTATCTCCAGAGGTCGTTTTTTCGGTTGCATTTCAGTTTCACGAGTAGTGGCAACGGGGTTTCCTTTTGTTGTTAACGGGGGAAATTGACTGTTATCGTGAAGGGAGACATCAGCTTGTCCCGCTGCGTTAACATCCTCAACCAGTTGTTCCGGGCTATTCTTTGGTAACAGATCATTTAAGGTAAGCTTCTGACGCTGTATCAAATTACTTTTAAGCACAACAGTTCGCCGCGGACATTCCTGTCTGAAGTGGCCGGTTTCGTTACATATATGACATGTAGCTTCCTGACCTGTATAAACAATTTGTGCCTTATACCCACAAACAGTTATGTGAGACGGAATATTCGTCTTAACGTCCATCTCTACACAGCGGACCCCGTTAAAACACTGCAGTTTAAAGCGAGGCGACCATCTTTCATTTGCAATTGATTTAACGTCTCCGTAGTTTAAAAGAGCTTCCTTAATCTTATCATTTTCAATTTCAATGGGGAGATTCAAGACACGAACGGTTTTGTAATGAATGTCCGCTCTATAGATGGAAACCTTACTTTTGTAACCATTTCTATGCACAAAATCTACTTCATAGCCCCACTTTCGTAACACTTTATCAACAGTCGAAGCACTGATTAACTTGACAAAAACACAGTATTTTTCCTGATCCAGTTGCCAGGTATGAACGGTTTCAGAATTTAGACCAATTACCTGTGTAATCCAGTCATCTATTTCCAGGGATGTCGGCTGAACAGGACGGGATTCTTTGTCAAAAGCAAATACCAGAGTATTCTTCCTGAGGTTTGTAGCCATGGTTAATCCAGCGAAGCAATTTCGGTTAAACAACCGAAATTCCAAGTAGCAGCAGCAAGACCAGAAAGAGCGATCAGATCACAAGGAACAGGAACGAACACGGAGATTAACGGACGGACGGCACTCGGCGAAGCACAAGTACAGCGATGTAAACACTGAAGTGCAGCGCAACAGTTAACAGCGGCCACTCGCGAGCGCGGCTGAAACGGAACAGCCCCACACACACCTCATTTTCGCCATTTGTACGCTTGCCGGAATGAATTTCCCATCTTTGACGCAATTCTCCAATTTCAGTATTAAAGAGGCGACGCTACTTCTTGCTGTGTCCCATCGCAAGTTACATTCAAGCCCTTATGACGCTGATCAAACAAGAGGTTGCAAATCAGCTTCAATCGCTTACTGCTAGTGGTGGGCAGGAAATCGCGTATCTGTTATAAATCACTGTGACTGAGAAGTCACAGATATCACAGTAGCAACTTTACAGAATCTAACTGCGATTTCAGTCACAGTTAGCAGTCGCAAGTAGTATTTCATATTCAAAGACGTGAGCCATCTATTGGTCGAATTTAGCACTGCTTTCTGCGATTTCAGTGACAAGTCGCAACTAAGAGTCGCAAGTAGCAACTAAAAAGCGCGGTTAACAGTGGCATCTGTTGGCCAAAGTTCGTACTACGTCCATCTCTGCGGTACGCTATGGAGTCCAACTGCGATTTCCGTGACAAGTCGCAACTAAGAGTCGCAAGTAGCAACTAAAAAGCGCAGTTAACAGTGCCATCTGGCTGCCAAAGTTCGTACTACGTCCATCTCTGCGATACGGTATCGAGTCTAACTGCGATTTCCGTGACAGGTCGCAACTAAGAGTCGCAAGTAGCAACTAAAAAGCGAAGTTAGCACTCCCATCTGTTGAGCAAAGTTCATACTACGCTATTCGCTACCGAGTCAAACTGCGATTTCTGTGACAAATCGCAACTAAGAGTCGCAAGTAGCAACTAAAAAGCGCAGTTAACATACTATTCCTAGTGTCATCTGTTGACCAACGTACGTACTTCGTTATGAGAGCCTTGTGCCTCACGAGATCGATGTGCTGTGTGTGCATATGAAGGGCTTATTTCAATAGTGGTACAAGTCCATTTTTGTTCATTTTCAGATACAGAGTCGTAAAGTTAAATGAGCGCTGAAAAATCTACATTTGAGATACCAGAAATATTCAAGCATATGGCTTCTTGCTAGAGATGAACCTTTATTTATGTTTGTTTGGATCACTAATTTCAGAAGCATTATAGACAGAAAAGTGGAGGTAATGGACTTGCACCACTATTGAAATAAGCCCTTCATATTATATGACGACATACACATTCAGCATCAGTTATGGTTGGTCAAATACTGCTGTGACTGTGAATGTATAATATTAATAAGAAGCAACATTGCCTTTTTCTCCTGAAAATGTCAAGTAACGTAACAAATGTGTTTGATTCTGCTTCCAATATGACAGTTTTGGTTAATACTCCACATGCCTACAGGACTTTGCAATGTTAACACAGCAGAACTCAGACATCTGTATAAGTGTAGAGAAATGAAAACAGTCATATGAATGCCTCACTTTTGTTCCGACACAGTTCAAGACTCGGGAGAAATGTTTTACACCTGGTGTTCTACATGGCAACTTCACACACAAGAACTTTTTGCCGACACTACTACCACCTACGTAAGTAAGCTTTTCCTGTGTTACTTTCAAGTAATGCACTTAAGCTATTCCTGATTTAACTGGAAGATCTGTACTTCCCACTTTCATATCAACAGCTTCAAAATGCATATTGTAGACTTCGGGATATGTTACTGGTCAGTGTCACACCAAGATTGTGGAGAAAGGGGGGGGGGGGGCGCCAAGTCACTCTCCAACAAGTGTTTATCAATAAGTAAGTGGCGGAAAATTATGGGTATAGGACGGCTTAAACATGTGGAAAATGAGATTTTTTATTATTCACTCACTGTATTTGACATGTATTATTCCTTTAAAATCGCACAACAACTTCAATAAAACACAGTTTAATCATTCACACACTTATTTCACAATTATTTCACTTTTAAACTGCAAATCCTCTAAGAGCTGTCTTGAATCTTCACGAGTCTCTCTCAAAAACAGCCTTGATGTGGATAGATACGTACAGCAACCAGTAATCAGAGTCAGAACTGTGTCTGCAAAAACACAAGGATTATTAAACAATTTTTGCTGTCATTAATTACTAGCAATGTAATTAACAGAGTAGATTGCTAATATTTGCTACAATAAATATCACATTTGCAAGAACGATCTCACTGAAGTAAGTAAGTCCATCGAAACGCTTAGAAACTAACCTCTCATCTGACGAAAACGGTCTAAAGATGCAGTGGCAATTTCTTCAGATCTGTTGACAATGATATTTTGAGTTATCACTTTACTGAGTGACTGAAATGTAGTTCAGGTACCTGTGAACATAACAATATGTTAGAATTCATTTTCTAAATACGAACTATTACGGTACTGTACTGCTACTTACATATTAATTACACTATTAATATTTTCACAGTTGTTTCTTTAATACAAAATTAAAGCCAACGGAAGAAAAAACGTAAAACATACTTGCCAATGACAGGTTTGTTGAGATGCAATTTTCTGTGTTGACAGATGTAACTTTTTCATACGGTGGTAAGTCGCAGAAATCGCAGGAATCACAGAAATCGCAGAAGTAGCAGAAGTCACAGAAATCGCACAAGTAGCAGAAATCGCGGAAGTAGCAGAAATAGCAGTGGCGGAGGGATACACGACCCATGTTCCTTAACTGCGACTCTTAACTGCGACAAATCACAGTTAAGAATAACAGATACTGAAAAGTAGCATTCACAGAAATCACTGATATCGGAAAATCGCAGTTTAGCCCATCACTACTTACTGCCATCTCAGTCGGTTGCAGAAGGTACCTCACCCTATGTCATATAATGGCGAGTTGCCGCTATTACCAAAGCGGCGGCGGCGTCGACGACGACGATGACAACCACAAGGGTCTCTACCAGGGGTAGAAAATACATCACAAGAACTAAGTTTTTCACGTTGGCATTCTCGGGAGACTGCCAAAAGCAGCAGCTTCTGGTGCCTACTTTAATAGCACCATTCGCACTATTCATTTGCCAGAGCATTTCTTAAATACCGCACCCATTCATAATATTTTTATCCTTGACCGCTTTTTTCGAAAGGGCTACGGTAAAAGGGGCTGTTACAAATTTCATTTGCCTCCTGTGAGGATCGAACTCACGACCTCTGGTTTACTAGACCAGCGCTCTGCCACTGAGCTAAGGAGGCGCCGCCTAGCGCACTTTTCGGCTACTTCATTCTTATGGACTAGTGAATCGGAGCCCTTCAGCTGGAAACGCACCGCATTAGCGACCATTATTTGTATTTACTAAGCACAGCTGCTGCTTCCCATTTGTGCCTTCTTCGGCTAGCTTCTGTGCTATGTTTGTTCCATAAGAGATAGTTGACCAACGAAGTAAATGTGTACAAGTGAACAAAATCCCTTCTTTTGGAGTTGTGGAAAGAAAATAGGTCCGCTACATTCTTCCATCACTGTGCGGGAGCGATTTTTATAGGAGAGCCAGGTGTACTTCCGCCCGCTGGCGTCTTCGGTTTTCGTCAGCAACCTATTAGTGCTGCTACACGAGGGCAATGGGTAAAAGAAATAGCCTTCTTGTTGGCGCAAAAGGAATGAGAAACTTAATAGAGAATGTCATTAAAAAAAATAAAATAAAATAAAAAAATTAATCCTGAGACTGTACAAAATATCGTTTAATCGTTCTTCAGCTCTGTCGGTAGTACAAAGTTCGGTTCAAGAAATTTGCGTAATTTTCTTTGTATTTCTGTTGTCGTTCGAGCTGTTGAAGTTCTGTCATTAGGTACATCCAATAGTCTGCTGCACTCTTCGTCATAGCCGTTGAGATGTAATGGACGGTCAGTCCTTTGAGCCAGTTGGCCGACCTTCTTTTAGTGTTAGGATATGGCACGTCATCTGGCAGAAGGACGTGTGTCGGTGTAATGGTGTTAGGAGACGTGCGGAGCACATGTGCTAATTTTTGCCTGAAGAGATTCCACACGTCTTTCACATCGTCACAGACGAAACGATGTTCTTCGGTGTCGACGACGTTGCAGCTGGGACAGTTTGGTGTGTGTGCCAGACGTATCGCGTGCAGTTTATAGTTGGTGGGGATTTTTCTATTGACTGCGAGGTACCACGTCGATCGCAAATTGGATGGTAGATGGGGGTCAGAGATGTTTTCCCATATGTTTTTCCAGTTATAATGTCGAAACTTGTTTTCTATTCGATTGCGCAATTTTCCTCCCAGCAAGGTGTTGTAAACCTCCTTCACCTGATATATGTCCTTCTCCGGCATACTATGGCGTACATAACTGTATTTCACAAGAAAGTGTTTATAGTGGTACAGCTCGTGGGAGATGTGATGCACATCGATTGGTGGATCTCTGCTGACTGGGGTGATTTCACGTAAGAGATGAGCTACTAAGGTCCGCGGTGATCGTTGCCACTGTTTATAAGTTTTGCTAACGTATAGCGCTTGCGCTTTAAGGTAGATGTCTGTTAGATGTAGCCCTCCATTGCGTGTCGATAGCGTCAAGGTATCATAGAAAACCTTAAATATCTGACCTCTGCTGACAAAATAACCAAGCGCTGCTTGCATTTGGTGTGCTATGGTTCGTGGCAGAGGAAGCACTTGGGCAACATAGTTTACTATGGAGGTTATATAGGTATTGGCTAGTTGCACTTTTTGTATTGCATTTAAATTACGCAAGCTGTGTTGTTTTATGCTTGCTCGTAATGTGGCAAGTAATTTTCTGTAATTGAGAGCGGCTGTGCGGCGGATATTATTCGTATATTCTATTCCAAGGCATTTTAGTTTTTCCACAGTGTTGATACGTCCAGCGGCTCTGATCTCTATGCCCCTACCAAGATTCATAATACCAGATTTATTGCGGTTGAGTTTAGCTCCTGACGCCAGTTCGTAGGTCGCCACATCTTCAAGTACCGTTGCCACCTCGCTTTCGTCAGTCACAAGTACCCCTACATCGTCCGCGTAGGCTTGACATATGATCTTCTGTCCGTGTATATGTAGTCCACGGAGTTGCCGCGTCAGGGATACTAAGAGAGGTTCAAGCGCAATCGCGAAAAGCGTCATGGACATGGGGCAACCTTGTCTTACCGAACTGTGAATATTGATCGGGTGACTGAGTTGTCCGTTGACACTGATTCTTGAGGTGCTATTCGTCAGTATGTTTTTCACGGAGGCTATAATTTTCTGTGGGAAGTGCATGGATGTCATACACCGGAACAGGTACGAATGATTAACTTTATCAAAAGCTTTTTCAAAGTCAAGCGACATCAGGGCACAGCGAATGTTGCAGGCTTCCGATATCGCTATAATGTCTCTGTAGTCGCACAAGGTCTGAAATATCGTTCTATCCTTTCCCACACTTGTCTGGTAAGCTCCTGTCACTGTACGAATAACTGAATTAAACCTTTGCATCATGATACGGGCGAAGATTTTATAATCACTATTGAGAAGTGTTATGGGTCGAAGATTCTCCACGGTTTTGCCTCTTGGTGTTTTGGGGACTAAGACCACTGTTCCTTCACACAATTCCTTCGGAAGGTCAGTGTCGGCATTTAGTATTTCATTGCAGACGAGTGTCAATTTAGCAATTATCTTTTCGCGAAAAGTTTGATAAAATTCAGCGGGTAGCCCATCTGGTCCAGGTGATTTATTCTTTGGACTCCTCGAGATGGCGTCTTCGACGTCTTCATCCGTTATTCTTGCTGCGAGCACATCAGCTTCTTCTGGAGTGAGACGCTCTGTCGTCCTAGCAGTGAGAGCTTGCTGCGCTGTTTCATCTGTCTGTGTATCGGCCAGTAACTCACTAAAGTGTCGATGGATCACGTCTCGTATTGCAGCTTGATCTGTCAAGAGTCTCCCGTCTGAAGTTTTGAGTTCCGTCAGAATTTTCCGGTTTTGTCTTTTGTTCTCTTGGAGGATGTGGTACATCGATGTTGTTTCTTCTCGTGTACCGTTCTGCAAACGCGTTCGTATTTTACAGCCTTCGAGATGGTGTCTCTGCAGGGTGAGCAATTTTGCTTTTATTCTGTTGATTTGCCTATAGTTTGTTATGATTGTAGCATCCCGAACACACAAGTCTCTCAGACAGTTGAAGTAAAATTCTAATGTCCGCTTCCGCCAGGCGACTTTTTCACGGGAGTAAGTTTTCAGTGTCTTTATTATTGCGGGCTTCGCGCAGTTTAGCCACCAATTCAGCGCCGTACCATACAAGTGGAACTTCCTTTCACATTCTGCCCAAGTGGTGTGGAAGGCGGCGTGACATCCAGGATCCGAAAGATGAGCAACGTTTAGCTTCCACTGACCTCTCGCCCTGTAAGTTCCTTGTTTCTCTAAATTTATCGTACATATGTACGCGATATGATCAGAGAAAATAGTGGGCCATAGCTCGGACTGTAAAACGTGTCGCCTTAAATTGGACGTTGCGTAAATCCTGTCGATACGACTGGCAAAGTGGCTGGTGATATAGGTGAAACCGAGCTGATCACCATGTTTTAGTTCCCAAGTATCTAACAGATGTAATTCTCTGACGATGTTCTCCAGCTCCAGAGATTTGTTAAAATTTGGCGTCTGATCTTTGGGACTCAGCACGCAATTAAAGTCACCCGCAAATATTATTTGTTCAAATCGCACCGCGAAAAGGGGGGCGATGTCCTCCTTGAAAAATTCGGCCCTGCGGCGCTTGTTTCCGGTTCCTGACGGGGCATATATGTTGATAAACCTGGTGTTGTTTATCGTGACAGCGAGACCTCTACTGTTCGGCAGTTTCGTCACATCTGTAAGTAGGATCCCCTCTTTAGTCATAATCGCTGTGCCGAGGCTATTGTCATTGCCAGGATTGATGACGGCGTTGTAGCCAGTGATGTCGTCCAAACGGATAGCCGTTACTTCTTGCAGCATTAAGATGTCAACATCAGCGGCGTACAGAAAATCTTGGAGATTTCTCAGATTGAGGGTGCTGCTAATTTTATTTATATTCAAGGTCGCAATTCTGTACGCCTGCAAGGACGACATGTCGACTATACCGTATCAGATGGGATACTGTTTGCCAGGTGAAGTGGATGTTTGCTCTACTTAGAAGAAGTCGACACCATCAACTTCTGCACGAGCGTCTTTGATGGTGGTTTGTTGCCGGGTGGACACATCCTGTCGACGGGAGGGTGCCGTCCGTCCTGAACGTTGTGGTATGTCAGCCATCTCTGCATCATGGTTTTGCTCCTCCATGTCATCCGCCCAATCTCGCGTGCACGTAACTTCCCGCGTGTCCGTTTTTGGTACAGGTGGAGGGTCCTTCGGACTAGCTGTACCGCCTGGAATGTGGATTCCACGGTCGGGTTCAGTGTCCTCGCGTCGGGTCTTCGTTTTTGTTGATCGATCTTCCAGAGTAGCTGCTTGTGTCGTCTCCGCCAATTCTTGGCCTATCTGTTTCGCCTTTTCACGCAAGATTGGCGCGATTTCTGCTGCTCCCTGACGGGCTATTCGACGTTTCTTCCGTTTCTTTGGTGAAACAGTTGTAGGCTGCGGGTCATTATCCTCCGATGTTGCAACTGTGTCCTCTTTATGGTGCCCGACTTCTTCGAGTGGTTTGCACATGCCTTCTTCTGCCGTCTTAGCCTGGTCTTGTTCTGCACACCTGTCAGTGTCCTCGTCTTGTGAGTGTGCTGGACCTGTAGCTTCTATGCTGCTAGTATCCATGGCTACGGTACCATCGGGAACGTCGGCATAAGCAACTACCGCCCTGTCGAAACACATATCTGGAACAACGTCACTGCGAATTGCGGCGGCGTACGTCACGGGTAGCGTGGCCATCTGACTAGGCGGGTTCCGCTCCCCAGTCGGCAGTTGCGTCACACGCCGTTGAACACACTGCGCGCGGACGTGTTGGGTCGAACCACAACCCGAGCAGGTTCTCGGCTGGCCATCGTAAATGATGATCGCTCGATATCCACCAATCCAGGGATACGATGGGATATGTTTCAGCATGTCAATCTTAACTTGCCTGACTCCATTTAATACTGGATACTTGTGCAAGCTAGACCATTTTTCGGCAACATTGCTGATAATGGCGCCATAGTCTCTCAGTTTGTTGTTAATCTCCTCGGGCGTTATTTCAAAGGGGAGCTCAAGGATTCGAACCGTTCTGATTCCCATTCCGGCACGCGAAACCGTGACCTGCCCTATGTGTCCGTCTGAATGTTTGAATTTTGCCACCCCACCACATGTTTCTACAATTTGGTCGCACTTGTCAGAACTGGATAACTTAAGGAACACAGTTGGACTGACAATCGACAGGTGAATTCCAATCAATTCATCCACTTTGATCTGAAAAGTTTCTTCGATAAATGCCTCAACTTCATAAGATTTCGGTCGGGCGTAGCTCGGATCGAAAATCAACTTCAAAGTATCGCGTCGCGTTGTCTGTTCCATTATGTCATTCTAGAATGTGATCGTAGACTATGACTAACGCAGAAAGCGCGCACTCACCACACAGCGCCGGCCGCTCGCAGCGACGATGTAAACACCGCAACAGCCGCTCCGCACGTCCGCACAGCACGGCCGCCGGCGGCGGAAAATACCGACTTAGCTAGCCGGGCTCCACACAATGCGTTACGAGCCATACAGTATCTATGCGACCTGCGACCATCTATGGAAGATCCTTTTGACTACGGCTTATTTCTTGGTGCCACAAATGAGCTACAATCCTATTCAATGAAAAAATTTTTCCGAAAGGCATCAAATCTACTTGAAATGATACGTGGCTATCAGCAGAATTATTCAACACACATGCTCGACTGTGCGCAGACGCCTGTGGCGTAGCTCTTGGGTCCTGAGTCAGACCCAGTAGTTCCAAAAAAACTCTCCTGATCGGCACTGTGCCGAAAATTTCGCTACACAACCCCTTTGTCTTGCTTGAGCTTCAGGTAGACGCCGGTTTGCAGCCAGGAAGCGGACAGCAGCAACTTCCAACTAGTTTTGTGGTACTCAAACAACACAGTAAAACAGCATGCATCTTTTGCAGAACTGGAGAAACTCGACCGTGACAGGATTCGAACATGCAATCTTCGGATTGCTACACCAAGAAGAAATGCAGATGATAAACGGATATTCATTGGACAAATATATTATACTTGAACTGACATGTGATTATATTTTCACGCAATTTCGGTGCATAAATCCTGAGAAATCAGTACCCAGAAAAACCACCTCTGGCTGTAATAACTGCCTTGATACGCCTGGGAATTGAGCCAAACAGAGCCTGGATGGCGTGTACAGGTACAGCTACCCATGCAGCTTCAACACGATTCCACAGCTCATCAAGAGTAGTGATTGGCGTATTGTGACGAGCCAGTTGCTCGGCCACCATTGACTAGACGTTTCCAGTTGGTGATAGATTTTGAGAATGTGCTGGCCAGGGCAGCAGTCGAACATTTTCTGTATCCAAAAAGGCCTGTAAATCCCCTGCAACATGCGATCGTGCATTATCCTGCTGAAATGTAGGATTTCGCAGGTATCGAATGAAGGGTAGAGCCATAGGCCGTAACACATCTGAAATGTAACGACCACTGTTCAAAGTGCCGTCAATGCCAACAAGAGGTGACCAAGACGTGTAACCAATGGCACCCCATACCATCACGCCGGGTGATACGCCAGTATGGCGATGACGAATACACGCTTCCAATGTGCGTTCACCGCGATGTCACCAAACACGGATGCGACCATCATGATGCTGTAAACAGAACCTGAATTCATACGAAAAAATGACGTTTTGCCATTCGTGCACCCAGGTTCGTCGTTGAGTACACCATCGCAGGCGCTCCTGCCTCTGATGCAGCGTCAAGGGTAACCGCAGCCATGGTCTCCAAGCTGATAGTCCATGCTGCTGCAAACGTCGTCGAACTGTTCGTGCAGACGTCCCCATCTGTTGACTCAGGGATCGAGACGTGGCTGCACGATCCGTTACAGCCGTGCGGATGAGATGCCTGTCATCTCGACTGCTAGTGATACGAGGCCGTTGGGATCCAGCACGGCGTTCCGCACTATCTTCCTGAACCCACTGATTCCATATTCTGCTAACAGTCATTGGATCTCGACCAACGCGAGCAGCAATGTGGCGATACGATAAACCGCAATCGCGATAGGCTACAATCCGACCTTTATCAAAGTCGGAAACGTGATGGGACGCATTTCTCCTGCTTACACGAGGCATCACAACAACTTTTCACCAGGCAACGCCGGTCAACTACTGCTTGTACATGAGAAATAGGTTGTAAACTTTCCTCATGTCAGCACGTTGTAGGTGTCGCCACCGGCGCCAACCTTGTGTGAATGCTCTGAAAAGCTAATCATTTGCATATGACAGCATCTGCTTGCTGTCGGTTAAATTTCGCGTGTGTAGCACGTCATCTTCGTGGTGTAGCAATTTTAATGGCCAGCAGTGTATTATCGAAGAAGGCGGAAAACATATGACAGAAGAAGAAATGTGAAAATTGAGCAATAGATGGCGCTATATCATAATATGTGAATGAAAACACCTGTAAAGCCCACAAACCATTGAATTTGGTATAAACACTCCGGGTACACGGCTTTTCCTCCTTTCGCGTCTGCGGCGTTCGCCATAACTGTCTCAATGCAGGATCGGACTCTACTTGTAAAGCTGTACTACCAGAATTATGACTGTGCACACGTCGCTCTGCAGAAGTTTCGGACACGGAAGGGTTTGAAAACAGGCTTTGGTCCGATGACTGCCGTTGGTCTAGAGAAACTGATTCGGAAATTCGAAAAGACGCGTAATTTTGGTTTGCACCTTAATACAGGGAGGAAACGAATTGATTCGACGTCAGTGGAAGCAGTGGACCTAGCAATGCAGGAGGAGACGAGTGGTTGTGTCCAAACGTGTAGTGCACGGAGAATTACTCGAACATTGAACATACCCGTGAGCAGGGTGCGTAAAATCCTACGAAACATCCTTCTTTACAATGCATTCATTGCTTCCTGTTCACCTGCCAGCAAGAGGGACCTTTGATTTAGAGTTTCTTGGTAGCATGGAAGTGAACAATGATAGACCGTGGAAGATTTTATAGTCAGATAAAGCACACTTCCATCTGACAGGATATATCAATACACATAATTGTCAAATGTGGGCAACAGGAAATCCACACGCAAATCAACCAGTACCACTTCATCCTGAAATGGTCACTGTGTGGTGTGAGTTACGACGTTATTTATCAAAAGGGCCATATTTTTTCGAAGAGACAGGTACTTCCGGTCCTGTTACCTGTACCGACACTGGTAAGTGCTATGACTGTCTTTGGCTCAAGCACGTCATTCCAACTCTCCAGCAGCGTGGATTGCGTGGATAGGATCATTTTTATTCAAGATGGC
Organism: Schistocerca americana; assembly: GCF_021461395.2. Taxonomy (NCBI): domain Eukaryota; kingdom Metazoa; phylum Arthropoda; class Insecta; order Orthoptera; family Acrididae; genus Schistocerca; species Schistocerca americana. The sequence continues at coordinate 46,117,845 of NC_060125.1, forward strand.
GCACACCCGCTCATTGCAAATCCTGTTAAGCAGTTGCTGAAGCGCCATTTCGGAAATGTTAGAATTATCCGCCGCCATTTCCCTACAACCTTGCCGCCCAATCACCTGATCTTAATCCGTGTGACGTCTGGCTGTGGAGCTATCTGAAAGATGTGTTCAGTGTTCCGAGTGCCAAATGCAATCTAACGCTGCATCCAAGGCACCCATTGCGCAACACATTCTGAACGTGACCCTGGAAACACTTTGATGAGATGTGGAACATAACGTTTCTCAGATTCAACTTGTTGCAGAGACCGGTGGACAGCATACTGAACATGTTTTGCGCCTGTCACGCGAAAATTAATAATCCGATTTTATTTTGATTGATGCTTTTTATGCTGTTTTTGGCCTCAGGCAATTAAAAAACCAATGTGGTTGATGTTCTGATGCCGTTTTTGGCTCAGGACGATTACAAACTGATGTGAGAGATCCTATTTATACGGTTTTCCTGCCTCACAAAAATCAAAAACCGATTTTTCCCATCCGAGAGACGTGGCCGTTGCGGATGGGCTTACGTAACTAACAGTATCACACCTTTCCACCCATGTGCTCTGAGTAGTAGAGTTTGTTTAATGTCAAACACATACCTTAGGCATTGTTGTATGATTCCCTTGTCATTAGTAGGCGACCACTATTAAATTACGATGCTTACAGCCCCATCTATCGGTACATTTTGTAACTATTTTTCTTCTTCCATACGTTTTCCCCCTTTCGACATTATTCCGTAGCAATTTGACGTCTTTCTGAGCTGTGGTGTTATTTCTACAGCGGTTTGAAAGTTTAACTTCAATTATAATCACCCAGAATGTGTTCAGCGGGTCACGTAAGTTGTTTTTGTACGAAGATACGAGATGCCGAAGAGATAAACAGAAAGCGTCCGTGGTGCGTGATCGAAGGTCAGTTCAACGACAAATTTCATAGTCGTTACGTTCACGGGAAAGTTGTGAGTTTTTTTCAGGGAATAAGCTAACTGTATTTAGATACCGTTAAATGCAAATCACAATACGGTGTACCTTAAGGGCAGTCCATAAACTTTATGATTTAAGATCCACAGAACATCACTTTCAATCGTTGCTCCCTGCCAGGGATCTGAATGTCAGTGGCACTTGTGATTGGTGTTGAGACGGCAAGTAGTGAGACTAGTAGAAAGTACCCTATTTTTGCTCGGTACAAATCCCGTATTTACTTCAGTTGTGATAACATGTGATATGTACTTTCACTGGAATGTTTTTGTTTGTTTCTGTCTTCTACGTATGTCAGTGAACCTCCACTCCGGATTCTGTAAAGAATCTCACTCCTATGCATAAAATAGCTTTCAACAACTGATTACTTTACAAATGAGCTAATGTGATATATATTTCATGTCAACACAAGACCCACCAGATTTTTGAATTCACTAAAATTGCAATCGGAATTGCCATATCTAGTTGATGTGTCTACAGATCGTTCTTAAAACTAGTATTGCACAGGATGAGTTTTTCTGTAGTAAATAGCCATGCTAATGGTCTGTTTCTTCTTTTAATTCTAAACATTAAATACAGTCACGCCAGACAGCTACAGTTTATTTTAACATATCTTCATGTAACAAAATAAAAATTCAATATTTCCTTAATGTTGTTTGGTTTAACTTAAATGTGCAAATACGCAAATATTGTTTGGAATATCATGAATAATTCTTGAATTCTTACATAAATACAGACAAGCCAAATAGTTTTTCTTAAAAATTATTTTTTCTTCAAGTGAGCATCAACACACATTTACAATAAATACTTTACCATCGTCTAATATAGGTCTGCACTTTGACACAGTTTCTCCACAGGAAAAGATGAAGTTAGGTGTTACAAATATGATTAGCGATGTGCACAAATCCGTAAGAGCACAGTTCTTGCATACTGTTTTGTCGCACCTTGTGCATTTGTGTACACTTTCCCCTTCTTTGCAAAATTTTCATACTCAACTGTGGCTGCGGCAACCACCTACGTCTGATGATTCGACCTGAAGAGCTGCAACACTGACCTTGGTTCCTATATAATCTTTGGTAAGGTCCTCCGCGACTTTGAAAAGTAAGTCTTATCGTCTTATTTTCAAGATAACTACTTCACTCCAGAGTACTCGAGCAATAGTGCCTGCTAAATATGGAATCTTGTAACAAGCGTTAACAGACTCCCTTCTTCCATTGAGTTTCACTGTGTACTTTCTGTCCATCTTATCAAACAACATCTGCCCCATAGTTAATTTCGTTGCTACATTTCACTGTGTTAGGCACTGGCTTCGTGTCTGTTCCAGTTTGTCCATCAGAATGAAAGTAACTGACACAATTTTGGTAAACATTTTTAGAAAGCAGTGATCAGTTAATTGTTATATTTTGACTAAAGTTCAGTCTCGATCACATCATGCATGTTTTAATGATATAGGTAACCGGTTTCGGTTCTTTCTACAAAACCATCATCAGACCTGTGGATAAATTTTAAGAAATACTAGATACCAATCTTTAAATAAAATGAAAGTGTCTAATGATATCAAAATTTTAACAAGATGAAATAAAATTAATTATACCCATGGCTCCCTTAGTATGGTAGGTGGAGCTCTCCTCGCTGCTCCTCAGTCAACTGATGGTTATGAGTGCTGAGCACGAGCCCAAATATGCAGAGGCTCCGCCTACTTCCTGTCACACTACTTCACAACTGCCAATCAGCGTTCATAATATGACGCCATCGTCAAAGTATAAAAGTAGGAAATACACTAATAACATAAAATTGATTCATTTAAATGTCTGATTAACAGATAGTTAGTATGTCTACAGTTTATTTATATTTTGGATAAAAACAGTGAACTACGATGTGTAGTGGTTGTGCCCTCTATGGGCAACCTTAATACTATTACAGTGCCAGTTGCATCAAAGATGTGAAAGTCCTTGGCGTTGTGGTATAAATCGATTATACCGAGTCGCATACATCACAATTGCATCTTTGTTGGATGCTGCAGAGTCGTCTTATTTTAACTGTAGTTTTTATAGCAATATTCTTTATAGCAGTAGGGTAACAGCCAAGAGTACGTTCCACAATATGTATGTCTGAATAACTGATGAGACTGCTGATTAAATTTTTTTTAAAATAATCGATCTAATAGTTTTTATAATAATCAATGTCAATTTAATTTCTTTTTATATGTTGTACAGCATATTTTACATGCATTGCTTTTGCCATGGCTATAACTATTCTTATATTTTTAAAAAACAAAAGAGTAGTTGCTTTTATTATAAAATTTGGTCAAAAAGGTCGTAATAAAATTTTTCGCAAAAATCTAATTGTTCATTGAGCAGCATTGATGATTTGGTAGGAAAATTAAATTTAATAAATCTTGCCTCATGGAACATATCATACCAAAATATGCCACAATCAATATCCAATCCAAATCTAGTAATGTAACTTATGTACGACAAAAGAGTAGTATTTTATGGATTGAATCTGAAATTAGAGAAGCTTTTAAGATAAAAGATCTTTTAAATGTCGAAATGTATAGTCTGCATTTATTGCTAAGTAATGAACTCTCACCTTTGATTTTTTCTATTTCACTAAGCAGCATTGATGAGAAAATAGACTTTTTACGTAAAGCGATTACCCAAAGACATCAGAGAAAAATTGATTTACTTGTAGCTAAACAACAAAATAAGCTTTTAGAAAAGGTCAACGACATACATCAATTTTATCCAAGGACAATGAATCTTACAGATATTCAGTTCACAAAGTCCGAAATGTCGCTACTTGACAGAGGCTTAATATATAACTTAACTCCCCCACTAAATAATACGAATGTTATCGCATAATTGCTGATGTTATAGCAACAAGCAAATTATCGAAAATAAATAAACCCAAAGCATGTAAGATAGCCCTAAAAACGAAGGATTTAATTTTAAAAGAGAAAAATTAACTGCATAGAAAAACTGAAGATAAAGCACTTAAAAATATCAATAATAAACTACTAGCAGAGAAAGTAATTGTGGAAAAGGCCGATAAAGGAAATATCCTTGTTAATATTAAAGAAGGCGATTATATATTTAAAACACTCTCATTTTTTAATGAAAATGGGATCGTTGAAGTAACTAAAGGCCCCACTCCAAAGTTCCAGTTAAAGATCAAGAAATTAGTCGATGAAAAGAATCATCTCTTGACCCCTGAAGAAAAGAATATGATGAAAAATATGAATCCCCAAATACCTAAATAAAGATCACAGATTAAACTGCATAAAAAAGAGAAATCTTTACGACCTATTGTCAACCACAAAAGTAGTCCTTCATATAAACTAAATATGAAACTTAATAAAATTTTGAAAGCATTCTATACATATGACAGCAATTTCAGTATCAAAAACAGTTATGAACTATCACAACAAATCCACAATACAGACATTCCAACTAGTGCAAGTTTCACCTCATCAGATATTAAAAATTTATATGCAAATATACCCATTAATGAGACGATTAATATAATTAGGGATAACTTAATACAATACAAAAATATGACTAAAGACGAAATAATCGAATTTATAGAACTGCTTGAATGCACTTTAGATTATAATTATTTCTCTTTTAATACTAAAATCTATGGTCAGAAAAATGGCTTAGCAATGGGAAATTCTTTGGATGGGACAGTTGCAGACATTTTCGTGAACCACATTGAGACGCAATTCCTGAAAAATAACCCTGGTATCGCAAATAAAATCATATATTACAAGCGATATGTAGACGATACAATATTGCTTTATAATGGTTCAAAAGATGAAATTGAGAAACTTGCTATAAAATTAAACTCTATGCATCCGAAGTTACAATTTACAGTTGAGCATGAAAATCGAAAATCTATTAACTACCTAGATCTCACTATAACTGATAACCATGGGAAACATTTATTCACCATATACAGGAAACCTACAACCACTGATGTTATTATTAATGCCACATCATGTCATCCTGACAAGAATAAAAAAGCATTTTTTAAGTCTATGATACACCGAATACTATAATTACCGCTAGAATCGAATGAGATCAAAGAGGAAATGACCATCTTAAAACAAATTGCAAATACCAACTCTTTCGACACACGACAGGTAGATATCATTTTTAATAAAGTACAACAATCATGAAGTACTCCACTAATAGGTAATCCAAATTATATGAAGATGACATATATGGGAAACATATCAGATAGAATTACTAATTTATTCAAAAATTCTGGAATAACAATAGCATTTACAACTGACAATACTTTACAACAAAAATTAAACATACCATAAGTAAAGATAGTGGAAAATCTACCAGATCACGAGTGTACAAGATCCAATGTAGAGACAGTGAGAAAATATATATCGGCCAAACAGGTCGAAATTTTGCAGTAAGGTACAAAGAACATACGTCGGGTACCTCACGAACAAAGTCGGTATTTGGCCATCATATAGCGTTCAATAATCATTCTGAGGGGACAGTACAACAGAATTTACAAGTTCTTCATTATGCAAATAAAGGCTTACTTATGAATATCCTAGAAGAAATCGAAATATATGCTCATTTGATAACCAAATCATCAATGCTGCTCAATGAACAATTATATTTTCGTGAAAAATTTTATTGCGACCTTTTTGACGAAATTTTATAATAAAAGCATCTACTCTTTTGTTTTTTAAAAATATAAGACTAGTTATACCCATGGCAAAAGCAATGCATGTAAAATATGCTGTACAATATATAAAAAAAATTAAATTGACATTGATTATTATTAAAACTATTAGATCGATTATTTTAAAAAAATTTAATCAGCAGTCTCATCAGTTATTCAGACATACATATTGTGGAACGTACTCTTGGCTGCTACCCTACTGCTATAAAGAATATTGCTACAAAAACTACAGTTAAAATAAGACGATTCTGCAGCATCCAACAAAGATGCAATTGTGATGTATGCGACTCGGTATAATCGATTTATACCACAACGCCAAGGACTTTCACATCTTTGATGTAACTGGCACTGTAATAGTATTAAGGTTGCCCATAGAGGGCACAACCACTACACATCGTAGTTCACTGTTTTTATCCAAAATATAAATAAACTGTAGACATACTAACTATCTGTTAATCAGACATTTAAATGAAACAATTTTATGTTATTAGTGTATTTCCTACTTTTATACTTTGACGATGGCGTCATATTATGAACGCTGATTGGCAGTTGTGAAGTAGTGTGACAGGAAGTAGGCGGAGCCTCTGCATATTTGGGCTCGTGCTCAGCACTCATAACCATCAGTTGACTGCGGAGGAGCGAGGAGAGCTTCACCTACCATCCTAAGGGAGCCATGGGTATAATTAATTTTATTTCATCTTGTTAAAATTTTGATATCATTAGACACTTTCATTTTATTTACAGATTGGTATCTAGTATTTCTTAAAATTTATCCACAGGCCTGATGATGGTTTTGTAGAAAGAACCGAAACCGGTTACCTATATCATTAAAACATGCATGATGTGATCAAGACTGAACTTTAGTCAAAATATAACAATTAACTGATCACTGCTTTCTAAAAATGTTTACCAAAATTGTGTCAGTTACTTTCATTCTGATGGACAAACTGGAACAGACACGAAGCCAGTGCCTAACACAGTGAAATGTAGCAACGAAATTAACTATGGGGCAGATGTTGTTTGATAAGATGGACAGAAAGTACACAGTGAAATCCAATGGAAGAAGGGAGTCTGTTAACGCTTGTTGCAAGATTCCTTATTTAGCAGGCACTATTGCTCGAGTACTCTGGAGTGAAGTAGTTATCTTGAAAATAAGACGATAAGACTTACTTTTCAAAGTCGCGGAATACCTTACCAAAGATTATATAGGAACCAAGGTCAGTGTTGCAGTTCTTCAGGTCGAATCATCAGACGTAGGTGGTTGCCGCAGCCACAGTTGGGTATGAAAACTTTGCAAAGAAGGGGAAAGTGTACACAAATGCACAAGGTGCGACAAAACAGTATGTAAGAACTGTGCTCTTACGGATTTGTGCATATCGCTAACCATATTTCTAACACCTACCTTCATCTTTTCCTGTAGAGAAACTGTGTCAAAGTGCAGACCTATATTAGACGATGGTAAAGTATTTATTGTAAATGTGTGTTGATGCTCACTTGAAGAAAAAATAATTTTTGAGAAAAACTATTTGGCTTGTCTGCATTTACGTAAGAATTCAAGAATTATTCATGATATTCCAAACAATATTTGTGAATTTGCACATTTAAGTTAAACCAAACAACATTAAGGACATATTGAATTTTTATTTTGTTACATGAAGATATGTTAAAATAAACTGTAGCTGTCTGGCGTGACTGTATTTAATGTTTAGAATTAAAAGAAGAAACAGACCATTAGCATGGCTATTTACTACAGAAAAACTCATCCCGTGCAATACAAATTTTAAGAACGATCTGTAGACACATCAACTAGATATGGCAATTCCGATTGCAATTTTAGTGAATTCAAAAATCTGGTGGGTCTTGTGTTGACATGAAATATATATCACATTAGCTCATTTGTAAAGTAATCAGTTGTTGAAAGCTATTTTATGCATAGGAGTGAGATTCTTTACAGAATCCGGAGTGGAGGTTCACTGACATACGTAGAAGACAGAAACAAACAAAAACATTCCAGTGAAAGTACATATCACATGTTAGCACAATTGAAGTAAATACAGGATTTGTACCGAGCAAAAATTGGGTACTTTCTACTAGTCTCACTACTTGCCGTCTCAACACCAATCACAAGTGCCACGGACATTCAGATCCCTGGCAGGGAGCAACAATTGAAAGTGATGTTCTGTGGATCTTAAATCATAAAGTTTATGGACTGCCCTTAAGGTACACCGTATTGTGATTTGCATTAAACGGTATCTAAATACAGTTAGCTTATTCCCTGAAAAAAACTCACAACTTTCCCGTGAACGTAACGACTATGAAATTTGTCGTTGAACTGACCTTCGATCACGCACCACGGACGCTTTCTGTTTATCTCTTCGGCATCTCGTATCTTCGTACAAAAACAACTTACGTGACCCGCTGAACACATTCTGGGTGATTATAATTGAAGTTAAACTTTCAAACCGCTGTAGAAATAACACCACAGCTCAGAAAGACGTCAAATTGCTACGGAATAATGTCGAAAGGGGGAAAACGTATGGAAGAAGAAAAATAGTTACAAAATGTACCGATAGATGGGACTGTAAGCATCGTAATTTAATAGTGGTCGCCTACTAATGACAAGGGAATCATACAACAATGCCTAAGGTATGTGTTTGACATTAAACAAACTCTACTACTCAGAGCACATGGGTGGAAAGGTGTGATACTGTTAGTTACGTAAGCCCATCCGCAACGGCCACGTCTCTTGGATGGGAAAAATCGGTTTTTGATTTTTGTGAGGCAGGAAAACCGTATAAATAGGATCTCTCACATCAGTTTGTACTCCAATATGCTGATGACACCGCCTTCCTGGCTCTCTATCCTACCCTTCAACGGTCTCAACGTACCCTCCAAACCCACCTTAACCAGTTCACCACTTGGTGTAACCAGTGGCTCCTCCGTCTCAACCCCTCCAAAACCCAGGCAATCATCATAGGCCATACCACTCGCTCCTTTCGCCTCCAAGATTTCTACCTCACCCTTTATGGTCGTCCTATCCAACTCACCCCCACCCTGAAATACCTTGGCCTCACCCTTGACCGACACCTCACCTGGACCCCTCATCTCCTGACCATCCAGCAGAAAGCCCATTCCCACCTCCGCCTGCTGAAACTCCTATCCGGCCGGACATGGGGATTGCATCCTTCTACCATTCTCCACACCTACAAATCCCTCATCCGTCCTATCCTCTGTTATGCCAGCGTCGCCTGGATCTCCGCCCCCACCCGCTTTTACAAGGCTCTCCAAATCCTTGAACGCCATGCGCTCCGCCTTGCCTTCCGTATCCGCCTTCCTTCCCCCACACGGCTCCTGTATGAACTGATCCCCTTCCCCCACCTCCTCTTGTTCCTCCAACATCTCCGCATCCTTTACGTTGTTCGCAGGGTTGATCCCCCCCACCCTCTGGTTTCCTCCTTCCTCTCCACCTCTCGCCCGTTGCCGCGCCTCTATCGCGTATCCCTCCCTCTCTCCACCTCCACACCCTCCATCTCCTTCATCAGGGCAATTTCCAACGCCTCCCGCTCCCGGATGACGAACTTCGCCGTGACATATACCCTTCCTTCCAACTATAGCCCGGCCTTGTTCCCCCTCCTCCCCAGGGCCCCCTTCTCCTCTTTCCTCCTTCTCCCAGAGCGGATTTTCCTCCATCCCCCCCTCCTCTGAGACCCTGCACCCCATACTTGCCTCTCTCCTTCCCACATCCCTCCCTACCTGGCCCTCTTCCGAGCGCCCCCCATTCCCCTCCCCCATCTCTTCCCCTCCCTCCCTTCTTCAGGTCTCCCTCATCTCCTTGAACCTGGCAGATCCTCTGTATTGATCATCATCAGTGTGCCACGTCAGTGTTGAGTTTCGTGCTGTTTCTCGTGTGCGTCCAGAGGTGTGGTTTTAATTGTGTACTGCCTTGTGGTTCACCGTCAGTGTTACGTTGTGTGCTACGCCATCCGTCAACACCTTTATGCTCCAGTCATACTGTGCCTTGTGTTCTTTTAATCGTCGCAGTGTGTGGCTTTTTGTGTGTGCTACTTTTAAACAGTTTTTTTTTATCTCCATTTTACAGTCACCCCGTTCCTTTTTTTTTTTTATATTGCCTTCCATGATGATCTCCCTTTTTTATATCTATGTTCGCCTTCTTCTCTCCTTTGCTGTTTTTAAATGTCTTCTATTGTTTTGTTCTATGTCTTTCGGCTGAAGAGCAGCGCATATGCTGCTGCCAGCCCGCCCCGATGGGAAATTGAAATACAATAAAGAAAAAAAAGAAATCAGTTTGTAATCGTCCTGAGCCAAAACCGGCATCAGAACATCAACCACATTGGTTTTTTAATTGCCTGAGGCCAAAAACAGCATAAAAAGCATCAATCAAAATAAAATCGAATTATTAATTTCCGCGTGACAGGCGCAAAACATGTTCAGTATGCTGTCCACCGGTCTCTGCAACAAGTTGAATCTGAGAAACGTTATGTACCACATCTCATCAAAGTGTTTCCAGGGTCACGTTCAGAATGTGTTGCGCAATGGGTGCCTTGGATGCAGCGTTAGATTGCATTTGGCACTCGGAACACTGAACACATCTTTCAGATAGCTCCACAGACAGACGTCACATGGATTAAGATCAGGTGATTGGGCGGCAAGGTTGTAGGGAAATGGCGGCGGATAATTCTAGCATTTCCGAAATGGCGCTTCAGCAACTGCTTAACAGGATTTGCAATGAGCGGGTGTGCGCCATCTTGAATAAAAATGATCCTATCCACGCAATCCACGCTGCTGGAGAGTTGGAATGACGTGCTTGAGCCAAAGACAGTCATAGCACTTACCAGTGTCGGTACAGGTAACAGGACCGGAAGTACCTGTCTCTTCGAAAAAATATGGCCCTTTTGATAAATAACGTCGTAACTCACACCACACAGTGACCATTTCAGGATGAAGTGGTACTGGTTGATTTGCGTATGGATTTCCCGTTGCCCACATTTGACAATTATGTGTATTGATATATCCTGTCAGATGGAAGTGTGCTTTATCTGACTATAAAATCTTCCACGGTCTATCATTGTTCACTTCCATGCTACCAAGAAACTCTAAATCAAAGGTCCCTCTTGCTGGCAGGTGAACAGGAAGCAATGAATGCATAGTAAAGAAGGATGTTTCGTAGGATTTTACGCACCGTGCTCACGGGTATGTTCAATGTTCGAGTAATTCTCCGTGCACTACACGTTTGCACACAACCACTCGTCTCCTCCTGCATTGCTAGGGCCACTGCTTCCACTGACGTCGAATCAATTCGTTTCCTCCCTGTATTAAGGTGCAAACCAAAATTACGCGTCTTTTCGAATTTCCGAATCATTTTCTCCAGACCAACGGCAGTCATCGGACCAAAGCCTGTTTTCAAACCCTTCCGTGTCCGAAACTTCTGCAGAGCGACGTGTGCACAGTCATAATTCTGGTAGTACAGCTTTACAAGTAGAGTCCGATCCTGCATTGAGACAGTTATGGCGAACGCCGCAGACGCGAAAGGAGGAAAAGCCGTGTACCCGGAGTGTTTATACCAAATTCAATGGTTTGTGGGCTTTACAGGTGTTTTCATTTACATATTATGATATAGCGCCATCTATTGCTCAATTTTCACATTTCTTCTTCTGTCATATGTTTTCCGCCTTCTTCGATAATACACTGCTGGCCATTAAAATTGCTACACCACGAAGATGACGTGCTACACACGCGAAATTTAACCGACAGCAAGCAGATGCTGTCATATGCAAATGATTAGCTTTTCAGAGCATTCACACAAGGTTGGCGCCGGTGGCGACACCTACAACGTGCTGACATGAGGAAAGTTTACAACCTATTTCTCATGTACAAGCAGTAGTTGACCGGCGTTGCCTGGTGAAAAGTTGTTGTGATGCCTCGTGTAAGCAGGAGAAATGCGTCCCATCATGTTTCCGACTTTGATAAAGGTCGGATTGTAGCCTATCGCGATTGCGGTTTATCGTATCGCCACATTGCTGCTCGCGTTGGTCGAGATCCAATGACTGTTAGCAGAATATGGAATCAGTGGGTTCAGGAAGATAGTGCGGAACGCCGTGCTGGATCCCAACGGCCTCGTATCACTAGCAGTCGAGATGACAGGCATCTCATCCGCACGGCTGTAACGGATCGTGCAGCCACGTCTCGATCCCTGAGTCAACAGATGGGGACGTCTGCACGAACAGTTCGACGACGTTTGCAGCAGCATGGACTATCAGCTTGGAGACCATGGCTGCGGTTACCCTTGACGCTGCATCAGAGGCAGGAGCGCCTGCGATGGTGTACTCAACGACGAACCTGGGTGCACGAATGGCAAAACGTCATTTTTTCGTATGAATTCAGGTTCTGTTTACAGCATCATGATGGTCGCATCCGTGTTTGGTGACATCGCGGTGAACGCACATTGGAAGCGTGTATTCGTCATCGCCATACTGGCGTATCACCCGGCGTGATGGTATGGGGTGCCATTGGTTACACGTCTTGGTCACCTCTTGTTGGCATTGACGGCACTTTGAACAGTGGTCGTTACATTTCCGATGTGTTACGGCCTATGGCTCTACCCTTCATTCGATACCTGCGAAATCCTACATTTCAGCAGGATAATGCACGATCGCATGTTGCAGGGGATGTACAGGCCTTTCTGGATACAGAAAACGTTCGACTGCTGCCCTGGCCAGCACATTCTCCAAATCTATCACCAACTGGAAACGTCTAGTCAATGGTGGCCGAGCAACTGGCTCGTCACAATACGCCAGTCACTACTCTTGATGAGCTGTGGAATCGTGTTGAAGCTGCATAGGCAGCTGTACCTGTACACGCCATCCAGGCTGTGTTTGGCTCAATTCCCAGGCGTATCAAGGCAGTTATTACAGCCAGAGGTGATTTTTCTGGGTACTGATTTCTCATGATTTATGCACCGAAATTGCGCGAAAATATAATCACGTGTCAGTTCAAGTATAATATATTTGTCCAATGAATATCCGTTTATCATCTGCATTTCTTCTTGGTGTAGCAATTCTAATGGCCAGTAGTGTATTTCGTTGCAATTTCATGTCATTCCGAACCGTGGTGTTATTTCCACAGCGTTTTGAAAGTTTAACTTTAATTATACTCACCCTGTGTATACTCATTACCACCTTTGTCAAATTGGGCTGCTTAAGACGCTAAAGAATTCCGGAACTGAAGCATTGAAGCAATAGGATGGAAATAACGAGAAATGATCCTTGTGGTGCGCAAAAACGTTATGCACAATTCAGGTTAAGATGAACATACAGCATGGCTCATTGGGTATCAACACACGTTGAATATCAAGTCAGTCATTAAACAAATTGTGATCAAACTACAGGATCTATGTTCGCCATCTAATTATAAAAATGCAGCTATAATTATGGTAATCAGTGATTTTAATTTATCTCGGTAATTGTTACAAGGATCAGGAATAGCATTTATTGGCCCGATATCCGGTTAATCGAGAAATGGACTGAAGACCTTTGGGCAACATGCATAATGACAGTAAAAATTTTCATTAGCAAGTCCACTGTTGGCATCTCAGCCACTTTAATGCAATGTACTTCGCCTCAAACCCTCTTCAGCGACCACGAGAAGAGTGCCCATTCACACAAGGTATTTACCCGAAAAACGGCCAGTAGCAGCTGGCTCCGCATTTCTAGCTTCCATCGGGCCTTCAGTCAGGACCCAAAGACATCAGAGTTCTATGAAGATCGACTGTGGGAAAAACAAGGAAGTATCTCACAGTTTCGAGTTGGCAATTTAGGGTATCTAGCAGATAGTGATACTAAGCTATAAACAATTTTCCCTCAGTCAGAGTATGTTCAAATTGAAGCAGAGAATCCCACAGGTCACAACAACTGCCTTGCGGACAGAAGAAGCAGACAAAGAATGCGCGTGTGAGATCCGACGAGATGAAGTAGGCGTAATTTCCGATTATAGCTTTTGACTCCATGAAAGAATACCAGTAATGCCAAGTGTCGTTTGAGAAATGAGTAAGATTTGTGCATCCAGTGGTTAAAATAAGTTAAGAAACTATTGTTGATGAATATGAACGTAAACGAATTTTAGCAAATGATAGGTTTATGAGATATGTCCGTCCATTTTAGAATTTTACGTAATAGTTGAGAAAAGTGAGGGGGTTATCGCTCCCAGCAGGTGTTTCACGTCCATGTCTGGTTAAAGTCCCAGTCTCGACATTTAAGTGCGTTAAGCCTTGAGCTACAAACGTGTACGTCGCTGCAGTACGTTCTCAAGCGTCTTCTACCATACCCGCTATGTCTACGAACCTACGAGAGCGTGCTAAAAAAATGTGCTTCTTATTTTTCAAGTGAAAACTCTTAACTACTTTTAAATTGAGCAAACTTTATTTGTATTTACCAAATTTATTTACTATTTACACATATTTATTTCTTAACGCAGACACCCTGATGTGAAACACCTTCCTCCCAACGAGAGACCAGTTCGTTGATACCGTCACTGTAGAATTTTTGATTATTTTGACGGACTACAACCTCACCTTTGGTTGTAAAGTTTCTCGATTACCTAAGTGAAGTCATCGAAGGTGTCCTTTAAGTCTTCGAAATAGATGAAAACCGGATGAGGGCAAGTCGGGATTGAGTGGAGGATGGTCGATGACAGTAGTTTCTAGGCGTCGGATTTTTACAGACGTTGCAGCACTCGTGAGTGGTCTGGTAGTGTCATACTGAAAGAAAGGGTGCATTATGTGTGTACAAACTCTTAGAATTCGAGCTTTCGGTTTCGTGAGGGTCTCACGATGTATAGGCATAGTTACTTCACACACCACTTTATTAAGGCTACAATTCGTAGCCTTCTATCGGCACAGGGTTGCAACTTGCGTCAGAGAAACTGGAAAGTCTACCGAGTAACGTGCATTGCATGTAATACCCGGTCTGGTGTCGGCAATAGAGAAAAAAATTGGAGGCACTATTTTACAGCACGCCCTCGCATTTCATTTGCGCTATATTCATAATATAAGTGCCTATCAAAAGTTTTCCCTTCGAAGGCCACACAGACATCTAGCATAAATGTCGGAGCTTATATACCCGCATCGGAATTATGCTGGATTCCATGCACGCTGCAGCAACGCCCTGAAACGGTAACTGTTTAATCCCTCCTTACAACATCATCCACCAGTCTGTTCCAGAATCGGCTTCATTGGTTTCTGTTCTTCATAGTGACGTTTGACATTTATTTCTCGATGACTCGCTCAATTTTAAGACTGATTTCTTTTTTATTGCAGTCACTCATCCACACCCATTCTAAATATATAGAATCCCTCGACTGGCTCAACGATTACAATGTTTTTCTATGTTGCTTTGCTACCATACATTGCTTGTGTATTATTTTTGCCCTATTGCAAGCTACACACACGGCCTGTAAGATCTTTCATTCATTGACAAATAGAATCTATGCATCGGGCAGAGAGGCTCCATGCGGTACAGCAGGGTCATTTGGTTCTCCGGCATTACAGGCCTCATGCGGCGATACCTTGCATAGCCTGTCCCGAATCAGAGCGTTGCTCGCTATCATTCCACCCCCAGTCTGTTTCTGATTGATGCACGGTCCGACAAGGACAATCGACTGCAACTTCGATGGACGGGTCAAATTCCGAAGGGGGCGCCCAGCCTCCTAGTCAGGACGAGAGCCAATGAATGTCAGTCGGCAACCAGTTTGGACGGCTGCCACTCATCCGACCATAGCTTCGTGATTCGCCTTGGGAGCATCTCTTGGAAACGTCTTCCAACCAAATTAGCATTTTGATGAAGTCGTGAAATACTCTACCTGACGTTGAAACTCTTCCAAATGAAACTTGAGTAGTATATATAATTGATTCCATAATAAAAAGTGTGAACTGTTAGCCTGAACATTTCCTCGGTGTTTGTGTTCTTCTTAGCAACCTTGGCAGAAGTGATATAATCGCATTCGCGTTTGTTACGCGTTGTAGTGCGCTGTAGAATAGTAGACTTTGTTGCTAAAGCGTACTCCACAAGCACAAACACAATACAGCTATGTGCATTAGGGACAAATAGTACGAAGAGGAAAGGACTTTTATGTTACGAGAACTCACATATAATAGGCAGACGAATATATGTAGAAGGTAGGAAAAAACGATGAAACCATACGGCAACTGATCGACGAAAGAGAAAAGTACAAAAATATTCACGAAAATTCAAGAGTACTGAAATATAACTAATACGTCACTGAAACAAACAGGAACCGTAGGGAAGACAAAATGTCTGCAGGATAAACGAGAAGATATCAGGAACGGAGCGGTGGTCGAACGAACTGTTACAGCATACAGAAAACCAAAACAACCTTCTGTGAAATTAAAAGCAGTGGCTTCAAAATTGCAGGTACAGGGTGAATTACAATGTTAAGTACAGAGAAGAGAACGGCTAAGTGAAAGAGTACACTGGAAGTCTCTATAAGGAAGAGGACTTCTCTGATGACATGATTTAGGGAGTCAAGATGAAGGACTTGCGCTAAAGATACAGACGAGGGCTAGTTGACCCCCAGGGGATTTTCTGAAATCATTGGTGGATGTGGCAAACAAGCGACTACTCATATTGAAGTTTACTGCGTACGCTTCAGGAGACATACCATCAAAGTATTATCCCCAAGAGCTGCTAATTGCGAGAACTATCGCATAATTTGCTTAGCAGCTCACCCGTGGAAGTTCCTCTATTGAATAGTATACAGAGGAATTGTACAGAAATTTGTGGATTTGTTATATGACGATCACTTGGCCCTTAGTCTCTGTGAAGACAATAGAGATGCAGCAAGAGACCTCAAGCGTTCGGCAATGTGAAATGTTCCAGGATGTTCGAAATTCTGAGTGAAATATGAGTCATTTGTAGAGTAATATTGATAATTTATGCTTAAGAACCAAGAAGGAACAATAAGAATGTGAGAGTAACAACGAAGCGCTCGGATTACAAGGGTGTAAGACACGGATATAGTCCTCGACCGCTAAGAGCTCAACCTACACATCGAAAAATCAATGACGGAAATAAAAAGAAAGGTTCAAGAATGACACAAAATTTCACTGTCAAAGTATGTCAATGATAAGATTCGCTGATGGTACGCTTGTCCTCAGAAAATATGAAGAATGATTCCGATGCATGCTGAACAAGAAGAACAGTCCACTTAGTATAGATTATGGCCTGAGAGTAAGACGACGAGACGAAAATAATGAGGACTATCAGAAACGAGTTTAATGATAAACTTATCGTGAAAGTTAGTGAGCACGAAGTAGAAGAAGTTAAAAATTTGTAACAACTTGGAATCAAACTATCAAGAGCCGAACTAGTCACGGAGAAAATATACATCAGGTAAGTGCAGACATAGAGTGAAGACTTGGTCAAGAGAATTCTACTAGTATGAATGAATGGCCTTAATCTGTGGCATACAATTCCGAGAAAGTACATTTGAAGGGAAGCATTATATGGTAAAGAGTCACGGACTGTGGGAAAACCGGATAAGAAGAGAAGCTAAACGTTTGAGATGTGGCGCTACAGAAGGATGTTCAAATTAAGGTGGGCTGGTAAGATGTGAAATGAGGAAGTTCTTCACAAAATCGGCGAAGGAAGAGACATATGTAAAATACTGATATGAAGAAGAGCTAGGATGATGTGACATTTGTTCAGACTTCAGGTAATAGCTTATGGAGCCAGAGGGCGCATGATATTGGAATACGCCCAACAACCAATTGAGGACATAGAGTGCAAGTGTTATTCTGAGATGGAGGAGTTGGCACACCGGAGGAATCCGTCGGATAAGTAGGTGATAAGTAGGTCGTATTTACACCAATGGCGGTATCAATCAAATCCTCCAACGAAGCAATTTCTTACTTCCTCCGAGAATACTGGTGAATCTCTTTCACCGATCGAAGTTGGTTTTTACACATGGGCACTCAAAAAACCAAGCTAGGTGACCCCCGTTATTATTATATATCTTCTATTACAGAAAACACAGTGTACGTGCAGGATGCCTATCTAGTGAAATGGTCTTTAGTTGTACCGCACTCTATCTGGTGTCCTGATGCACAATCACATTACAAGTAGTAACGAACGTCAAGGAATGCAGCAGACTATCCATGGCTGCAGGACGCCGTAAATTTCGGTAAGTGTTGAAGTACGAACGTTAGTCGAAGGTGATTATATGACTGCTTTGTTGAAGGAAGCTGTCCTAATATCTGCTCAAACTAAAAGTATTTTCAGGCGACAAAATATACAGGAAATATTTGTTATTGTCCTCGGTTTCAGCACGTTGTGACATTTAGCCAGTATTACGGAAGAATCATTGTTGGACGATGATTTAATGCCTTCATATGGTTGCTGGCAAAACTTCAAAAGTTAAGCTTCTAATGCGTCTGTAACTGAAAGTATGCAATGAGTGTGTATTCCAAATTTTGACTTAGGGTATGAACTTCTAATGTGAAGCTAACTCTTTTCTTTAGGTCAGTTCTAACAAAGGACTCTTAGAAGAGGAAGGGGAAACTAAAGAAATTTATCGGTAAAACGAGTGGAAAGTATCACCAAGATTTGACGGTTATGGGAATGATACGAAGGCAAGCAGAATGGAGCCAGTAAGCTGGTAAATGAATAGTAGATGGAACGAGGACATTCTTTGCTCGATTCAAGTATACTAGGAAAGACAGAAGGATCACTAACAGATGGTAATAGCTGTCTAATACGATAATCCATGTAAAACCAGAATGAGTCCTTTATCGTCAGATAATGTTAGGTGCCAGTAATCTAGAATACTGCATAAGAGGTGTACAGACTAGCACAACGAAGGCCAACGAACAACAGAGATTGGGTTCGGCAAAACTTTGGTCTCCAATTCATTGGCGTTGGGCTTCTCGTCCACACCAAACGAAGGTATTTGTGCCAAGTGATTCGACCGCGTGGAATCGCTGTAGGCTTTGATAATTTATGGACGTTGCTCCCGTTTTGTTATTGTTACCGTATTAACTGCAATTTTGCTGGCCGGTATTATGAGGGAAGAAAAGGACTTAGCAGTCGTCGTACGTGGAGCATTTATTTCACTGCAAGAAGCGGATCATTAGAAAGAAGAAGAAAAAATGACGATAGGAGACGACGTCTCCTTCACAAATTGGGGAGCAGTGTGGTGAGACAAAAAGAAAATGGTTCAAATGGCTCTGAGCACTATGGGACTTAACAGCTGAGGTCATCAGTCCCCTATAATTTAGAACTACTTAAACCTAACTAACCTAAGGACATTACACACATCCGTGCCGGAGGCAGGATTCGGACCTGCGAACTTAGCGGTCGTGCGGTTGTGGTGAGAAAAATTAATGTTTGCCTTAAAGCTTAATTATGATATGGGGTAATTAATAATTTTTCCCTAATGAAAGCTACTGATTTCGAATTGTTATTGAATTGTGTAGACTCTAATATTTCCAGAGATAAAGCCTCTTCTAGGAGAGCTGTAGCTGCAGCAGAAAGTTAATACTCACTCCCAGTTTTGTTTGTCTCCGTTTATCGTAAATAAAGACACAATTTTCTTTTTCCTATCATGAATGTCACTTGGGTAATAGCTGAATTATTTCCCTCAAGTGGCTATTCGTTTCAGTTCGTGTATAAAATCGCAGTTCGTGGGGCCTGTAAGCACTCCCGTCACGATAAAATTGTATCGGACTTAATGCTCCCTTCATTCTGCTCTATACTCCCGTATTTCTAAACACAATAAATACATAACCTTAGCGAGAGCAGGCACTACCTGCAGGGGAGACAGCGAGTGTTGGAATTAAGTTTTTCAGGATGGCCGCAACTCGCACTGAGTATGTTTTGTTCACTGGTTTCGCCCTTTAATTTAGCGGTAAATTACTATACTTTAAACTGAAGACACACTGGTTTTATCGGGACAGAAACCGCACAAAGTTAATCATGATTGCTGAGAAATCGAGAAAGCACTTGAAAAGAGGCTGTTATACATTCTAAGGAAAAAACGTGAAGCAAAGGGCGTACTAAGATAATGCGCGTCAAGTTATGTTGAATTTCCAGTTTATCATTAACAAATTATGATTCAATTGCAGGATAAATATTCGCCATCTAATTGAAACCATGCAGTTATAATTATGCCAAATATTGCCTTTAATTACGCTCAGTATTTATCACGAAGAATAGGATTAGGCTTCAGTTGTCGTATCATAAGGAAACGCAACATTTACACTCAACTGTTAGTAGAGAAATGGACTAAAAGGCTTTGGCAAAATGCATAATCACAATAATTGTTTCCCAAAACTAAGTCCACTTTTGGCATTAGAGCCATTGTAATGTTCTCTGCATGGCGATAAACCCCCTCCAGCAGCCACCAGAAAACTGCCCATTCGTAGAAAGGGTTTACCTGTGAAAATGTAGAATTTAAGCAACTGTTGTTGGCAAGTATGAATGTAAGTGAACGTGATGATGGAAAAATAAATAAAAATAATTATTTTATTTAACTATTACAAAAGTTGTTTTTGTTTGGTAGTAAACATTAACGTTTTTCATGTGAGCCGGTGTAACGCGGCATGTTGACTACATTTTAGAAACCGACACTGTACCAGGCGTGATAGTCCACTACCATTTTAAATACTGAAGTGACAATTGAGAAAAGGGAGGGAGGTAAACTTTTCCGGCAGCTGTTTGACGTCCGCGGCCGGTTAAAACATCCCATTTCATTGCTTTACAACTGGACCTACAACAACCTATGTGGCGCCAGTATGGTATCAAGCGACATCTACCAATCTTATTGGTATTTTCTCATCTGTCAGAAACCTGTGAATAGCTTCCTTTGTCCATCTATTATCCTCCATCTCTATGTATGTAGGAGCGCTTGCTGAAAAGTAATGCTTCCAGTTTGTCTGAAAATTCTGACAGTTTTCTATATACAAGAAACTTCATTAATATTCTACATATTTGTTCGTCATATGTAAGTATCTATTTTTCACCATAGGCACCCTGGTGAGAAGTACGTTTCTTCCAACGAGATACCTGTTTGCTAATAATGTCACTGTAGAATTTGTGATTTTGTTGACAGGCTGCAATGTCACCTTGGCTAGCGGGGCTTTACCACTATCGAAGTGAAGTCGTCGAATTTGTTCTGTAAGTTCTGGAAACATGGAAATTGGATAGAGCCAAATCGGGACAGTGTGAAAGATGATGAAGCTGCTGATGTCGCAGCTGTAAAATGTGACCTGGCACTGCCGTTCTGAAGGAGAGGGAGCTGCTCCATGTGGGGGCGAACTCTCTGAATTTGTGTTAAATTTTTTCTTAGGACCTCGCAGTACATCAACATAGTTACGTTGCACACGACCATGTCACACGCTGTAGTTATAATCCCTCTATAGGCAAAGGGTAGGATCTTGGCGTGAGTGCAACGAGAAAGTCGACCAATATGCATTGACATATGCAGCAACAGACATGGAAATGAGGATAAAAGCATCAGAGGCATTACTTTTTATTACGCCGTCGTATTTCGTTTTCACTAGGCTTACAACGTAAGGGTGATCAAAAAGTTTCCATTCGAAAACCACACCAACGCTTTGTCTATCGGTGCTTATGCACCGCATACGGATTGCGCTGGGTTCCATATAGGCTGCAGCAACGCCGAGCAACGGTACGGTTTTGATCGCTCCCTATAAAGTAATGCATTTCTGTCTATTCTCTAAACTAATTCATTAGGTTGCTACATTTAGCTCACTATTTTACGCTTGGAAACTCTCAATTTTATGAATGATTTCATTGTTACTACAGTCATCATCCACGACTACTCACAATATATAAATATCCGCACACTACCCAAACGATTCCATTGTTAACCTATGTCACTTTGTTTGCAATATGTTCTACGTAAATTACTTTGGTTTTACTGCAATTTATTTTCGTGTCTAAACCTGCAAGATGTCTTGTGTACATTGCCAAAATTTATCGGTGCAGCGTTCAGAGAGGCTCCACGCGGTACGCAAGCGTCATTTGAGTTGCCTGCTCGTCAGGCGTTAAGCGGCTGGCCGACGTACTGCTGAAGTCGTAATCCCGATCTGGCCTACTAAGGGCGACATGTTTTCCGAACTACTTTGCGTCGCCTCTCACGTGGTAGGAACTAAAGCGCTACCCTATGGTATTTCTGTGGGCTGCACGGCCCGACAATGAGAGGACTTATTTCCTGAACGAACGCCCATCCTTCTATGAAGGAAGAGTGCCATCGGAAAACTGGCGGCAACCAATCTTCGACGGCCGCAACCCGTCCAACTGATCATAGCTTCGTGATAAGACTTCGAAGGACTTTTTGGAAATGTATTCCAACCAGATTAGGATTTCAAATGTGAATTATTGTACTAGATGCTTTGTCTCTACCAAATGACACTTCATAAATCAATATAATTGATTTCGTAATGAACAGTGTGAACTGCTAGTCTGAACAGTCACGGGGTATTTGTGTTATTTTTAGCCATCTCGATATAACTTATGTAATCACATACACGTGCGTAAAATTAATCATAGTAAATTTCGTAGCTAATATGTCCCCTACAACGGAGTAAACAACAGTAATTAGTGTTAGAGACAATTATACGATGTCATCAACAGAACAGTGCTGGTTTATATCTGTTCAACTGTCACATATTCCTTGTTCGTTTGCCCAGTTAAAGTGTCACGCATCTTTCTTAGGGACTGCAGGGAATGGTCTAAATAATTCTCAGGATACTATCATACGTTAATGTAACGTATTGCTTCTGCCAGTAGAGATGTTGATAATTCTTGGTCTAAAACTTTTTCAAAATTTAAGAATCCCAGCCTGGGTGGTTATTTTATGCTCAGTATTTAACAATTGCCTCACTTCGCTGTTGTACTTGTATAAGACGCTTGCTTCCTTGTCGGTCAAAATTTAAAGTCTTTTCTTCACTGTTGATGATTTTTTTAGTAAACGTCTTTTTCACTGCAGAGTGCCAGCTGTTGTGTCTACAGACTGATTTTTATTTTGTTTGTTTCCTTCTCGATAGGCCACGATCCTGCCGCATTAGAATTCGGACAGGTGGTGGTAGACGTCTATCCCTGTAACAGGACGCATAGCTGGATCTCCTCACAAAAACCGAGATTTAACTCTGTTAGAGAAGACCGACACATTTAGTCAAATGACTGGATAAAATGGATAGTAGGTGGATGGAGTACGTTCTCTGACCGAGTGCAGAATAGCAGAATAGACTCCTAATAGACGGTGATACGTCTCATTAAGACCAATGTAGTTGTATCTTGCGTAAATGGTAGTACGTAGACGCCCATCTACAGAGAATGTCAAGCTGTGATGATTATTACACCAATTTATTTTAATCTTTTGAATTCACCGCGAAGCCGATAGTACTGGCCTTACATCTCAAACTCTGAAGAATAATTGCTGGAAGCTGTACGAATCTTGACATCAACAACACAACATACTTTTTACCTGTACTATCGGCAGGAAACTATTATTATTCTACTGACAACCAGTAATGACGTCATGAGTTGTGCATAGTTGTACATTATTCTCCCTAACACCTCGATAAAACTGAACATACTTCCTGTGTTGTCGAGCATAGGGGATGTTCTCGTACCTTTTCATTCTCGAATCTCCTTGTTGCGTCACATAGGTGGTGACATACAATTTTCTCTAAACTGTCAGATACGGTACTTAACACTCTGTGTGTACTGAGTCAGTCATGGTTCAGTAACGTGACACTATCCAGTACAAATCTACATGTACCTTGACGCCTTCGATTAGTTTCATTAGCTGTTATGATGCCTTGGGTAAGATAACTGGCATTTCGGTAGCGGTTACATCATCACTGTATTCGTTGCAGACTTTAATCTAATTAGTTTATAAGGAATATTTTGGTGTCATCGGTTGCAAAATTTAGTACTCTTCAATATGTGTCGCTTTCTCCGAGTTTCAGATTTCTTCTTTAGTCGTATCTATGGTAGAGTTTACTGTAACTCAGACAGGGACAACAACCAGCTACTTTGGGGCGTCCCATATCAGCCCGACTGCTGACGCGTGGTGGTAAGAGGCGCCCATCGCCAGGCATCCAGTTCTAACGTACACTGTACTAGAGCCGGTTGTGTAAGAGGCCGTCAAAAAATTTCTGCTCGAAGCCAATACACTTCAGAATCTATATTCCAGTCAAGTATAATCATCGCGATCATCGTGGCGATCAAATCACTGGCGCACCAGGTTGAAAATAACCGTTTGGTCAAATATCGTGTCCTGCTGCGTGAACAATTCCGTAACTGCCTGTAGTAGATCCTCGTATGAGAAGAATCTTCGACGTTTCAGGGCCTTGTTTAAGGGACGGAAAACGTGATAATCGCATGGAGTTAATCAGGACTGTAAGGGGGTGCCCGAGTGTCTTCTGTTTGAGTCGGCCTAACTTCTGCGATACGACATTTGCAATATAGCGACGTGCTGTATCACGTTTGGCGTACCATTTTACTACGATTGTTTTCGGAGCATGTGCTGTCCATACAGTTTCTTCACGCTTCGATGGATGTCTACAGGTGTTTGTACGAGGGCAGTTCAATAAGTTATGCAACACATTTTTTTTCTCGGCCAATTTTGATTGAAAAAACTGGAAATTTCTTGTGGAATATTTTCAAACATTCCCGCTTCGTCTCGTATAGTTTCATTGACCTCCGACAGGTGGCAGCGCTGTACGTAGCTGTTAAAATGGCGTCTGTAACGGATGTGCGTTGCAAACAACGGGCAGTGATCGAGTTTCTTTTGGCGGAAAACCAGGGCATCTCAGATATTCATACGCGCTTGCAGAATGTCTACGGTGATCTGGCAGTGGATAAAAGCACGGTGAGTCGTTGGGCAAAGCGTGTGTCATCATCGCCGCAAGGTCAAGCAAGACTGTCTGATCTCCCGCGTGCGGGCCGGCCGTGCACAGCTGTGACTCCTGCAATGGCGGAGCGTGCGAACACACTCGTTCGAGATGATCGACGGATCACCATCAAACAACTCAGTGCTCAACTTGACATCTCTGTTGGTAGTGCTGTCACAATTGTTCACCAGTTGGGATATTCAAAGATTTGTTCCCGCTGGGTCCCTCGTTGTCTAACCGAACACCATAAAGAGCAAAGGAGAACCATCTGTGCGGAATTGCTTGCTCGTCATGAGGCTGAGGGTGACAATTTCTTGTCAAAGATTGTTACAGGCGATGAAACATGGGTTCATCACTTCGAACCTGAAACAAAACGGCAATCAATGGAGTGGCGCCACACCCACTCCCCTACCAAGAAAAAGTTTAAAGCCATACCCTCCGCCGGTAAAGTCATGGTTACAGTCTTCTGGGACGCTGAAGGGGTTATTCTATTCGATGTCCTTCCCCATGGTCAAACGATCAACTCTGAAGTGTATTGTGCTACTCTTCAGAAATTGAAGAAACGACTTCAGCGTGTTCGTAGGCACAAAAGTCTGAACAAACTTCTCCTTCTTCATGACAACACAAGACCTCACACAAGTCTTCGCACCCGAGAGGAGCTCACAAAACTTCAGTGGACTGTTCTTCCTCATGCACCCTACAGCCCCGATCTCGCACCGTCGGATTTCCATATGTTTGGCCCAATGAAGGACGCAATCATTGGGAGGCACTACGCGGATGATGAAGAAGTTATTGATGCAGTACGACGTTGGCTCCGACATCGACCAGTGGAATGGTACCGTGCAGGCATACAGGCCCTCATTTCAAGGTGGCGTAAGGCCGTAGCATTGAATGGAGATTACGTTGAAAAATAGTGTTGTGTAGCTAAAAGATTGGGGAATAACCTGGTGTATTTCAATGCTGCATAAAACAACCCCTGTTTCAGAAAAAAATGTGTTGCATTACTTATTGAACTGCCCTCGTACTTCAGCAGCCAAGAAAGCAATAACAACACGTTGGTCGTGTTTGGACGCATTTGATAATAACGTCGCCATAGATTTCATTTCTACATTTAATGTACCCACGTCAGAAAGATACGAATGACACGTACCTACATATCGGTTCGTATATACCCCATGAGAGTTGCGCTGGTTCCATTTACGCTGCAGCAACGCCCTGAAACGCTGTATTTTACATAACGTCCTATCAAATCGTCCACTTCCGTCTCTTCCCTCACATGCATCATTTATTTCTATCGCCTAGAGCCATTTGCGACGTTCTCCCTCTAGGGCTCGCCTATCAGATCTCAGTTTTAGAACTAGTTTCATGTTTATAACTATTATCATATCTAAAAAACTGCCTCCTGGCTCTAAAATTCCATTGTCTTATTATGTTACTTTGTGTCCAATATGTTGTTTACATGTTACTGTTGTCTTATTGCAACTTATTTTCGAGTCTAAACATACACACGGCCTGTTAAGGTCTTGTGGTCGTTGTCAAAATTAGTCTGTGCAGCGGATAGAGTGCTTCCACGCGGTACACCGGTGTCATTTGGGTTGCCTCGTCGGCAGGCGTCAAGCGGCGAGCGACGTACGGACAAATCCGTAGTGCCGGTTTGGCCCACTGACGGCGACACCTATGCCGCCCTACCTTCATTCATCAGTCTGTCAAATGGGCGGAATCACAGCACTGCTCACTATCATTCCGACCCCAGGGTATTTCTGTGGGCTGCACAGGCCGACAAGGTGAGTTGACTGCAGAGTCGTTCGGTGGGCCTACTTCGTGAACGAATGCGCAGCCTTGTAGTCAGGACTAGAGCCATCGGGCAGCAGCCGGCAACCAGTCTTCGACGGCAGCCATTCATCCAACTGACCACAGCTTCGTGATTCTTCTTCGAGAAATTTCTTAGAAATATCTTCCAGCCAGCTTAGGACGTTGACGCTATTCTAAAAAAAATGTGCCCTACGTCAGTACTCTGTATTATTGATTCCGTAACAAACAGGGAGAATTATTACACTGAACGCTCAGTCGATATTTCTGTTACTCGTACTGATATAATTATACTCACTCGTGTTAAATGTTGTAGTATGCTGAAGCATAACAACCTTCGTTGTGAAAATGCATCCTACAACAGAGCACACTGCAGCGATCGGCATTAGAGACAAATTGTACAATGTCGTCAAGAGAACAGTGGTGGTTCAGATGAGTTACTTGACACAGATGCCTCGTTAGATTTTCTAGTTAAAGGATCCGGAAACTTTCTCGATGTCTACAGACAGTAGCCTAAATAACTGTTGGTATACTACACACGTTTATGCGACGCACTGCTACTGTTGGTTGAGACGTTCTTAACTCTCAGTCAGAAACTTTCTCAAAATTTATGAATCCCAAGTTGGGTGATTGTTTCGTACTCAATGCATAACCAAACAGCTGCGTTCCACGACAGAAAATGGTTCAAATGGCTCTGAGCACTATGGGACTCAACTGCTGTGGTCATAAGTCCCCTAGAACTTAGAACTACTTAAATCTAACTAACCTAATGACATCACACACATCCATGCCCGAGGCAGGCTTCGAACCTGCGACCGTAGCGGTCGTGCGGTTCCAGACTGTAGCGCCTTTAACCGCTCGGCCACTCCGGCCGGCTACAGAAAATGGTCAATTGTGGTATTTTATTACTTGCTCCTTTTCCTGGTGAAATTTTAAAGTCTTTCCTTTGCTGTTAATGGTTGTTCTAGCGCACGTCTTTTTTTATTGACGAGTGCGGGCTGCTCCTTCTACGAAATACTTTTTGCTTTATTTCTTTCCGTCTCGACAAGCCACCATGCTATCGCAGTCACGCTCGGACGGGTGATACTGCACGTTCCTCTCTGTTGTAGGGGGAATAGCTCCGTCTTCACGCAAGCAAAAGAGACTGAGAAACATGCCCATAACCGTCCTCAACATATAAAATGTAGATGACGTTACGCTCTCGTACTTGGTGCTTTTTCGATGAAATGGTAATTATTTGCACATCCAAGCATATAATTTGCTTTTGTATACCAGTTTCATTGTTGTATGTACACTACGTGATACAATTATACGGACAACTCCAAAAAGATACGTTTCTCATATTAGGTGCATTATGCTGCCGCCTACTGCCAGGCAGTCCATATCAGCGACCTCAGTAGTCACTAGACATCGTCAGAAAGGAGAATGGGGCGCTCCGCAGAACTCCGCAGAACTCGTGGACTTCGAACGCAGTCAGGTGATTGGGCGTCACTTGTGAAATATGTCTGTACGGGAAATTTCCACACTCCTAAACATCGCTAGGTCCGCTGTTTCCGATATGATAGTGAAGTGGAAACGTAAATGGACACGTACAGCACAAAATCGTACAGGCCGACCTCGTCTTCCGACAATTGAAGAGGGTCGTAATGTGCAATAGGCAGACATCTATCCAGAACTCCACACAGGAATTCCAAACGCCATCCGGATCCACTGCAAGTAGTATGACAGTTAGGCGGAAGGTGAGTAAACTTATATTTCATGATCGTGCGGCTGCCCATAAGCCACATGTTACGCCAGTAAATTCCAAACGACGCCTCGCTTGGTGTAAGGAGCATAAACACTGGACGATTGAACAGTGGAAAAATGTTGTTTGGAGTGACGAATCACGGTACACAATGTGGCGATCCGATAGCAGGGTGTGGGTATGGCGAATGGCCGGTAACGTCATCTGCCAGCGTGTGTTGTCCCAACAGTAAAATTCGAAGGCGGTAGTGTTATGATGTGGTCGTGTTTTTCATGGAAGGGGCTATCACCCGTTGCTGTTGCGTGGCACTATTAAAACACAGGCCTACATTGATGTTTTAAGCACTTTCTTGCTTCTCACTGCAGAAGAGCACTTCGAGGATGGCGATTGCGTCTTTCAACACGATCGAGCACCTGTTAATAATGCATCCCTGTAATGGACTGGCCTGTACAGAGTCCTGACCTCACCGACCGAAATCGATACCTGTTCTCACTGCAGCACTCTGTGAAGAATGGGCTGCCATAAGCAACCTTCTAGCACCAGATTGAACGTATGCCTGCGAGAGTGGAAGCTGTCATCAAGGCTAAGGTGGGCAAATACCATACTGAATTCCAGCATTAGCGATGGAGGGCGCTACGAACTTGTAAGTGATTTTGAGCCAAGTGTCCGGATACTTTTGATCACATAGCCTGCTTGCCAAAGTATGCTTACATAAAGAAAACGCCTCTGCTATCTTCGAGAAAATGTGAGAAAGTGCACACCACCGACTGGCAAGGAAAACAAAGCTAATACTACATTTTCGTAAACGTCACATATTGTATCAATCCGAATAATACAGTTAACTCCACCACCAACTTTATTTAATCTATTCGTTCTGAACACAGTTAGGCCCTTTGTAATAATTTCGTCTGACCTTATTTTCGTGCCTATTAAGATTTGAGATTCGTGGCTTTAAATTACCGCTAGAAGCTCTCATTCTTTCCCAACGTATCTATGTCAGTTTACAACTACAATATTGATTGTTTCTACGTCTACAATATTCCTGTGATCGTCCTGCACCCTCCAAAACTGTAGCTCTTTCTGCACTTTCCTGAAACCCTCCAAACTAAAAGTCGCACACTCCCATCCACATTGACCCCGTTACCTTGTAGCCCCTACCTGCATGTAGTGCACACCTGAACTACTAGAGGAACCCGGAAAGTCACCACGCTGTGGCGCAAGTCGAAGAATCTTCAGCCTACACGGTCGCAGAACCGTCTGAGTATCTGATTCAAATCCTCCACTCAGCTCCGTAGCAAACGACCACAGTCGGCTCTGTCGACGATGCTACAGACGGTGAGCTCTGCCTTCATTTCGCAAGCACGTGATGGCAGATGGCTGGTCCCTTCATCCCTACAAACCAGCCAACCAAACAAAGGCAGATGGTTAATAACCCTTGGAGTTTGTAACACATAAGTAAGGAAAGGAATAAAAGGAAGAGTTACAGGATAATATGGACTTGGAGGTAAGAATGAGAGATTCCAGCTGGATTACATCACGATCAGGCACATATACCGAAATCCGACGGTGGAATGTAAGGTGTAGCCATGAGCAGATACAGGCTCAGGCCACAACTTAGTACTCGTAATAATGAAGAGTAGGCTGAAGCTTAAGAGACTCGTTCTGATGAATCAGTGGCATAGAAATAGAACACTGAATTACTGAGGAACCATGAGATACGTTTGAACATGTATGAAGCTATTAGACAGTGCAATGATGAATAACAGAACAGACATATCAACTGATAGGTGTAAAGTAGGTAACAAAGAAGAAACCATGCGTAAAAGAAGAAACTCTTTAACTGGCCGACGGAAGAAGGAAGTACAAAAATGTTGAAGAAAATACAGGTATACAGAAATATAAGTCACTTGAAACTTTCTGACAGAGTAAAACTTTGTGCCGGACTGAGACTGGAACTCGGGACCTTTGCCCCTTCGCGGGCAAGTGCTCTACCATCTGAGCTACCCAGCCATGACTCACGACCCCTCCTCACAGCTTTAGTTCTGCCAGTACCTCCTCTTCTACCTTCCAAACTTCACAGAAACTCTTCTGTGAAGAAAGTGGATACAACAGTATACTGCACACCTTTCTCCACAAGAATCAAGGAAGTGCGATTCAAATGCAGATTGTATTTCTGCCTAGTATTAGATGAGTGAAAGCTGCTGAGCTGATATTGTTAACAAGAAACGACAGTAAAGAAAGAATATATTGAGGGGACCATCTCAGAATACCCTAATTGGTGAACAGCGGTTGACATGTGGTTCAGGAAGTTACACCGCTTATTTCACAAACCGCCAGTTTCTGAGCCAAAAACATCCTTTTAGAATGGGAAGAGTTATGACAACATATGCCATACGTCATAAGCGAATGAAAATTACCTAAGTAGATAACTTTCCGTGTCGAACTATCACTTACTTCAGATACCGATCGAATAGCAAAAATGGAAGCATTAAGTCTTTGAACAAGATCCTGAACGTGGGCTATCCACGACACTTTGTTATCCATCTGAACATCAAGAAATTTGAAGTGTTTAATTTCACTAATCATATGCCCATTCTTTGACATTGAAACGTCGGATTTGCGTGAATTGTGTGTTAGAAAATGTAAAAATTAAATCTTACTGTGATTAGCGTTAATTTATTTCCTACAACAGTGAACTTACTTCATGAACTGCATTATTTGAAACCGTGCCAATGTTGCACACAACATCCTTTACTACGATTTTTTTTTTTTTTTCATCAGTCTACTGACTGGTTTGATGCGGCCCGCCACGAATTCCTTTCCTGTGCTAACCTCTACATCTCAGAGTAGCACTTGCAACCTACGTCCTCAATTATTTGCTTGACATATTCCAATCTCTGTCTTCCTCTACAGTTTTTGCCCTCTGCAGCTCCCTCTAGTACCATGGAAGTCATTCCCTCATGTCTTAGCAGATGTCCTATCATCCTGTCCCTTCTCCTTGTCAGTGTTTTCCACATATTCCTTTCCTCTCCGATTCTGCATAGAACCTCCTCATTCCTTACCTTATCAGTCCACCTAATTTTCAACATTCGTCTATAGCACCACATATCAGATGCTTCGATTCTCTTCTGTTCCGGTTTTCCCACAGTCCATGTTTCACTGCCATACAATGCTGTACTCCAGACGTACATCCTCAGAAATTTCTTCCTCAAATTAAGGCCGGTATTTGATATTAGTAGACTTCTCTTGGTCAGAAATGCCTTTTTTGCCATAGCGAATCTGCTTTTGATGTCATCCTTGCTCCGTCCGTCATTGGTTATTTTACTGCCTAGGTAGCATAATTCCTTAACTTCATTGACTTCGTGACCATCAATCCTGATGTTAAGTTTCTCGCTGTTCTCATTTCTACTGCTTCTCATTACCTTCGTCTTTCTCCGATTTACTCTCAAACCATACTGTGTACTCATTAGACTGTTCATTCCGTTCAGCAGATCATTTAATTCTTTTCACTTTTACTCAGGATAGCAATGTCATCGCCGGCAGCGGTGGTCTCGCGGTTCTAGGCGCGCAGTCCGGAACCGCGCGACTGCTACGGTCGCAGGTTCGAATCCTGCCTCGGGCATGGATGTGTGTGATGTCCTTAGGTTAGTTAGGTTTAAGTAGTTCTAAGTTCTAGGGGACTGATGACCACAGCTGTTAAGTCCCATAGTGCTCAGAGCCATATGAACCATTTGAGCAATGTCATCAGCGAATCGTATCATTAATATTCTTTCACCTTGTATTTTTATTCCACTTCTGAACCTTTCTTTTATTTCCATCATTGCTTCCTCGATGTACAGATTGAAGAGTAGGTGCGAAAGGCTACAGCCTTGTCTTACACCCTTCTTAATACGAGCACTTCGTTCTAGATCGTCCACTCTTATTATTCCCTCTTGATTGTTGTACATATTGTATATGACCCGTCTCTCCCTATAACTTACCCCTACTTTTTTCAGCATCTCGAACAGCTTGCACCATTTTATATTGTCGAATGCTTTTTCCAGGTCGACAAATCCTATGAAAGTGTGTTGATTTTTCTTTAGCCTTACTTCCATTATTAGCCGTAACGTCAGAATTGCCTCTCTCGTCCCTTTACTTTTCCTAAAGCCAAACTCACCGTCACCTAGCGCATTCTCAATTTTCTTTTCCATTCTTCTGTATATTATTCTTGTAAGCAGCTTCGATGCATAAGCTGTTAGGCTGATTGTGCGATAATTCTCGTACTTGTCAGCTCTTGCCGTCTTCGGAATTGTGTGGATGATGCTTTTCCGAAAGTCAGATGGTGTATCGCCAGACTCATATATTCTACCCACCATCGTGAATAGTCGTTTTGTTGCCACATCCCCCAATGTTTTTACAAATTCAGATGGGATGTTATCTATCCCTTCCGCCTTATTTGACCGTAAGTCCTCCAAAGCTCTTTTAAATTCCGATTCTAATACTGGATCCCCTATCTCTTCTAAATCGACTCCTGTTTCTTCTTCTATCACATCAGATAAATCTTCACCCTCATAGAGGCTTACAATGTATTCTTTCCACCTATCTGCTCTGTCCTCTGCATTTAGCAGTGGAAGTCCCGTTGCACTCTTAATGTTACCACCGTTGCTTTTAATGTCACCAAAGGTTGTTTTGACTTTCCTGTATCCTGAGTCTGTCCTTCCGACAATCATATCTTTTTCGATTTCTTCACATTTATCCTGCAGCCATTTCGTCTTAGCTTCCCTACACTTCCTATTTATTTCATTCCTCAGCGACTTGTATTTCTGTATTCATGATTTTCCCGGAACATGTTTGTACTTCCTCCTTTCATCAATCAACTGAAGTATTTCTTCTGTTACCCATGGTTTCTTCGCAGCTACCTTCTTTGTACCTATGTTTTCCTTCCCAACTTCTGTG
This sequence comes from Schistocerca americana, assembly GCF_021461395.2. Classification (NCBI taxonomy): domain Eukaryota; kingdom Metazoa; phylum Arthropoda; class Insecta; order Orthoptera; family Acrididae; genus Schistocerca; species Schistocerca americana. The sequence continues at coordinate 46,150,996 of NC_060125.1, forward strand.
ATGGCCCTTTATAGAGATGTCCATTCCTCTTCAACTGTATAGCCTACTGCGCTATTCCTTATTGCTGTATCTATAGCGTTTGAGAACTTCAAACGTATCTCGTCATTCCTTAGTACTTCCGTATCCCACTTCCTTGCGTATTGATTCTTCCTGACTAATGTCTTGAACTTCAGCCTACTCTTCATCACTACTATATTGTGATCTGAGTCTATATCTGCTCCTGGGTACGCCTTACAATCCAGTATCTGATTTCCGAATCTCTGTCTGACCACGATGTCATCTAATTGAAATCTTCCCGTATCTCCCAGCCTTTTCCAAGTATACCTCCTCCTCTTGTGATTCTTGAACTGGGTATTCGCTATTACTAGCTGAAACTTGTTACAGAAAATTAGTCTTTCTCCTCTTTCATTCCTTGTCACAAGCCCATATTCTCCTGTAACCTTTTCTTCCACTCCTTCCCCTACTACTGCATTCCGGTCGCCCATGACTATTAGATTTTCGTCCCCATGTACATACTGCATTACCCTTTCAATATCCTCATACACTTTCTCTATCTGTTCATCTTCAGCTTGCGACGTCGGCATGTATACCTGAACTATCGTTGTCGGTGTTGGTCTGCTGTCGATTCTGATTAGAACAACCCGGTCACTGAACTGTTCACAGTAACACACCCTCTGCCCTACCTTCCTATTCATAACGAATCCTACACCTGTTATACCATTTTCTACTGCTGTTGATATTACCCAATACTCATCTGACCATCTTCCTTCCACTTCACTTCACTGACCCCCACTATATCTAGATTGAGCCTTTGCATTTCCCTTTTCAGATTTTCTAGTTTCCCTACCAGGTTCAAGCATCTGACATTCCACGCCCCGACTCGTAGAACGTTATCCTTTCGTTGATTATTCAATCTTTTTCTCATGGTAACCTCCCCCTTGTCAGTCCCCTCCAGGAGATCAGAATGGGGGACTATTCCGGAATCTTTTGCCAATGGAGAGATCATCATGACACTTCTTCAATTACAGGCCACATGTCCTGTGGATACACGTTACGTGTCTTTAATGCAGTGGTTTCCATTGCCTTGTGCATCCTCATGTCGTTGATCATTGCTGATTTTTCCGCCTTTAGGGGCAATTTCCCACCCCTAGGACAAGAGAGTGCCCTGAACCTCTATCCGCTCCTCCGCGCTCTTTGACAAGGCCGTTGGTAGAATGAGGCTGACTTCTTATGCCGGAAGTCTTCGGCCGCCAATGCTGATTATTTATCAAAATTTATGCAGTGGCAGGGATCGAACCCGCGACCGAAGACGTTGTGATTATGAATCAAAGACGCTACCCCTAGACCACGGGTACCGTTATATCAATAAGGAATAGGAGTGGCCCCAACACTGACCGGTGGGGCAACCCCCATTTGACCGTGCGCCAATCAGACCTCACATCACAGCCATTCTCAACACTGTTGATAATAACATTTGCTCTCTGTTGCTAAAGTACGAGATGAGCCAATGGTCCTACTTCTGGAGCAATATTTTGTGATCAGCACAATCAAACATCTTAGTGAAATAAAAAAAAATGCCTGTTGTTCTAAACCTTTTGTTTAATCCCTACAGTACCTCACAGAGGAAAGAGAATATGGCATTTTCAGTTGTTAAACCGCTTCTAAAACCGAACTGCACTATGAAAGCAAATTATGTGAAATAAAATAATGAGTTATCCTTACATACACAGCTTTTTCAATATCATTAGTAAATACTGATGACACATAAATAGTTCTGAAATTGTTTACACTATTCCTTTCTACCTTTTTATAAAGCAGCTTTACTGCTGAGTACCTTAATCGTTCAGGAAACTGACCATACCTAATGGAAAAATTACATGTATGGTTAAATATAGGGCTAAAACATGCAGCACAGTCCTTTAACATTCTGCTAAGCACTCCATCATATTCATATCAGTTAGTCTTCAGTAATTTAATTATTGACTCCATCTCGCCCTTGTCAGTAACAGAGAAGGGTATTTCAGACATCAGTCTCAGAAAGGCATTTTGCAAGAGAATTATATGAATCCCAGCAGAAACTAAGTTTTTATTTAATTCACCAGCAATTCTCAGAAAGCGAGTGTTAAATACTGTAAATATACTAGACTTACCAGTAAAAGAAATATTCTGACTACGAACTAACTTTATAACGTCGGCATTGTGCTGCTGAACAGATACTTCCTTCACGACTGACTATATTGTTTTAAATTTATCTGGTGAATTAGCTGTTCTTTTGCGTACCACATGCTCTTTGCCTTCCTGATAAGATTTTTAAGCACCTTACAATACAGTTTGGGCTACTGTAGCTCGATTGTAGCTACTTCTAACATTTTGATATAATTCCCATATTGTGCTACATGTTATCCTTATCGCCATAATTAGCCACACAGGCTGCCATTTAGTGCTAGTATCCTGTTTTGAACGTTCAAATGCAAAGCAACTTTCACGAAGAGTGAGAAGTGTGTTATGGAAAGCATTATATTTATCATCTATGTTATAGGTACTAAAACATCATGTCACACTTGTTCCTTAAGAAGGCCTAAAGAACTCTGTATTGCCACTGGATTAGCGTTTCTACATTATAATTACATATAACTTTTGTCTGAGTACAAAATCTTCAGGGTCTGAACGGCGATTCACCCTTTTACTTACAAAATGCGTATCTGCTAACGAAGAACGAATAAATATATTGCCTTTGGCTGTGCTACTGTTCCCCTGCACCCAGGTTGGAAAAAAAAACAGTCTGCACCAGATCATACGAATTTAGGAGATCTTCCAACATCCTTTTTCTTACACAGTCATATTCAAAATTAATATTGAAGTCAGCACATATAACAAATGTTTGGTACTTCCTATAAATTGAAGAAGAAGCCCCTCTAACTTGAGCAAAACATTAACAATTAGAAGATTAGTTTCACTAATTTCAATTGCCTATGCACGACATTCAAATACTTGTTCAGTGTAGTGCCGAGGTAGTGTAAGAACTCTGGTTGGCAAATGATACGTGTCTTGTGAATAACGTGCCAGACGTGAACCTTGGCATGTCGCTCAGATGGGTATTGTTAATGTCATTCTACGAACGATGTTGTCAATATAAGAACTTCAATGAGCTTTATATGCTGTACATATGATAAAGCGGGGTTCGCAAATCATATTATACACTTCTAATGCTTGTAGAGGGAAGTTAGAAGGTAAAGTTTTGACCAGGAGCCCATGTCCGGAAATGCAGTATTATCGGGCCACATTCAAACCCCTTGCTTCATTCAGCTGTCCATTCCTTTTGTTTCCCTTTCTTTCTTGCCGCAGTATAACTGTGAATGTGTATCTGTAAATGTTTGAGTGGAATTAAAAAAAGGTCAGGTGATAGCAATAAATGTGAAGTGGTTCACAACCAGGCGACGCGGATTGTTTACCACATTTATAAGTTTCTCAAACGTGAATCTGAAAGCAGGTATCCTATTGTTGACATCTGACGACACAAGAACGGGTTCCAGAACCATGTGGTGTCGGCAAGAGAATTGTAAACGAAGGTGTCAGAGCTGTAGGAACAGTAGAGCGAGTTCGTTTCGTGAAGCCTGGAAAGCATTGAAATTGCAAGCAACCTGTCACACAAACAGATGTTTTTAACAACGATGTTTTGAAGTGCTCCATGTGAATGATGAATGTCCAATATCACAAAAACATGTTACAGTTATGTAGGCTTCAATGGTAAGCTCTTAGTCAAAGTAAAGAATCTTAAAACACTTTGATTCCACAAATGTTAAGAAGTTTCTAGTTCAAAGAAGTGACATAGGTGCAGCACGAACTATATCCATATAAAGATTCACGATAAAAGAGAAAGAGGTAGTTCAACAGTGTAATCCCTGATGAAACATAGGTCAATTAGAATCATTCCAAGAAGATCCGCTGTAAAATGTGTGATGATAACGGCGGTTCGAAAGTTCTCATTGGAACAGGTTCTCGGATAATTATTCTGCACACTGACTCCTCTTCTGGTTTTGTTTCTGAGAATAAACTTGTATTTACGCGTACGAAAAACAGCAGTGATTACCATTGGGGAATGAACGCTGTCAGTTTCGTGACGTGATTCACAATTCTTGTTATACCTTGCTTCGAAGTCGGTCATTGCCATTCAACTGTTATAGAGAAAACACCAAGTACAAACACAAGAAAAGCGGATATTCGTCCCCCCCCCTTTAAAAATCAAAATATTAAGCACCGTATAAACCAGACTCCTGACGATCTCCTGCAGCTGGTTAACTGATACAAGTCACGCGAGAGAACGTACAAACTTCACTTCCTTGCACGTGAATGGGGTCACATAGTTTTGCGTTTACCCACATGTCACTGTCAGCGTAGCCCCATGGAATTAATTTTGGCAAATAGTTTTAAGGCTACGTTAGAGAAAAAAACATTCAAGAGAACATACAGTGAATCGCTTGTACATGAGCCAATAAACAACGTCTACCTGTAGCGTGGGCACAGTCTGCGCGGCACGCTGAAAAGCTTCAGAAAGAAGAATTTGACAGGGACGTGGTGATGGATATCATCCTTGAATCTGTCATCGTAAATTTACAATCAGGTTTTTCGGAATCAGGCTCAAATGGAAGTGATGATGATATTACGATGTAGACTTTGGAAGAACCTAATAATATTTATTAGTTTTAAAGACTCATGATTTAAAAAATGTGTTTGTCAACGTATCAGTTGAACGCATAATAGCGAGAACTTCCAAGCCTTTCTGATTACGACTTTGTATCCTTTTGAATATGCGGGCTATAATGTTCAACATATTGCCCAAGGAGAAGGTAAGCTTCCCCCACCATGTTGCATACTCTTACAACACGCGAGAATGCAGCTGGATAAATTCGTCAGATGTCCGACATTTCCACATGTAAACCTCTGTTGTTTTCAAGGTACGAACTGGATAAGGCCCTAAAATGACGGTAACTGTTACTTGTCGAGATGTCGGTGGCTTTCGGTGTTATCGGTCAGCATTTCCTGAAGTTATTCACAGATGATGGTTAATTGTTTCCTTGTTCAGTAGATTATAAATGCACTCTCTCACTGCAATATCGAACAGTGAATCGCTTCTACATGAGGCAATAAACAACACTCATAATGCCCGTTAACAGAGAAAAATATGACAACTTACTGACCATTTTTACAATAGTCTTTTACATTAGTCTTTTCTTCCACTAATTCTTTTTTACACACAATGATTATACTTAACTATAGTCAAACACATACACACACACACACACACACACACACACACACACACACACACCTTACACGTTTTTAAATATTCTGTTGAGTAGAAGCAGTTGTCAAGCAAATGTAATGATTTCGGTCTGTGCTTGAAGTTAATTTTGCTGTGTATTAGATTTTTACTTATAATGCAGTTCAGATGGCAATAAGTTGTCTAATTATTGCAAGCACTTTCAATGACCTTGTCGTTATACTGTTGTCATTTTGAGGAAAATTGTAATTAACGTCTTCACAGTTGTGTGTCAGCTGTTGTCGGCTGCCGACGTCAGGCAGAGTTAATCTGTGGAGCACTGGACGCAACGTCATCAAGACGTGAATTAATAGTTCTCTCATGACGATTGATCGAAATTTGTTATTATTCCCGTCATAGGTTAGAACATGTAATACAGTGTACCGTAGGCAAACGAGCCTGACAGTTGTCCACAACAACGCAGTCCGGCAACGTGGAGTTTGTTTGCTCGCTCTCTGCTGCCGTGCATGCGCAGTTCCCATCTCCCCCTCCCCCTCCACCTCCCCCTCCCACACATCCTTTCCGCTCCGCCTCTATACGCGGAAATGCCGTCCTAGTTGATGCGTACTGCAACGTCGCATAACTGCCAGTAGTCGTGACGTAATGCGTTGGAACTGCGCACGTGCTGGTAGATACCAGAGGAAGAGGCAGGAGGGTAGAGCGTACCTGCTTCCAACAACGTCATTTCCATTGTATCGATGAAATCAAAATTATTACCCTTAACAGTTTCACCAACGGCGCATGGTTACTGGTACACACTAAATGAGAACCTGCTGTAGTGAGAAACTGGTGAAACTAGCATATTTTCCCTCACCTTTTCAGTGAAATACGCTCTAATGGTAGAGCACTTGCCCGCGAAAGGCAAAGGTCCCGAGTTCGAGTCTCGGTCGGGCATACAGTTTTAATCTGCCAGGAAGTTTCATATCAGCGCACACTCCGCTGCAGAGTGAAAATCTCATTCTGGAAACATCCCCCAGGCTGTGGCTAAGCCATGTCTCCGCAATATCCTTTCTTTCAGGAGTGCTAGTTCTGCAAAGTTAGCAGGAGAGCTTCTGTAAAGTTTGGAAGGTAGGAGACGAGATACTGGCAGAAGTAAAGCTGTGAGGACCGGCCATGAGTCGTGCTTCGGTAGCTCAGATGGTAGAGCACTTGCCCCCGAAAGGCTAAGGTCCCGAGTTCGAGTCTCCGTCGGGCACACAGCTTTAATCTGCCAGGAAGTCTCATATTGGCTTTGTAGTTCAAATGGCTCTGAGCACTATGGGACTTAACATCTATGGTCATCAGTCCCCTAGAACTTAGAACTACTTAAACCTAACTAACCTAAGGACATCACACAACACCTAGCCATCACGAGGCAGAGAAAATCCCTGACTCCGCCGGGAATCGAACCCGGGAACCCGGGCGTGGGATGCGAGAACGCTACCGCACCACCACGAGATGCGGGCTGCTTTGTAGTTTTCATTCTTAGTAATCATTAGGAATCGGAGGACTAAATGTTGTAGGAAACTCGAAAACATTACAGAAGTTTCAGCATTCTATCAGATTTTATTGCCGCTATGAACTTGATGAAGAGGTAAACACATCTATCTTTTCCTCAAAAGAAAACACTATAGTTCTCTTCTTTCATTACGATTACCTTCATCTTGTGGACGCATGCACTCAAATCGCTTGTAATACGGTACGCAGTGTCCACTTAAGATAATACTCCAATAGCTGGTGGTTTCAATGTCTAGATAACGCAGTTGCTGACCAATGTGTTGGAAGTCAGATGATGCGGATTCGTCATGTCTAAATAAAAATATAGTGAATTTCGAGGAAAGTTCTGTTTATTACAGCTCAGCATGCGTCCGCCTGCTATCGGAAGAGCGGAGTGCTTCTCTTTTAAGAACTGCTGATAAATTCCATTAATAGAAAACGAGTTCCGGGCGAGAGGTCATCATCGGGCATTGTAAAATAATTATGACAGCTTTAACATGACATAAAATCAATGACATCAAAAAATATAAAATCTATAACATGTTGTTCTTGACAAATAATAAGTTGTATCATCAATACCAAAAATGTGCCAGACCCTGCTCTTCGTCATTTCACGTTAACAGTTCGCTTATAACGGTACGAGGGGAGGCACTCTACATAATAAGGTATTTCCAAAAGCTGCAATACCGAAGGTTCGTCTAACTTGAGTCACGTTCTTAGCAGCTCTATAATGTTTGCAGTTTATCAATACTTCCACTAGCGTCCGAGTGTACAGACATAGAGAGTTTAGATGGTACTTCGAGGCAATACCTCACAGCAGGAAAATCAACCAATAAATGTATAGCAATGAAAATGTTGTGATCTACAAAAATGTAATGGATATGCTCATAGACTCTAAATGGAAGTCTTCCGGAAGAGAAGCTGTCCCTATTAGGCCAATACTTCGTCAGGTGCTACAAGCTCTATTCATATGCCTAGTCAATGCCTGGACTACTTTCAGAGTGCGAAGTAATGTGAGCACCGCAACAGAGTTCGACTCCCGGCCCCCCTAAGGCCTTCGCTTTTCAGAGCACGAATTAGGGAAACGCGTTATTTCTAGGTGTGTTCTCGTTCTGATGGATGAGAGGGCCAGTGAGTCCTCAATAAAGAGACTCTGGTCCCCAGGCAATGTTAAACTTAACCTTCTGCTGAAGTTTATCAGCTTTTCTGATGTATCGATAGACTTCTTAGTTGCGCTATAATACGAGAGCGGTTATTTGAAAGACATCTGTGGGAGCTCAACTCTCTAATTTTTTATTTATTTTTTTTACCTTCATGGTCTATTCGAGCAATACTAGTAACAGGAAGCAGTATATCAACTGACTCTTCTGGGCACTTCAGCTCCCGAAATTTCAACTGTGAAACACACCGTGATGATCAACGCCAGTATTGTGGCATCTGCCATTATAGTTGGATTGGCATTTTCGCGACACTTTTCCACCTGCTGCATGAATATCCACAATGCAAACAGTCATATGCAGTTTCCTTAGTCAAAGCCATGATATTACAGCATATCTCGATGATGCTCACCAAAAAGATATGTTGAAATTGAAAAACTCTTAATCAAAAATGTGTTTTCCCATTAATATAGGTTTTGAACAATTATTGCGTTCGACAGCAGCTCCATAAGACCTGCCGCAAACTGTTGCAAGTAGTTACATAACGACCAGGCACCGAAGTGCCAACTCCAACAATTGCCGCCATGTATCCAGTGTTTTATATCACTGCCCCGTCGTCAGCTTCATTATACCAGGGCAAAATCTACTAGGTAGCATCGAACAGAAGTATGTCAATCGCCATACAAAATCTCAGTGAACTACACAAGTTCGACCCATTAGAAGGACGAACAGAGACCTGAGACGAAACTTCCCCGAACGTAGCATACATCATATCAGTTTACCCAACCACAATAAGCAGAATTTATTTGACAGTCCATGCTGATGATATACCGCTCAGTTTGCAAATAGACACGAGATCCTCCGCAGCCATCACTGACTAACTGGTGGTCCTACCAACAGGTGCATGCCTCAACCCTCCAATCCATATATTTACAGATGAGGACTTACAGCAATGGTATTGTGGGTTTTTGGGGTAATTACTGCAAATGTCCAGTACGGCACACACACAATCGACGCTAACATCCTCATTGTGAACACTCCAGAAGCAATGAACTTCTGGGAACGGACCTCTTCAACGCACTGGGACAGGAGATCCAAATCATAAGAATTCCTAAATGACAATCTTTCTACTCAACAGATGCATTTTTAGGTATGAACTAGTAATTACAAAAAAATTATAATATCGTGTAAAGAAACCGTATGTGAAACTGACACGTTCCACATCGTCATGAAATGTCATTTCCCTGATCTACGGAACAAGTAGTAATGTCTTCCCACCCCACCCCACCCCCGTTTCCTGATCCTCCCGTCTACTAGCACAGCTTTCTTAAATCTCTTGACATGTCCGTTGCTAAATTCAACTCAGTGTGTTCCCTACCAGGATCAGGCGTCAGGGAATTTGAAGCACATACTAATCTGCTCTTATCCGCCACCCCTACATTCTACGAAGCACAAAATGTGCCTTTCGCCTGAAGAGACAAACTGCAGCTTGTACTGCAATCCACACAATCACAGTAAACTCGCAGTCTGTGGTGGTCTGTTACTCAATTTCAGAGGTGGAGGACACCTTCATCCATTTAGCAGATGGAAGATCTTTTGCTAAAATTGAACTCAAAGATGTGAACCTTCAGCTTTCTCTGGATGCCAAAGTCCGGCATAATCTGCTGATCAGTACTCCATTCGGACTTTACCAGTACAACCGCACGACACTGAGAGTGGCTAGTGCCACAGTCATTTTCCAGAGATACCTAGAACATCTAATTGTTGAAGTGCCACATACAGCAAGCTACCTAGACCATATCCTCGAAACAACTTAGGGACTTTGTTTTCAGTATTCCAGAGATGAAATATTTAGTGCAGTGCAGATAAATGCAACTTCTTTGTAGTACATATTTCAGACATGCCCACAGTGCTTCAGGCATTCATATCACACCTCAATATGTGGAAACAGTAAAATAATTTCCCAAACCAAAAGATATTGGCCAACTCAAGTCAGTACTAGGATAATAGAACTGTAACCGAACAGGCAGCTATTGTCAAATCTTTTCATAACACGTTCAGAAAAACGTAAAGTGGCATTGGTCGCCAGTGTGTGCCGTGTCCTTCAGCGAACTTAAGCTGGCCGTCCTCTGCTCCACATGCCTCACCGCCTGTGATCAGTACCAGCTGCTCATCTTGGTAACGGATGCTTCCTTCTATGGAGTGGGAGCAGTCCCATCCCATCAAAAGGGTGGAACAACCTGGTGCATTTATTTGCAAGACCTTCTCTGCTGCTCAACGAAATTATAACCAAAGTGAGAAGTAGGCACTGGCCATCATCTTCGGCCTCGAAATATTTCATGGTTATGTATATGGTAGTAAATTCAGATTGCTGACTGATCATAATCAGTTGTTTCACCTTTTCAAGTCTTCTGCATTCATATCCACCAAGACAGCTCGCTGCCAACAATGGTGGGCACTATTTTTGTCTGCATAAAAATACATTCCACCAAAAAAACAAAATGCTAACGCCAACTTCTGTGCCGATTATCAGTGTGTCAATTCTTTATAAGGTCAAAAAAAATTTTTACACTGTCAGACTCTTCCGCACCATAATCGTGACTACACCTTGCTTTCGCCAGACCGTTTTTGGGCCATATCTGGTTCATAGCCATTGATGCAGGTACAGCTTTCCCCTATGTCTACCGTATGTCTAACACCTGGTCCAGTCAAACGGCCTAGACTTTACAAAAAATTCATTCAATAGAAAGGCTCCCAGTGGCCTCGGTAACTGATAATGGACCACAATCCATTTCAGATGAATATACTACCTTTTGTGGAAAGAATGGCATACCATTAACACATACAACTCCTAACTATCTGGTTTCCAACATCCTATCCGAACTTCCTTTTATGGTAAAAACGGCATACAGTTAATATATACAGCAACTTCCCATCTAGCTTCCAACGTCCAACACAGAAATTTCTCTGTATGTTCTAGAATCAGAAATCGAAACGGCACACTCTCTGAACGAGTCATTGTCCTTGTGCATAGCCTTTTATCGTGTCACTTCGCGACACGGAGCCTTGTGACCAGAAATATAACGCAGTTGACCTCAAATGTCACAATTTTCATCTATACAGCAGTCAACTAGCAACCATCACAAAAAAACTGCACCACCATTACACTCTTCAAGATTCTACTTCGGCTCTTGTTTTGCGTAAGAACGCCAACACTGTTGCACATAATATGAAGCACCAGTTTCTCCATCGCATTTATTCTCTTTTTGAATGTATGAATTATAATCTGTCACACTGCCAAACAAACTGACTCCCCGCTTAGCAGTCATAAGTAGTGTATATTACCCACAAAGAACGTCATAACCATTTTGAAGAAGAACACGCACAAAAGCGATTACGTATTGATCTGTCTATGAAGCATCATGCAGTTTGTAGATCATTCTACTCAGAAATTAACTTGGAAACATACATTTTGAGAGTCCTTGTCGTACCTACATTTCTTGTGTGGTCAAACTCGACACCATCAAATACGTATCTTATGTCTTGAAACAGAAAGGTGAACATATTAGGTATAAATACTGATGCACCCGTGTTATAGGGTTAGCATGTTTCATTAGTAATCAATATGTCATCTGTCCTGGTTTCTAAACATGCAGTCGCTTAAATTTTGATCAATAATTAACAATTGCGGCCGAAGACTCCTGTAATAAGAAGACACCCTCATTCTGCCAACGGCCTCGTCAAAGAGGGCGGAGGAGCCGACAGAGGCTCAGAGCATTCTCTTGTCGTCTGGGTGGGGAACCGCTCCTAAGGATGGAAGAATCAGCAATAATTGACTTTATGAAACCACTGCAGTAAGGACATAAAACGTGGATCCAAAGGTCATGTGGCGTGTAATTGAAAAAATGTCATGAGTACCTCTCCATTGTCAAGATTCTGCAATAGTCTAGCTCTCGGATCTCCAAGAGGGAGGTGACCATGGGAAAAAGATTAAACAACCAATGAAAGGATGACGTTGCAGTAGTCGAGGCGTGGATTGTCAGAAGATTTAACGTGGTAGGGAAGCCTGAAAATATAGTAGTGGTCAGTGAAGTGAAATGGGAAAAAGAGAAGATTTCCTGGTCAGATGAGTACAGGGTAATATCAACAGGAGCAGAAAATGGTATACTGGGAGTAGGATTCGTTATGAATAGGAAGGTAGGGCAGAAGTTTGTTACTGTGAACAGTTCAGTGATGGGGCTATTCTCATCAGAATGGACAACAAACCAAAATCGGCAACGATAACTCAGGTATAAATGCCGACGTCGCAAGCTGAAGACGAAGAGATGGAGGAAGTATATGAGGATATAGGATGGGTGATGCTTTTTTGGTCATCAGCCTTCTGACTGGTTTGATGTGGCCCGCCACGAATTCCTCTCCTCTGCTAACCACTTCATCTCAGAGTAGCACTTGGAACCAATGTCCTCAGTTATTTGCTGAATATATTCCATTCTCTGTCTTCGTCTACAGTTTTTGTCTTCTACAGCTCCCTGTAATACCATGGAAGTCATTCCTTCATGTTTGAACAGATGCCCTATCATCCTGTCCGTTCTCCTTGTCAGTGTTTAAAACATATTCCTTTCCTCTCCGTTTCTGCGTAGAATCTCCTCATTCCTCACCTTATGAGTTCACCTAATATTAAACAATCGTCTGTAGCACCACATCTCAAATCATCCGATTCTCTTTTCTCCCAGTTTTCCCACATTCCAAGGTCAACTACCATACAGTGCTGTACTCCAGACGTACATTCTCAGAAATTTCTTCCTCAAATTAAGGCCGATATTTGATATAAATAGACTTCTCTTGGCCAGCAATGCCCTTTCTGCCATTGCTAGTCTCTTGTTGCTGTCCTCTGCCTAGGTAGCAGAAGTCCTTAACTTCATCTACTTCGTCACGATGAATCCTGATGTTAAGTTTGTCGCTGTTCTCATGTCTACTACTTCTCATTACCTTTGTCTCTCTTCCATTTACTCTCAGTCCATATTCTGTACTCATTAGACTGTTCACTCCGTTCAACATTATCATGTAATTCTTCTTCACTTTCACTCAGGATAGCAATGTCATCAGCGAATCGTATAATTGATATCCGTTCATCTTAAATTTTAATTCCACTACTGAACCTTTCTTTTATTTCCATCACTGCATCTTCGATGTACAGATTGAACAGTAGGGGTGAAATGCTACATCATTACCTTACACCCTTTCTAATACGAACAGTTCGTTATTGGGCGTCCACTCTTATTATTCCCTCTTGGCTATCATACATTTGTGTATGAATCGTCTCTTCCTATAGCTTACCCCAACTTTTTTCCGAATTTCGAACACCTTGCACTTTTACATTGTCGAATGCTTTTTACAGGTCGACAAATCCGATGAACGTGTCTTTACTTTTCTTTAGTCTTACTTCCATTATTAATCGCAACGTCAGAATTGCGTCTCTCGTGACTTTACGTTTCCTAAAGCCAAACTGATCGTCATCTAGCGCATCCTCAACTTTCTTTTCCATTCTTCTGTATATTATCCTAGTAAGCAACTTAGATTCATGAGCTGTCAAGCTGACTGTGCGATGACTGCCACACTTGTCGGCTCTTGCAGTCTTCGGAATTCTGTGGCTGATGCTTTTCCGAAAGTCAGATGGTACGTCGCCAGACACATACATTCTACACACCAATGTGAATAGTCGTTTCGTTGCCACTCCCCCCAATGACTTTAGAAATTCTGAAGGAATGTTATCTATCCCTTCTGCCATATTTGATCTTAAGTCCTCCAAAGCTCTTTGAAATTCTGATACTAATGCTGTATCTCTTCTAAATCGACTCGTGTTTCTTGTTCCATCACATCAGACAAATCTCCTGTCCATAAAGGCCTTCAGTCTACTCTTTCCCCCTACCCACTCTCACCTCTGCTTTTATCAGTGGAATTCCCATTGCACTCTTAATGTTGTTACCCTGGCTTTCAATGTCAGGTTGTCCAACTTCAGTGGTGGCCCTTTTTAGAGATGCTCATTCCTCTTCAACTGCACTGCCTACTGAGCTATTCCTTATTGCTGTATCTATGGCCTTAGAGAACTTCAACCGTATCTCATCTTTCCTTAGTACTTCTGTATCCCTCTTCTTTGCGTATTGATTCTTTCTGACTAATGTATTAAACTTCAGTCTTCTCTTCATCCCTACTATATTGTGATCTGAGTCTATATCTGTTCCTGGGTACGCCTTACAATCCAGTATCTGATTTGGGAATCTCTGACTGACCATGATGTAATCTAACTGAAATCTTCCCGTATCACCTGTCCTTTTCCACGTATACCTCCTCCTCTAATGATTCTGGAACGGAGTATTCGCTATTACTAGCTGAAACTTGTCACAGAACTCAGTTAGTCCTACTCCTCTCTCATTCCTTTTCCCTAGTCCATATTCTCCTGTAACCTTTTCTTCTACTCCTTCCCCTACAACTGCATTCCAGTCCCCCATGACTATTAGATTTTCATCTCCGTTTGCACACTGTATTACCCTTTCAGTACCCTCACACACATGCTCTACCTCTTGATCTCCTTGCAGCGTCAGCATGTATACCTGAACTATCGTTGTCGGTGTTGTTTTGCTGTCGATTCTGATAAGAATAACCCTATTACTGAACTGTTTACAGTAACACGCACTCTGCCGTACTTTCCTATTCGTAACGAATCCTACTCCCGTTATACCATTTTCTGCTGCTGTTGATATTACCCTTCACTCATCTGACCAGATATCTTCTTTCCACTTCACTTCTTCACTTCACTGACCCCTATTATATCTAGATTGAGCCTTTACAATTCTTTTTTCAGATTTTCTAATTTCCATATCAAGTTCAAGCTTCTGACGTTCTATGCCCCGACTCGGCATCCTTCTTCAATTACAGGCCACATGTCCTGTAGATACGCGTTACGTGTCTTTAATGCACTGGTTTCCATTGCCATCTGCAGCCTCATACCGTTGATCATTGCTGGTTCTTCCGCCGTTAGGGGCAGTTTCCCACCACTAGGGCAATAGAGTGCCCTGAACCTCTGTCCGCTCCTCCGCCTTCTTTGACAAGTTCGTTGGCAAAACGAGTGGTGTCTTCTTATGCCGGAAGTCTTTGGCCGCTAGTGATCATTATTAATCCAAATTTAAGCATGGGCGGGATTCGAACCCGGGACCAAAATCGTTTTATTTACGAATCAAAGACGTTACCCCTTTTTCTAATCTTATATGTTCGATATTGTTCATTGCATATGTTCGGGGTGGACATCCCTTGACACCCTTCAAGTTCATCGTTCATATATTCACTCCTTTGACCGCAGGTGATACTACACGTAAATAGCGATGAAAATGTAACAGTCATGGACTGGTTTGCAGTTGTAGCGGAAGGAGTAGAAGAAATGTGCCTCTGGGCAAGGAATGAGATAGGAGAAAGACTATCTGAGTTCTGAAGTAAATTTCAACTGGTAATAGGGAATACTCTGTTCAAGAATTACAATAGAAAGATTTATAAGTGGAAATCCAGGTGATACGGAAAGTTTTCAGTTAGATTATATCCTGGTCAGGCAGAGATTCCGAAATCAGATGCTGGATTCTAAGGCGTGCCCAGGAGCAGATACACAGACTAAGATCACAATGTAGTATTGATGAAGAGTAGGCTGAAATTCAAGAGATTTCTCTGGAATAATTAATACGCAAGGAAGCTGGATGCAGAAGTGCTACGGAATGACAAGATACACTTGAAGTTCTCTAAGGCTACAGATACAGCAATAAGGAATAGCCCAGTAGGCAGTACAATTGAAGAGCAACGGGCATCTCTAAAAAGAGCAATCAAAGAAGTTGTAAACAAAAAATAGGTACAAAGAATGTTACTGTAAAGAAACCACGGCTAACAGAAGAAATAATGCAATTGGTCGACGAAAGAAGAAAGTACAAAAGTGTTCAGGAAAATTCAGGCATACCCAAATAGTAGTCTGTGAGGAATAAAATAGACAGGACGTGCGGAGAAGCTTAGACAAAATGGCTGCATGAAATAGTGAAGAAATCGAAAAAGAAATGACTGTCAGAGGGCTGACTCAGCATGTAGGAAAGTCTAAACAACATCTGGTGAAACGAAAAGCAAGTGTGGTAACATTGAGAGTGCTACGAAAATTCCACTGTTAAATCCAGAGGAGAGAGTGGGTAATTGGAAAGAGTAGATTGAAGGCCTGTATGAAGAGGAAGATTTGTCTGATATGATAAAAGAAGAAACAGGAGTCGATTTAGAAGAGATAGGGACTCGAGTATCGGAATCAGAGTTTAAAAGAGCTTCGGAGGGCCTAAGTGCAAATACGGCAGAAGGGATAGAAAAATTCCATCAGGATTTCTTAAATCATTGGGGGAAGTGGCAACACAACCGACTATTCACGTTGGTGTGTAGAATATATGTGTCAGTCGACATACCATCGGATTTTCGGAAAAATACCATACACACAATTCAGAAAATTGCAACTGATCCATTCAAGTTATTGACAAGAATAATGTGCATAAGAATGGAAAAGAAAACTGAGAATGTGTTACGTGACGATCAGTTTGGCATTAGCAAAGTAAAGGCAGCAGAGAAGCAATTCTGACGATGCGTTTGATAATGGAAGCAAGGCTGAAGAAAAATAAAGACACATTCGTAGGATTTGCCGACATGGAAAAAGCGTTCGACGATCTGAAATGGTGCAAGATGTTCGGAATTCTGAGAAAAATAGTGGTAAGCTGAAGGTAGAGACGGGTAATATAAAGTATGTACAAGAACCAAGAGGGAATAATAAGAGTGGAAGACGAAGAACGAAGTGCTCCGATAGAAAAGGGTGTAAGATAGGGATGTAGTCTTCCTCGGCTCGGTCGCTGTGGCCGAGCGGTTTTAGAAGTTTCAATCTGGAACCGTGTTGCTGCTACGGTCGCCAGTTCGAATCCTGCGTCGGTCATGGATGTGTGTTATGTCCTTAGTTTAGTTAGGCTCAAGTAGTTCTATGTTCTAGGGGACTAATGACCTCAGCAGTTAAGTCCCATAGTGCTCAGAGACATTTGAACCGTTTTGAAGACGCACCACAAGTTCGTCTGCTTGAAAATCAATGTTCCCATCCTAGTCTATTGTCTCAAAAGTTACTTGGAGGTATCCAGGTGTGATTGGTAAGTCGATTTTGTACACTGCATGAAATAATCGGTCATTGAGATACAAATTCATTGCGATATTACACTCGCCACAGACAGCACTGATTCCTAGTTATCCACTCGTTGATCTGACTTGTAAATTTTATCAGCGTTGTTCTTTGAAACGATACTCCTTGAGAAGCCAAACTGTCGTCGTATTCAACTTTTCTGGCCTATCATTGCTTACGCACTTTCCTCTTGCTTAGATCTGCTGGTGCGAGGTAATACGAACTTATTTCTGACAAACATTCATCTAACGTTTGGAGTGTATGATATCATACATCAAAACCTCAGTTTGACGCAGTGATGAGCATTCCGCTTCTCTTTATGCAATCGTTAGGAAGAACATTATGCAGAAGTGTCCAGAGAGATATGAGTCAAGTTTTGGTAGCGTTAACATTTGTGGAAGACATGGCATAATTTTCCAAGCAGACATAAATCCTCTTACCAGCCAAAGTCATACACCTTTTTTTATATATGTAACCCAGTGCGATCCAGGTTCTTCTGCAATATACAAATTTACAATCCCCCAGTTTGGATTTTCACCTCGTCTTTGGCAATAAATTCCTCACAGCATTTTGTAGTTTAGCCAGGGAAGTTGCATTTTAGAATCAATCCCGGTTCGTTCTTGTATGGTTTTAAATATAGACCTTTTTGATACTGACTGCCTCCATTAATCTATTATGCCTCTTTGCTTTCTGTAGTTTGCTTCTCTGCATTTCGTACATTCTTCACCGTTGATGCTGTAGCAGCCTACTTAATGCTAAGAACCCAATAGCTGCTATTCCTGCAAGTAATGGCATTAGAAGTGACTTGTTATGTATTGGCAGAATACTTGGAGCTTTAAGAGGTCTACTTCTTATTCTCAGAACTTTCTTCTTCAAGGCACTTTTTGCGGCTGGCACGAACGATTGGCTGCAGTTTTTTAAACATCCTACAGGTTTCTCTTGTGATCTTTTAGTCTATTATGAGCTAAAATCGTAACGTTTCGTAAGTTAGCCTTAGCACCCAACCGAAGTTTCGCGTATTGCTTTATCAACTGCAGATTCTGCAATATGTTACACTGTGTATACGTCCTTAATTTGATATATGTGCTTGGCTTCGTCATTTAAAATTCGATCAGCAATGTACCACCCGACAAATTATAAATAATTTTGCTTGCACGCCTTACCTGGTAGATTAATTAACTTATCTGCATTAGCTAGACAGTTTCTCAGCTTCGTTCCAAGTCCCTTGTAGTTATATCCATGAATATGCAGTTCAGTTGGTGGCTTATCGAGAACACTGCTCTTCTCTGATGCGGTTTCTAGCACTCTTGTTATGCAACTAAATTTCTGAGAATATAGAACTCGTGCTATATACCATTGTGCGGTGATGGAAAGTTGAATCATGTAAATGAAGCTTGCCATCTTGTCACAAGCTCTATGAGAAACATGTCCAGTTTATAGGTTCTCTGTAATTCTACCCTGTAAAATCTACCATCAATTTATTCACCCTCACTGTCCTTTAGGATGTAAGTTTGTTGGTTTCGTCATTTCACTTTGCAAATTGTAACTGTCTCCATTTACTATTTCAGCATATAATTACAGTTTTGTATTTTATAATGTACACCTAATCACCTGTATTGCATTTCTGCTTGTATGGGTCCACCATTTCAACACAGCTGTATACTGTAGTGAGATGTTTAATATCACAAGCATCAGTAGGCCCTACTGATATTGTATGATGTTTAGTTCGGTTATACTCCCTAAATATTTGTGAGAGCATTTCTAGCCATTTGTATAAACCACAGAGATTAAGTTTTATCTACGCACGGTTTTTATCACTGTATTCAAACAACTCACAATACTTGCTTTCCTGTGGGAGAATGTCGAGTCGTGGTTTAGCTTGTATTGCACCACTATCATCTTCAAATATCTGTTGCCGATTCTCACCCCTCCCCCCTCCCATGGTCAGTTCGAAGATTGTCAGGACAACAATTCATCCCTGATTACAGCTGTCGCTCATTCACCTGAGGATCTTCCATCACAGCCTTTGCTTTCACAGGTAAGGCCCAGGCAAATTTGGACACATATCCATAACCATTAAAGTATATTTGAAGGCTTTATTCACCCATGAATATTTGTCACACATCTAGGACATTTGCCTGCCATAAAACATCTAAACCTCATATTATGATATGTCTATGTTGGAATCTCTTGTATGTTGGCTTGTGGTGTTCCCAGACAATCATTTCCACAATTATTATTCAATAACGCATATTTCTCAAAGCCCTGAAATGACTGATATTATTTCAGTCATGTGAGCTGTGGCAGAAGATGCTGTCAGCAGTCATAGTCATCCTGTTATTTCGTTGGGGTCACTGTTGTATATATATTCCATACGTAGATATCTCAGTCTTTAATACTGAATGTCAATGACTTTTCCTGCACTACGTACATCAGCTAACACAACTACAATTATATTCATGTATTTGCTTCTGTTTAGGATTCGTGTTCGTCCATCTGGAGTGTTGTTTCGCTTGCGTTAGTATTATGTAATATTTAAGCATATCATAAGTGTGTATCATTTTTGGCACATGCTACTCAGGGACCGACGTTTTTAAGAAATTTGAAATTTTGTGGTAAGTTCTATCGGACCAAACTGCTCAGGTCATCGGTCTCTAAGCTTACACACCACTTAATCTAGCTTAAACTAACTTACACTAACGGCAACACACACACCCATACCCAAGGGAGGACTCGAACCTCCGACGGGGGAAGCCGCACGAACCGTGGCAAGCCGCCCTAACCGGACGGCTACCCCGCGCGACCAAGATTTTAAGAACATTAGTGCCATTAAACCGGCTGTTCACTCAGCTTCCTTATCACCAGCCTGTATTGTACCATTGGTTAAATGCATAGGCTGCTTTCTCAGCATATATGGTTCATCCTGGCTCGTCCAATAAGTCGTATCTATTTCTCAAACATCGTAATGATTACTATGATCTCTAGTATGAGTAGTTTGTCCTCCTTCTTCTTCTGCCTCCATCTGTCATGTATGGAGGCTGATTAATACTGTCTGTTAGTGGTTTAAACATTTCAGAAAGGGACTGAACTCTGTCCAACAGTCTTAATTTTAGCAGTCGTTGTTTCTGACGAAAACTCCTCTATGCCTAGATGACTTTACATTTTGTTGACATGCTGCTGCATGCTAAACCAACGTCGACGTAGTACACGTTTTCCATATTCTTACACAGGGTTTCCCCTTTGTATATCTAAAAGTCTTTCAGTCACAAGCTTTTCTGCCCAGAATATTTAAAGGAGCTTTTCTTATATATTCTAATGTTATTTCAGTTTCATGGACATACACATAGCACCTCACAACGTCTCCATCTTCATAGTATGAAGTTGAGGAATGTAGTTGATTTTTCAATGTTGCACTAGGACCTTTATGACCTCCATTTATTTCTTCAATTTTTCTATCGATGTATAGATCTATGTTACGCCTATGCCCCTGAGAGTAAGTGCATCTGCAAATTTTTCCATAGTATGCAAATTACTGACCATGTTACCTGGAACTTTGGTCTATACAGCCTGGCATTCAGTTTTCTCGTTTTATCAATATTCAGAAAGCCGCATTGCATGTGATTCCATCAATCCCCGAATATGCCAATAAGTATGTTGAATGTCATGTCGGTTCCTACATGTGCTTGGTAAAAGAATATTTTCTAAATTAAGGTTGTCCCGATCGAGGGCAATAACAGGATTCAAAGTATCCCTTACCAATTTGTTCAGATTCATTGAAAATGTCTCGCTCAAATTAGACACTTCAGCCTTCACATGTTAGACGAATCAAAAATATTTCCATATTTGATCCTGGTTTTCCACCGCAACCTCGTTACTGTGAATTCTCCAGTAGGCTTTACTTTTTCATGTGGGGGAATAGCACTGTTTTTGCTGAACTTCTGGAAGATTATTTCATTGACTCCTCTTCGAATATCTGGTATTTTTGCTGAACAAGCGCAATATAAATACGCACTGTCCAGTCACATTAACGTGGCCAAATGTCAGGAGCCTGATTAACCATGCTGGACCTCTGTGAAAGATGAGGGAAAGAGTCCGTGAGGTTGTGGAAGGTAACGACATGGATATGGAGACATGCTGACTCCTGTGCTGTGGGAAGCTGTCCTAGGTTACATCCATGGCATGAACAGGCCAATATGGGGGGGTCCTACAGATAATCAATTCAGTTTAAATTGTGGTGTTTGGTGGCAATGGGAGTACGGTAAACTAATCCTGGTTCTCACCAAGCCGTGCATGTACATTGCAAACTATGCGACACGTTGCACTGCCCTGTTGGCAAATGTCCTTGAGCCGAGAAAAGTCCCCCTCGTCTGACCTGCACCCTTCCGACAAATTGCAGTGTGTTTACTTTCAGATGCTTCAGATCGTACACGCCATCTGTCTGATGGATAATTTGTCTGAAAAGACCACCTTTCATCACTCAGTGGAGAGGCAATGGCCCATTCTCCTTTTTCCACTTTCCTATCGGTTCCCACGAGACCCTTGAGCCAGAGGTGTGTCACTCACTTGGTCGTGTTGAGGGCTATGCATTTACCATAGCATAAAGTGGATTTATAGAGAAATTAAAACTCACATTTCCATCTGGCGCTGTTAATTCATACATTTCTACATGAATCGATGCACAACATGATTCGCAAATCTTAGCATAGCGTTCTTCCAACGGATGAAGAGTATTGCACACAAATTTTGAGACGTTTCCCCTTATTTTCTAGTAGAATTAATACACATATGGCTGCCATCTTATTCACCACTACAGATCAGTGATAGTCCACCTGGTCCCTACTGCCTACTACCAGATTTCCTGGTGGGCGGCAGGAGATTTTAAAAACATTTTCATTGTTCAAATGTGTGTGAAATCTTATGGGACTTATTAACTGCTAAGGTCATCAGTCCCTAAGCTTACACACTATTTAACCTAAATTATCCTAAGAACAAACACATACACCCATGCCCGAGGCAGGACTCGAACTTCCGCCGGGACCAGTCACACAGTCAATGACTGCAGCGCCTTAGACCGCCCGGCTAATACACATTTTCATTAGGTTTTCATGAAATTTCGACATAAAGTGTTCGATAAGTAGTCATTATATTATGCTTCAACTTGGTATAAATCTGCTTCATAAATTTTATAAAGATATTTCATCAGGTAAAATAATACATTTGACATTAGATTGCTGTTATTCAGAAAATTACATTTGGTTTGATATACACCTCGAGTTGATTAAATTGTTGTTTCAAAATTCGTCATAATTAATATTTAACTACTCGCTATTAGAGGAATTCCTATCGGCGATTTGAGGTCACCGCCGACTTGCTTAAACAGCTGGCTAAGGGCCTGTGGGGGACGAACGAGTTTTCGGGCTCCTAGTTTCATTAATTCTACGACATCGCAAGATGATGCATACTGGCAGAGACTAGCCAGCTGTAGTTTCAGATTCAGATCACGGCAACTTGCTGCGGAAGAACACGAGAGAGACAACAGTTTTCGAGGAAGATGCCGCCTCTTCAGCATTCCAAAACCCTCTAACGTGGTTATTGACTGCTGCGCAGGAGACCTAAGTTCCACTTATGAGGTTGCTGACACTTAAATTCCTCCCCTGCTTCACATTCAGTAGCGTTCGTAGCTAGGCCGCTAATCATCCAGTACGCTACAGACGGGGCGTTATTTACTGTGTTGTGCGAAAAGTTGTTTTAAGTGAACTGGCTGGTTTTCCGTTCTTGCTAATGAACCACGTTCTCCATCTTTTACTCCACAGACTCTCTCGTACTTCAAGAGCTGGGCCGTTTTAATTCAGTGTTCTTCATACAACTGAAGTTTTATATCTTACAACCTTGTTCTGCAGCTGTAGTCAGTAGGACCTGGTCTGACAAATTTAGCGTCAAACTTGTTTATCAGATAGCCTTGGCTTATGTACTATTGGAGGAGCAATATAGTAGATTTTTCCAGATCAAATATAGTTTCTCTGTTGTCTTACTGATTATGTCAATTAATAATATACTGAGCCCTTGCTAGAAGATTAATAATTCGGTGCCAACAATGAACGGGACAACAGTCAACTGGTTGGTGAATGACAAACCTCACCACTTGCAAGGAAAGAGAGAAATCGTCCATACAATAATTATTGTGTAACATTTATGCAGATTACCCTTCATTATTATTCAAACCATTGTCTACAGCAGCCAACAGCCGCTGCGCAATGATGCTAAGGTGTGGGGAGGTAAGCAGAATCTCCCACTCCATGACAAGATTCTGAATATGATGAATCAAAGGGCTTAGACGTACACACAAGGGGAACAGCAAGCACTCTACAGAGATAAATGTCATGAACCAGTCAGAAAGCCCAAGGGAAGTATTATAAGTGAAAATTCTCCCATGGAGTGGTGGCCAACAAAAACGGTGGATCTCATGCTCTATCTTTCTGAAGATTACAACAGGATTTGATTCTATCTTTCCCGAAAGCTGTCCTGGTGGCATGTCGACCGATACTGATTTATTGCCTCCCTGAGTGTGGAGCAGGAGTGAAGCAAATTCTGTTTTGTATGCCTGGTCTCAGGAACAGTTTCAGCTATGAATAAAGTTATAGTTCTCCCTGTTCGTTTTATGTAAACTCCTGTTGTGCGAGCCAGCTAGATTAAGCTCTTCAAAAGAAATAACTTACCTAGGAACTAACTGGTAGAACTGAATACTTATTATGCAGCACTGAAAAGTGGACAACATTGACCATGAGGATGTTCATATAACATTACGAAATACTGTGTATGAGAGTTTGGGGATAAGCTTTCACGTAACTCATTCAAGCATATAAATGTAAGCTTGATGTGTATCCTCATGAAACCTTCTGCCATTGTTTCTAGAGAAATTCCTGGATCAAGTGAACAGTGATCACCAAATAGACCTGAAAAATTATACTGCAATGTATATACGGAGAGTCCCATTAGTAATGATCAGTATTCATACCACGAGCACTTTTCCATCTGTGATACTTCGAAACGCATGGACCGGTGCTCGTGGTTTTAAGGCACGCATTTTGTAGCCCATCTTGACTAGTCAGTTATTTCTTTTTTTTTTTTTCATACTTCAAAATATCCAGCAGAAATATGTTTCACAGTATCGAAGTGGAACAAGTACTCATAGCTCTTAAGGTGTCAACATTAGGGTCCACATTTACCACATTTTATTACATTGTATGATAGTTCCTTTCATATCGCTGAATATCGACCATTCTTCCTGGAACACCACATGGTTAACTAAGTTTATTTTTGCGTATTACTTAGTGAACACATACTTTAGTTATACAGATCACATACATATTTATAAGATGCATTTGTTTCGTTTATGTTTGTGTAAGGTGCTATTTGTTAAATCCTATGAGAGCGTTGCTGTCACATTCGAGCATTTTATTCCGTTTCATAGCTTATCTGACGGTGTTTGTCGAGAAACTCTAGCCCAAGAATCACTGACTATTCTTCACCCACATTTAGAAAAACCTCCATACTCTCTGTAAATTTCGTTTAGCAAACGGTAAACTCAAGTACTGTCGTACCCAACCGCCCAACACTACTATTGCCAACCCCACCTAAGTTATGTCGAGGTGCGTCCAGACTCCTCCTGCTCCCCAGATACAGACTGATAACGGACAATATCAAAATTCTGGGGTTCTCGCAAAAGAACCCTGTGCTATTACTTTTTTGGTGACGCTGAAACAACTGTGCCTTACAAAGAGTCACATGGTATACCACATATGTTTCGACTTCCCCATTTAAACGCATGCTAGCGATATGTAAGGTTACTTCATCTGCCCAATTTCTAGTTTAGCAGATGTAATATCATTAATGAAACTGACACATCTTCCACATATTTTATTCATTCTGGTTGGAGTCAGAAATGTGTGTATAATTGCAGGATTTCCTACAATGTAATTTACATTTTCCCTTATTTAACCCAAAAAGGGTTGGTAAGTGCAGCTACTTCTGGATCAACCAAATTTGAAGCTACCCGCAACTCTACCATATTTTCTCCTCCAGCCTGCTGTGACTAAAACTGGTCAGCTTCTGAAGCCGTTAATCTACGAAGTACGTCTTCATACTCCTGCTTTTGGCGAAAATTTTGCTGTGTTTACACCGGCACTTATTATCTTAGAGGATCTTTTACCTCTTGTGTCATTAATACCTCTGCTACAAATAACCCACCAATACTCTCAAAGAGACCTTAAAAATTACTCTTTGCAGCGTACTGTCACCCATATGCACTATGACGAATCTCGAGCCAGATGACGAACAAGTCTGAATGTAAAACATGTCGCTGCTACAGCCTTAGTGCACTGAAATTCGTGCCCTGCGAGATGGCTAACTGACTTCGTACTAGATTATGGTGTCCATCACTACCCTCTACAATGAGAAGTCTACAGATTTCTTCATCTTTTTGCAAAGAAAAACCTTGAACACACTCTAACCAGTACCCCTGAAACTAGATCTAATATCTGAGGACATATACTGAATCAAACACAAACAGGGTGTAACTCACCACACCCCACTGTGCTGAGCCGAACTGGAGATAACACAAATACCAATGCTCTTGTGTAATTTGCTAAAGTACTCAGTCTCAATGTTCGACACCAGACCACGGCCTTTTGGTGTCTAGTATTGAGTTAACCAACAGTCTCTTCTTCCACCAAACCATAGCGGTGGGACGTTGGACAACAACTTCCCAACACAGTACAGCAGCTGCAACGACTCAGCTTCTTCCGGACTGCTATGTGTCAGGATGGGTGAAACATAAGGTGAACGTGAGGGTAGATTTACGCCAGGGTGTACTGACGAACAGTGGTGACATCGACAGGTGTTTATTCACGCAGCCTTAGACAGCACCCTGTCTATCCTCACAGGCTCACTGTGTGCTTGCAAACACAGCCAATGGTTGAATGTATCGACATCCTGATCTGCC
Source organism: Schistocerca americana (assembly GCF_021461395.2). Taxonomy (NCBI): domain Eukaryota; kingdom Metazoa; phylum Arthropoda; class Insecta; order Orthoptera; family Acrididae; genus Schistocerca; species Schistocerca americana. The sequence continues at coordinate 46,177,176 of NC_060125.1, forward strand.
ACTGAAAATCATTTCCCTGAGTAGCAGACAGCAGCTAACACAATGCCGAGCAGATCATCAGCAGGCGACGCCGTGTCTGTCGCCAGTGGTGAAGTATATCCCAGCTACGCACCCACGCGCTTGCTTACTCATAGTCCCCATATCACGTTCTTGGATGCAGTACCTGAAACTAGATCTCCATTGCGAGGTGTAACGCCCCGGATATGCCTCCCTCCCCCTCCCCCTCCCTTCGGGGATCGCCCGAGACGATGTCGAACGACATCTAGATGGATAGGTGCCCTTGAGGGTGACCTCCCTCATCTGGACCGTAGACAGCTTGTAGTGTGTCGGCGGAAGTCCCTTTACGTGGCCTCTACGTCACAGGTAGGCACATGTCACCACAACTTGATGAGTCAATCAGCGGGCAGATTGACAGGCGATCTTTTTCCCATGAAAGCTTTCACGACCGGATGACATATCTCCTGGTAAACCTTCCGGGATGTAAGGTCGTGGTCGATGAAACTCTTCAGCTCCCAACGTTTCGTCCAGAGCTGCGCTGGACATCTTCAGAGGTGAGACTCACCGGAGGAGAAACACCCCTCTGAAGATGTCCAGCGAAGCTCTGGACGGAACGTTAGGAGCTGAAGAGTTTCATGGACCACGACCTTACATCCCGGAAGGTTTACCAGAACATCTTTTTCCCATGGCAGGTCGATATTTTTCTGAAACTCAGAAGCCCGATACTCTTCCAGGTCAAGACGAAGATAGAGTGACGGCATGACTGAGAGCTTTGAGGCCTTAAGCCCTGTTATTTATACACTCATATATCGCATCAGACGTACTCCTGCTGGAGGAGGACGAGTAAGTATGCTTCCATTTACTTGTTGAGACAACTTTTTCTACATCACTATCTCCCGAGCCTGGGCTGCTCAGACCAGTTCGAATTGCAGCGTGTGGGATTCTTGGTAGCACAAAATATTACTTCATTCTTGGTCACACTGTGTTAACTGTTCCATTTTCTTCAACATTGACCAGTGTCACAAATTTCTGTCTGTCCAGAGACCTTTTGTTATAATGTTAACAATATCGTTCACTAGCTTACTTGATTAGTACATTGGCTGTGCTGGCCTCTATTGCCTGCCTGTGGTACGAATAAAAGTTTAAAAATTCAAGTTCGCGCCCTGAACTTTTCCTGGTACACCACCTGACGCACCAGCTGTGTCACAAGATAAACATGTAATTTTCCTTCCATCAATATTTTGTAATGCCGCAGACAGCCGATGGCATCTGACAGAATACTAATGCAGAATACTAATGCAGTAAGGCCACAACATTTCAAACAAGAGAGTGATGGTGTGCTGGTCTATGCATATTTCATCGAATCAAATTACCTACTCCAAGAAAAATCAAATAAAATCCTCTATAAACACCATGAAGCGCCAAGGAAACTCGTATAGGCACGAGTATTCAAGTAAAGAGATATGCAAAAGACAGGCGTAATACGGCGCTGCAGTCGGCAACGCCTATATAAGGTAACAAGTGTCTGGCGCAGTTGTTAAATCGGTTACTGCTGCTACAATGCAGGTTATCAAGATTTAAGTGAGTCTGAACGTGGTTTTACAGTCGCGCACGAGCGATGGAACAAAGCATCACCGAGGTAGCGATGTAGTGGGGATTTTCCCATACGACCATTTCACGAGTGTACCGTGAATATCAGGAATCTGGTAAAACATCAAATCTTCGACATCGCTGAGGCCGAAAAAAGATCCTGCAAGAAGGAGCCAACAACGACTGAATAGTTCAAAGTGACAGAAGTGCAATCCTTCCCCAAATTGCTGCAGATTTCAATGTTGGGCCATCAGCAACAGCGTGCGAACCATTCAACGAAACATGATCGATATTGGCTTTCGGGTCCGAAGGACTACACGTGTACCCATGACGACTGCATGACATAATGAATGCTTTACTCCTCACCTGGGCCCGTCAACACTGACATTGGATTGTTGATAACTGGAAACATGTTGTCTGATCGGACGAGTCTCGTGTGAAAGTGTATCGAGCGGATGGATGTATATTGTTACTAGCTGGAGACAACCTTATGAATCCATGGACCCTGTATGTCAGTAGGGGACTGTTGAAGCTGGTGGAGGCTCTGTAACAGTGTGTAGCGTGTGCAGTTACTCTGATACGTCTAGATACGACTCTGAGAGGTGACACATACGGCAGCATCCTGTCTTATCGCCTGAATACATTCATGTCCATTGAGCATTCCGACGGACTTGGGCATTTCCACAGGAAAACGCAACGCCCCATACGTCCATAATTGTACAGAGTGGCTTCCTGAGTGAAAATTATTGAGCATACCTGGGATGCCTTGCAACGTGCTGTTCAGAAGAGATCTCCAGCTCCCCGTACTCTTACGGATTTAAGGACAGTCCTACAGGGTTCATGGTGCCAGTTCCTTCCAGCACTACTTCAGACACTAGTTAATTCCACGCCACGTCGTGTTGCGGCACTTCTGCAAGCTCGCGGGAGCCTACACGATATTAAGTAGGTGTGCCAGTTACTTTGGCTCTTCAGTGTTTATATTATAATTATATATATTTATATACATACACTGAAGTGTCTCGCTGTTCTCATTTCTGCTACTTCTCACTAATTTCGTCAGTCTTCGATTTACTCTCGATCCATAATCAGTAGTCATTAAACTGTTCATTATATTTGGCAGATATTGTAATTCTTCTTCACTTTCACTGACGACAGCTTTGTCATCAGCGAAATTTAATACTTACGTAATTCCACTTTGAATTTCAGCTTCATTCTAGGACCTTTCTTTCATTTCCACCTTTGGTTCTTCGATGTGGAGACTGAACGGTAGGGGTGAAAGGCTACGTCCCTGTCTTACATCATTTTTAATCCGATGACTTCGCTCCTGGTCTGCGACGCTTATTGTTCCAATTTCGTTCTTGTACTTACTGAATATTACGCATCTTTCCCTATAGCTTACCCCTATATTGCTCATAATTGGGGACAGCTTGCTCCATCTGATACTGTCGAACGCTTTTTCTTGGTTACCAATCCCGTGAATGTGGCATGATCTTTTGTGATGCTTCCATTAGCAACTGCGACGTCAGAACACCATCTCTGGTACCTTTACCTTTCTAAAGCCAAAGTGGTCGTCATCAAACACATCCTCAGCTTTCTATTCTTGTCACCAACTTGGATGAATTGACTCTCAAGCTGACTGAGCGATAATTCTGGCACTTGTCTGCTCTCATAACCTTCTCAATTCTGTGGACGATGTTTTTCCGAAAGGCAGATGATATATTGCCGGAGTAATATATTCCACACACCAACTTGAGTAGCCGTTCTGTGGCCACTCCCTGCAAATTCTGATAGAACGTTATCTATTGCTTTTGCCTTAAGTGATCTTAGGTCCTCAAAGTTTTGATTCTAATACTAGATCCCTATTTCTTCTAAATCGACTCCTGTTTCTTCTTCTACCACATCTTCAGACAATTCCTCTCACACATAGAGCTCATGACTGTACACTTTCCAGTTATTCGCTCACTCCTCCGCATTGACGAGTGAAATTAGCAGAGAACTCTTAAATTAGCACATTGCTTTTAATTTCACGGAAGGTTCTTTTGACGTTTCTGTATGCTGAGCCACTCCTTTTAACAATTATTTGTTTTTCGGTATTTTCAACTTTTTTAAGGAACCATTTCACCTTAACGTCGCTGCACTTCCTATTTATCTCTGAATTTCTTAAACATTTTGTAGTTCCTTTTTTCATCAATCAACTGAAATATTTCTTCTCTTAGTCACGGTTTCTTCACACTTACCTTCATTGTACCTGTGTTTTTCTTTCCAACGTCTTTGAGTATCTATTTTAGACACATCCATTCCTCTGTAACTCAAATGCCTACTGAGCTTTTCTTTATCACAGTAATATAGTATTGGAGAACTTCAAGTTTGTCACTTCATTCCTCCGTACTTCCGTATCCCCCTTCTTTGTTCATGGATTCCTCCTGACTCGTCTCTTCTACTTCAGCGTTCCCTTCAGCTCTACTAAATTATGATGTGTGTCTATATCTGTTCCTGGGTACGCCTTAGAATCCAGGATCTGTATTCGGAATTACTGCCTGAGCGTGACACTGTATATGATTGGTTGACTAAGCACACGCCAATATTACCACTGTTTTGAGTGTACGCCCTGACGTAAATCTGACTTCTTCATCACCATTTCCCTCTCCCATTCTGACACGTGGCGGCACGGAATAAGCCGATTCGCTGCATTTGTAGGGACCAATGTGGCCTCAGTACTTATATACGTACAGTACGTCCATTCATTTCAACGAATTAAATCTACGTAACACATGCAAGGGAAACAATCGTATCACTGCAGCAAATAAACGTTGTTTTCCAGGAGTCTTCCTGTGTTTAGCAATATCCCTAACAACTCTGAAGTATTTAGCAAGAAACATAAAAGTGTTTGTTGTATTGAAATGGAGGCTTATCGAAATAAGAATGGAGAACGTGCTGTGGCGTAAGGATCGTGACTTTCTCTTAGATTAACTGAATAGGTTTTGCTGTATTTATTTTGGACTGCCAACAACAAATCTCGTTTGCCATTATATGTGTAAGAATTCTTAGTGAAAATGGTTCAAATGGCTCTGAGCACTATCGGACTTAACATCTATCGTCATCAGTCCCCTAGAACTTAGAACTACTTAAACCTAACTAACCTAAGGACATCACACAACAGCCAGCCATCACGAGGCAGAGAAAATCCCTGACCCCGCCGGGAATCAAACCCGGGAACCCGGGCGTGGAAAGCGAGAACGCTACCACACGACCACGAGCTGCGGGCAATTCTTAGTCCATTATGTAGAAACGTATACAGGTTTCCCAACTTAACAAAATGTTTTATTCGGATGGCTTGATCATTTGCACAAATGTTATCCAGCTTGACGTGCATTTCATCAAAATATTGTCCCACGTGACAATATGCAATGAAAGTAAACGAAGTAAGCAAGGCCCAGTCAGTGATGAAGACTCTATTTTATGTCCAAATAGTGAAGGTGAAGAAGTACAGTTCGTTATGGATGTGGTAAATAAGAGCCTCCCGTTGGAGCATAAAATGTTTGCAGTCACAAATATCTGGTGTCTCACTAGCGTAAGTGATTTAAATCTCACTGTGAACAGAACAACCTGTGAGATAGTCAGTGTACTGTATATTACTAGAATTGGCAGTCAGGATACTAGCTGTGAACCATGAGTTATTCTTTTTCACCCCCTGGTTTGCAACATGTCTTTGTTTGTCACCTGAGATGATAACAGTTACACTTGCACGATGCGTAAACAAACACCACCGTGCGACTTGCTAGCTCACCAGTGAGAGATGAGGAAGTTAAGAGATTCGTTCCTACAAAAGTTCGCCCTCTCCTAGCCCATAATAGTGTTTGATACACTTCATATCATGCATTACACTTTATCTAACCGCTTTAGATTTTCCATTTTGTTCCTCCATACGTACAAACATGCATGTAATCACAGAAGCTCCATACGTGACAGATGCTGGAATAACGGAGCAGTCTGTACTCACCAAGACCCAGCTGCAGAAAACCACGCACTTCTCAGGCTTCCATACGTGCTATGGTGAGCATTTATTTAACATTGTGATGGGAGATTGCGAAAACACGATTTATCGCATAAAAGATGTGTAACGTGACTGTGTAATGGACTGTTCAAATGACAATAATTACAGGAATATCCGTGCAATAACCTGACTGTTAAAACCGATACCGTCATTTTTATTTGAATTTGCAAGCAAACAACGAAGGGGATAGGGCTATTGACGAGTAAAGCACGTTTTTTGTCTCAAGGGTGCGTCTGTGTTTAGCTGCTCTGGACAGCGCATGTCGTCAGTTGCCACAGGGGACCTAGTGTCTTTAACTAGAAATGTGAAGGTATTCGATGTGGTGCAAGATCAAACAGCGACAGTATTGTGTAGTCACACAATGTATTTCTGTGAAGTGGATGACTGTCCACCATGACTGCCGTAGGACTGGAAGTATTGCTATGGCATGCTACATGGTGCTAGACAGAGTATCCCACATACTGTGAGTGACCGAAAGTAAGCCGCTGGGTATCGCAGTGGCCAGCTGTGTATATACTTACAGTTCCAATGATGGGTAGCAATATTACACAGCGCGCAATGTGGCCGTTTATATTTGGAAAAATTCGTGGCACGTAGTTGTTTAATTCTATACTACATTACGCCCAAGCCATCATAATATCGAATTCATATTAGTAATTAGAAACGCAGAGAATGATTTTGCAGGCTACGGAGCCGTAACAAACTAGTATTGTTCATCCATAAAAATGGGGCGAATGACCAAAAAGTGCACACATAAAATAGCGTAGAAAATATGAAGTCAAATGGCTGTACGACGTTAAATCTAACTGAAAAGGTTGTCAATCTTCTCGTTTTGCTGGAAGCCTCTATCGTCAGTTCTGAATCTTCTGGTACAATTACGTTCGTAATACGTAGGAAGAAATTGAGCCAGCAAATTTGTTTCAGGATTCCCAATGACCAAGTGATGCGACTTCTTGCTGTATCTTCATGACGAGTAGTCTGTTGTCTCTCCATTTTCAGATGTGACAACAACCATGTTTGCAGGGCTGTGTACATTTTGCAGTCATTTGTTACACTATTTATAGGAGTCCTTCAACAGAAGGATTTCTCCTGTTCAACAAATAAGTAAATTACCGTGTCTCTTCTTTCATTTCAGCATGGACTACTTATTGTAAAACACATTCAGATGGAGCAGTGGAAGAAACAGTATTACGAGGGCTGTTCGCAAAGTGTGGTCCGACAGGTCGCGAAATGGAACCGACAGTGAAAGTCCGATGAAGCTTCGCGCAGAGGTGTTGGACAGTGTCTCTAGTTCGCCTGTCTATTACCCCCTGCCGCTTTTTCAGTTCTGAGCACGCAGTGGGCAGGCTAAGACACCTAGGACAATCAATAGTGTACGATAATGCAATACCTGTGTTATTCCGAATTACTATGCCAAGTTCCTTCGGACATGGATGTAAATAAAATGTCTCCCCTACACGGGAATATACAGAAAGGATTTACGAGTGTAGGTTGTAGACACACTGTTGACAACATATTGAAGTGCGTCTAGCCGTGAGTCGTGCTCGGATAGCCCATTTGTAAGGCGAGCGCTCGCGATGTGCGGGATATTCGGCTTCGAGTACCGGTGCTGCAATAAATTTTCCTTGTCGTCATTCCATCATACTGCTGATGATTACCAATATTCGCAATTGCGAATACATTTATTGCAATCAATAGTCTCTCGTTCCAAGTATGGGTGCCTGATTTGGTGCAGCGCCACATAACGTGCGTGTCATGCATTTCATTCACCATGAGAGTTCTCAGCTCCTCACTGCAGGGGTAATGAGGAAGCCCCTGCAGTGTTTTCGATGGCGAGTGTTTATCAAGCACAATACAGCCCGTAATTGGCTCCCCCCTGAGTTTCATCTCTGCTCACATGAACTGCTGTCTATGAAGCTAGCACTTTGGCACAGACAATGAACTGCACGCCAGCGTAGAGAAGTGGCGGAAAGCACAGGCGGCTGTCTTCTTTGACAATGGTATTGGAAAGTTGGTACAACGCTATGACAGATGTCCAAGTCGAAGCAGCTACTAAGTAGAGAAGTAGCTGCAACGTTTAGCTAACTGTTGCAAATAAAACATTTTTAATTTTCACTGTGGTTCCCATTTCATCAGAATTGACTTTCCGAATAGCCCACTTAGTGTAAACTACCGTAAACGATGAGGCCATCAGATATCTCACACTACGTCCGTTTTAGGAGAAGAATAGAGAAGGAAATCAGTCATGCAATTTAGGCAGGCAACAGCGATCCAAAACTGCTTATTAGGACAAGCTTTCGAACCCTGGTGTTCCGATAACGCAGTTTAGCCCTTAAAATCTGAGTACACTTGGTAGGTAAAGTGGTACAGTAGCCACTTTCTGTGACAACCAATACACAACGACTCTAAAGGTTTCCTCATAACGTATTAAATCAACTCATTGACTGTAATCATTTAACGAAAGTTAAGTCTGTGAAATAAGGCGATGTAACTGCCCTTGCTTTGTTGCAGTACTATCACCTAACTAGTCGTTAGAGAACATAACTTAATAATTCATTTATTATCAGTACATCTTTCTTATAGACTTTCTTGTTGAAATCCCGATGTTGCGGTATGTTATCGGACACGCTTATAGTTCGATGATCACAGATAAGGCGCGATGTCAGAAGTGTACTTAAGTGATACGGAGCTCTTTGATGTCACCACAGAATCTTGATGGAGCAATGAGATAACTGGTACTTCGAAATTAATTTGCATTATTCGTTCCTAATCTTAATTTTTATTCTGTTGTAGTGCAGATCGTTATAAACTGACGGTTTCTGCTCAGATTTCATCTGTCGAAAGTTTATGAATTAGCTGTCCAGAAACGTCTGTCAAGGAATTACGAGCAGTGAACCAGTATTTTCATGTTCATAACATCAACGAGGATGCCAGAGGTTCTACATGTTCTGTTCATTACTAAGCTCAGGGTAGTGAACGTTGGGTCTCATTGTTGGAGGCCTTACTGACGCATACGTGTTTGCGGGACTTGGGCATTACGGCCCAGGTGATCAACATTGAGTGTAGTGTACCGATTCAACGCAGCTAGTGGCCTCTCTCAGAGGGGAAGGTGCAGTTGCTTTTGCACCCGCACACGGCTGCACGAAATTTGGCTGCAAATAAATAACATTGGCCATGGAACACCAGTTGCTCGAATTAATTATTATTTGGGGGTAGTTGAATGCAAAAATCTAGGACCCGAAGTTAGGTCGGCATAACCTGTCAAGCTACTTGGCAATATTGCACCTGTTTGCGAGCGCTGGAATATGTGCATTATTTTGCTAATGGTATTCTTCCTAACGTGCGATCGCCTATGGCCAGAGTCCACACACTAAAGTGAAACAATTTATTTGGCCACTACTTCACAAAATATGTCAGGTATTCCACTGCAATATTGTCTCCGTCTTCTGTCTTATCAGGCTGTAAGCTCTGTCCGATTCTGACTTTAGCAGTGGATGCCCTGTGCCACTCAATTCGTCGTCCATCGCCTCACCAGACAGTTTCTCTCCTAGCAGAGTCCTTCATTGTACTGTTTCCACCTGTATACTTTCTCCTGTGCGTTGGACAGTGGAATTCTTATCACACTGTTAATGTGAGAACCCATGCTTTCCATTTCCTGATAGTTATTTTCGTTTTGCAGCCTGCTTAGACTGTCATTACTTTTTGAGTTCTGCACATTTATTCAGTAGCTATTCAGAGTTGGCCTTCCTCATCTAAGTGACGTATATAGCTGCATTTCTTTTTCCCTGGACTTTTTGCGTTTCCTTCTTTAGATGATGATTGGAAATAATTCTCCTCTTCCCCACAATTTATTCGCAGTTTCAATTCTTGTACCAATATTTATCTGTCCATCTTCCACTGTTACATCTTTGAGAAATATCGTTTCTGGCCAACTGGACTTCTTACTGTTGAATGCAGCCTTTGAGGGAGTCGAACGCACATCATCGTTCTAAAGGACTTCGGTATCCGAATTCCTTGGGTGTTGACAATAAATCTCTAAGTATTCAAATGGCTGTCCACTCTTCAATATTACCAAATTGTGTTCTGAGTACAAGTGCACTCCCATATTTTATACTTATACGCAGTACAATCGTCCATCTGCACTACTGGCCATGAAAATTGTACACCAAGAAGAAATGCAGATGATAAACGGGTATTCATTGGACAAATATATTATACTAGAACTGGCATGTGATTACATTTTCACACCATTTGGGTGCTTAGATCCTGAGAAATCAGTACCCAGAACAACCACTTCTGGCCGCAATAACGGCCTTTGATACGCCTGGGCATTGCGTCAAACAGAGCTTTGATGGCGTGTACACGTACAACTGCCCATGCAGCTTCTGCACGATACCACGGTTCATCAAGAGTAGTGACTGGCGTATTGTGACGAGCCAGTTGCTCGGCCACCATTGACCAGACGTTTTCAGTTGGTGAGAGATCTGGAGAATGTGCTGGCCATGGCAGCAGTCGAGCGTTTTCAGTATCCAAAAAGGCCCGTTCAGGGCTTGCAACACGCCGTCGTGCATTATCCTGCTGAAATGTAGGGTTTCTCAGGGATCGAATGAAGGGTAGAGCCAAGGGTCGTAAGACGTGTAACGAATGGCAGCCCATACCTTCACTACGGGTGATACGCCAGTACGGCGATGACGAATACACGCTTCCAATGTGCGTTCACCGCGATGTCGCCAAACACGGATGCGACCATCATGATGCTGTAAACAGAACCTGGATGCATCCGAAAAAATGACGTTTTGCCATTCGTGCATCCAGGTTCGTCGTTGAGTACACCATGGCAGGCGCTCCTGTCTGTGATGCAGCGTCAAGGGTAACCGCAGCCATGGTCTCCGAGCTGATAGTCCATGCTGCTGCAAACGTCGTCAAACTGTTCGTGAAGATGGTTGTTGTCTTGCAAACGTCGTCATCTGTTGACTCAGGGATCGAGACGTGACTGCACGATCCGTTGCAGCCATGCAGCCATGCAGCCATGTCATCTCGACTGCTAGTGATACCAGGCCGTAGGGATCCAGCACGGCGTTCCGTATTACCTTCCTGAACCCACCGATCCCAAATTCTGCTAACGTTCATTGGATCTCGACCAACGCGAGCAGCCATGTCGCGATACGATAAACCGCAATCGCGATAGGCTACAATCCGACCTTCATCAAAGTCGGAAACGTGATGGTACGTATTTCTCCTTTTTACACGAGGCATCACAAAAACGTTTCATCAGGCAACGTCGGTCAGCTGCTGTTTTTGTATGAGAAATCGGTTGGAAACTTTCTTCATGTCAGCACGTGTTAGACTGTGTCTCCAGTTCGCCTGTCTATTACACCCTGCCGCTTTTTCAGTTCTGAGCACGCAGTGGCAGGCTAAGACACCTAGAGCAATTAATAGTGTACGATAATGCAATGCCCGTGTTATTACGAATTACTATGCCAAGTTCCTTCGGACACCACCGGCGCCACCCTTGTGTGAATTCTCTGAAAAGCTAATCATTTGCATATCACAGCATCTTCCTCCTGTCGGTTAAATTTCGCGTCTGCAGCACGTCATCTTCGTGGTGTAGCAATTTTATTGGCCAGTAGTGTATCTTTGGCATTTCTTGGCCTTTTCCTTGTCATTTTCAATCAGAGTATATATCATTATCAGCTGAAATTTACTGCAAAAACTATGGAGCACGTCACCTTCCGCATTCCTGTTGCTGAGTCTGTGTTGTCCAATCACTGTGCCTTCTGTTCTTTACCGTATTTTAGTTTTAAAACCGTCCACCCTTGATAGATTTTCGTCGCCTTTATATATTAAGTCATCTGTTCCGTTCCTTCTTACACTCTGTTGAGCGTACTATCTTCAGCTTGTAACCTTTATATACCTCAACTATCGATGATAACGTTGGTTCGCTGTCGATTCTGACTAGAAACTTCATGAAATGTTCACAGGAAATCATCCATTCGCTAACTTACTACTCATAATGAATCTTAATCTGCTCCTCTTCCATCATTTGACACATTCTTTAACAGAATTAAGGAGATTTCTTATACCGGAAAGCTTCTGATACTAAAGCTGAGGATCTTTATTCGAAATCTGTCTGGAATCGAACCTGTGTCTTGAGAGACTTTCTTGTACTACTCGAAGGCGCTCCCTCTAAACGACAAGTCTACGCAAACGATGTTAGTATGTGAGTTCTGAATCGTACCTACTACCTATCATAATTCTCACGCCTACACTCTACACATGCAATGGTGACAAATGTCTCGGAGAACCTGAAACAGAGTCACTAGTTAAGCGGCAATTAATGATGGATTCCAGACATAAGATATGATTAAAAACGTCGCAGAAGTAATCGCCATTCCTCAGCAACAGATACATCAGGGATTGGCATTGCTCAATTTGTCTCGAGAAACAGTGCCCAAGCGAGACGCAGCTCCGTCGTGCAATTTACCGTGCAGTAGTTCGATTATCAATGTGTTTCCTGCGACAGAAGACAGAAGCAAACGGTATAAGAAACAAGAACTACATAAGAGATTTCTCGAGAGTCTGGAAAAGCTGTCACCAAATAAGAAACATCTTAATAAGGGCAAAGTTGCGAGTGACAATCTTTCTTCTGGCACAGAAAAAGATACTTTGATGAATGATATAGCGGCGTTAGAAAGAAGGAATGCCTCTTTCATAGACAAGTGAGTGCAACTTCGAACGTGTGAGAAAGATCTTCGGAGCCAGGTGCCCAAAAACACCACGACACAGGGGTGAGAAAGAAATTAATAGGAGGTTTCTTGTGCCTAATGAAATTACTCGTGAGCTGGGAAAATTTTTTTCCCCTAATCAAATAAAAAATTTACTACATGACTCAAAAAGATTTCGGTGGAGTATAGAGGACGTTTGTACAGCGATTACTCTGCGTGCTATGTCGTGGAAGTCCTATAATTTTCCTAGGGAAAAAATCGGGTATCCTCTACCGGTAGTGTCGATGTAGTGGACCTCGATAAACCGCTCTCTTACTTGCAGTCTGGAATTTTGAAAGATATTTTAATTATGAGGGAATCACAGGTTAAAACATTCACCTACAGGGAACGAGTTAGCGTTTTCTCTTTTTACGCAATGGATATTGACATCAGGCCTTGCTGTGGTCAACAAGAGGGCAGGGTGTTAGGACCCCATAGTAATGTATAAGTTATATTCTGCGTGGGCTGTTTGCAAGTTGGAAAGAACCTGTTTATATTGATTTTGATATTCGCGTGACAGCTCTCCCCTTGAATGAAATTATTGTTGCCTTAGCCAGTAATTCGTATAAGGCTGTAGCTTGTTTAGCAGGTACGGGAACAAAAAAATTTTCCGTTTGGAACGACCTTAGCGTGACGCACATAAATGATCGTTTCCTTCATCTTAGCGACACACGAAAGAGTGTGTGCGTATTCACTGATGCCCCACATTTTCTGAAGCTGGTACCGATTCATTTGTTGTATGAAGACCTATTGTAGAAAATAAGGCAGTGACGAAATCCGTGTTCGAGAGACTTTTGGCTGTAGACAGTTGCAAGATGAAAATGTGCCCAAAGTTAACTCAGCAACACATCACTGTTTATGGCAGAGACTGAGAGAGAGTGTGTTTAACAGCGGAATTGGTGCCTCGCATAGCTTCTCGTGCCGTTCGGTATTTAATACCAGAAGAAGGACACACTAGTGACTTCGTACAGCTGGTCGATGATATTATAGATGTCCTCAGATCAAGACCTTCGAAAGTAAGAAACCTCTGGAATGTGGATTCGGAATTCATTTCGAAGCACGAGATCAATTTCTGCACAAGTTCTACAAATGTTGTGAGAGCAAGCGCCTTGGATAATCACAACATTTGGTACCTCTCGAGAAAGCATTCATGAAATGTATTCGGTCACTTTTAGATCTGAATAAACTATGAGGATACAAGAGGACTTAAGAGAATGCTGTGTCAAATATACACTTACTTCCAGGATGAATCAGTACTGTGGGAAACTTCTTTTCTCTTGTAAGGGGACTTGGACATTTATATGAACATTCAGTTCCAGTAAATGTAATTAATAGAATAAGGGTATTACTGTTAAATGCCAGTGCTTTCGATATTCCTCTGTCTAATGCATCCAACTCTAGTAAACATTAAAAAAATGAAATAAGGCTGTTACTGCTGAGTGCCAAAGCTTTCCATATTCCTCTATCTAATGCTTCTTTTTTTGAACCTCATGAAGAAAAAACATTTGTTATTGCAGCAGTGTTCAGCAGCATTCTTTCCGATGTGTCCAAAGCACTGACAATGGTCGGAGAGCAGAGAGAAATTGAGGGGATGCAAGTGGCTGCAGAAAATTAAGAGAGTTCATCAGTAAACGTGGGTTCGGACTGCAGCGTGGGCGGATTTTGTATCTTGCCGAAAATACAGCTCATCGGTGCAGGCAGAACATCAGCCACACCTACTGAAGAGATGGTGTCAATTCCAGGAGAAAAACCTGTCAGCTGCTTGTGCATGATTTCTAGGGAAAGTTTGCTTGTGCCTCCAGAAACATGGCTTGAAGCAGTAACCCAATTGGAGCTGACTTTTGCTCAGCTTCAAGGAAGTGACAATTTGTCTAGAGAAAGGGGCATCATTACTAAATTGCAAGTAACATTTAGTGACTGCTCCCCAAATATACACAAAGAGATAATTAGAATTTACGCTAGAACTAGCAAAATTATTGGTTTGTGCTGGCTTTCATCAAAAGACAGAGGAAGAATACCTGTTACAGCTCATCGAAAAGAAGGAAGAAAATTGCATATGTGATCACAATAATGAGGTCAGTGCTTAGTCTAACCGATCTGTAAATAAATGTTGTGTTAGTACGTTTGTACACTTTAGACAGAACCATTGCATATATAGTTTTTTCACGGCGTCACAATACTGATGTTACGAATGTTCCTGCATATTTACAACACTATATGGCACCCTCACTGCAGAGGAGAACTGGTAAGTAAACATGTTTTTTATTTATATAAGCGTAATTTACAACAATTGAAGTCTTATATAAATATATTTCACTGCAATTAAATTAACTGATTCTGATTTATTTGAATCAACGTTTCGCATGTGATGTGCAGTGCGGTCGTGATCTGATATTTTACCGATGCCTAATGCATAAGCTACACTGGGATATAACTTATTAGTTTCAGCTGTAAGATTTTAGCAGCAGAACTGGGGTTTGCAACTCCAGATTCTGGTATCAACAAAGTCTTTCGCCAAAAACTTGACGTAAATGAGCATGCTGTGTCATTTTCCTGCGAGCGCCTGCTTCCACGCTGACGTCACAACGTAAACCAATGGCATAGCAGAACGCCTATTGCCCGACAGTCCTTGATCTCACTACAGACCGGTAAGTTTATTACTACCAGTAATTAAAGCAACAGAAAAGATTGTTCATGAATTGCTGGCAGACAAAATTCATACACGTGACGTCAAAGAGTCGTAGATAAAAACTGCAGGGGATTTCGGAAACACATAAAACAGGAACAGTATTTATCGACGCTACTGACGAAAACAGGTAAGTCATTGACAGTTGTGAAGCAACCATGCTAACACCGATTGAGTTCACTACGTCATATTCTTAATATCGGTATATTCACAGACCGATAAGCTCATTACTGTCAGTAAATTAATCAATAGAACGAATCATTGACGAACTGCCTAGTGACTGAGTTAATACGTGCAGTGTCGAAGTTAAAAACAACAGCGGCTTTCGAAAACATCATAAAACACAGATTGTACCCATCGACGCTATTGACGAAAACAGGACTTATGGACAATTGCGGAACAACCATTTTAACAGTGATTGAGTTTCCTATGGCTGTAGACACTCTTGATATCGGTATATTACTTATGAATATAAATGGTTAATTTCTCCTACTCCGCTCTAACATTCACCTTAAAAAGATTTATGAACGAGTCATCTGTGGATTTGCGATGTCGTCATAGAGAGACGTTGTGTCATGAACGTTCCAGTTTTCAGTTCTTGAGCCCTTTCTCTTCCCCCTTACACCCATGATATTTCATATGCCTATACAAGCGCTGGCCTGAAAGACACCACCTCTGCATTATAGGGTATGAATGATATCATTCAATATGACAATGCGCTCAAGACTTCGATGTTAATTTAAAGCATATTCCATAATATCCAAAGCACAGTAGAAGATCTGTAAGCACTTGATTTAGCGTCTAGAAAGAAAAGAACTTACCTTCGAAACTCGCAGAAAAGCTTTTCTTGCTTTTTTTTATATCACAAGCGTTTAAAAATGTATAGTTTTGACAAAATAAACTAAAATAATCCAGACATTAATGGTGACGGTCCTGAACTGTTGAGAACTGTTTACCATCACACAAACAGTCAGAACTTCAGACGATTCCAACAACGTAATTTTAGGTTGTCACATCTCGCTTGTGCCTCTTGCTCCCATTGTACCAAGCTCGCATGTAACGTGGTCGGCATGTATCGCGAATACCCCTCCTCACGTGTAAAATAACTATCATCATTGCACAACCGCCACAAGTCAAGCACCTTAGGTGCACTTATTTCTTAATACATGCATTTACTCAATCTCATTCGGCATTCAGTGATTAGATATGTAAGTAGCCCGTTTTTGTGCTTATATGTTGGCAGCGCTATGGACTGCATTAATATCACTGACTGCGCTGTGTGTCCTTGGTGAGAGACTCTGTGGCTGGTCGGACTCGCAGTTAGAAGTTAATAGTGATGGAGGTGAGAAGCAACATTAGCGTGAGCGGACGGTCTGGGCGCGTGTCCGTCATGAAGATTTAATATTGGTTGGAAATGGATTGTAAAATGAAGATGGATGTATTTACTACGGTGTGGATAATGGAATTATTGATGATTATATAATTATTTTGAACTGGTTGTCACATGGTTAAGGTACCATCTACTGAATACATTGTTTGCTCTGTTACAAAATCTTTCCTTTGCTAACTACATGCCTATCAGTAGTTAGAATCCTTTTATTTAACTGACTGTATACTTGCCGTATCGCGTCATGAAGATTTTCTGTGAAGTATGTGATTTACGAAATGTATGGGCTATTGTTAGGATTTCTTCTAATTCCGGGCAATTCTTTTGTGTTAATAAATAGTCAGATTGCGTTATCCTTGTATATTGTGGGTATGATAAATGAATAGAATAAGTTTGAGCGGTATTTCTCAGGGAAAATTCTGTAGGTCAATGTTGAAACGATAATGACAAGCAAAGTGACAGTACGTTCTGTTTCAATCTGTGATTTTATAAGTTTCAGTTGCATTAAGCAATTTAAGTAAAAACGTAGAAGTTTCACCTTCTCAGTTATTTTAGTTTAAGTAAAGATTTATTCAGAAGTTTCAGATTCTAGTAAAAACTACTGAGGTACCGAATACTGCTCCAAAACTATGCTACCCTCAAGAAAAGACTGCAGCATTGTCTGGTATCATTTGCATTGCTTGTCTCTCGGGCCATCCCAGTCGTCTTCGCTCTACTCGACGGCACACCAGAGTTTCCGTTACATTATACACTGTTTCAGCTCTTCTGCTCTCTAACTAGTTTTGTTCGCCAAATATTTAAACCACGCATAAACAAGACTCAATGGATCTCACAAGACTCGTATTTAGAAATTTGTCCGAACTGTCATAGCGAAACAAAGAGTGATAAATGAACAATAATTATATCCCTTTTACTAGAGTGAGCTCTAGTTATACAAACTAAACAAGGTTTAATCCCTTAACAGTGCTTACGGAAAACTTAATTAGCTATTTGAGAGAATAATGAAATATCTCTCGAACAGCTACGGCTAGCTGTGTAGTGTGTTCATAATTAAAGTTCCAGTTTCAAAAGGTAGTAGAGAGAGAACCAAAGTTTTACCAACATACACTCCTGGAAATGGAAAAAAGAACACATTGACACCGGTGTGTCAGACCCACCATACTTGCTCCGGACACTGCGAGAGGGCTGTACAAGCAATGATCACACGCACGGCACAGCGGACACACCAGGAACCGCGGTGTTGGCCGTCGAATGGCGCTAGCTGCGCAGCATTTGTGCACCGCCGCCGTCAGTGTCAGCCAGTTTGCCGTGGCATACGGAGCTCCATCGCAGTCTTTAACACTGGTAGCATGCCGCGACAGCGTGGACGTGAACCGTATGTGCAGTTGACGGACTTTGAGCGAGGGCGTATAGTGGGCATGCGGGAGGCCGGGTGGACGTACCGCCGAATTGCTCAACACGTGGGGCGTGAGGTCTCCACAGTACATCGATGTTGTCGCCAGTGGTCGGCGGAAGGTGCACGTGCCCGTCGACCTGGGACCGGACCGCAGCGACTCACGGATGCACGCCAACACCGTAGGATCCTACGCAGTGCCGTAGGGGACCGCACCGCCACTTCCCAGCAAATTAGGGACTCTGTTGCTCCTGGGGTATCGGCGAGGACCATTCGCAACCGTCTCCATGAAGCTGGGCTACGGTCCCGCACACCGTTAGGCCCTCTTCCGCTCACGCCCCAACATCGTGCAGCCCGCCTCCAGTGGTGTCGCGACAGGCGTGAATGGAGGGACGAATGGAGACGTGTCGTCTTCAGCGATGAGAGTCGCTTCTGCCTTGGTGCCAATGATGGTCGTATGCGTGTTTGGCGCCGTGCAGGTGAGCGCCACAATCAGGACTGCATACGACCGAGGCACACAGGGCCAACACCCGGCATCATGGTGTGGGGAGCGATCTCCTACACTGTCCGTACACCACTGGTGATCGTCGAGGGGACACTGAATAGTGCACGGTACATCCAAACCGTCATCGAACCCATCGTTCTACCATTCTTAGACCGGCAAGGGAACTTGCTGTTCCAACAGGACAATGCACGTCCGCATGTATCCCGTGCCACCCAACGTGCTCTAGAAGGTGTAAGTCAACTACCCTGGCCAGCAAGATCTCCGGATCTGTCCCCCATTGAGCATGTTTGGGACTGGATGAAGCGTCGTCCCACGCAGTCTGCACGTCCAGCACGAACGCTGGTCCAACTGAGGCGCCAGGTGGAAATGGCATGGCAAGCCGTTCCACAGGACTACATCCAGCATCTCTACGATCGTCTCCATGGGAGAATAGCAGCCTGCATTGCTGCGAAAGGTTGATATACACTGTACTAGTGCCGACATTGTGCATGCTCTGTTGCCTATGTGCCTGTGGTTCTGTCAGTGTGATCATGTGATGTATCTGACCCCAGGAATGTGTAAATAAAGTTTCCCCTTCCTGGGACAATGAATTCACGGTGTTCTTATTTCAATTTCCAGGAGTGTATCTTAACATAAACGGGGCCAACTACAAATGACAGATGAATGGAAATACGACGACTGCGTTTTAAGTTGCATATTACACCATCCGTATTGTTCAATACGCATGATTGCACATGTTATTTCGTCCACAGTTTTCTGCCATAAGCTGAAAACAGGATATTCCACAACAGATCGAAGTGTCTCTGGTGTTACGTTCAGAAAGCATATCGCAATGCGAGCCTTCAATTCAGCTACGTTCGTAATTAGAGCAATGAACAAATGTTTCACATAACCCCATGGCCAGAAGTGACACGTATTAGGATCACGTAATTTGGACGGTAGGAAAATGACCGCTGATAATTCTAGCATTTTCTGCCTCTGCAGCAGCCGCTTAACAGTCTCTGCGATGTGTGGAGCAGCCCCATCTTGCATATAATTGGTCCCACCCACACACACACGCGGTTCAGGGGTTGGAATTATGTTGGTTCGCAAAAGACTTTGATAGCGTTTCACAGTGAGGGTAAGGTAAGAGGACCTGGAAGACGCACCGCCTATTGCCCTACAGTAACAATGCTGTCAACCTACACCAGTCAACTAGGCAGCATAAAGTGGCACCGATTGATGTGAACGCCAATTTTCCGTTGCCAATATCCCGCAGTTCTGCATAGTGACGTGTATTTGGAAATGGAAATGGGCTTCGTCTGTCGACAGAAAGTTCTTTGGCCATTCATTGTCCACATCCATGCGATAAGAAATTCCAGAGCGAACTGTTGACTTGCAGGCAGGCCAGCAGGAAGCAGCTCCTGAACACGCGTGATTTTCTGTGTATAGCAATGCAGGACGATTCGTAAGATTTTATGCACAGTGTTGGCAGTCATGTCCAACGTTCGGGCAGTTCTCTGTGCAGTGCAGCTTTGCACATCACCGTTCGAACACTAATGCAATGCTATGACCATATCTCCGATACATGTCGGATGAACTGCATTCCTCCCTCTGCCACAACGCACTTCTACAGAACCTGTCGTTTCGAATTTTGGAATAATTTTCTCCAGACCCTTCGCAGACATCGAACCGATGGCTTTATTCAAACCCTTGAGTGTTCAGAACTTCTGCAAGGCTGCTGGTGCAGAGTCACCGTTCATGTAAAAGAGCTCTAACAGCAAATCACTATTTTCAATGGAGGCATTCATGTTGGGTCTCGGATGCAGACTAAAAAAGAGCAGTGTGTCGTACGAGTGTTGCTGTTCATATTCCAACGCTTACAGTGCCATATATTGGTCATATTTTCGTTCAATTTGGTCTATTTCATAATATGTTTAATAATATGCCGCCAAATTTCGCCTCACTCGGAGCAGTGATTCTCTTTCTACAGCATCATGAGGCTGGAACATTGATTCTGGACACCCAGCATATGGAGTATCAAATAGTATCAACTATCAAATAACACATAAATAAAATTTACCTACTTTTTGTTGATCTGAATAATTATACAATGCCGATCGATACTTGAATATATTGCATTTCATGCTCTCCGAACAATAACATCTTTAGGATTGCATATGAAGTACCTTGCGGTTTCTTTGGGTTTGTTAGATTCATCGGTGAACCACTAATGCCGACATGGCGTCCTGTCAGTAAATGTGGCCACCTCAGCGGTTTATAACGATGAGAGTTAGTTACTTCCAAATCTTACACGTAACACTTCAGACAAAGCTCCAAATTGCTTTCGTGTACAACGCTACCATCCATTATTCCACCTTCTTGTGATGATTTGGAATTCGCTAATTAATTTTAGAACCATGCATGAGGTATTTTTCGTTGTACTAATACCCGATTGCAACCGATCTGCTGCAGCCGTCTGGTATTCCTGCAGATAATATCGGCTCAAGAGACCTTGAAAATACGTCCAGATATCATAGCAAGAAATATGCGACCCTCTTACAATGGAAAATGCGATTGTGGCTGAGATGACTGATAACATGTCTTCTTCTATAGCAGCAGAGCAACATAATTTTCTATGTGACACGCTGGAAATTAGAATTCTGGAAAAAGTGGAGACGTAGTAGCTAGTAAAAAGACTACAGTAAGCTTAAAAGTTGTGCTCAATAAAGAGTGACATTACCTTTTAAAATGGAAAAGCGATTTTATCCATTCACAGTGAATGACGTACGTAGATCATCATTCCAGCTGGCGGAATGGAACAACGTAACACATCATTTTTATACTAATGACATAAGCTCTCAAGTACCTAGGCAATGGCCAAATTGCCGCCTTAGGTAGGTAAATGTGGCCAATTTGTAAGCCTTTAGAACAATAGGTGTAAGTCCAATATATATCTTTTTAGTTTAACTTCAAAATATTTGGTGTGATATAATATGGAGATTCAAAATGTGTAACCTAGAAGCTTCTGTTAACAACCTGGTTTTAGTGAAGATTCAATTCTCCTTAGTGTGGTTACTTTCCACCAGCTTCCCATGTAACAAACGAGGTGCCGACTAAGAATTTAAAGTTTAATTTTTAACTTGGCTTGTTAATACCTTACAGAATATTAGAGTGTCTGGTGGAATTTACCTCTGCAATCTCCTTATTTCATTTATGCATGAGCATATCAGCTGCTGTAGATGATTTTGAGCGTCTCTCAATGGCATGTCATATTTTTCTCTAATATATTGTATTTCTTACTTCTTGAAAAATCTTTTCACAATATATTTGACCGCTGATTTTGCATTTTATGATTTTCTTCTTCTATATAATATGTTAATCTGCAAAGCATTATTTCACATTGTGCTGTAAACTAAGCTTTTTCTAAGAATTTAGTTTTTGTCTGCAATGCTGCCACACATTTCTGTGGTAATTCAATACCACTACACTGTAGGGAAGTAATAATACATGAAAATTAACCATTACAGTAGGAATGATCGTGAAAATGATGTAATACATATATTAATCAACACCACTATTATTAATATTATTATCACTACCGTTGATATTTTAAGTATTATACACAGCTTAAGTCATGTCCATAAGTTATTTAATAACGTTTGCCATAGTCACTAATTTATTAAAAGATAATTAAAACGTTCACTTGGGCTATTCTCCGATCAATGAGACTTATTTCACTTGTGATTTTTCCTTTAAGAATGTTAGTTTCCTAAACGATCAAAGTACTCAATAGTAGTAGAGCCACTTTATAAAAAGGGAGTAATGTACCCAATTTCAGACTTACTTCTACGCCATCTGTGTTTGCTAAACGCATTGAAAAGGCTGTGTATATGATAATAATTGATCATTCTATATCACATTATTTGCTATCAAATATACCGTTCGGCTGTAGAAGTAGTTTGACAATTGCAAATGCTATATTCTCTTTTCTCTGCGAGATATTGCATGGATTAAACAAAAGTTTCGAACGTTAGGCATATTTTCTGATTTAATTGAAGTGGTTGATTGTATTGATCACAAAATATTGCTCCAGAAGTTGGACCATTATGAAATGCAGGGAGTACCTCATAACTGGTTCACCTGTTACTTTAACAACAGACAGTAAAACGTCATAATTAACTGTGTTGAGAATGGGGTGAGTGGAGAACGGTCTGAGTGGAGCACAGTGAGAAGGGGCTGCCACAGGTATCAGTGTTGCGTTCACTGCTGTCCCTTATTTAGATAAATGGTGCGCCCTCTGGTATCGCAGTTAATTCTAAGATATCTCTGTTTGCTGATGACACTAGCTTTGTAGTACAGAATATTGTTTGCAACATTGGCTCTCTTAACAGTGCAGTTCATGACATAATTTCAAGGTTTGCAGAAAATAAACTAACGCAAAATCGTAGTAACACTCAGTTTTTACAGTTTCTGACACCCAATTCTACAAAACCTGGTGTTTTAATTTTCGAGAATGGGCATATAATTTGTGAGACTGAACAGTTCAAATTTCTTCGTGTCCAGATAGATAGTAAACTGTTATGGAAAGCCCACATTCAGGATTCTGTTCAAAGGCGTACTTCTGCCATTTTCACTGTTCGAACGGCATCTGAAGTAAGTGATCGTTCGACACGAAAATTAGTCTACTTCGTTAACTGTCAATAACTTACATCGTACGGTATTATATTTTCGGGTAACGCTTCCCATTCTCAAAGGATATGTTTGACTCCGAAGCGAGCAGTGCGGGCAATAAGTGGTGTAAATTCGCGAATCTCTTGTCGACCCCTGGTCATTAGGCTGGATACTTTAACTTTGGTCTCTCAATATATATATATATATATATATATATATATATATATATATATATATATATATATTCCTTACGGTCGTTTCTTGATAGCGATAACAGCTTATTCGCAAGAATAAGCATCTTTCACTCAGTTAATACTAGGGAGGAATCCTATCTGCGTTTGGATCGCACTCCCTTGACTCTTGTGCAGAAAGGTGTGCAGTATACAACTGCATCCATTTTCAGCAAGCTTCTACAAGAATTCTAAAATCTTTGCTGTAATCCACGCGCTTTCAAATCGAAACTGAAGAGTTTCCTTATGGGTCACTTCTTGTATTCCGTAGACGCATTCCTTGAAAAATTAAGCTCATTCTTAAGTTATATTGTTGATTTCGCTTACTTAAACTTACGGCTTGTCTTTCTTGTGTTCATAAAGATTTGATTTTATCGGTTGTTATTTCTATGTTGCAATTTCATGTAATGACAGCTTCCATAACTTTGGACTTTTGCTCCTCAGTTTGGTCCTGCGAAACAATGCGCGTAAAAAAAAATCGGCTGATATTAGCAATGTGATCCTTCCGTCATCGTAATTTTGCACAGTCACCGTTTGCTAATAGTACCATACAAATGTACCTGTGTCATTTTTATACGAAACTGCTGAAATAACAGATCCTAGCGACAGAAACCTTCCATACACGCGAATATTTAAAATGACAATACTGCCGTAGTGGCATTTGTAAATGAACATAAAATCTCACAATATACCACGCATAACGTTGCCCTACGTGGGTTGATTCAACATTCTCCTAGTTCAAAGATATACTGACAAAGAGTCACCTCGTGTCAATTGCTCGCACCTGTCGATAAATGTTGCCTCACAACTGTGTACCCTTGTTACCAGGTCAAACATTATCGTCACATACGTAACTTACACATAGACAAATTACGTCCAGGCCTACATACTTTCATAAAATAAGTCAGTTTTTAAAAAGGAAGTCAAAACTTTAAAAAAATTACAATAGTTGAAAATTAAGGCTTTCCTACGCTTGATGGAGTTGTAGGATGTCATATTATAACACACACGTGGCAGACTGCCTGCTCACTTACTTGCTCCGAAATTCTGACTGTTCATTAAACATACCGCCCACCCTCTTTTGGCATCTGGGCGTATTTCCGTTTTCTTGAGCTAATGTATAAACCTGATTACGGATAGAATGATCAAAGAGAAGTTAAGAAAAAAGGGAACTGATAACTGGTACAAAAATTATCCTCGATTGAGAAAATGAAACAGTGAAGAAAAAGAATACGGCTCGGTACCGTATACTGGCAAATCCTCAGACAGAATGGAACACTTTGTAAAAAAGAAAAGGAAGAAAAATAGACTATTAGCTTGTGTACTCAGCATACGTGCGATAGGTCCAAGTCCTAGACAAACAACAAAGTAAACTCCTTGTCAGGGTCTTGGATACACAAAATTACTTCTCGCAAATGACAGTAATTTCATATAGGTCAGACGGCTAGTAATTTCTACATCATATTTGTTTGAGAATACTAGGTTGACTGTGAGTAATAAACCCGCAGTGGCCACATATTTCCAAAAGGTAGTCCACACTATTTCAGACGCCAGCACAGCCCAACGAATACTACTTACAAGCAACATGGAAAAGTCTCGAATGCATTTGAGGAACGGAAATATACACGCGTACTGCAAGAGAGCTGGGATCAATAAAAACACAGTATTAAGTAAATAGTAGGGTAGTACCCGCTCTGGTAAAAATGGTGATTCATTATCTATCAGTGTTTCTTTATCGCTGATGCTATATTACAGATGAGACAATTACCCATATCATGTTTTGCTCATATCAGCGTCAGCCCTTCCTTATCTCCAAGTTTACTCCAGGAATCACAACTACAGCAGTGCCGAAAAGGCGATGTTTACATTGCTTTTGGAGAATTATACATGAAAAACCCTGTTTGACGCCACAATATTGCAATAAAAGTGTGCAATATAAAATATAGCAACATTTTAGTACTTGAAAAAAGCCTATCTCCGTATTATAACTCGTCCTCTCAGCAATGTCAAAACACCCACTAAATTTGACAGGTTGGACGCCTAACATCTTGTAGATATACAGCGCAACACAAAGTGAAGTGTCGCTCTTTCGAAAGCCTTTTATGAGGTCTCACTACGGCACTCAAATCTGAAATTCGGCATCCTCGGTTTTGGCGCAAAAGCTTGGTGCCATGCTACGTTACCTCCCGGATCGACGACAATTCAAGTACCGAGGTGTAGTGGCATGCAGAAAAAGGCACAGCTCTGAAATTCAACTGAGGTTAATGATGCCACTTGGTATCAAAATT
Source organism: Schistocerca americana (assembly GCF_021461395.2). Lineage (NCBI taxonomy): Eukaryota > Metazoa > Arthropoda > Insecta > Orthoptera > Acrididae > Schistocerca > Schistocerca americana. The sequence goes on from NC_060125.1 coordinate 46,202,723, forward strand.
TAACCAAAATTCTGCAAAACATCGCCGTGGACGTTTCACACACGTTCTGAACAAGATTCCAGCCCTTCTTTCGATGGCTCAGAGCTGCGACACCCAGCATTAACGTCACGAGATTTTTTTTTAGTGACCGAGGAGAACATTACAGACACATCGCCGGTCAGTATCGATCGGAAAAGGACTGTGCCAGTGGCATAAAGGGCATCAATAAAAGAAGCTTTTCTCTTGAGCTGTTGGGCGCCACGTTTCGCAGTCGAAAACGACAGATGACATACAGAATTATGTTCTTCACGAACTGCCTTCCACCCTTGTCTTAAGACATCGTTGGCCTGTAACGCCAATGAGTGTGACTGCATCCCATGGGAGTGCAGCGCAAACTTAGGGTGGACCCACTGCGATGTTCAAAACTGTTCAAGTTAATTTCAACGTGATACGAAGGAGCAAAGTGTGCTTGCGCTTTTTCCACCCTCTTGCTTCCCACCCCATGTGGCGTGATCACAAGAGAGTGTAATACTGAACACGCAGGAATGGAATTCGATAGTAGGAAAAGGAAGAGAAGAAAAAGTGGTCGGCGAATATGGTCTGGGGGTAAGGAATGAAAGAGGAAGCCATCCAGCAGAACTCTGCACAGAGAATAATATAATCATAGCTAATACTTGGTTTAAGAATCGTGACAGAAAGTTGTTCAAATGGCTCTGGGCATTATGGGACTTACGTTCTGAGGTCATCAGTCCCCTAGAACTTAGAACTACGTGAACCTAACTAACCTAAGGACATCACACACATACATGCCCGCGGCAGGATTCGAACCTGCCACCGTAGCGGTCGCGCGGTCCAGACTGTAGCGCCTAGAACCGCGCGGCCACACCAACCGACCCAGAGAGTTGTATATGTGGAAAAGGTCTGGAGGCACTGGAAGGTTTCATATAGATTATATAATAGTATGGCGGAGATTTAGGAATCATTTTTTGCATAGTAAGATATTTCCAGGGGTAGATGTGGACTCTGGCCACAATTTATTGGTCATGAACTGTAGACTAAAACCAAAGAAACTGCAAAAATATAGGAATCTAAGATGAGACCTGGATACACTAAAAGAAACAGAGGCTGTAGAGAGTGCGTTGGTGAACGATTCAGAAGAACAGAGGAAAGAGATATAGTAGAAGAAGAATGGATTTCTTTGAGAGATCAAAAAGTGAGGGCAGCAGAGGATCAAGATGGTTAAAAGACGAGGCTAGTAGAAATCTATGGTTAACAAAAGAGATATTGAATTTAATTGATGAAAGGAGTAACTATAAAAATGCAGCAAATGAAGCAGGCCAAAAGGAATACAATCGTCTCAAAAAAGAGATCGACAGGAAGTACAAAATCGCTAAGCAGGGATGGCTGGAAGACAAATATAAGGATGTATAAGCATGTATCACTAGGGGTAAGATAGATACTGCCTTCAGGAAAATTAAACAGACCTTTGGAGAAAAGAGAACCACCTGTGTGAATATCAATAGCTCAGATCGAAAAACAAAGAAGGGAAAGCAGAAAGATGGAAGGAGTGCATAAAGGATCTATAAAAGGGCGATATGCTTGAGGACAATATTATGGAAATGGAAGAGGACGTAGAAGAAGATGAAATGGGAGATATGAAACTGCGTGAGGAATTTGACAGAGCACTGAAGGACCTAAGTCGAAACAAAAGACCGGGATTTGAAAACATTCCATTAGAACTACTGACGGCCTTGGGAGACAGCAATGACCAAACTCTTTCATCTGGTGACCAACATCTATGGAGCACGCGAAGTGCCCTCAGACTTCAAGAAGAATCTAATAATTTCAATCTCAAAGAAAGCAGGTGTTGACAGGTGTGAAAATTACCGGACTATCTGTTTAATAAGTCACGGCTGCAAAATACTAACACTGATTCCCTAACGAATTGAAAACCTGGTGGAAGCCAACCTCGGGAAAGATCAATTTGGATTCCGTAGAGATGTTCGAATACTCCTGGCAATAATGACACTTATCTCAGAAGACACCTTAAGAAAAGCAAACCAAGGTTTCTATCATTTATAGACTTAGGGAAAGCTTTTGACAGTGTTGACTGGAATACTGTCTTTCGAATTATGAAGGTGGAAGGGGTAAAATACAGAGAGCGAAAGGCTATTTACAATTTGTACAGAAACCAGATGGCAGTTATAAGAGTCGATGGGCACGAAAGGAAAGCAGTGGTTTAGAAGGGAGTGATCTATGGTTGTAGGCTATCCCTGATGCTATTCACTCTGTACATTAATCAAGCAGTAAAGGAAACCAAAGGAAAATTATTAGTAGGAATTGAATGAAACTCCATGGAGAATAAATAAAAACTCTGAGGTTTGCTGATGACTTGTAATTCTGTCAGAGCAAACGACCTTGAAGAACAGCTGAGCGGAACGGACAGTGTCTTGAAAGGAGGATATAAGACGAACATCAAAAAAAGCAAAACGAGGATAATGGAATGTAGTAAAACTAAATCAGGTGATGCTGAGGCAATTAGATTACGAAATGAGACACTTGCTGTAGTGAATGAGTTTTGCTATTTGGAAAGCAAAATAACGCATGATGGTTGAAGTAGGGAGGATATAAAACGTAGACCGGCAATGGCAAGAAAAGCATTTCTGAAGAAGAGAAATAAGAAGAGAAATTTGTTAACATCGGGTATAGATTTAAGTGTCAGGAAGTCTTTTATGAAAGTATTTGTATGGAGTGTAGCCACGTATGAAGTGAAACACGGACGTTAACTAGATTACACAGGATGAGAATAGAAGCTTTCGAAATGTTGTGCTACAAAAGAATGCTGAAGGATAGATGGGTAGATCGAGTAACTAATGAGGAGGTATTCAATAGAATTGGGAAGAAGACGAATCTGCGGCACAGTTTGATTAAACGAAGGGATCGGTTGGTATGACATGTGCTGAGGCACCAAGGTATCACCAATTTAGTACGGGAGGGAAGCATTGAGGGTAAAAATCGTAGAGGGAGACGAGGGTATGAATACACCAAGTAGATTCAGAAGGATGTAGATTGCAGTACCTATTCGGGGATGAAGAGGCTTGCAGCAGGATAGAGTAGCATGGAGAGCTGCATCAAACCAGTCTCTGGGCTGAAGATCACAACAACAACGGAGACAAAAATTAATTAATGATGGGGGAACTGGAATTCGATAGTGGGAATAGGAAGAGAAGGAAAATCGGTAGTTGAATGTGAGTTGGTAAAAGATAGAAAGAGAGTGCCACCTGGTAGAATTTTGTACAGACCATAGTTAAATCATCGCTAACAGTTGGTTGAAGAACCAGGAAAGAAGGTTGTGTAGGTGGAAGAAGCCTGGAGACACTGGAATATTTCCGATTGATTATACAATGGTAAGACAAGGATTTCAGAAACAGATTCGAAAAGTAAAATATTTCGAGAGTCTGTAACCACAATATATTTGTTGCAAACTGTAAAATAAAACAGAGGAAAATACAATAAGGTAGAAATTTAAGGAGACGGAACGTTGATAAATTAATGAAGACAGGGATTGTTGAGAGGTTCAGAGCGAGTATTAGACAACAATTAACAAGATCAGGGCAAAGGAGTACAATTGAAGACGAATGGGTAGCGCTGAGAGATGAAATAGTGAATGCAGCAGAGCACCACATATGTAAAACGTCAAGACCTAGTATAAATCCTTGGGTAACACAGGAGAAATTGAATTTAACTCATGAAAGGATAAAATAAAAAAAAATGTGGTAACAGACGAAACTACAATCAAATGTATAATTCAGAGGATAAACAGGAAGTGCAAAATGGCTAAACAGGAGTGCCGAAAAAACAGGTGTAAGGATGTAGAAGCATATTTCACTAGAGGAAAAATAGATATCGTCTACAGGAAAATTAAAAAGCCCTTTGGGGAAAAGAGAGGCACTGTATGAATATCCAAAGCTCAGCTGGGAAACAAGTCCGAAGCAGTGAAGGGAAAGCTGGAAGGTGGAAGAAGCTTATAGAGCGTCTATACAGGGAATATTTATTTGAAAGCAATATTTATAGATGGAAAAGAACGTAGATGTAGGTGAGACGGGAGATATGATACTGCGAGAAGAATTTGACTGAAAGACCTAAATCGAAACAATATCCCTGGAGTAGACGACATCCATCAGCAGAGCTGCTGATAGCCATGGGAGATCCAGCCATGACAAATCTCTTCCATCAAGTGTGCCACATGTATGAGACAATCGAAACATTATCAGCCTCCAAGAAGAATATAACAATTCAAATTCCAGTTGGTAAAGGGGGAATATTAAGATGTATTAGTGTAATGAATTACAGCTGCAAAATTTTAAAGCTAATTCTTCACACTATGATGGAAGAACTGGTAGAAGCTGACCTCGGGGAAGATCATTTTGAATTCCAGAGAAATACAGGAACACGCGAAGCAATACTGACCCTATTATTTCCCTTAGAAGCTGGTTTAAGGAAATACAAACCTACCGTTATGGCGTTTGCAGATTTAGAGAGTATTTGACAGAGTTGACTGGGATACTCTCTGTGAAATTCTGAAGATAGTAACTGTATAATAGACAAACAAATAGACTTCTACAACTTGTACAGAGACCAGGCGGCAGTTGTACGAGTCTAAGGGTATGAAAAGGAGGCACTGGTTGAGAACGAAGTGAGACGGGTGTGTAACTTATCCCGAATGTTATTCTATCTCTACACTGAGCACGTAGTAACGAATACCAAACAAAGGTTTAGAGTAGGAATGAAAGTACAGGGACAAGAAATAAGACGTTCGAGGTTTGCCAATGAAACTGTAGTTCTGTCAGTGACAGTAAAAGACTTGTAACAGCAATTGGACAGGATGGACAGCGTTTTGAAAAGAGGATATGAAAACTGAGAAATCAAATCGAATGAAATCAGGCTATGCAGCTATGGAGCTAGATTAGAAAACGAGATACTTGAAGTAGTAGATGAGTTTAACTATCTGGGCTGCAAAATAGCTGATAACACCTGAAGTAGAGAGGATATGAAACGTAGTCTCGTTATGCCATGAAAAGTGTTTCTGAAGTTGAGATATAGATATAAATGTTAGGAAGTCTTACATGAAATTAGTTTTGTGGAGTGTAGCCATATATTGAAGTGATACACTCATGAAAACAGTTTAGACAAGAAGAGAATATAGACTCTTTAAATGTGGTGCTACGAAAGAATGTTGAAGATTAGATGGATAGATGACGCGGGTAATGAGGATATACTGACTAGAATTTGGGAGAAAAGAAATTTATGGCACAATCTGACAAGAAGAAAGTATCGGTTCAGAGGGATCACCAGTTTAATATTCGAGGGAAGTGTGTGTGTGTGTGTGTGTGTGTGTGTGTGTGTGTGTGTGTGTGTGTGGGAGGGAGATGTAAAGGAATTATATAAAATTTTGTTATGAATATATGGACAACTACCAGAGATTAATGCGTAAAGCATTTGTTGAACAAAAGATGTTTTACGCTCTTCGTTTTTTAGTTTTAGAATAAGTTACCTTCGTTGTTATCCTGTCCTAGTGTTAAGACGTGTTGTGCCATTTCTTACTGATACAATTGGGTTAAATAATGAAAGTGATTTTTGAAGCAGAGCGATTTCGACTTTTGTGATACCATTGGTCCCAGATCCTGAAATTCTGGAAAATTATTTTAATTTTATATAGAGAAGTCAGATAGAGGCGACGATTTTCACGGCGACACTGCTCAATAGAGGTACGTGAATGTGTTCATCCTTTTTCCCTTCGTGGCCCCAACCGTCAATTTCAAAATATTTGCCGCGACATTCAGAACCTGCAGGCTTTCAGTTCATTTAATTTCGAAGTCCACGCATTTACGTTCTAAGATGAATAACTGCATTTAACTGTAATTTTTTTATCCAGGCCACGGGCGATGAATACACTCAAAATGTACGTGCATCTATCCCGTTCGTATGTTCGCATACATTTGAGTGTCTACAAGCGTAACTATATTTCCTACAGAGTATTAACGTTTTTTTTCGCGAATGTACGTGCCCTCTTATTTGATGTAGGCAGTGGGCCGTATTCTTTAATAACATTATTTGTAATATTCCACAATTGATCTTTGCCTGTAGCGCAACAGCGCTTCACGCGAAATATTTATTACGCGACATCCACAATAACTTTTATTTCAAAATTTCGACGAGCGACTGAATAAAGAATTTTCTAACAACTACAATAGCAAAAAATGGCTCTGAGCACTATGGGACTTAACGTCTGAGGTCATCACTCCCCTGAAACTTAGATCTACTTAAGTAACCTAAGTACATCACACACAGCCATGCCCGAGCCAGGACTCGAACCTGCGGCCATATACCGGTCACGCAGTTCCAGACTGTACCGCCTAGAACCGCTCGGCCACCACGGTTGGCCAACAATAGCAAAACATAATAATATTGGAGGACGCGTTACAAATGATGACCGAGTGCCATGACGTTTGTCAATTTTTAAAAAAATTTTGTACATATTTTAAGTGGAAATATTTAAGTAATTTTTCCCATCCATTATTGCAACTATAACCAATTGTTTCTGTTACATGTTACGCTAACTGTGTATAAGATCACCAAATTTACTAATGAAATCATCCCATAAAATTCATATACGCCCATAAAATAAAAATTTTGAAAAAAATGAGGAACTTCTGGAATATCAAATTTTTAACTGACTACTAAGAAAACTGCCTGCAAAAGAAAATACGTAGGCCTAAGGTAAGTGCAACAGCACTACTACGCTTTTAGCTCACCGTAAATGAGGGACTGAATAGCATTTTTCCTATACCCACAGTGTAGCATGCCTTTTTTTTCCAAATTTGATTTTTTTTAAAATGATTTGTAGATTGCTGTTAGTAAAAGATACGTGAATGCGTCACAATATGGCTGATCATTTTCATTGATTGCTCGCCTAAAAGTCATTTATCAGTCTACTGTTTTACTAGACACATATTTTACTACGTTAAATTACTCAAAAGAGCGCGACGTCATCTGTGATTTGTTTACGTGCAGTACTAGCCGCAATAGTAGTAACGTTCGGCTGCACGCTGGCTTACGATTACATACAGCTATGGTGAAATTAAGGTCACAAACCAAAACGATGGATAATTTGTCAGATGAGAAATCAGTTGCTCAACCTATACCTGACATAGAGATAGAACACATTTAAGATACAGATACCGCAGTCGCAGCGACTAGTGGTACTCAGTCGCAAGCGACAGACGAAAATATATCAGCTCTAGAAACTGTTCCGGATTCCGCAGATGTACCAGGTCCCGCAGAGCCAGGCATTATGCAGATGTTAAGAACAATAACAACACAGATAGGGAACGTAACAGTCTAAATGAATACACAGATAGAAAATGTCATAGCATAGGTAGGGAATGTAACAGCCCAAACGAGTGCATAGGCCGAAAATGTCACAACGCAGACAGAAAATGTCACAGCACAGATAAGAAATGTAACAGACCAAATGAACAAGCTAGGCAGTGATGTAAAACCCCTTACTGAGATGCACAATAACCTGACGACACAACTGACACAAATAAAAAGAGAGGTAGCGGACCAGGTAATAGAAGTGGTGCGTGAAGGTCTAAACTGTATGAATCGGGATATTGATAATTTGGAAACCACAGTTATGGATGTGCCAAATCAGATAAGTAAGTTAACTGAAAATTTCAATGCCATGAGTGTACAGCAAACCGAGCTAAATACATAAATGCAGGAAGCTGTGAAATCAAGTTGAGGACTTGACAAAACAGCAGAAACAGCAATTCGCGCACTTTTTAGAAGAAAAAGACACACACATAAACCGTACTCTAGAAACAGAGCTACAAAAAGCAATTAGTTACACAATGGAGCAAGTATACACCACACAAAACACATCTCTAGTTAAACTGCAAACTGACATAGGCCAGATACAGAAAACTTTGAGACAGGACTTATAATGTTGGCAGAATCAAATAGTCGAACAACAGGAAACTTGGTACAATGAAAGAACGAAATCAACACGCAGCAGAAGAACTTGACAACATACCCACATGTAAAAGCGATAGAGCGGTCAGTGAATATCCTACCCCGAATGTACATGTGGATTCACCAAACTATGAGGTTGTGGCGTTCGCTGTTTTATTCAGTGGTTTGATATTTAACTAATTTGTAAATGAAAATGATAATCTTATTTTATTACATTGAATAATTACTAAATAATTTTTCTCCTGGCTAAAGATTTGGTCAAGTTGCGAAAGAACTCCAAGATAACGTCATGTTAAAGTATTGTCTGTAAGTTGTGTAAGTGTCACTAAATCACAGTTCATACAACAGATTCTATACAACTATTGATTATGATGGAAATAGTTATCTTCACCAAAATGATCATTAAAACTACCGAATATCAGCCGCGCACAACACTGACGTATGTTACCTGAAACAATATCTTCGCAACTCGTGCGTAACTAATTTCGGCTCCATACATCAGCTAGAAAAGTTTCTTATAAGGATCGTGCTATGAGCACTGTTTTTAAAGGACCAATCTGATAGGAATCATTTTCAAAAAATGAGTTCGGGACAACCGGTGCAGATTTATTTTTACACATATGTATTACGTTCGGCATTTATGTCTGCAGAGTTGCGTAATTTGAATTTGCCGCTGAGATAATTGTTAAGATGGCGGCAGACAATTGATAGAGACTTTCTATCGTTAGACCAAATAAGAAAGTATTTGAAATGCTTTCATATTGTGCACTATTTAGACTTCATCAAGCAGACATTTGATTTGTTTCTAAAGAAAACACAGACAAAAACGCGATACAAATCGCTATCATCAATTGCTGCGCTCCTTGCAGCGGAAAGAAATAATTAACACAGATAATGCTTACTGAGAGAGGAATTAAAGATACCAATAATTATTCACTCAAATTTTTAATAATAATAATCTCTATTCTCAAGTAATAATTAACAAATAATTACAATTTCTTAACAGACCTCAGTTTGATACGAGTCCGCAACCAACAAAAGCCAACCAACAAAAGGTAAAAACAAAGGATGACAAACGCAGATCATAAAAGGAATTTACAATTATCATTGTCTTTGTGTGATACACATCGATATGTCCAATTACATCATAGAATATTATATAAATATTTAATATTTATCATCGTTTTCACTATTATTTCGTATGTCGAATAGATAATGTTTATAACTGTAACAGGCATAACTTCCTCTCGTCGCTCTGTAGCTAATATTTATCTCGTGGATGTTACAATATAGTTTGGTGAATCCACATCTACATTCGGGGTAGGATATTCACTGCAAACTGACATAGGCCAGATACAGAAAACTTTGAGACAGAATTTATAATGTTGGCAGCATCAAATAGTCGAACAAAAGGACACTTGGTACAATGAGAGAACGAAATCAACACGCAGCAGAAGAACTTGCCATCATACCCACATGTAAAAGCAATAGATCGGTCAGTGAAAATCCTACCCCGAATGTACATGTGGATTCACCAAACTATGAGGTTTAGGGTAACCAACGACACCGAGACGAAAGAAGGAAGCAGCATATAGCTGAACCCACTTTGTCATCAGTTTGGCTAGAAAAGAGTCTTCTAAAACACCGTGAATTCCAAGTGTTTATCCCGGAAAAAAATCCGAGCATCCGGTAATTTTTAAAAAGTCATTCAAAAATGTATTGCCTAAAACGTGGTCGGAACGGCAAAAGATACAATATGTCACGGGTTATATCCAAGGCAATGGAGCGTGTAAGTAGGCTGTTTAGGTTTTTTTATTGGTAACGCCACCTCTGTATGAAAATCACTGGCTGTGCTGTGTGCAGTCTGTGGCTAGTTTGCATTGTTGTCTGCCATTGTAGTGTTGGGCAGCGGCAGCTGGATGTGAACAGCGCGTAGCGTTGCGCAGTTGGAGGTGAGCCACCAGCAGTGGTGGATGTGGGGAGAGAGATGGCGGAGTTTTGAAATTTGTCATGAACTGCTATATTTATATATGATGATATCAAGCTAAATACATTGTTTGTTCTCTATTAATATCTTTCATTTGCTAACTATCCCTATCAGTAGTTAGTGCCTTCCATTGTTTGAATCTTTTATTTAGCTGGCAGTAGTGGCGCTCGCTGTATTGCAGTAGCTTGAGCAGCGAAGATTTTTGTGAGGTAAGTGATTTGTGAAAGGTATAGTTTAATGTTAGTCAGGGCCATTCTTTTGTAGGGAATTTTGAAAGTCAGATTGCGTTGCGCTAACAAAATATTGTGTGTCAGTTTAAGCACAGTCACGTATAATTGATCAAAGGGGCAGTTTCATATGTCGACCCTTAGCCGAGGATACCTCAGTGGAATCTTCTGATTTTTTTTTTTTCTTGTAGTTTGTGTAATTGGTGTAGCTATTGTTTATTGGTAGCGCGTAATCATAGAGAGAATTTCCTTTGTAGTTGTAGTTTCTCATTGTTGTACAGTAAAACAGTTGTGGCATGCATGTAGATTTGCACCAAGTATTTCGCAGCTGCGCTGGCAATTAAGTAGACATTATTTCCGTTGCTATGTTATTTTATTTTGCTCTTCAAATTGTGCTTTTCTGTGTTATCGTGTGAAATATTGTGACAATTATGGCGTGTGAAAAACGTAATACTAGGCTCCAAAGTAAACTGAGAAATGACAGTGAAGACGAAGGCAGTGTGTTAGCGCCGCAGAGTAATGAATTAACTAATGTTCAAAGTAGTAATTTGGTATTTGTGCATAGGGAAATGGAGCGGGCGGCAAACAATGGTGTAGGCAGTGAAACAGTTAGTGAACAGGGAAGCATTATCGATCGATCGCTCGGCAACAGCTCGCCTCAGGAATCCGAAATGACAGGACACAATTTTGCAAATACTGTAGATTCAGGTTTTGCGTCCTCACCGTTTGCTCAAGTAAGTCAAGACACATTTTCTGCTTGTCAAAATGTGAATGTTGCCGGTGCAAATGCACTGCCGAAAAGCGTAGAGGAACAGATTCCAGACACTAATGCATTGTTATTACAATTAATATAACAAATGGGACAAACACAGCAAAAGCTTCAAAAGTTAGACACAATGGAACAAAATCTTAAAAAGTTAGACGCAATGGAACAAAATCTTCAAAAGTTAGACACCACACTTGAACAAACACGTGAAGATTTAGCTACTGAGTTACATAACATTGAATCGAAATGTAAAAAGTCTGTAATGACGTAAAAACAAAAATTTGTGAGCATTTTGAACCTATTTTTTCGCGGCATGAAAATGCATTACAGAATCACGAAGCAGCCATAAAAGAACTCATGAAAATCATGAGACCTTGTGGGCTAAAATTGACTCAGTTGCATCTACCGATTCGGTTACGCAACTTGCAATAACTCAGGAAAACTTAAAGGACACAGTAGATTCGATTTCAACACAAATGGACACTCTGAAACTTGGTTCAGAAAAACACACTGAGGAAATGTGTTCACTATCGGAGAAAGTAGCCGAACTTTCGGATCAGGTCACTAACTTATCTACAAAGGTAGATGATGATCTGAATGACACAAGACCTGTAGCCTTCACTGACACAGAAGAGTATGAACAAATTAGAAAATTCAAACAGAATCAAAATCAAATCAATACACAGTACAAAAGAGAAATCCGGGAAGTACAAGATCAGCTGACACAGGTAATACAAGAATTACGTATTTCAGAGGATACTCGCGCCCCAATACGGGAAGAGGGACACAGAAATACGGAACAGCCACAAAATAATAACACAGGGCATTTCGGAAGTTATGAAAGAAATTGGCAATGTGCACCGAATTTTGATATGGAACGGTTACACGACCTAACAATGACCGATATGCGACTCGCCGACATGATGATTTTGACTATAAGCTGTTCATTACTACACGTAAATTCAAAACATTTAAGAATTCTGGCAACGACATTCATCCACAAGCATGGCTCCATCAATTCTCTCATTGTTTTCCTCCCAACTGGTCATTGGAGCACAGATTAGAATTTATGTGTGGCTACTTAGAGAATGAACAAGCTGTAAGAATGCGATCGGTCATTCACGATTGCCACAGTGAAGGAGAATTTTACCATGCCTTCCTCTCAGCATATTGGTCTCAAGCCACACAAGACCGAGCAAAACATGGTATCATAATGATGAAACATTTCGAACAATCTGAATTCTCCAGTCTTGTGAAATATTTTGAAGACATGTTGCACAAGAATCAGTACCTGTCAAACCCATACAGCCCCTCAGAACTCATCCGCATTTGCTTAATCAAATTACCTGAACATTTACGACATATTATTTTGGCAGGACGTTGCAAAGACGACATTGAAGCTTTTCAGGGACTGTTACAAGAACTGGAAAGTGACACTGACAATCGCGGAACGCAGGAGCACAACAATTACAGGTCACATCAGTCGCAATTCCGCGATGAAAGAAATAATAACTGGACGCGACAAGGCTATTCTCACAACAGAAATCCTGACCGAAACAGACACCACCCGTATTACAACCGTTGGCAGAGTAGTAATAATTACAGGGAAAGATCACCTCTCCGCGGTAGTGACTATCACAGAGACAATCAGAGAAACAGACAATTTGGGAACCAAAATAATTATTATCAAGGGAGACAGAATAACTTTAGACGCAACGGTCCAGCGCGCAGTTACGATTCAGGGAGAAATTCTCCACCACTTAACCGACAAGAAAGAAACTGCAGGAACTACCGACATGACGACAGACGATGTGATCGTAACGACAGACCTGAATTGCATCAGAACTGGCGGGATTTAAACAGGGCAGGGCCCTCTCGTCACGGTGAATTTGTAGAAGTTAGGTCTCCAAACCCCAATAACGACGCGCGCCAACAAAGACACAATAGGCAATGACTCATACCACTGGCAGCCACAAAAAGTACTTATGAAACTGACGACGCAGCTGCCGTAGCTAGTAATTACGTAAAAATGGAAGACATTAGGGACATCTTACTCCAGGAACACGACATAAAACATAACAATATTGCATATCCTGTGATTCACATTACAGTAAATGACGTAAAATTTACGGCAGTACTTGACTCTGGCAGTCCCATCTCAGTAATTAGTGAAACAGCCTTTAGCAAATGCAACAAATCGAACGATTGTCCCACACTTCCGTTATGTAAGATTAAATTACTAGGTGCAATCTTTGGAAAAAGTGTAGATGTACACCAACAAACCAACTTAGAATTCTATTGTCAAAGCCACAGCTTCTCTATGAGCTTTCTCATTGTTCCATTATTGTCGACGGAAATTATATTGGGAGTAGACTTTTTGAATGAATACAAAGCAATCTTAAACTTTCACGATGCTGAAATAGGTTTAGAGAAAGAAGGTAAGTCAATAGCTTTGAAATTTGAAGATTGGCTCTCAAACAATGACGAGGAAATTAATCGGCTTTACCTCCTGTTAGACAACAGTTCGGACTTTTCTACGGAACTAGACACTAACAATCACTCTGCAAGTACTGACAGGGATGATATCGACGGCGCATTTGACACTAATAAGTTAATTCAGAATAAAATTCAAACAATTGAGAATTATAATGACACTGATAGGCAGGACCTTTTTGAGATTTTACAAGCACATTCCACAGTTTTTACTCATAAAACAGGAACAATCAAGGGATTTCAATACCAATTTCGTGTTCGTGAGCATACTAAATTTTGTGTTAGACCATATGTAATTCCAGCACATTATAGGGACCGTGTTAGAACAGAAATACAATCTATGCTTGACGAGGGCATTATTGAGCCTGCAGTAAGCTCATACAACAATCCACTACATGTTGTCGAGAAGAAAAATGGATCGATCAGGCTTGTCTTAGATTCGAGACAAATCAATACGATCATTGTTCCTGAAACAGACAGGCCGCAAACGTTGGAAGAACTTCTTCAAAATTTTAATGGTGTAAAAGTGTTGTCTTCCATTGATCTGAGATCCAGCTTTTATCAGATCGAACTTCATCCAGAATGTAGAAAATACACAGCTTTCCTTTGTTTCGGCGTTTGTTATCAGTTTCGGAAACTTCCCTTTGGTTTGAACATTTCTTCAGCAGCATTCATTCGCGGGCTAAATTTCATATTACCTGAGTTCTTAAAACGTCACATCACCTTATATGTGGACGATATTCTAATAGCAGAAGCTTCATGGGAACTACATAATCGCATCCTCAACAGTTTGTTACGTATTTTTGCAGAATCTGGAATTACAGTTAACTTGGAAAAGTCTGAATTCGGTAGGTCAAAGGTGAGGTTTTTGGGACATATTATTTCTTCTGAAGGCATTCAGCCGGATCCTGAAAAGTTAGAAGCAATCAGAGCCATTCCAGTTCCATCCACAAAAAGACAAGTCCGCAGTTTTCTAGGTCTCGTAAATTTTTACCGTCGTTTTCTGAATATGCAAATTCTTGTCACACCAAAACTTTGTTCTCTCACTGGAAAAAATACTATTTGGAACTGGGACGAACAAGCGCAGCTGGAATTCAATTCTTTGAAAGAAGCGTTACTTCACGCGCCAATCTTAGCTCATCCAGATCTGTCACAAGATTTCTGCCTTAGCACGAATTCTTCTAAAGTCGGTCTTGGTGCCCATTTATTTCAAGAAGCCATAGAAAATGACACTACCGTTCAGAAAACCATTGCTTTTGCTAGCCGAGTGCTAACAAAATCTGAAAAAAATTATTCCGTTACTGAATTAGAAGCTTTAGCTATCGTTTGGGCATTTAACAAATTCCGTTTCTTTCTTTCTGGTAAGCACGTAAAAGTATACAGTGATCATCGTGCATTACAATTTCTTATGTCTTCAAAATTAAATCATGACAGGTTAAAACGTTGGGCATTGTTTCTTCAAGAATTCCGCTTCACAATAGTCTACATTCCCGGCAAGGAGAACATTGTTGCGGACGCACTGTCACGCGCACCGGCTGGGCTTGAGAAAAGTACCACAGAAGGCAACCTCGAGAAAAATTTCAGTATTCTTTACATTCAGAAAGTCGCCTTTGAAAACTTCATCACCACATCTTTAAAGGACATTGCTCATGAACAAGATAAAGATCCGATTTGGAAAGACATCAAGAGCAAATGGCATGAAAAGACACACACACAGATTCGGCATTATTATCTGGTTAGAAACAACATACTGTTCAAACGCTGCACTGTTGATGACAAGCTATGGGTACTTTGCATTCCAGACGATTTTGTTAATAAGCTCATTTGGTACATTCATTTCAGCTACGCACATTTTGGTCCACGAAAATGTTATCATATTCTTCGAACGACTTGTTATTTTAACAATATGGAAAAGAGAATTCGAAGAGTCTTGTCTATTTGTAAACTTTGTCAAAAAGCGAAACCATCTACTATCTCACATCGTGCTCCGTTATTTCCTATTATTCCCTCTAAATTAAAAGAATTTGCGGCTGTTGATCTCTTGGGACCGCTTGTCAGAACATCTAATGGATTTTCGTACGTTCTAGTCGCTGTTGAACTTAGTTCAAAATTTGTTTCTTTCACTCCGTTACGTAAAGCCACTGGACGATCTGTATCCAACGCCTTTGTTAAAAATTTCTTACGTGAAGTTGGCCACGTTGCTAAAGTCATTTCAGATAACGGACCACAATTTAGATCTGCTGTTTGGTCACGCACGCTTCGGAATCATAAAATCAAACCTGCTTTTATTTCATTGTACTCACCACATTGTAACCTGTCTGAACGGATTATGAAAGAAATCAATAAGCTTTGCAGACTTTATTGTCACAGAAAGCATCAGCATTGGGACAGATATCTACAATTATTTCAAAATGTGCTGAATGAAATGCCTCATGATTCCACTGCTTTACCACCTACTCTTGTACTGAAGAATGAAGAACCACCGAACAGAATCAGAGAGCTTGTACCTTTCCCGAATACACGTAAACTTCGACACAAAGACATAATTGATTTGGCTCTTAAAAATATAAAATCTGCAACAGACAAAAGGAGAGAACTACACGGTAAAGCAAATGCAAAGAAATTATATATTGGTCAGAAAGTTCTCATTAAAGCTCATTCATTGTCACATAAGAAGAAACACTTGAGTCACAAATTCTTTCTAGTTTACAATGGACCTTACAGAATCCGACATATACCACATGACAATTGCGTTGAAGTTGAAACTCTGCGTACTTGGAAGAGTAAAGGTTTACACCACATTTCACATGTAAAACCGTTTATTGAAAGATAATCTGCTTTTTAACTTTGTCTTTGCCATATAACTTTTCCCTTTACATTACTAGTATGCTGTGTTAGACTTAAGAAACTGCTAACATACAACAATGTTTGAAGTTAAATATCCAGTCTAGAACCTAGGGAACATTTTTAAACAGAAATTACGAATGCATTGTTATAGTGAACAGGCGACACAGTGTTGTATTTGTACATTCTTGCTTGTTAGTTGCACGATTACGTAACGACTATCAGGCTTACATACTTAGAACATTTACCAGTACTGCTAATGAGATTTTAATGCAACATTTTGGTTTATTTGAAAATACATTCTGAATTTAAAGTGCTTTCTGAGAGATACCAGATGACACAGAGGTTAGTTTATGTGACAGCTACACGATTTTTATCACGACGCTACTAATGAGTGACAATTTACAATGTTGCTTTTGCGGTGTATCTGTTTTATATCTGCACAGTTTTCTGAATTCTTCTGGAAAGAAAAACATGTTTTAGTAGTAACTTTTGTGGTATAGCAACAATGAGACAGCCTTTTTCATGGCACAACAATACGTTACTGTACAGTACTTTCTTCATCACGCCAATAAGCATAATAACTACGATATCTATACGCAAAGCATTTCACTTTTGTTTATCATGAGGTAAGTACATTGACTTCTGCAGAACTTAGCTTTCGGAGGACGATAACTACGACACTTCCACAGAGATTATCTTACAACAAGATGCACATTTAGCGCTACAGGACACGCATTTCAGTGATTAATGTTGTACTTAAAACATTTATTTTTAAAGATTTTTGAATTACAAAGAAAGTTTTCCGTGATACATTTCATTCCATTGTTGTAATCTGTAACACCTGAGGGTATAATTACATTAATCCTCAGGGGGGTATACGCCTACTTTGTGTACCATGTGTGTGGCAACCACAAGGAACCCTAGCTAATATGGTATTTGCTTATACAACTTTACACATCGATACCATATTTCTCTAACACACAAATTACACAGCTATCTGATCATGTAACTGAGAGATAAACTTTTTTTATTACATCAGTGACATATGTTTACGCAATTACAGAGTTGGATTACTTCACACTTACGAAATTGTATTTTGTCTGTACTGTGTGATCTGTTCATATTTTTTCAGAATCATTGTGATACTATGAGAGCTTTGAATGATGTATTTGGTATGAGATCATGATTTTTAAAGTACGTTTGAGGCAGCTGACACTTTTGACATGAGCAGAGAATTTTTTTAGGCTTAGAAATTATTGGAGGAAGTTACGACGATTTTGAGATTAGACTGAAGTGTTATGATGTTATTATTACGACGATGATGTGTATTATGTTGTTGAGGAATGTTTATTATGCTACGTATTTCTCATGATGAAATATTGAAGAAGTGTCGACGAATATGTATATGTATAGTGAGGTAAGGAATAATGATTAGTGTTTAGGGACTCTGATTTATGAAAAGGATGTTGGAAACCAAGAAACGTACTTTAAGAGTTATGAAGTGTGTGTGTATATGCGTGAATGTATTACAATGCAGACGAAAATTTTTTTGGACACTGTTATATCAATAGCATTTTGTTTCTACAGATTTGTAACGCAAATTCTTGACCTGTGAAATATTTTTATGTGAGACTGTCACTGTAGCGGAAACTGCTGTCGTAAAAATTTCCGTAAGAAAGTTAAGTGACCACCTGCACGTAATGCGTCGCGGGCACCCACCTGGCTGACAGCCGCCCGAAAAAAAAAAGCCATTAGCCTTTCAGCGGATCAGGTAGAAAAAAAAAAAAAGGGGGAGGCCATTATCCTCGCTATTGACGTTCCTTTGTAGAAAGCATCGCAAAAACGACACGGTCGAACTTGGGAGCTCTTAATTTATGATATTTACTGAATTGCTTATGAATTGATGGGAAATATTCTTACATCTGCAAACCTGATAATGACAAGTGTCTTTCTACGAGAGTTGAGAGCTACTGACTTACGAAAAGCCACATAGCTATTGAATGATGTTTTTATGTTTTGGTTTGCGTAATTTCTTATTTCATTTGACATCTGTTTTCCAGCTGTGTTGCAGCATTGGTTTCATAAAATAAAATTAAATGCATTTGCTAATGTGAACACTTTCTGTCAACAGATCTATTAAATAATAATTTTGTGATCCACATTCTTCAAAGAAGGAGCACTTGGAAAGGAAAGAACAATAAGAGGAGACTAGTAACAGTAACTGCATACATAATATTCTTTTCAAGTACATGGTAATATTTCTTTTACAATAAGATGTTGTGGTGCACCACTTTAATTACATAGACATTAAGATGTGATCATACATTTCCCTTATCTGCATTGTTGTTTTTACTGTAATATTTTTTCTGCTTGAGCTATGTCATGTTTAGATATAAGCTGCTGTTTGCCAGGCATAGTGCTACTGAACTTTAATTTGTGTTACTCTGCTAAGCCAGATTAATTTTTTTGTTGCTGCACATTGGCTCATATTAGTTGTAATGTTGCATTGCTTGGTAATTTAGATTTACTGTAGCTTGCTTTGCAATTTTCCAATTTTTTGGTCATTGCTGTTTGTGTTACTTATTTTGTGCTGCTGCATTGCCTCGTCCCTTAGTTTAGCATCTGAGCTCAGTAGATTTAAGATAGCTTAAGAGGGAGTAGACTATATAAGAAACTGACTATGGAGAATAGGTAAAGAATGCATTGAGAAGTTATACAAAAAAAAGTATAGAAAACAGGTTTAGGTAGGATTTTCTTGGAAATAAATGTTGAGGTGAGAAATGTGTGACCATATAAATACAGAAAGCATGCTTCGACAGAATTTTTTTGGTGGAAACAAAGGATGAAATAAGAGGAAAGATATATGAAGTTTTGGGTTGGACTGCAGTACCAAATGTTACACTGAAAACGAACCCTATCCTTTCCCATTGGTGTTATCCCACTATATGTTTGTGTACCCTTGTGTATTTGTTTTCTTCCTGTCTCTGTGTAGTTTCATAGAATTTTTTCTTCTTTTAATATTAAGCGACATTCACTATGATGAGGAATACTGTTATCCTCGAATATAATTGGAATTAATAATATGTTATTTACTTTGTAAAGATGTTAGATATTATTAATTCTGTTCTGTTTAATGCTCATGTGTGAAGTTGATGTTTCGAAAGTTACTCTGATCTTTTATGTATGTACTCATGTCATAATTCCTGTAACACTGATGTATATGTTATTTCGATTCTTTTGTAAAGCCCATATTACTACAAATGTTATCTGTACTATTATGTTCTTTAATGATGTATTTGTACCTTTGTAATTGTATTCTTATGTTATTAAATTGTAATTGTCACCAGTTCATGATATTATTAACTTGTTAGTTACATTTCACTGCACACGTTTCTGTTGGTCATAGTATATGGACAATATGTGAGAAGTAGGGACTGTTAGTGTTTGCACGTGTGTTAATAACTCAGCAAGGGACTGGATAACAGCATTGCTGGTTCTAAGGACAATTCCAAAAACTTTGTGAGTGCACAAGTGGTGGTTATGGACTTGCTATATTATCCGCAAGACTCTTCAATGGTGATTGTGCACCTGCACAGTCACAACAGATGGCTGCTGGCTATCTCTACAAGGACTACAGTGGGTCTGCATCTTTGATGACTCACCAGTACAAGGACTACAGTGGGTCTACATCTTTGATGATCCATCAATACCATTATTTCTACAAGGACTGCAGTGGGTCTGCACCTCTGGTGGCCCACCAATACCACAATCTCTACAAGGACTATAGTGGGTCTGTTCTGTGATGACCTACCTGCCAATATTCTTCAAAACGTCGAATGACTTTGCTGTGGGTTTGCTATGTTGTGGCCCATTACCTGTCTGCATGTCAAGAGTCAGCACTGTCTTTCCGTTGGAAGGGCAACACTACTTCTTCAAGACTGCATGGAAATCCACTACTTCTATGTGCATTTCCTTTTACTGCTCAGACTTTGAGAAAAACTCTGCATTTTTCCTGTGATGAACAATGTGGACTGTCTTTATGGACTGTGAGAAATTTTTAGCTTTTGACCAACATTGTATCAATAAGTGTGTGCATTTGATTTCTTTATTATTGTAATTATGAATTTTTTTTTTCAAATCTGTATTGGCCACTGCCCAATCCAATTTGTAAAAATTTTTGTGGGGAGCATGGGGGCTATGTAAGTAGGCTGTTTAGGTTTTTTTATTGGTAACGCCACCTCTGTATGAAAATCACTGGCTGTGCTGTGTGCAGTCTGTGGCTAGTTCGCATTGGTGTCTGCCATTGTAGTGTTGGGCAGCGGCAGCTGGATGTGAACAGCGCGTAGCGTTGCGCAGTTGGAGGTGAGCCGCCAGCAGTGGTGGATGTGGGGAGAGAGATGGCGGAGTTTTGAAATTTGTCATGAACTGCTATATTTATATATGATGATATCAAGGTAAATACATTGTTTGTTCTCTATTAATATCTTTCATTTGCTAACTATCCCTATCAGTAGTTAGTGCCTTCCATAGTTTGAATCTTTTATTTAGCTGGCAGTAGTGGCGCTCGCTGTATTGCAGTAGCTTGAGCAGCGAAGATTTTTGTGAGGTAAGTGATTTGTGAAAGGTATAGTTTAATGTTAGTCAGGGCCATTCTTTTGTAGGGAATTTTGAAAGTCAGATTGCGTTGCGCTAACAAAATATTGTGTGTCAGTTTAAGCACAGTCACGTATAATTGATCAAAGGGGATGTTTCAAGCGTTATGGGCGATGGAAATGTCAGAAACTTAACAGACATTAGAACAGTTTGAAAACGCGTTTCTTTCAAAGTATTGGCCACATGGCGTGCAAGAGAGATTAAGAAAAGCCTTATTCAACCCTGAACAATGTAATGCAAAATTTGGATCACTCCAAAAGTATTTTGAGAAATATTTAAATAAAACAAGATTTTCGGATGAGCCAGTGACACACACGGACGCCCTACGCATTCTGAGAGCTAAACTACCGCTAAATATTCGGGAAAAGCTAGTACAAGTACCCGAAAACAATTTAGAGTTTTTTCTGTCTTGGACTCTATTCATTTAATTAATGAAGACTCAAGACAAAGCCGCACCAATCAAAATAATTTCCGTAGCAGCAGCGGTGGCAGCCAGCGTCCGCAGCGCCAGCCGCAATACGGCGTCAACCAATGTAGCGTGCGCGGCTGAGTCGCGACCGGCTTTTGTCGATTTCGCCGCAGCACCGCATATGCCTGGCCCGAATTCAGGAGGCAATTTCAGTAACAACTATAATCAAAATTTTATTCCAGGATTTAAAAGAAAAAGAAAAAATGGGGGCAGAAACTACTCTGGTTATTCCGGTAACCGATAGCGAAACTGGAATAGGAACGATAACGGAAATCAGTGGGGTAACGCTCACAGTGATCTTCACCCTCAATGTAGCAACAACACGGGTAACCCACGAAATGTGCAGTGGCAGTAACCGATTAGCAATCAACGCTATCAGTCTCAAGCTCAAAGTTACATTACGCCTGTAAACTCAGGGCAAAATCATGATCGCAATGTGCAATGAAGTAAATAACACGTCGGGGCTGATTATTATAGATGTGACGAACGAAACACCTACAAACAGTAGTAATGGGATGTGAAACTAAACGTGGCCTCATTATGCTCCCCATTGTTGACCATGGATAGCCGTGGGCACACAGAGACTTGAGAAAATTCCACCACGTTTAAGTATTACACTTTGTATCTATCTATGCACACGAGTGAAATAAGTAAACTATGGTAAAAAAGAAGAAATACGATTAGGTTAAAGTAGGTATATATTGCTATGCAGCTACGTGAATCACAGCATTTCACTACTTCTGTTTACATTTGTCAGTGATCGTGGATTCAGTGCACAAGCATGCTAGGACATACGCGACAATTGATGACTAGCAATGTTAACATAGAATTTACTTGGAAGGTTGACTGAATAGTTTCTGATCACAGTGGTATTTTAGTTTGAAGTTTATGTACAAAGGATTCTGAAACGAACAATTAGCACAGACCTCAGAACAAAGTAGATGTAAGGTTTTTTTTGTCACTTGTGTTTCAAGATTATAAGGTACAGGGTAAGTTACAGAAAATATTGGACTCCCTAAGGTACATAAGTATACGGTCAAGCAAGTACATTCCATGTTGCAGAGAGAATTTTTTTTTTTTTTTTTGACGTGCCCACACCACTAGGTTTTATTTATGAATATGTCGAGCAAAACGATATTAAATTTTTTTACGGTCCGATGATATGTTTTCTGGCTGCTAATGAAAGTTTAGCGTGTTAGACACCATACGCACGACAACCTGATCTACGTAAAGTGCATCCAAAGATAGAGTTTAGGAATAAAAAAAAAAACTAGTGTGATCTTACTGAAATAAAAATAATTTTTCAACTTTATACACACGTTTGAGTGCTGAGGTACGATTTGTAAACATGATATGAGACATACTTAATACCGTCTCTTCTACAATAAAGTAAAAGAAATATGTACGAGGTAAGTTACAGAAAACTGACGGGCAGAGAAATTGAACAATGCCGAAACAACCTTAATTCTTTGCAGGCGTCGTTCATCGAGATGCTACGAGACTTCAATCGGCGAAGAGAAGCAACTATATTACTCTTACGTCACTACGACTTACGATCTACGTTACAGAATATTACCAAGATCACTTAGAAGTACACTACTTGACACTCAGTAACACCAGAAATTTTTAATATTAGGCCTTATCTTCGGCATGAGAGTAGCAAGAATTTACGCTGACTTTAGAGCAATGTATGCACTGATTTTATCTTATGTTTACAATATTTTGTCCAATCCGAGTAGGAATCGTTTTGTGAAGAATTACAGTAAGGATGGACTTTGGTTCCTTTTCGATACATACATATATATATATATATATATATATATATATATATATATATATATATATATATATATATATATATATATATTATATATAATGTACACATGCCAGTGATACAATGATGCAAACACGTAAACATGAACAAACACAGACACAGACTCAGAAAGCAGTATAGCGTATAGCGACCAAGCTTCATTATCAATCTGTTGTTCGTACTGCCTAACATTTTAATTTTTCTGTTTTAGTATGAATTTTAGTAAAGTGATTTATTTATTTATGTGCTTTTTATTTCTTTTAACTTGTCTTTTATGTGTACCATGCGTTGTTACGATCTTGGGTGACGTAAAGATGAAATTCTTCCCACCACAGTAACTCGCGGGTAGTAAATGAACAGATTTTGCCTCATTTGGAGACTACTTCTATAAGCACTTTTTGTGCATTCATTTTTTGTAGTGTCATTTCACTGTGTAAGTGCATCTATAGCACGATCCTAAGTTAATAAGTGATGTTGTTCTAGAAAACGTGTTCTCTTATGGCCTTGAGATGTCAGATAGTATCGCGATTGCGAACTGTAGTACTAGAGGCACATATGTTCTGTGAACACATTCACCTACCAACTTTTATAATGAAATATTTTGAGCAATATGTACCCCGATAAAGTTTTGAAAGAGAATATAGGAGCAAATAACGATCGTGAGCATAAACTACTAAGTACCAGCCAGTGGTCACATGAGCTGCATATATACAGGGTGTTACAAAAACGTACGGCCAAACTTTCAGGAAACATTCCTCACACACAAAGAAAGAAAATATGTTACGTGGACATGTGTCCGGAAACGCTTACTTTCCATGTTAGAGCTCATTTTATTACTTCTCTTCAATTCACATTAATCATGGACTTAAAACAGTTACAGGAAATGTTCAAAATGTCCTCCGTTAGCGAGGGTATATGCATCCACCCTCTGTCGCATGGAATCCCTGATGCGCTGATGCAGCCCTGGAGAATGGCGTATTGTATCAAAGCCGTCCACAATACGAGTACAAAGAGTCTCTACATTTAGTACCGGTGTTGCGTAGACAATAGCTTTCAAGTTCCCCCATAAATGAAAGTCAAGATGGTTGAGGTCAGGAGAGCGTGGAGGCCACGGAATTGGTCCGCCTCTACCAATCCACCGGTCACCGAATCTGTTGTTGAGAAGCGTACGAACACTTCGACTGAAATGTGCAGAAGCTCCATCGAGCATGAACCACATGTTGTGTCGTACTTGTAAAGGCACATGTTCTAGTAGCACAGGTAGAGTATTCCGTATTAAATCATGATAACGTGCTCCATTGAGCGTAGGTGGAAGAACATACTGACGAAGCTAAAATGAGCTCTAACATCGAAATTAAGTGTTTCCCGACACATGTCCACATAACATCTTATCTTTCTATATATATATACACTCCTGGAAATTGAAATAAGAACACCGTGAATTCATTGTCCCAGGAAGGGGAAACTTTATTGACACATTCCTGGGGTCAGATACATCACATGATCACACTGACAGAACCACAGGCACATAGGCAACAGAGCATGCACAATGTCGGCACTAGTATAGTGTATATCCACATTTCGCAGCAATGCAGGCTGCTATTCTCCCATGGAGACGATCGTAGAGATGCTGGATGTAGTCCTGTGGAACGGCTTGCCATGCCATTTCCACCTGGCGCCTCAGTTGGACCAGCGTTCGTGCTGGACGTGCAGACCGCGTGAGACGACGCTTCATCCAGTCCCAAACATGCTCAATGGGGGACAGATCCGGTGATCTTGCTGGCCAGGGTAGTTGACTTACACCTTCTAGAGCACGTTGGGTGGCACGGGATACATGCGGACGTGCATTGTCCTGTTGGAACAGCAAGTTCCCTTGCCAGTCTAGGAATGGTAGAACGATGGGTTCGATGACGGTTTGGATGTACCGTGCACTATTCAGTGTCCCCTCGACGATCACCAGTGGTGTACGGCCAGTGTAGGAGATCGCTCCCCACACCATGATGCCGGGTGTTGGCCCTGTGTGCCTCGGTCGTATGCAGTCCTGATTGTGGCGCTCACCTGCACGGCGCCAAACACGCATACGACCATCATTGGCACCAAGGCAGAAGCGACTCTCATCGCTGAAGACGACACGTCTCCATTCGTCCCTCCATTCACGCCTGTCGCGACACCACTGGAGGCGGGCTGCACGATGTTGGGGCGTGAGCGGAAGAGGGCCTAACGTTGTGCGGGACCGTAGCCCAGCTTCATGGAGACTGTTGCGAATGGTCCTCGCCGATACCCCAGGAGCAACAGTGTCCCTAATTTGCTGGGAAGTGGCGGTGCGGTCCCCTACGGCACTGCGTAGGATCCTAGGGTCTTGACGTGCATCCGTGCGTCGCTGCGGTCCGGTCCCAGGTCGACGGGCACGTGCACCTTCCGCCGACCACTGGCGACAACATCGATGTACTGTGGAGACCTCACGTCCCACGTGTTGAGCAATTCGGCGGTACGTCCACCCGGCTTCCCGCATGCCCACTATACGCCCTCGCTCAAAGTCCGTCAACTGCACATACGGTTCACGTCCACGCTGTCGCGGCATGCTACCAGTGTTAAAGACTGCGATGGAGCTCCGTATGCCACGGCAAACTGGCTGACACTGACGGCGGCGGTGCACAAATGCTGCGCAGCTAGCGCCATTCGACGGCCAACACCGCGGTTCCTGGTGTGTCCGCTGTGCCGTGCGTGTGATCATTGCTTGTACAGCCCTCTGGCAGTGTCCGGAGCAAGTATGGTGGGTCTGACACACCGGTGTCAATGTGTTCTTTTTTCCATTTCCAGGAGTGTATATATATATACACACATTGGGGGGGGGGGGGGGGGCTGAAATAAAATCAACGGGACGATGTATAGTTAGTTAACGACAGTGAGTTACTCAGTGTCAGTGACATGTGAGATATACACATAGGAACCAGTGAGAATACTATTGTACCACACGTTTCTGCTTCGAAATAAAGAATACTTGGTAAATCGAGAAAGCCTGTTACGGCACGAGTGTTTTGCAAAGTATAGAGCAGTGTGCCGTTGGCAAGATAAATTATAAAGTGCAGTACTTACCTTCGTGCAGTGACCCGTAGGAGGTGAACTGTGGTCCCTTCTCACAGCCTAGGTGTACGTCGATTCGAAGCAGATGCAGTAGTTACGTAAACGCTACGAACGCTGCACAAAACATTTCGCGGGAATGTACTGATCGGCGCGCGCGACACCACTATCTGGCGGTGTTTGCACGACTACTGGACTCCAATCGGCGCGTAGCGTCCCGCCAGACTCATTGTTGCGCGTGCGGTTGCTTACAACTGACACATTATTAACTGACACTTCCCCATGAACCATGGACCTTGCCGTTGGTGGGGAGGCTTGCGTGCCTCAGCGATACAGATGGCCGTACCATAGGTGCAACCACAACGAAGGGGTATCTGTTGAGAGGCCAGACAAACTTGTGGTTCCTGAAGAGGGGCAGCAGCCTTTTCAGTAGTTGCAGGTGCAAGGCTGGATGATTGACTGACCTGGCCTTGCAACATTAACCAAAACGGCCTTGCTGTGCTGGTACTGCGAACGGCTGAAAGCAAGGGGAAACTACGACCGTAATTTTTCCCGAGGGCATGCAGCTTTACTGTATGGATAAATGATGATGGCGCCCTTTTGGGTAAAATATTCCAGAGGTAAAATAGTCCTCCATTCGGATCTCTGGGCGGGGACTACTCAGGAGGACGTCGTTATCAGGAAAAAGAAAACTCGCATTCTACGGATCGGAGCGTGGAACGTCAGATCCCTTAACCGGGCAGGTAGATTAGAAAATTTAAAATGGGAAATGGATAGGTTAAAGTTAGATATAGTGGGAATTAGTGAAGTTCGGTGGCAGGAGGAACAAGACTTTTGGTCGGGTGAATACAGGGTTATAAACACAATTTCTAATAGGGGAAATGCAGGAGTAGGTTTAATAATGAATAAAAAAATAGGAGTGCAGGTAAGCTACTACAAACAGCATAGTGAACGCATTATTGTGGCCAAGATAGACACGAAGCCCACGCCTACTACAGTAGTACAAGTTTATATGCCAGCTAGCTCTGCAGATGATGAAGAAATTGAAGAAATGTATGATGAGATAAAATTAAATTTTCAGGTAGTGAAGGGAGACGAAAATTTAATAGTCATGGGTGACTGGAAGTCGAGAGTAGGAAAAGGGTGAGAAGGAAACATAGTAGGTGAATATGGACTGGGGCTAAGAAATGAAAGAGGAAGCCGCCTGGTAGAGTTTTGCACAGAGCATAACTTAATCATAGCTAACACTTGGTTCAAGAATCATGGAAGAAGGTTGTATACATGGAAGAATCCTGGAGATGCTAGAAGGTATCAAATAGATTATATAATGGTAAGACAGAGATTTAGGAACCAGGATTTAAACTGTAAGACATTTCCAGGGTTAGATGCGGACTCTGACCACAATCTATTAGTAATGAACTGTAGATTAAAACTGAATAAATTACAAAAAGTTGGGAATTTATGGAGATGGGCCTTGGGAGAGCCAGTCCTGACAAAACTCTACCATGATGTATGAGACAGGCGAAATACCCTCAGACTTCAAGAAGAATATAATAATTCCAATCCCAAAGAAAGCAGGTGTTGACAGATGTTAATAAGTCATCATCATCATCAGTTAAGACTAATTATGCCTTTCAGCGTTCAGTTAAGACTAATTATGCCTTTCAGCGTTCAGTCTGGAGCATAGACCCCTTATATAATTCCTCCAAGATCCCCTATTCAGTGCTAACATTGGTGCCTCTTCTGATGTTACACCTATTACTTCAAAATCATTCTTAACCGAATCCAGGTACCTTCTCCTTGGTCTGCCCCGACTCCTCCTACCTTCTACTGCTGAACCCATGAGTCCCTTGGGTAACCTTGCTTCTCCCATGCGTGTAACATGACCCCACCATCTAAGCCTGTTCACCCTGACTGCTGCATCTATAGAGTTCATTCCCAGTTTTTCTTTGATTTCCTCATTGTGGACACCCTCCTGCCATTGTTCCCATCTACTAGTACCTGCAATCATCCTAGCTATTTTCATATCCGTAACCTCAACCTTGTTGATAAGGTAACCTGCGTCCACCCAGCTTTCGCTCCCATACAACAAAGTTGGTCGAAAGATTGAACCGTGCATTGATAACTTAGTCTTGGTACTGACTTCCTTCTTGCAGAAGAGAGTAGATCGTAGCTGAGCGCTCACTGCATTAGCTTTGCTACACCTCGCTTCCAGTTCTTTCACTATGTTGCCATCCTGTAAGAATATGCATCCTAAGTACTTGAAACCGTCCACCTATTCTAAGTTTGTTCCTCCTACTTGGCACTCAATCCGTTTATATTTCTTTCCCATTGACATTACTTTCGTTTTGGGGATGCTAATCTTCATACCATAGTCCTTACATTTCAGATCCATGTAAAGATCTTTAACTGCTTGCAAAAGTTTGCCTCCTAGAACACACAACAACTTCCTCCTAGGAACCCAGTCATATGCCTTCTCTAGATCTATAAAGCATAGATACAATTCCCTGTTCCACTCATAACACTTCTCCATTATTTGCCGTAAGCTAAAGATCTGGTCCTGACAACCTCTAAGAGGCCTAAACCCACACTGATTTTCATCCAATTGGTCCTCAACTAATACTCGCACTTTCCTTTCAACAATACCTGAGAAGATCTTACCCACAACGCTGATTACAGAGATACCTCTGTAGTTGTTACAATCTTTTCTGTTTCCATGTTTAAATATTGGTGTGATTACTGCTTTTGTCCAGTCTGATGGAACCTGTCCCGACTCCCAGGCCATTTCAGTTATCCTGTGTAGCCATTTAAGACCTGACATACACTGTATTTGATGAGTTCCGACTTAATTTCATCCACCCCAGCTGCTTTATTGCACTGCAATCTACTGACCATTTTCTCCACTTCCTCAAATGTGATCCTATTTCCATTATCATTCCTGTCCCATTCTACCTCGAAATCTGAAACATTACTGATCGTATTTTCACCTACATTGAGCAACTCTTCAATATATTCCCTCCATCTGCCCAAGGCATCCACAGGATTCACCAGCAGTTTTCCTGACCTGTCCAAAATACTTGTCATTTCCTTCTTACCTCCCTTTCGAAGACTGCTATTTACACTCCAGAATGGTTTTCCAGTAGCTTGACCCATAGTCTCCAACCTGTTTCCAAAGTCTTCCCAAGATTTCTTCTTGGATGCTGCAATTATCTGTTTGGTTTTGTTTCTTTCTTCAACATAACTTTCTCTGTCTACCTGAGTTCTAGTATGTAGCCATTTTTGACACGCCTTCTGTTTCCTTTTACAGGCTGCCTTGACTGTGTCATTCCACCAAGCTGTTTGCTTCATCCTACTTTTACACACTACTGTTCCAAGACATTCTTCAGCCACTTCTAGTACTGTGTCCCTGTACCTTGTCCATTCCTTTTCCAATGACTGTAATTGACTGCATTCAACTAACTGGTACCTATCTGAGATCGATGTTATGTACATGTGCCTGATTTCCTCATCCTGAAGTTTCTCCACCCTTATCCTCCGACATATGGACCTGACCTCCTGCACTTTCGGCCTCACAATCCCAATTTCACTGCATATTAAATAATGATCAGTGTCATCAAAGAATCCCCTGGATACACGTGTGTCTCTTACAGCCTTCCTGAATTCCTGATCTGTTATTATATAGTCAATGACAGATCTGGTTCCCCTGCCTTCCCAGGTATACCAGTGATTGTTCTTATGTTTAAAAAAGGACACAGAAATCCAAGAGTTGTTTCCCGTTCCTGTTGGCCTCCATATCCTCTCCAAATTTACCCATAACCTTTTCATACTCTTCTGTTCGATTTCCAATCCTGGCATTAAAATCACCCATGAGCAGAACACTGTCCTTGTCCTTTACTCTAACAACTACGTCACTGAGTGCGTCATAAAAACTATCCATTTTATCTTGAGCTGTCCTTTCACAATGCGAATATACTGACACAATCCTAATTTTCTTGCTAGACACTGTCAAATCTATCCACATCAGTCCTTCGTTTACATACCTTATTTCAATTACGCCGGGTTCCATTTCTTTCCTGATGTAAAGCCCTACACCCCATTGTGTTATTCCTGCATTGATTCCTGACAGGTAGACCTTGTATTCTCCCACCTCCTCTTCTTTCTCACCCCTTACCCCAATGTCACTAACAGCTAAAACGTCCAGCCCCATCTTACTTGCAGCCTCTGCCAGCTCTACCTTCTTCCCAGAGTAGCCCTCATTGACATTAATAGCTCCCCATCACATTACCATTTGTTTGCCAAGTCGTATCTTAGGAGTCCCTGGTTTAATAAGTCACAGCTGCTAAATACTAACCCGAATTATTTACAGACGAATGGAAAAACTGGTAGAAGCTGACATCGGGGAAGATCAGTTTGAATTCCATAGAAATGTTGGAACACGTGAGGCAATACTGACCTTACGACTTATATGAGAAGAAAGATTAAGGAAAGGCAAAACTACGTTTCTAGCATTAGTAGACTTAGAGAAAGCTTTTAACAATGTTGACTGGAATACTCTCTTTCAAATTCTAAAGGTGGCAGGGGTAAAATACAGGGAGCGAAAGGCTATTTACAATTTGTACAGAAACCAGATGGCAGTTATAAGAGTCTAGGGGCACGAAGGGGAAGCAGTGGTTGGGAATGGAGTGAGACACGGTTGTATCCTCTCCCTGATGTTATTCAATCTGCATATAGAGCAAGAACTAAAGGAAACAAAAGAAATATTTGGAGTAGGTATTAAAATCCATGGAGAAGAAATAAAAACTTTGAGGTTCGCCGATGACATTGTAATTCTGTCAGAGACAGCAAAGGACTCGGAATACCAGTTGAACGGAATGGACAGTGTCTTGAAAGGAGGATGTAAGACGAACATCAACAAAAGCAAAACGAGGATAATGGAATGTGGTCGATTTAAGTCAGGTGATGATAAGGGATTTAAATTTGGAAATGAGACACTTAAAGTAGTGAAGGAGTTTTGCTATTTGGGGAGCAAAATAAGTGATGATGGTCGAAGTAGAGAAGATATAAAATGTTGACTGGCAATGGCAAGGAAAGCGTTTCTGTAGAAGAGAAATTTGTTAACATCGAGTATAGATTTAAGTGTCAGTAAGTCGTTTCTGAAAGTATTTGCATGGAGTGTAGCCATGTATGGAAGTGAAACATGGACGATATGTAGTTTGGACAATAAGAGAATAGAAGCTTTCGAAATGTGGTGCTACAGAAGAATGCTGAAGATTAGATGGGTAGATCACTTAACTAATGATGAAGTATTGGATAAAATTGGGGAGAGGAGGAGTATGTGGTGCCGGCCGAAGTGGCCGTGCGGTTAAAGGCGCTGCAGTCTGAAACCGCAAGACCGCTACGGTCGCAGGTTCGAATCTTGCCTCGGGCATGGATGTTTGTGATGTCCTTAAGTTAGTTAGGTTTAACTAGTTCTAAGTTCTAGGGGACTAATGACCTCAGCAGTTGAGTCCCATAGTGCTCAGAGCCATTTTAAACATTTTTTTGAGTATGTGGCACAACTTGACAAAAAGAAGGGATCGGTTGGTAGGACATGTTCTGAGACATCGAGGGATCACTAATTTAGTGTTGGAGGGCAGCGGGGAGGGTAAAAATCGTAGAGGGAGACCAAGAGATGAATACACTAAGCAGATTCAGAAGAATGTAGGCTGCAGTAGGTACTGGGAGATGAAGAAGCTTGCAGAGGGTAGGGTAGCATGGAGAGCTGCATCAAACCAGTCTCAGGACTGAAGACCACAACAACAACTGACTGACAGCGTGAAGCTGGACGGCAATTTGAATAGGAGGCAAAAATCTACGTTCAAATGGACGCTCACCATAGTGCAAAGAGGCGTAGAGACTCGATTTCCAGACCTACTAAATAAAGTCTTACCATACAGCTTATCATTCACGGCCCACATTACAAAACAAAATATAAAAAACGACACCCATGTTCATTGAACAGTACCCATGTTTGTGTATATGTTAGTGTTAAGCTAGAATGAGTATTAATATAAGTGAATATCTTTTATTACATGTTTATCTTCCCGTGTTGAGACATTATTAAACCCAGAAAGGACATTATGAAATAGATCCTGGTATAAAAGAGGGAGGAAGTGGAGAGCATGAGCAACTATAAGGAAGAATTTCTCCAAATACCCTCGCAGCCATACAGCCTGGTCTATACACTAAAATATACGACGTTCTTGTAAAACTTTCTTGTTTTCAGCAAAAATGTAACTGCTGCATCATAGAAAAGACTTGTGAAATGTAATGTTATTGTCAACGTGCGATTGAATATGTACGTAGTAACAATGACACTGTGAATCGTCGTAAAGAACTGAACTATAAATTTGATCTAAAAGACGATATAATGTAATTTCTAGGTATTTGATCAAAAAGACGATGTAATGTAATGTATTTGATCTAAAAGACGATGTAATGCAATATTCATATATTTGTAACTAAAAGACGTTGTAACGTAATATCCATGTATTTAATTTAAGGGCGATGTAGTAATTTTTGTATCTAGTACGTAAGTATTTTGCGTGCCCTAGTGTGTACGTTTTGTGGTCCTTGCTAAGTACAAGTGCCAGCGCCAGAACAATTTGAACTAAGTGATGAAGAGAACTCCATTAAAAAAATGAACAATGCCATTTAAGTACGTGTGTAGAGGAGTCAAGAACTACCAGTGTGTAAAGTGGTTGGGCTCACTGCCCGGAGTTTTGACATTTCTTGAGAAAGTTCGCCGAAGGGGGCAATGTAAAGGAATTATATACAATTTGTTTATGAATATATAAACACTTGTTCAACTACCAGAGATTAATGCGTAAAGCATTTGGTGAACAAAAGAAGCTTTACGCTCTTCGTTTATTAGTCTTAGAACAAGTTACCTTTCGCTGGTATCCCGTCCTAGTGTTAAGACGTGTTGTGCCATTTCTTACTGTTAAAATTGAGTTAAATAACGAAAGTGATTTTGAAGCAGAACGATTTCGTCTTATGTCATACCATGGGTCCCAGATCATGAAATTCTGGAAAATTATTACTATTATTTTAATTTTATGCAGAGAATTTAGATGGAGGCGACGATCTTCACGGCGACGCTGCTCAACAATAGAGGTACGCGAATGTGTTCATCTTTTTCCTTTCGTGGCCGCTACCGTCAATTTCAATATATTTGCCACGACATTCAGAACCTGCAGTCTTTCTTTTCATTTAATTTCGAAGTGCACGCACTTACGTTCTAAGATGAATAAATGCATTTAACTGTAATTTTTTTCCCAGGCCACGGGGGTTGAATATACTCAAAATGTACATGCCTCTATCCCGTTCGTATGTTCTCATAGATTTGAGTGTGCACAAGCGTAACTATATTTCTTACACAGTATTAACGCTTACATTTTTTTTTTTTTTTGGACACTTGTTCGCGAATATACGTGCCCTCTTATTTGATGTAGGCAGTCGGCCGTATTCTTTAATAACATTATTTGTAATATTCAGTGGCTTAGTTTCCACAGTTGATCTTTGCCTGTGGCTCAACAGCGCTTCACGCGAAATATTTATTACGGGACATCCACAATAACTTTTGTTTCAAAATTTCGACGACCGACTAAATAAAGATTTTTCTAACAACAACAATAGCAAAACATAATAATTTAAGAGACACGTTACAGAGACCTTGAGATGGATACAGAAAGCAGATTCATAAGGTTGTAGAATGCAGTGTTTGTGTGGAGATGAAGTGCTTTGCACAGGATAGAGGGCTTTGCAAAGAATGGAGAGCTGCATCAAAGCAATCTTCAGACGGAAGACCAAAACAACAACAACATTTATAGACCGATGTAGCTCACAGCAGGCCCTGGCATGGTTCCGTTACAATTGGTTATGATCCCTATTTTGGCGAAAGCGGCCGGCCAGTGTGGCCGAACGGTTCTAGGCGCTTCAGTCTGGGACCGCGAGACCGCTGCGGTCTCAGGTTCGAATCCTGCCTCGGGCAGGGATGTGTGTGATGTCCTTAGGTTAGTTAGGTTTCATTAGTTCTAAGTTCTAGGCGACTGATGACCTCAGAAGTTAACTTCAAAGTCCCATAGTGCTCAGAGCCATTTGAACCATTTGGCGAAAGCACTATCTTTCTTTACGTTTTTGCTCGGTGGCTCGGTGCCCGTTTATAGACTCAAGGGTGTGTGATACTGTCCCCAGCGAATACTAGGACACTTGCCTGGCATTTCTCACGTCTCTCACCTCTGTCAGTGTTTGTTGAATGAAAAGTGCCGTGTTGCACCATGCTAGACAGTCAACGTTGAGCCATGCACTTGCTGAACAATTCAGTTAAATGGCTGTAAGAAGACAAGGATCATTTACGGTCAAATAAGACCATGCCTTATAGTGGTTAAACACACCTTAAGCTTGATGACAGGTTTGTCTCCTTTCGATATATGATGTACGGTGGCGAAAATCAGGACTTTGCACTCATATACTCACCCAACACACTGTTTCCAAAGTTTACAGAAATGTGGCGAGTAATGTAGTCCGATGAGACTAGTTCTGTACCAAATGAATAACATTGTTGAGAGTGTGGCTAAGTATAGATTCTTTCTACCAAGTGTGATACTGCTGCAGTGTCGCCCGAGAGCTGCTGTGCAGTTAACAATGTGTGGAAAGGGACTAACAGAAAATTTTTACATTTAGTCGGTCTAAAATAAGTGCTTCAAAAAAGAAATCTTCAAATGTATGTGAAATCTTATGGGACTTAACTGCTAAGGTCATCAGTCCCTAAGCTTACAGACTACTTAACCTAAATCATCCTAAGGACAAACACTCACACCCATGCCCGATGGAGGACTCGAACCTCCGCCGGGACCAGCCGCACAGTCCATGACTGCAGCGCCATGACCGCTCGGCTAATCCTGCGTGGCAAAATAAGTGCTCTAATAGCGCCTTTGGTAATATACTACCCCGAAAAGGCGGGGCTGTACTCCATGGAGCTACCAAAGTCGTAATTTGACAGATCGATAAATCAAGGATGACAAATTGACATAGTTATAAAAATTCTTCATGCTCAGAGGAAATCAGGTGAGCTCCTGTGTCAACACTTACCAAAAATGTCTCGAAACATTCAGTTACGATTAAGTAATGTTAAAAAATGCCGTCGTTCATTAGCGAACATGCAGACGAATTGTCAAAGCGCGATTTACATAAACCGCAAGCGTCCCATTATAAATCTGAGAACAATTCCTAATTCTTTATAATTTAATACTTATAATATTACCAATTAACGTCTGAAAATGCGTGTATATGAGAAAAAACAATAATTAGTAGGTATATACACAATCGTTAGTTCATTGGCTCCTGGTGATGAGATGAAGATTTGCGGTGGACGGCCGCTATTTGCAAAAATCACTGCTATTTGTCAGTTCTAATATGTAAAATGGCTGTGAGTGACGGTGTCGTTTGTGTACATAGTTCCGCGTATTCAGCGCGAATACAACTTTCCCACTAGAGCGCGCCCCGCTAAGCACAACAGCGCAGGCGCAGCGCTCGTCCATCTCCGCACTACGAGATGGCGCTGTCTTAGTAATTGACCTAATTCTGCTTCCGCCGATCCGCGTATTAATATGTAACGCAGCCAATGAGATTGCTTCTAACGTGGAACCTTTTCTCCTCGCGGATCACATTCGCGCAGTGATACCTGAACGCGTGAGGTATTATAATGAGTGTACAGACCTCCGAGTAGTCAGTTTGCATCGGTCTGCATCAGTCTCCATCAGTCTGCATTTATCTGCACCTGTCTGTACCAGTCTACATTAGTCTGTACCAGTCTACACTCAAGTTTCAGTCTGCGCCTAATAAGATTATCATATTCCTGTACATAGCCATGAAGAGAAATGTATAGACACTTTGTCAAATATCAGAGATATGTGAGAATAAGATTAACATACCAAGACCAAAGGAACTTCGGCTGCCAATTGCAAATAGCATCCATAATCAAGATAAGTAAGGTTTATGATTTTTATTATTTTAATAAATGTGTGTGAAAATTAATCAAGTTCTGTTTAAAGTTCGTCACCGTCAATCTGCTACTCTAAGCGTGCAAGTGGCATTTCTATCGCCTGAACTAACGGCAGAAGATAAACACGCCACGATAAGACCACGAGACATATTGCTTACACTTGCCTACTTCGTTAGAGCGACAAGTCAAATAATCTGATGGTGTGTGTACGGAGGGTCGTACAGTACGCACACCACAGTCTCGATATGTGCTAAGGAGAGGGAAGTATGTAGTATAGAGAGGAATATGACTCGTTGAGCTTATGTGAACAGTATTATAATGAAGTGAATGGAATATTCAAGTTGTACGGCACTGCAGATGTGTATAGTTAAAGGACTGAATACCTGCAAACAGTTTCCTAAAAAAAAAAAAAAACAAAAAAAAAAAAAAAAAAAAATTGTCTGCAGTCATTTGTCTTACAGACGGACAGGGAAGAAAATTAACTTTTCGTGTTCTTGAAAACATACCCATATGGTGGACTTGTGGCAGGCAATATCGATGATGTTGAATACCGAGAGGTTGGAAGTGTGTCATTTCTGATTCTGTTTTTATCTGAGAGTAGGTCATCTAAATGAGGACAACACAAATTTTTCATAATGCGTTTATTTAATTGCAGCCAATAAAACTCAGTTGAAGTGTTTTAGTATTACACTCTTGTACTTATTAGTCATTTACAAATGTACCACAACGGAACGACGTTTCGCATGCAGCCAGAGAAGCCTATGAAGAGCTGATCCTGGTGAAGTAGGGCAGAGTGTTGAGAGGAGCAGGGTATTTGCGGAGCCAGGTGGGGCCCTGTATGGTGGGGTGCTCCGGGTCGGCCTCGTCCCTCCAGGTGCCCTTCGGCAGGTAGATGTCACGGCGCACCGTGTTGCGGTGCAGCACCGGCGCCACCAGGACATCTTCGCCCAGCAGGTACTCTGCACACAAAGGAAACCAGGTGTCACACGGCTGTGCTTTAACGGTACTTATGCTCAGTTGTGGAGTAAATCTGCAAGGAATGCAGCAATAATGTCCAATGCTCAGGAAGAGGAACGCCGCTTATGAGTTCATAATTCTTCAAAAGTTGTTATTTGTTCAGGTATTAAATGAAACCCTTAACGCAATTTTAAGCTACAAACAAACATAAACATATGCGACTAGTATGGATGGTTTTCTCAGTGGCTCACACAGAGACCTTTTGTTCCACAGATGTCTCACTGTATCAACCCAAAGTAAAACAGTGGATTATCTCTGACATGAAAGGAAATTAAAATGTGCATAAGACTCAAATAACGAGAAATATTTACAGACGATTGGAAAAACTAGTAGAACCCGACCTCGGGGAAGATCAGTTTGGATTCCGTAGAAATATCGGAACATGTGAGACAATACTGACCCTACGACTTATCTTAGAAGCTAGATTAAGGAGAGGTAAACCTATGTTTCTAGCATTTGTAGACTTAGAGAAAGCTTTTGTCAATGTTGACTGGAATACTCGCTTTCAAATTCTGAAGGTGGCAGGGGTAAAATACAGGGAGAGAAAAGCTATTTACAATCTGTACAGAAACCAGATGGCAGTTATACGAGTCGAGGGACATCAAAGGCAAGCAGTGGTTGGGAAGGGAGTGAGACAGGGTTGTAGCCTCTCCCCAATGTTATTCAATCTCTAAATTGAGCAAGCAGTGAAGGAAACGAAAGAAAAATTCGGAGTAGGTATTAAAATCCATGGAGAAGAAATAAAAACTTTGAAGTTCGCCGATGACATTCTAATTCTGTCAGAGACGCAAAGAACTTGGAATACCAGTTGAACGGAATGGACAGTGTATTGAAAGGAGCGTATAATATGAACATCAACATAAGCAAAACGAGGATAATGGTATGTAGGCGAATTAAATCTGGTGATGCTGAGAGAATTAGATTAGGAAATGAGACACTTAAAGTAGTAAAGGAGTTTTGCTATTTGGGGAGCAAAATAACTGATCATGGTCGAAGTAGAGAAGATATAAAATGTAGACTGGCAATGGCAAGGAAAGCGTTTCTGAAGAAGAGAAATTTGTTAACATCAAGTATTGATTTAAGTGTCAGGAAGTCGTTTCTGAAAGCATTTGTATGGAGTGTAGCCATGTATGGAAGTGAAACGTGGACGATAAATAGTTTGGACAAGAAGAGAATAGAAGCTTTCGAAATGTGGTGCTACAGAAGAATGCTGAAGATTAGATGGGTAGATCACATAACTAATGAGAAAGTATTGAATAGGATTGGGGAGAAGATAAGTTTGTGGCACAACTTGACTAGAATAAGGGATCGGTTGGTAGGACATGTTCTTTGGCATCAAGGGATCGCCGGTTTAGTATTGGAGGGCAAAGTGGAGGGTAAAAATCGTAGAGGGAGACCAAGAGGTGAATACATTAAGCAGATTCAGAAGGATGTAGGTTGCAGTAGGTACTGGGAGATGAAGAAGCTTGCACAGGATAGAGTAGCATGGAGAGCTGCCTCAAACCAGTCTCAGGACTACAACAACAACAACAAGACTCAAATAAAGTTCCAGAGGTGTCTGATCAGTCTGTATCCGTGTCCCCAATCTGTAGCCTCTCATCTTATTTCACACTGCTTCTGCTGCACAGTGGGGTCTAAAAGAATGTGTTAGGAGGACAGTGTATTGAGTATATCGCTGGCACTGAGTGGAGAATATTTCGTGTGTTATGGTTACCAAAAATTGCGCCGAGAGTAACGAAAGCGTGTGTAAAGAAATACGGAAGTATTCTCTAAACTCGGGTACACGCAGAAGTCCTATAGGAAACCTGTAGGTCATACCTGAGTCGATGGTCTGTGCAGTGGAGTCGGTGGGGTCGAGCCACCAGACGGGCAGGTTGACCGGCGTGCCGTCCTCCACCGCCTTCTGCATCAGCTCCAGGATTCGTGGCGCGTACTGCGCGTGCAGATCGGTCAGGCTGCGGCAGATCTCCAGCGTCTGAAAAGTGGACAGGTAATCACAGTCTTGCAGTGTGATCAACTACGGTGAAAGAAACTGTTCCAATAAATTGAGGATACGGCAGTGACGATTAAAAAGATTTTTTTTATGAATAGGAAGAAGTAGTGGGGGGGGGGGGGGGGAAGAATGGAAATAAACGGTGTATATTATGTGAATAATATACTCCTAACTAACGAGGTTCTTTTGAATTCAATATAGGACTTCTGTTCCAGTAGAGTAATCAAACTGGCGAAGCAATTCTTAGCTCTGGAAACAGCTTGAACCATATTAAATGCACTTTATCTGATTTCCAACACGTTCTGCGAACTACACCATAAACTGTCAGTTATTGTTCAAATAACTCAGCTGACTTGGGTGAACGAAATGCACTACTGGCCATTAAAATTGCTACACCAAGAAGATATGCAGATGATAAACGGGTATTAATTGGACAAATATATTATACTAGAACTGACATGTGATTACATTTTCATGCATTTTGGGTGCATACATCATGAGAAATCAGTACCCAGAAAGACCACCTCTGGCCGTAATAACTGCTTTGATACGCCTGGGCATTGCGTCAAACAGAGCTTCGATGGCGTGTACAGGTACAGCTGCCCATGCAGCTTCAACACGATACCACAGTTCATCAAGAGTAGTGACTGGCGTATTGTGTCGAGCCAGTTGCTCGGCCAACATTGGCCAGACGTTTTCAATTGGTGAGAGATCTGGAGAATGTGCTGGCCAGGGCAGCAGTCGAACATTTTCTGGATCCAGAAAGGCCCGTACAGGACCTGCAACACGCGGTCGTGCATTATCCTGCTTAAATGTAGGGTTTCACAGGGATCGAATGAAAGGTAGAGCCACGGGTCGTAACACATCTGAATGTAACTCCACTGTTCAAAGTGCCGTCAACGCGAACAAGAGGTGACCGAGACGTGTAACCAATAGCACCCCATACCATCACACCGGGTGATACGCTAGTATGGCGGTGACGAATACACGCTTCCACTGTGAGTTCACCACGATGTCGCCAAACACGGATGAGACCATCATGATGCTGTAACCATAACCTGGATTCATCCAAAAAATGACATTTTGCCATTCATGCACCCAGGTTCGTCGTTGAGTACACCATCGCAGGCGCTCCTCTCTGTGATGCAGCGTCAAGGGTAACCGCAGCCATAGTCTCCGAGCTGATAGTCCATGCTGCTGCAAACTTCGTCGAACTGTTCGTGCAGATGGTTGTTATCTTGCACACGTCCCCATCCGTTGACTCAGGGATCGAGATGTGGCTGCACGATCCGTTACAGCCATGCGGATAAGATGCCTGTCATCTCGACTGCCAGTGGTACGAGGCCGTTGGGATCCATCACGGCGTTCCGTATTACCCTCCTGGCGTTGTAAACTTTCCTCATGTCAGCACGTTGTAGGAGCCGCCACCGGCGCCAACCTTGTGTGAATGCTCTGAAAAGCTAATCATTTTCATGTCACAGCATCTTCGTCCTGTCGGTTAAATTTCGCGACTATAGCTCGTCATCTTCGTGGTGTAGCAATTTTAATGGCCAGTAGTGTATTATTTTTGGCCAGTTCAGGTATATAAATGCGTGGTTCACAGCATATAAGCAGACACTCATATTATGTAAGGGAAGTTTTAATAACTGTTGAGTTATGGAATGAAATTTCCCTGGTACAAATAACAAGCTGATTAGACTGAGTAAGGATAAACTGTCGATCAATTATTGGCCTTCGTGTCTTTGATATCGAAAAACTTTCTACTTATTGATTCTACTTTTAAGGCGAACGACAACGTCGTCAGTAATGCAAGAAGTGTTTTGAAGTAAACTGTGGAGAGAGCGTGCGTCTCAGAAAAAAGTGATATTGTGTTAGGAACGGAGGGCTACTGACTTAGTGGCACCTGCGATACCATTGCTTCTCGTGATTCGGCTGCGGATAACCCTTCCCTAGTACCTAAACCGTAAAAAGAGTTTGAGAGAATAAGTAATCAGGAATTTATCTGTATTTTGCAGTTCTAAGTTATTTATGAAAATTTTACATATCGTTGTATCACTCGATTATACGTGGTGCGATCACGTTGAGAAACTCGTGTTGCTTCTTTACAACGGTGTGTAATATAGTATGCTTTCTACGAAATTTTACAACCCACACAATGGTCTGTTGCGATCACAGCATTGTCACCATCTGTAGTGCCCTACTGTTCCTCTTTAAAGGTATTTCATTTCACTTATTTATCTAAATAAATCATTTATATACTTGTTTGGGATCATTCCTATCTGGACAACGAAACCGAGTAGCCTCCCTTTCAATGAATGGACCCCGTATCCCACACTGTACGCACCTCGTTGTCAAAGTCCCACGGTGTGAAGGAGTACTTTACGACCGGCATGAAGACACTGGCCTGAAGCCAGCGCACATACAGCTCGGACCACGTCTTGCTGTTGCCGCCGCCCACCATCTCTCCGATAACGAAAGGGTAGCCGACCAAGTTGAGCTGCAGCAGCTTGGGTATCAGCGTCTTGAAGCCGTGATGGTTGGTCCAGTCGCTCCTCATTTTGTCCATCACAAAGTAGTTGGGCAGCTGCTGGTTGTCCACGCTGGTCTCTATCTGCACCATGGGCCCAAACTGCGAGATCACCTTCGCATACGCGTCGCTGAAGGCCACTGGGTTTCGCTCTATGGGCTCTACGGTGGACGGCGTCGGCAAGAAGCTTACCTCGCCATAGCCAAAATCAAACGAGTCGATCCCTGACTCGTTGCGAAGCGCCTGGAAACGTTACAGAAAAATATAACTCTCATGTAATACAGAGGATTCATTGGTCGTATAAACAAGTTATGTTTTATTGTCTGGAGACTAATTATCGAGAACAAGTGAAAAGTATTTCCTTAACGACATATATTATCATTGCCCGCTACACCCTTTTGATATAGAGGTAGCAACAACATTAGCAATCTAATTTGACTTACATTATTAATAGTATTGTACTTAAGATACCGAACTAATACACATACGGTTCATTATATTCTTACAACACTTTCGTAGTGTTCAAAATCATATTAAAAATACTCAACCCTCGAAATTTCTCCTGCACTCATGCTGAAGCATTCAAGTAAGTGTATGTAAATATGTATGTGAATATACAACATACATAGGCCTTAATTACGACAAGAGGGTCGTAACTATGATGTAATTGACACGTTCGAAAACTGAGTATGAAACATGAACATAATTAGAGAGTTTCAGATTATTTTATCATACCTCTTTTCCTAGCTTTCTCATATCTTCGTATGTCTGACTCATCCTACAGCACAAGAAATTTTAATGTTTGAAGGAAAACAGATAACGTGGTCTTCTGAAATAGAAACGTAAGTACCGCACGAGACTAGAAATCTAGGATGCTCCAGGTTACCACTGTGTAACCGAAGGTATATTTTATTAGAACCAATTGTTGCAGATTTTGGATGGAAGACACTGGTTTGAATGTTAACGGAACAAGATAAGAACGTGCTGTTTCTATCAAAGTTGATGCTACGAGAATAGGGGCTGACAACTAGCGTGAGATATTTCCTAATATCGAGTCTGACCTCCTTTTGCCCAGTGTAGTGCAGCGACTCTATGCAGCGACTGTACGTGGCATGGACTCAATAGATCGTTGGATGTCCCCTGCAGAACAAATAAGCCTTCATGCCTCTATAGCCAACCACAATTTCGTAAATGTTCATAGATCGGTATTCTGTGCACGATATGACATCTTGGTTATGTCCCATAAATGTTCAATGACATTCATGTAGGCCAAACTGAATGACCAAATCATTCCCACGAATTTTCCAAAGTAATGTTCAAGCCAATCGCGAAAAACAACACACGATGCGTTGCTATTAGCAAAAGCACTCGCATCTGTGGTCTGCCGACAAAATCAATTAAAGCCAAATTTCGCGACACTGTCCTAATGGATATTTTCGTAGTACGTGCCGCAAGACGAATGGAAAAACTGGTAGAAGCCGACCTCGGGGAAGATCAGTTTGGATTCCGTAGAAATGTTGGAACACGTGAGGCAATACTGACCCTACGACTTATCTTAGAAGAAAGATTAAGGAAAGGCAAACCTACGTTCCTAGCATTCTTAGACTTAGAAAAAGCTTTTGACAATGTTGACTGGAATACTCTCTTTCACATTCTGAAGGTGGCAGGCGTAAAATACGGGGAGCGAAAGGCTATTTACAATTTGTACGGAGAGCAGATGGCAGTTATAAGAGCCGAGGGACATGAAAGGGAAGCAGTGGTCGGGAAGGGAGTGAGACAGGGTTGTAACCTCTCCCCGATGCTATTCAATCTGTATATTGAGCAAGCAGTAAAGGAAACAAAAGAAAAGTTCGGAGTAGGTATTAAAAACCGTGGAGAAGAAATAAAAACTTTGAAGTTCACCGATGACATTCCAATTCTGTAAGAGACAGCAAAGGACTTGGAATACCAGTTGAACGGAATGGACA
This sequence comes from Schistocerca americana, assembly GCF_021461395.2. Classification (NCBI taxonomy): domain Eukaryota; kingdom Metazoa; phylum Arthropoda; class Insecta; order Orthoptera; family Acrididae; genus Schistocerca; species Schistocerca americana. The sequence goes on from NC_060125.1 coordinate 46,246,624, forward strand.
GTGTCTTGAAAGGAGGGTATAAGATGAACATCAACAAAAGCAAAACGAAGATAATGGAATGTAGTGAATTAAGTCGGGTAATGCTCAGGGAATTAGATTAGGAAATGAGACACTTAAAGTAGTAAAGGAGTTTTGCTACTTGGGGAGCAAAATAAGTGATGATGGTCGAAGTAGAGAGGATATAAAATGTAGACTGGCAATGGCAAGGAAAGCGTTTCTGAAGAAGAGAAATTTGTTAACATCGAGTATTGATTTAAGTGTCAGGAAGTCGTTTCTGGAGGTATTTGTATGGAGTGTAGCCGTGTATGGAAGTGAAACATGGACGATAGATAGTTTGGACAAGAAGAGAATAGAAGCTTTCGAAATGTGGTGCTACAGAAGAATGCTGAAGATTAGATGGGTAGATCACATAACTAATGAGGAGGTATTGAATAGAATTGGGGAGAAGAGAAGTTTGTGGCACAACTTGACCAGAAGAAGGGATCGGTTGGTAGGACATGTTGTGAGGAATCAAGGGATCACCAATTTAGTACTGGAGGGTAGGGTGGAGGGTAAAAATCGTAGAGGGAGCCCAAGAGATGAACACACTAATCAGATTCAGAATGATAGAGTCTGCAGTAGGTACTGGGAGATGAAGAAGCTTACACAGGATAGAGTAGCATGGAGAGCTGCATCAAACCAGTCGCAGGACTGAAGACCACAACAACAACAACACGTGCCGCTTGGTTTTCTGCTGATATTTTAGACAGAGTTGCTTGTCTATTAGCACCGGCGACTCTATCGGAACTCCACAACTCTCTGTTGCTAAATGAGGGTCGCCGGCCACTGCGTTGCCCGTGGTGAGAAGGAATGCCTGATATTTGGCACTATCGGCACACTGTATACACTATGCATTTGGGAATGTTGAATTTCCTAAGGTAATTCCCCATGCACGTGGCTTCGACTACCATGTTAATCCACGTCGTGCGGCTATAATCACGGTGGAAACCTTGTAACATGAGCCGCTTGAGTACAAATGACAGCTCCGCCAACGCATCGACCTTCTATACCCTTTCTACGCGATAGTGATGTCGTTTGTATATGTGCATATCAGTTTCCCATTGTTTTATGTCCGGTTGTATCTATCAATGTTCCAACATGACAGTTTCTCGGAGGTAACTATAGAAAAATTACACAAAAATGCGTTGAACTGAGCAAAAGTCAAAATAAGTGAAAGGGGCCACTGGTAGAAATCTGTACACTAGGGAATCCGGCATAAACCAGCGTAAGCAGCAGTAATAATGCGAATTAAATCTGAAACATGCAACCCGAGAATAAGAATTGTTGTGATTGCACATGAGACACGTAATACAGGGTGATAAAAAGTCAGTATAAATTTGAAAACCGAATAAATCACGGAATAATGTAGATAGAGAGGTACAAATTGACACACAAGCTTGGAATGACACGGGGTTTTATTAGAACTAAAAAATACAAACGTTCAAAAAATGTCCGACAGATGGCGCTTCATCTGATCAGAATAGCAACAATTAGCATAACAAAGTAAGTCAAAGCAAGGATGACGTTCTTAACAGGAAATGCTCAATATGTCCACCATCATTCCTCAACACCAGCTGTAGTCGAGTCGAGGAATAATGTTGTGAACGGCACTGTAAAGCATGTCCGGAGTTACGGTGAGGCATTGGCGTCGGATGTTGTCTTTCAGCATCCCTAGAGATGTCGGTCGATCACGATACACTTGCGACTTCAGGTAACCCCAAAGCCAATAATCGCAAGGACCTGGGGACCTGGGAACCTGGGCGGCCAAGCATGACGAAAGTGGCGGCTGAGCACACGATCATCACCAAACGACGCGCATCTGTCGGACATTTTGTGAACTATTTTTATTTATCTATTTATTTATTTTTTGCTTCTAATAAAACCCCATGTCATTCCGAGAATGTGTGTCAATTTCTACCTCTCTATCTACATTATTCCGTGGTTTATTAAGTTTTCAAATTTATACTGACTTTTTGATCACGCGGTATATTGCGTTGGTGCGAAAATTCGTAGCGTTCATCCATAAGTTTCATCATATACATATAAGAGTGGCTTTAGTCCTGAATTATGTATTCTCCTTCAGTATTTAGAATAGTCTGCCAACGGTGGGGTAACTTTTCGATTGCGCGACTGTAGAAAAAAACTTTGTTTTGATGCGAAAAATTTGCCGATGTTCGCGGGGCAATTTGGTTTGGAAAGGAAATTTCTTGAAAGTTGTTGGATAAATAGCGGAAAAGGTGAAAAGCTAGGGCGCCAGGTCAGATAGATAAGATGGGTGTGGAATGACTTCCCAACACAACTCCTGTATAGTGCTTTTTGTCAGCCTAGCACAACATGGACACGAATTATTTTGGAGTAGCATCACTTCACGCAGTCTCCAGTGTTGACTATAAATATCCGGAGTAACGGTTACATCTCGGGGAAACAATTCGTAGTACACCATACAGTCGCTTTCCCACTAGATGCATGTTACTATTTCTTATGGATGGACGCAGGCTTTTGTACGGGAAGTTGCTGATTTGTTTGTGTCAGCCATTCCTTTTTTTTCTTATATTAGCATCAAGACACCAGTTACGATACAGGATAGGAATGGTCGGTGTTGTTCACTATTCAACCGATGATGAGCAAGCAGAGGTGCACGAATGGCCACACACTGATCTTTGTTATTTTGCCTTAGAGCATGGGATACCCATACACCCGACTTTTGAACCCTACCCATTGCATGCAAATGTAGAACAATGATGCAATTATTACAGTTGACAGCAGTTACCACTTCTCGAGTACAATGACGTTTATAATTGTGGATTAGTGCGTTTAAACACCTAAGGTCGCTCTGAATGCGGCGATCCTCCTGACAACGAGTAAACCATTTTACTGCCGGGCTCTGTCCTACAGTATTACCCTCACACGCAGCGCATATTTTTCTGCCCGCTTCCGCAGCTGTCACCCCTCAACCGAACTCAAACAGAAGAATATGTCGTAAATGTTCCGTTTTTTCCACTTGAGACTTCATCTTCTAGTGCTCACAGCTCCACTCACCAAAATGTTAGGGTAGTTACTGTTGGTGTAAGACTAACATTAGTTTGCGTTTGTACTCACCCACAGTCGACTGGTCCACCAAGTCACTGCCTCAGGATTGGTGAAGTCGACAACACCGGTGACTCCATGGTACCAGCGCGTGATGGTGCTGCCGTTCACGTTGGACACAAGGTAGCCTTTCTTCACGGCTTCCGAATAGTACGGCTCGCAGCCTCGGTTCAAAAATGGGTGAACCCACAGCGTCACGCGGAAGCCCAGAGAGTGTAATTCATCTGTGAGAGCCCGTATGTCCCGGAAAAGGTTTGGGTCGAACGTGAGGCTGCCGTAGCAGGTCTCCCAAATGTCGTCTATTTCGATGTTGCTGTTCTTAAATCCATTGGCGATTATCTCGTTGGCCAGGTCCCTCACTAAAGAGTCGTTGACGCCGATGTCGTAGCGCGCCAGTGTGGCCCAGACCGGGTGGGTGACCATGCGCTCGTCTGGGACTCCCGCCGGCTTCCCCAGGTACTTCTGGACTGCGTGTTCGTGGGCCTCCCTAGCGTTTCCGAATGAGCAGATATCCCACTGTAAAAGGTTGTCTGGTCGGTCTTCTGGGTAGGGACTCTGGTTCTTGGCCGTGAAACATAATGCATCCGGTGACTGATCTGTGTTTTGGTCAATAAAAAGGGGAACGTTGGAATGGACGCGTACGAATCTTCCATCGGAGAACAGCCAGTAGCGTGTAGCGATGCCTGCATAGTGCGTCTGGTTGGTGACGAACGCGTAGTTGTCATACGTTCTCTGCTCAGTCAGAAAAACCTGTTTGGTAGACTCGGTACCGCCGTAAATGTGGCTGGTGAGGTGGTTCTGGCAGCTTTTGAGAACCGTCTTGGGTGTGTTCACCCACTGATAGACACCGAGGCAACGGCCAGCTCTGTCTTGGCGCTGGATGGTGATATTGCTGTTACCAAAGTCAAAAACTTCTCCATTAAAATATCTGACATGGCGTGGTGTGGAAGAGCGACTAGTGCTGTCTACTGGGATGTACGCCAGTTGTATTTCAAGACCATCTGCAACATACATATGAACAGAACAATATAGACATCGTCAGTGGAGGTGCATAATGCAGGTACTGTAAACAAATACAATAAAAGCCGTCTGTAGAATACTGAAATAACAAACCTTGATTAAGGGGAACACACCCTTCCTATCTAACCCATGTTCATTTAGGCAAGTATTTGACCAATTTCTGAAAAAAAGTATTTGATGCAGGACCTTAATATTTTTACTGCATGCTACATGATGCCAATAGAGTCAACTGTACTAAAATCTACTTTATCCATTTTATAGTTGTTAAGAAATACTTTTTTAAATTTATTGACAATAAATATTAAGTTTTTTCTGCAGAAAATATTTTTTTGTGAACTTCCTAATGGGGGAACATTAATGAATGTAGTACCAGAGGTGGACTTGTATGTTATTCAGAGTCTCTGAAAATTTCATACATTTATCTATGATAGTTTCTAGTATAATGTGGCATATGTACTGAAAATTTTAGTTTGCTGGAAATTGACTTTAAAGAAAAAACTTTTGAAATTAGTTACTTACAGTAATTAAAAGTGTACTGCTGCATATAATGGCCCTTCTTTGGCCTCTAGCAGGTCTTCCAGCTTCCTGGATGTTTGTCTTGCTTTCTTGGTCATATTGGATGCACACCTGTCTGCATCGGCTATCCTCATTTCATCGCAGTGTTGCAGCCCAGTGATCATATTTTCACCAGGATTCATTCCCAGCTTTTTCAGTACCCAACACTGTCCAGTATTAACGCAATTGAATGTAATAACAGCATAATGAACTCCTAGTTTCATTGTACGCCTGCCTACAAATACAGTTTTAGGAAGGCGGTTCCAAATTATCCTGTTGAAACATTCATTTGGGTTCTATGTCTGCCCATGCAGACATTTCCTTAGGAGGTCAGGACGAGCCAAGTCTCGGAAAATAGCAGCAGGAAGAGAATGCTGGTGAGAATAAGATTCTCCAGTTGCCTGAGCCCTACTGTGTTTGCACCACGAATTTTCTCCTGATGGACACAATCCATGACATGGCTTATCATGAGTAGAGGACTTATGGAAGAATATGCCCCACACATCTCTCTTCATTGCCTCCAGATTTTTTTATTTCTCCTAATTTCCTGCCCATAGTATACCTGTAAGTTTTTTATTTCAGTTTTAGTTAACCGACAATGTTTAGTCAACAGTTTTCCATCTTCTAATTTTTTTCCTCTTATATCAACAGTTATTTTCCTCAGCCTCGTTCCCAAACGTTTTTGAACATGGCCTAAACATTCTATTTTGCTAATAATGATATCTCCATATGGCTTAGAGTTCACGACAATGTCGTATGACTTACTGTAACCATCGCCCAAATACTTTGTGTACCGTACCCCGCTTGTTTCTGCGGAGCGATGAAATATTTATCGTACTCCATGAACTTCCATACCACCACTTGTTCCTCTGAAGTTAGCCACACAGTTCTGTTCTCTATGTTCATTGAATTCACAACATTTGCAATATTTAGAAATTATCTTCACATCTACCACTTTACTGGTGTCTACATTCGTGGCAGTCACTACTCCATTCAGAGAAGTATGTCCTCTTTTCTGCCAACTTCCATCAAGTGCAAGTGCAATTTCCGAACATCCATCATTTTCTTCCATTGCTTTCCTAGCAGCCAGTTTCATGCTTTCCTCACTGACCTCACATACAACTTTCTCTAATATTGCAGTCAGTTTTTCATACTTATTTAGTAGATGATGTAAGTTCATCAGCGAAGAAAATGTTCTCCCAGCAGCCATGTCCTTGCCACTGGGTCGTAAGGCACCCACTAATCTGGTATTGATTTCATAAGGGCCACTTGCACTTGGTTTTGAAGAACTCATAAATGAAATCACAGCTGAGCATTTAGTGCAAATTAAATCCAAAGTAATTGCTAGGCCTTTTCTCCCACTGGCACTCACACTAATTTTCACTCTCTGTGACTAACCGCACTGTCTACATTGTACAAACTTAGAAATTACATCTGATAATATTTTCAAATTTGTTACAATGTTACTGCACCTCTTGTCACTTACTGTAAATGCATTGCAACTGTCTTGAAATGGTGAGAGCTTCTTTGATGATGCACTTGTTGAAGAATTACAATTAGGCACATCATTGCCAGGCGACATAACATCTTGTACAGAAAGCTTTATAAACGTGTTTCCTCTAAATTGTCGTTTCTAAAATTCCATTAAGTTTCGTCATCTTCAATAAACACAACAAAACACACGTAAACAAGCACTGCAAACGTAAGTATAACTACTACACGCAATCACACTTGAACAAAACTAACAGTGTGTTTGAAAGCGTATTGTTTACAAACAGCAGAAACAAAAGAATACCGACCATTGCACTACAAGGATAGCCAATACACTCGGGAGTAAACAAAATCCCTAACGTGCAATGTGGGGGATATAAAGATCTAAAATATATGCAGAAAAGAGGGTGAGAGAAACGAGGGCGTGGCACATAAACACATGTGGTAGAAAAATGCTCTTTAAATGCTGGAAAATTTTTTTTTCAGAAAAATCGTTTTCAGAGTACTTAAATAAAACATTAATCTATCGAAATATTATGAAAACCAAAAACCGATTATTTTCCACCTGAACCACGGTGTGGTCCCCTTAAAGGAAATCGCTGCCAAAAGTACTTTATTATCCACTCACTTGATTACGACAACAAGTTACAGTACTTTCACAGTTTTCATGTCACTGGTGTACAAGTAGAAAAACTAGGGGTATTATAGGCACACAGTTTTAATCTGCCAGGAAGTTTCATATCAGCGCACACTCCGCTGCAGAGTGAAAATCTCATTCTGGAAACATCCCCCTGGCTGTGGCTAAGCCATGTCTCTGCTATATCCTTTCTTTCAGGAGTGCTAGTTCTGCAAGGTTCGCAGGAGGGCTTCTGTAAAGTTTGGAAGGCAAGAGACGAGATACTGGCAGAAGTAGAGCTGTGAGTACCGGGCGTGAGTCGTGCATCGGTAGCTCAGATGGTAGAGCACTTGCCCGCGAAAGGCAAAGGTCCCGAGTTCGAGTCTCGGTCGGGCACACAGTTTTAATCCGCCAGGAAGTTTCATAGGGGTATTATAAGTTGGATGCACCTCGTATGGTAGAAATTCAATCTTACTCTGTAACACACGACTAAAAGAGCCTGGTGGCGTTGATCAGAGTTCCTTGCGATAGATACTGAAGTGAACAACACTGAGATACATCCTTGGTGCAGTGAACAGATATCATTCGAAGGACACAAAATAGCTATTTTTGTTACAGAATCCACTCTCAAATTGTTTCAGAAACTGTCGATCCACAATATAGTCTTCTTCAGATAGTTCCACAGATATAATGTCTCACCTCTGAGAAATGAGTCCCCCATTTTTTGCATTCCCTCACACAGTGATGTAAATCCGTCGAATAAGAAACTCATTGAACATTGAGTTTAAAATCCGTCCTTTCTTTATGATACGGTGATAGGGGAGCTGGAGTGATTCCTACATATATGCAAAATAATGCTTTCCATCGTCTCGAAGGAAACTGTTTAAGGTTCCGTCATCCAGCAGAATAATATAAATATGTAATAAAAATTAGTGCCATGTCGTCCAGAGTGTATATTTCGATCTAAGTTGTGGGTCATAACATGATTTTTCATAGACTACTTAATACTCATACATAATCGTAGTTTTTACGGAGTTTTCCACTAAATATATTTACGTTTAAAAATTCACTCTATGTATGTTTCTGGCTCGCAAAATTTGATGAGCAGTTCGTGGAGTGACCTGAAATTTTGGCAAAACGTTGCACCCCAATACGCACATGTTTTTATACCTGAAATGTGACCTTATTAACTGTTTTCGAAAATCAAAGTGTGAATTACGTTTATTCCCATTGTTACTTTCAATTCAATTTATTTCTTTTGTTTCGGATGTGATTTTATGATCTGTTTTCGAAAACCTATTTTATTTCTTTCGTTTCTTTGCAGTGATCGTTTTCCTGTTTCTGTGGGCAATATTTCGAGTTACACGGGTTGGATAGGCAGAGAAAAGTTGTTGTTTCTGATTACATTGGAGTGCGTAATCGTTTGCTGGACTAATTTCATTATCTTTGAAGTGACTTGATTATATGTTTACGAAAAAACGACATGTGGGTTGATTCGATACCTATTGTTATATTGAATTCAATATATTTCTTTTATTTTGTTTTCGAAAATCTAGAAGCATCGAAACGAATTATCGATGTCATGCATGGCTGAGCGGCCAGCTGGTAGAACTGTCAACGTACACGCTATGAACGTTATCATTACAAACGGATTCGAATCTGACATAAACATCCATTGATTCCTTTACGAACTTCACTGCTGTAGTGGATTTTTCGAACGTATTTTCTGAAATCTCTCGATGTTCCTACATTACCGTCACATGTTCTGATTCTGAAACTTCAAGTGACGATTTTTCTACTTCGAAACATCAGTCTGCCGAAGTTATGAAATGGCACACGATTAAAAAATTGGTGAACAATGTAACTGATACAACGATTCTGATCGGATCTCAAAAAAGTGAAAACGTTCTGTTTCCTCGAATACCACCCATTGCGACCGACATGGCGTTTAAAATGACTTTAATTTTCAATACATATTCGCTATAACTATCAATACAGGGCAAGGACAATCTTCGCGCTTGCACCATTTGAGGGCGGAAAACGATTGCTTCTCCCAAGAGCAGTTATACGTTGTAATTTCCAGAGACGTCTGATCTTCATGTTTATACAGAAAGCTGACAAAGAAAAGGTGTAATCAGTTCCCTAGCTTTACAGTAACAAATGAGGATATTTTAAATCCTTTCCTTTCAATGCACATAGCCATAGCACCTCCAGGCAAGAGACTGAATAGAATTATGTGTTTTCTCGGTGGTTATATGTCCGATAGACTATATTTCATTTGCTTTTCCATTGGTTTCATATTAGCTTGAGCCACAGCGAAGTGTGACTGGGTTTAGGTAATGACTGAACTTTTTTCTAGGATTTTATATCATAGATTTGTGTTTTAATTGCAGGTTGAAGATTAAAGAGTAGCAAAAGTCACATGCTTTTCGCTAGCAGATTGTTTCAGTAATTATATTTAAAAAAAGGATTTGTAATGTAAGGGCTGTAGAAGCTACACACCGCATTTAGTTCCGAAATCTATTAATAGATATCGACACTAGCAGGGTCTCGAAATAGGTGTGTGGACACAGTGTTCACAGCGTGTCGCAGCTAAGGTGAGCAGTGAGTTGGCTCAGAGGTGTGACTGCACACAGTATCCGCAGACTCACCTTCGTGGGACACTATCAGGATCTCTCCGCTGTTCTCGTCGTAGCGGGTGCTGAGGCGGGACGCTTGTGACGCCCCCAACATGCCCAGCAGCAGCAGGGACACCACCCACACGGCTGCAAATGGGAAGAAAAGGAAAGAGAGTCAGAGAAACAAGACTGCGACAAGTTACGTAGTCATAAAGCGCGTCTTGATGCACCGAGCGATAGTATCCCAAATGGCTACATCATTGGTGCAGCCAGCTGATAGATTCTGTTGTTTCACTCTATCTCCGTAGGTATTCCTGAGTGAATGTTCATTTCTTCCGCCTGTCCCTATCCAACCGTACATAGCTCGGGTTCTGATTCAAACAAGGGCCTGTCCTAATAGTAACCTTTCCCTATGTTGGAAAGCACGTGTCAAGGCATGTGGAAACTTGACAGCTGGAAAGCCTCTTTTAATAGTAGTAATTAATGACATCGTCGTTAAAGAGTGCAACGCATATTCTAGAGGAGTACAACAATAGCTGTATGGTTGTTCAGATATAGAGTCTCATTTATTTCCCTAGATTAATCTACACAAACGCCAAAAAGTTTCTTCGTCACTTTTGCCCAACCCCAGGGTACCCAACGTTTCCAGTGATCACATAAGATCATCTCAGCCGTTGGCAACAGGATCGTGGCTCGATGCAAAGATGGTAAGTTTATCACTCCACAAACTAATGGGTTATAGTTGAACTTGTTCACAATATGTTTTCAGCTGAACACATAATATTACTGGTGCGTTTTATAGTAAAAGGGAGCTGATTAGCACTTCAAAGAATCTATTTGCCATTAGCCATATCTATTAATAACACTGCTATTTCACGATCAATTCCCAATTTTGAATAACACGAATTACAGACAATATAGGTGGGCCATTGTGGTCTACCCATTTTTCTGAAGGCATACTTCACATTCAATCTTTTATTTTTCCCTGATACAAATCAAGTGTTATAGAATTAGGTGTAGAATTGACACGGCATATGCGACCAAAATATTGACGTTCAGATAATTTCCCCTTTTGACGTAGCGAAAATTATATAACATTTAGAAAAACTACTGGTACATATAAATATTAGTCCTTTTGCACGTGATTAGTGTTGAATACTAAGTCAGTCTCTGACTGACACATATAAGATATACGATTCGGTAGCAGGGTACCTTTTTCAGCCGTTCCTTTTACCGGATCAAATCTTTAATATTTGGAATCGTCTCATTTTCACTTTGGCTCATGACCATTAAATCTTGATAGCATGTAGCGAAATGAGATACAAGAGATAGACGAAATGTATAGAAGTACAGGCGACAGGAGCTCACCTTTAGCCATTCCAGTAGTCTGTGGAATGTACAATTCGGCTGGAGTTTCTCCTCAAACTGATCAACTGCATACGATGCAGGCGTATATAAACCAATGCAGTATCTACTACATACGCTCTTGACTCATGAACTATCTGACTGATATCAATCAGTCACGCGAAGAGCCGTAATTATCTGATATTAATATAGCTTCAAATGGTTGCATTAGCCAAGATAACATACTTGCCTTCAACCCACACTTCACACTGTTGCTAATTCAAGTCTGACTGTAAAAAATACACAAGATATGCATTAAAATCATGAAACAAAAATAAACTACAGATTGCACACGAGCCGTAGACCTTGGTACAGCGCACTGAAAGCAATTTAGACACGCCCGTTTTCACACAAATGCTTTAAAATTAACAGCCAATGGGAGATACAATTACTTATAAAAATTTTAACATGAGCATTCGGAATGCAACACACATTCAGTTTAATAGTACAAACATTTACACTTAACAAATAATTAAAAGAACTTGAGCTGGACAAAATATACGTTTTTTCACAACTGTCTTGAAAGTAAATTGGGCTTTTTCGCATCACCAGGGATCCTGATCTACATTAAGAACAGAGGCCAAAATAACAGCCACAGAGCTACGAAACCATAAAATAAATTTCTGTTAGAAGGGCTTAGCAAAAGACTGAAGGCTTTTCAGAATGGCATTCAATACTTAGTTACATGCAAGAAATTGTCTACTTCCTTGAAACAAGGAATACTGGCAGGACAACATTCACCATCCACAACACCCGAAATAGAAATTGTGTCAATTCACAAGACGCAACCCTCAACCACGGAGGCAGAGGAAAACCGTCGTTCTTCTTATGGTGTAGCCACTCCCATGACAGGGTGATGCATATAAACCTATACTGGTTGAAAGTCGTAATTTCCCTCCGAAAGGTCGCTGAAACGGGAAAGTTGTTTTCATCATACCAGTAGCTCTTGATGAATCAGAAGTGCCTCCCGGTTTTGGCACGTTGATTTTTGTTTCTGCGAATGATGTCCTCTGTACTATGCAATGCCACACTTCGTAGGCTCATATTCGTTCGGTCGCGGTTTGTGACGTCTGTGAGACGTCTATGAGAGATATTGTAGTGAAAACGTATTGGGAGAAGAACTTGTTTTTTACGACGTAACGGGCATACCGGAGAGAACTGAGTGTGTGTGATGTTCCAACAAAGGCAACTGTTTTATCGACTGTAAAGAAGCTGGAAACAACTGGTGTACTAAACAGTGACACCGCTAAACGTATACCATCACCGAGTGTAGACGTTATTAATAATGTGCGAAGACACTACGACAAGTCTCCAAGGAAATCGTTGTGCGATTGAGCCAGGAGACACTTATTTCTTATGGCACATGTCAGAGAGCTGCAAAGAAATCTGCATTGCGACCGTACATAGTGTACAAGATGCAAGTTCTGTAACAAACGGATCATAAGAAAATCACGCATTGCTGTCGATGCTTTAAGGGATATCTTACTCAATGTTCACACAGTTACTCCTTAACTTGGTTTACAAATGAGGCATGATTCCATCTGTCAGGTTACGTCAACACACAAAAAAGCGGATACTGGGCTGGCGTAAGCCCCCATATCATCCACAAAACACCACGGCACAATGAAGAAGATTGAGTGTGGTATGTGGCGTCATCTTCCAGGATTGTTCTCTAAATTGTCTGTGGTACGACGGTAGACACTACAGTTTATACGGGCATCTTCTACACATTTGTGGAGCAGCTCAATTATGCCGAACTTCCATGCAGGTTATTTCCGACACGATCGAGTAAAGTGTCTTAAGTCTAACGCTTCCATGCAAAATGTAATCGGTTTCTTTGGTGACTGAATAACCTGAAAAAAAGTTCTACCCCCACCCCCACCCCAAAAAAAAACCCCTTGACATAGACCCTCGGGGCTTTTTCTTTATGGGGGTATCTTAAAAGCTGAGTGTACCACTACAGACCACGGACGATTGCGGCAGTACGTGAGGACGTTGACGTCACACACGAAATAAGCAACAATGGCTAAGATACACTTCACAGAACATCGCGGAATATGTTGAAACGGTTACAGCTGAGCATCGTTGCTGGCTGAGGGCACTTCCAACGCTTTCTATGACGACATTATACGTAATCTTCCAACTGCGAAATATCATTTCCCTAAACTGCATATATGTCCCTTTTACGTCCAGATATTATGACTCCCTAAAGTAGTTCAGGTTTATGTGAATGGACGGTGTAACCCGATGACTCGACATCTGTCCTAAGTAGGTGATCCCCATCACCATCTGGAACAGCCAGCACGACAAGACCTTAGAGAGGAGCAGTGACTATCGGTATGAGCGCACACACGGCACAGTCCAGTCATCACTACTAACACTGTCACTAGTCCACAGCTTTTACATTTTCTGTTCGAGAATGAAACTGGGACAGTACATCTGCATGTTACGTTCTAAAGCAACATTACTGATATTTCTTTGTTTACTTCAATTTGATTTCCTTTGACTGTCATGACACTAACTTGGGCGCCATCGATGGCCTTTATATAACACCAGAACTACTTCGGGGTTTGTGAGAAATCTTTCCATAAGACTCTGCTATAGTACTCACAGAAGGCTTCAAAATTTTCTTTTTGACCACCAGATCGGCTTCATTCGGCGTCCCACTAGGAATAGTATTATGCTTTGTTTTACATCTGCTTCCTTAGAACTTACAGCATCTGTGTACCACGGTTGGTACCGCCCATCATGAGTTATTTTATTACGTAGCTATCCAGCACTTTGCCATCCGCTCTCTTATAACTGAATCAAAGGTCATCTACATGTTTCTGCCCGCAGGAAAATATTTTAAGTTACTCTTTGCGAAATGACACAACTTTCTCATTATCTAGCTTACTGAAGAAACAAATGTTTCTGTTGGTTTTCGTACCATTTTTACTTTAATAACCATTGCTCCTGGTAACCGACATCATTTTCAATCTGTCCATCATAAAAGGGCCGTATCGGTGTGTAATTATCAGAACTAATATTTTACCACCAAGAATGGCCTTCCTAGGTGGTAGTTCCTAGTGGTTTTCAGCGAAGGCAATCGCAGAATGGCTAGTCATGCCCATCATTACTCTAATTACCATATTTTTCACTCTTATCACTTTATTTGATCGTTGTATGTTTAAACTCTCCTCCAATAATAGCACATATTAGTGATAATTATTTCGTCCATAAAGAGTGACATTATGAGGATTGATAATTAAATATAGAAGGAAAAGATTTCCTCGTCAATTGTTTTTAATGTACCATTCATTACTTTCCTGATAGGGGTGTGCTCGTCGATAGAAGCTCCCAGTTATGTTTATGCTCACCCTTAATGTTGAGTCTAATGAAAACAGTTGTATGGTACCCCTTCTGTTCAAGCCAGATTTTATTTCCTTATGTTTCAGTCTTACAATTTTGAATCGCATCTGCAGGTATGATGTGGCACTCAGTGAGTAAAGAGGAACTGGAGAACACTGAGAGTAGGGAGTAAGATTTCAATTCCCACGACGGCTGAAGGAGTCGGCGAAGCGTAAGGCGTTGCCAGTGCACCATGGTGCCATGCCCTGTTGCTAGACGTGTCAGCAGTGAAGTGCGAAGGGAAAGCACATTTATTCTGGCGCTAAGCAAGTAAACTTGTTTAACAGACATTTTTCTAAGAAATGTGGCTTTTTCCAGTAGTGATAATATGAGGGGCCTGCAGATCATCAGTACTTTCATACAACAATATTACTATTCCTGAAATCTATTGCCTTAATAAGAATATGAATAATATTTCTGCTGCCAAAAAAATGTGCGAACGACTACGAAATAACACGAGTGTAAGTACGAGGTACAGGCTGCGCGCCATAGTCCCCAGTCGCCAATGGGGTGCCTTCAGATCTAGTTTGTCATACGACCATGCTCTCAGGAAACAGTTAGTTTCAGTTAATCATTGTTAACGGTGTTTATATTATCAGTTCATGGTGGTTAGTAAATAAATAAATCATGACATCACATTTGAACATATTGCGAATAAAATAGCTTCCCGAATCATCACTCAGAATCACAGGAAGTAGAATCGCTCTTTACAGAGAATCCGACGTCGCTGGTACTGCTTCTGCGATCGACATAAACATCATAATCTTCGAGAAAACAAATAGAAAGAATCCTACACGACAACTTAGTAAGATACTCCAAGCATGGATTGTCTCAGTCTCCGCAAACTCTGATGGAAAAGCACGGTCACTCAAACTGTACGCCTCTTACACTATCCTCTACGGACTCACTGTCTAAATTGAGACATTACTGGAGCTTTAGTACAAGTGGTGGAGGGGAGGGGGTGGGGGTTCTTGCACAGTCTCGCATGTTGCTGTGATTTCTGCCTTGGTGGATAGGAGTTTACTGTCTGCTGCAATAAACACGTCACTTCCACTACGTACTAACCTATACATTGAATAAACATTTATATCAGCCAGAATAATTTCATCGCAGTCGTATTGGAATTATAGCTAGCTTTCAGTATCTAATACTAGGTGAGCACCACTGCTTCGTAGGACTGTTCCAAACTCTGGGACTTCATTGTATGTATATGTCCGGTTGACCACTAGTATTTTAAACGTCTCACCTTTGTGGGACAGAGTGATGCGTCTCTTTGAACATTCCACTAACGCCTCAACGTTTCTTGCATGTATCATTATCTGGAATAGGATGAAGAGCCGCCTGAGCTAAAGAACCCCATATGTATTCCGTAAACAGTCGGCCAGGTCACAAAACATCACCTGACTTTAGTACATCCCTGACCCAATCAGGAGCATCCAGCAGCTCTAAAATATACCACATGAGTCTAGGAATACGCAGCCTAATTTCTCACAGAACCTCCGAGGCCTCAGTTTTATGTGTACCATTCGGTTCACAGTCAGAGAATCACAGTCAGTTCGTGGGACACTTCTGCCGATTGTGAGTCCCGTGGAACCGTTTTGAGCAGCTTGGTCTTCTCTGTTACTCAGTGGGATGAACCGTAGAGCCCATCATCCCATCGTACGTTTCAACGTGAATCATGTTTCGCAATTGAC
This sequence comes from Schistocerca americana, assembly GCF_021461395.2. Taxonomy (NCBI): domain Eukaryota; kingdom Metazoa; phylum Arthropoda; class Insecta; order Orthoptera; family Acrididae; genus Schistocerca; species Schistocerca americana. The sequence goes on from NC_060125.1 coordinate 46,262,538, forward strand.
TGCTACTTTTTCCCTCAGTGGCTTTCAGAATGGTCAGTTCCTCATGTAGGATCAGACTCCAAGAAACACACACACATACTGACATTGCTTCCAAGAACGCCCACACCCATCCCCAGGGGCAAGAGGGAGGGGCCACAACACTCTCCTCCCCCCCCCCCCCTCCCCGTAGCTCTCGCGTAAAGGAAATAATTTAGTGTTGTCAGGTGTTTATCTTTCAAGAGATTTTTAACGCAGTCGGTACTGGGACTTTCTTATGGGTAGTTACAGGATGGCATTCATCTTCCAGAATATTAAAAATACTCCATACGCGCTGGTGTAGAGCTCCCCCCTTCCCCCTTCAAACAATCGTCTGGATTTCCTCACTTCCCACGTCTTATTTTTCCAAGTATTTGCGTACATGTCGACAACAGGCACACACCCTTTTGTGTTTCCTTCCCATGATACTGGATGCAGCAGTCTTCCCTAGATGTAAAGTTTGTATTTCGGTGACAGACAGCATCCCCAATATGTTAAGACAGGTGGTGCACAGCTCTCGCTGGACTGTGCCTACCAATGATAGATGTATAAGGAGAGGGGAATTACAAATCACATCACTACTTTTTCTGCTATGATGTGTTTTTAAATACTATATGATCTTTCCAGTGTCATCTTACGTTTTTAACTGTCCCACCATCAGCAACTTGAATTTTTAAATTTCCCGCCATCTGCCTACTTCGTATTTTGAATTTCCTACCGCCACCAGTAACTCCGATTGTGGTGGCGAGTAGTGTCGGAAACTTGAACTATGCACTAATGTCCATTTGGGTAATCTACTGCAACTTGATAAATGTTTTTGTGCACACTTTCACATCATCTGTAGTTGATCCCTTCATTCTTTCCACAGCACCCACAATGTGGTGATGTCACTTTTTGCCCGCCATAATCACATGAAACCACGTTTGTTGGCAGCAACAAATAAACGAAACAGAGTAATACTATTCTGTACAATTTTTTTTTATTTGCAGTACTTTTATAATCAAACAGATGAATCAGGTGCACAAATTTAAATCTGCACATACATATGTGGATCATACCTTGGCGGGTTTATCGGTGCCGACTGAACGCCGTGCCATCCCCTGCTAGTAGCGGTGCTGTATGGGGTGTGGAGGGTGTGCGTTCACTTTCTGCCGGCTGTTGTCATTTATATACAAAGAATCTTAGTTATCTTTACATTAATGAAAATGAGAGGTGACATCTAACATCTCCAGGAATATGATCACTTTGCAGGTAAATAAACGAGCAAAATTGACAGATCTTTACTTAGCTGAATTTATGACATTTTCTACAATATTGTACCAAATATGAACACTGTAATATCATATGCGAGTAGGAAGAAGACATGCGTGCAACGAGCGGCCACCAACCAGTGCAGTGGCAGATGGTGATATCCACCCTGGAGCACAGGGCACATGTCATCTGCGGTGAAGAAAGCCTTCCAGATGAACTACAACATCTATAGGAATTGTTCCACAAAAATTGGTACAGTGAAGCGTGAGCCGTGCTCAATCCCAACTATGAGTTTCGTGAACTTCGCTGTCTATCTGTGTTTGGTTTCCCGCCCTTGTTGCGGTTACATCGTGGTTCTTCTTCCTTCTACGTGTGGCAGCAGCAATGTGTATCGATATTTGCGCAGTGTACCATCTTTGGTTTGGTGCATATAGTTCCCAGCTAGGGAGTCTGGAGGCAGTCGGTCGGTTGTTGCGGATGAGGGAAGTTATCTCCGAGTAGTGCAGTCGGCTGGGGCAGCTGGCAATCCGTGTGCAGTGTCGGAGCGTGTCTGGAGCTGATCGATCGCTACGAGCTTCGTGGTTCACCGACTCAGGACATCGAAGTTTAGTAGTGGTTTCAACTACCCAAGCCACGTCCATTCATGTTGTGATGGTTCGTTTCGGTGGTTTACTGTTGTGGAGGTTTTCCTGTGAGCAACACCGAGTGTTTCTACTACTGAAATTTAGCCGCCGTGCAGTGCAATTAACTATTTTGGTCGACTACGATATGAGTGCACCTGAGGAATTTTCGGTCTTGTGGCCTCAGTGTTCTGGTTACCTGCCCTGGGCGCTGACGTAAATTCAGGCAGTGTCCTTTTGAGAGAAGTTAACTATTACCGCGTTTCAAATTCAAGTGCACCAGCGGAATTTTCTGCCTAGTGGCTGTTAGTGTTCCAGTTACCTGCCCTGGCCACTAACGTAATTTCAGGCGGCGTCCTTTCCTCACCTGTTGTCGCTGTCCCACATGGTGTGTAATTTTGACAGCTAATGCATATTCCACTGTGGATTATCACGTTTGTAACCTTTCCGGTTTGAGTTCTTATGTACTGTTTGACGGAAAGCAAGTCGTTGTGTCGGTCGGTCCGTGGCTGTCCCCTGTTTGGGTTCCGACGGGTCGAGTATAGTCGGGTTCACCACCTGTCTCGCCTAAGTGAACGAGGGCAGACCGACCTCCCTGGAGGCTTCTGAGTGCTACCGGTGTAGCTGTTGTCAGCTACTTTAAATTTAAGGCTTAGGGTTTTTTATTTTCTTAAAAATTTTTGCAAAATTAATTTTTAAATTTATCTTTCAAGCTTAAACATTGCGGCTTCTGCCTTTAAGAGATTATGGTAATATGTTTTAAAAGTCTGAAACTTAATTGTGGCCTTCAGCCATTGGTATTGCACCTTGAATATGTATGTTCTATCTACGTAGCCTTAAGGCTTTCCACGTAGCCGCGATACGGTTTTTTATTTGATTGCCTCGTTGATTGCCTTTTAATCTTGTTGATTTTTAAGATTTCTTGTTGTTAAACATTCTGGCATTCCGCCTTTAAAAGTCGATTGTAATATATTCTGAAATTTTGAAATTTAATTGTGGTCCTCAGCCATTGTATTTTACTTTTCATATTGTGCCCAGCTGGTTTAGCGGGCGTATCAAAGCCCAAATTAGTGCAACACTCAAGAAGAGACAAGCTGCCCGAAAGCGGGAAGAGGAAGAAGACAATGAACTCGTTTTACTTTCGTACCTGCGACAGGTCCAATCCAAAACTGAGAAGCTACTCGAAAAGCCAAAGATAAAGTTCGTCTTCCGACCACCGCCGGAGACGGAGTGTGCATTGGCTCTACGAAAGACTAAAATTTAACGTACACATCATCGCCTGCGAATGTGGCCAACAGTAGATCGGACAAACGCGGCGCTTTATTTTCAAACGCTTGCAGGATCACATCAGGCATGTGTGAGTGGGATATATACACAAAAGTTCGGGGTAGCAGAGGTAAACCTGAAGGAAGACCACAACTTTGACTTCTAGATCACCAAGCTGCTTTGCGACTGGATATTGGGGCGGCGTCATAAAGGAATCCATTGAAAAACGGGTTCAATTTTATCAACAGAGATGAAGGATACCAAGTGCGGCATGGAAATCGGCGTTAGCGGCATTACGACTTCCATGTCCCAAGAAGCGGCCGGAATGCCCACACAGAGATGCGAACAGGGCGCCTCCTATACCTACCATTGCAGTGTTGCCTATCTCTTCAGCCGTACCACGTGTGTGTGGAGGGGGAAGGGATGCACTCCACGTATGTAAATACCCCAGCAACCGCATATCTCGTCACTTAGCCAGAACATTATGAATATGACACACATGGAAACACCGCCGTACTTAACCCGAGAGCTTCCCACAAACTGTAGCATACGTTTCCCTCACTTATAATAGCGGAAGTTGTAGACAACCAACATATCACGTCTCCACTTGACACAGCTAACAATACTAACATTTTGAGGTATACCAGTCAATGCTTACCAGCATGTTGTGGATGTGCATGTTTAAGCGTATATATTAGGCATATATCCTGCACTCAACTTGATCCTGACCCAATAATACAAGCTGCTTTCCACCAGCATTCTGTCATATAATCATTAAGATTTAAGGTAAGGTATAGGTTGGAGGAGCCCGAGAGAGAGAGAGAGAGAGAGAGAGAGAGACAGAGAAGGTGTGGGAGAGGCAGGTACGCAGAGGGAGAAAAAGGCTGTCTTTACTTGGTATCCTATAACGCTCAGAATGTTACCAATATAAATACTGAGGTCCCAGCGTCTGCAGCTACTACCTTGTGCCCATTCGTTTAGTATGAACATCTCGTCACAGTTAGAGTGTGTTGCCATGATTTATCGACGACGATACCGTGACGCCAAGCACTAACTCCAGGTGAGTCTAGGTAATTTGAGCTTTGTTTGCAACTTGTTCTTAATATTTCAATGATGATCCCTACTGTTCTCTGTTTCTATCGCCTGCCAGCCATCCATTCATTTCAGAATAAGTGATGCTCCCTACATAAACAACAATATGCCTTGTAAACTTCGGTTCAGTTCTGTCGCTATTATTTCCTTACATAAGCTCTAGAATTACAGTTTTTAACAGCGTTTCGTTTGTATCATGGGCTCAAGCATCACGCCCCTTCAGTTCATTATGCTCGTTATTGGGTTTTTTCATTTCTGTGATGCTGTAGACGTCATTAACCCGTACACGTTTAGCTATACCACCTGCAGCGTTCTCCTAGATTGTGTCCCACATGGTGCACATCGGATCTGTGATCACTGCGTCATAATCTACATCTAGATCTACATCTACATCTACATGGATAATCTGCAAATCACATTTAAGTGCCTGGCAGAGGGTTCACCGAACCACCTTCACAATTCTCTATTATTCCAATTTCGTATAGTGAGCGGAAAGAATGAACACCTGTACATTTCCGTACGAGCTCTGATTTCCCTAATTTTATCGTGGTGATCGTTCCGCCCTATGTAGGTCGGTGTCAACCAAATATTTTTGCATTCGGAGGAGAAAGTTGGTGATTGTAATTTCGTGAGAAGTTTCCGTCACAACGAAAAACGCCTTTCATCTAATGATTTCCAGCCCAAACCCCGTATCATTTCTGTGACACCCTCTCGCATATTTCGCGATAATACAAAACGAGCTGCCTTTTTTTGAATTTTTTCGGTGTACTCCGTCAGTCCTATCTGGTAAGGATCCCACACCGCGCAGCAGTATTCCAAAAGAGGACGGACAAGCGTAGTGTAGGCAGTCTCCTTCGTAGGTCTGTTAAATTTTCTAAGTGTCCTGCCAATAAAACGCAGCCTTTGGTTAGCCTTCCCCACAACATTTTCTATGTGTTCTTTCCACCTTAAGTTGGTCGTAATTCTAATACCTAGGTATTTAGTTGAATTTACGGCTTTTGCATCAGACTGATTTATCGTGTAACCGAAGTTTAACGAGTTCTCTTTAGTACTCATGCAGATGACCTCACACTTTTCATCACTTTTCGCACCATTCAGATATCTTTTCTAAATCGTTTTTCAGACTGTTTTCGTCTTCTGATGACTTTATTAGTCGATAAACGACAGTGTCATCTGCAAAGAACTGAAGACGGCTGCTCAGATTGTCTCCCAAATCGTTTATATGGATAAGGAACAGCAAAGTCCCTATAACACAACCTCGGGGAACGCCTGAAATCACTTCTGTTTTACTGGATGACCTTCCGTCCATTACTACGAACTGTGACCTCTCTGACAGTAAATCGCAATTCGAGTCACATAACTGACACGGTGTTCCATAAGCACGCAATTTTACTGTGAGCCGCTTGTGAGTTACAGTGTCAAAAGCCCTCCGAAAATCCAGGAATAAGGAATCGATCAGAAATCCCTTGTCAAGAGCATTTAGCACTTCATGTGAATAAAGAGCTAGTTATGTTTCACAGGAACGATGTTTTCTAAACCCATGTTGGCTGTATGTAAATAGGCCATTTCCTTCGAGGTAATTCATAATGTTCTAACACAATATACGTTCCTAAATCCTACTGCATGTCGACGTTAGCGATTTGGGCATGTAATTTAGTGAATTACTTCTACTATCTTTCTTGAATATTGGTGTGACTTGTACAACTTTCCAGTCATTGGGTACGGATCTTTCGTCGAGCGAAAGGTTGTATATGATTGTTAAGTATGGAGCTAATGCATCAGCATACTCCGAAAGGAACCTAACTGTTATACAGTCAGGACCAGAAGACTTGCTTTTATTAAGTGATTTGAGTTGCTTCACTACTCCGAGGATATTTCAGTCTACGTTACTCATGTTGGCAGCTGTTCTCGATTCGAATTCTGGAATATTTATTTCGTCTTCTTTTGTGAAGGCATAATCGTCGGAAAAACATCCTTCAGCGACGCGTGAAAAAAAATGGTTCAAGTGGCTCTGAGCACTATGGGACTTAATATCTGAGGTCATCAATCCCCTAGAACTTAGAACTACTTAGGCCTAACTAACCTAGGGACATCACACACATCCATGCCCGAGGCAGGATTCGAACCAGCGACCGTAGCTGTTGCGCGGTTCCGGACTGATGCGCCTAGAACCGCTCGGCCACACCGGCCGGCGACGCGTGAAAATCTTGCAGTTATTTCGAGGACCCTTTATGAGGCCTAGGGAAGTAACTGTATGTATGCGAAACAGATTGCATTTTAGGTGCATTTATCGTCCGCTACATCGCAGTATATACTTTTTCTCGCCAACAGAGATCATGACAGGTTTGAAAGAAGGTGAAAGTACGATGGTTCTAAATCTTTTAAACAGGATCGACAATTGGATAAATCTTGCTTCAAATCCCACTGTTGTCCAATTGTCAAAGAACTTATGTAGGTTTCTTGTTCCGATGAAGGACTGCTTTGGCTATTGGTGGCGAATCGATAAGGAATATTCCTTAAGCAATTGTGAAGTAGTAGCTGTAACCTATTAGGTACATCAAATCTGTGTTGTATTTGTGTTACTGAATGTTACACCACGACGTCCATTGGTTTTCCTTTTCTGGCAAGAGGTGGTGCGCCCATGTTACAAACATAATTTAACACTGGTCCTCAACATTAAATAAATTATTTTTAGGACAGTCCCAGCATTAAGGAAAAATTCGTGTCTCAAAATCTGTATACACAAGCGCATTATTCATCTTGTACAAAGCTACATCTACATATACCTTCATACTTCACAAGCCACCTTAGGGTGTGTGTTGGAGGAAACTTTGTGTCTCCATTTCCCGTTCCAGTTCAAGAATGGTTTCTGGAAAATCCGCTTTTGAATCAGAACGTCTGCAATTTACGTTCATGGTCATTCAATGAGATACACGCGAGGGCAAACGAACCTTTGGTTACCTCTTGTAGGAACCCACGCTTTCTGAATTTTAACAGGAAAACACATCTTGATGCAGAACTTGTTTTAACTTGACGTAGAAATGAATGTCTGTCTGAAATCTGCCTTGTTAGTTAGTTCTATGTGGTCGTTTCAAACAAAAATAAATAAAAATAGGAAGATTAGTGTTCAACGTCCATCGAGGACATTAAAGACAGAGGATAAACTCGGATTGTTTCAAGACTGGGGTAGGAAACTGACCGTGCACTTTAAAAGGAACCATCCCGGCATTTGCATGGGGCGATATAGGGAAATCCCGGAAATCCTAAATCCGAATGGCTGGGCGCCCATTTGAACCGTTGTCCTCCCGAGCGTGAGTGCGTTCCACTTTAAATCGCAGCGTACACACACTGCTAGTTATTTTATGGATTAGATAGCTTACAGCGATTGTATACTCGTACATTAATGGATTTTTCTGCCTATTTACATAGAGTACGTTACATTTGTTTATACTGAGGTATAGCCTGCCAATGTCCTCACCAAATGTTGTACTACTGCATGTCTTCGTGCATTTCGGTACAATTTTCAAGCGTTGGGACTTTTGTGTATACAAGAGCATCATTCACGATAATCTCTCCAACAATTTATTTCCCCTGGTGATCTCTGGGCCATTTTCTGTACCACAACTTCCCATTTGCTATCCTGAAAAACTGACTCAACATCCCTCCTTAATGAGTGAGATGTTGAGCTTAGAGAGAGGAAAAGGTGTCAGTATTGTGCCACGCGTAACTTGGGAGGTAAGTAATTCTAGAAAGGAAAAAAGAAGGAAAAAAACATAAAGTGAAGGTGTAATGTGGAATGTTGGATGTATTATAATCATTATTATTATTATTTATTTGTACAACATTGTTTTATCAAACCCCTACTTTGTTTTATCTAAATAACCCTTAAATGTATAAAATGTATTGCATAGTCCGCAGCTCGTGGTCGTGCGGTAGCGTTCTCGCTTCCCGCGCCCGGATTCCCGAATTCGATTCCCGGCGGGGTCAGAGATTTTCTCTGCCTCATGCTGACTGGGTGTTGTGTGATGTCCTTAGGTTGGTTAGGTTTAAGTAGTTCTTAGTTCTAGGGGACTGATGGTTATAGCTGTTTAGTCCCATAGTGCTCAGAGCCATTTTTTTTTTTTTTTTGTATTGCATAACAGGTACTTTTATCTGCCTTTTTAAATAAGTGTATTTCTGCAATTTCTTTAATCTCTTTTGGTAATTTATTGTACAGTTTTATTCCTTGGTAGAAAATGCTGTTTGGAGTTATGTTTATTTTTTCTCAGTAAATGTAAGTTGATTCTATCTCTTGTTGCATGGTTATGGACAGAGCTGTTTGTGCAGTAATTACCAATGTTATTTTTGATGTGTACAACTGACTAGTAAATGTACTCACATGGAGCAGTTGAAATTCCCAGTGTTTTGAACAGATCCTTACAATGAGTTCGACTAGTATCTTTGGTTATTATTCTTAAGGCTGTTTTCTGAAGTTTGAAAATTGTGTTCATATTTTGTGCATTTGTTCCCCAAAAAAGAATGCCATTGCTAAGAACTGAGTGTACATATGAATAATATGTAACTAAAAGACACTGCATTTTACACACTGATCATAAGATTCTAAGGGCATAACATGCTGATGACGTTCTGTTTGCAAGTACTTTTGTGTGGTCACACCATTTCAACTGAGAATTAATATTCATTCCTAGAAATTCTTAATTTGTTATACAGTCTATAGAGGTGCCATCTACATTTAATTTAACACTGTCATTTTTCCTCTTCAAACTAAAACTCATGGATTGTTTTTCTTTATGTTCAGTGGCACTTTATTGCTTATTGACCAATCATAAACTTCCTTGTGAGTTTCATTTGCTTTCTCGGCAAGGATTTCTTTTGTTTTCTCAGTGACTGTAATATTGCTATCATTAGCAAAGAGAATATTTTCACCACGAGTAACATTACTGGGAAAGTCATTGATGTGTATCAGGAACAGTATTGGTCCTAATATTCTACCTTGCGGAACCCTAATTAATGTATTTTGATTCTGATGAGTGTTTTACTAAATGTTTGGATCTATTTGAAGTATATGTTATCTCTACTCTCCATACCCTATCTGTTAGGTAAAATCGAAACCAGTATTCCTAATGCTCCTAATTTATTTAATAGATTCTTATGGTCGACTGTATCAACCGCCTTAGAAAGATCCAAAAATATGCCTGTGACACATTCGTCTTCATCAAGATCATCAAGTGCAACTGTTGTGAATTCTACTATTGCTGACTCCTTACTTTTGCCACTTTGGAAACCAAACTGTGATTCGCTTAAAAGATTGTATTTATTCAGGTAATTCATTAATCTGTCTTCATAAGTGGTTCTATTATTTTGGATAATGCTGACAGCAGGGAAATGGGCTGGTAAATTTCTATGTCTTCTGCATACCTTTCTTAATCAAAGGTACGACGCTTGCCTGTTTTAACTGCTCTGGAAATGTCCCTGATGTGAAGGATTCATTTATTACATTTCTTAAGGGGCCTTGTATAATTCCTATACATTGTTTCAGTATACACATTGGTACTCCATCTAAGCATACTAACTTCTTAATTTTTACGTTTTGAACAGTTTTATCAACTTCATTCTCTGTGGTTGGAAGTATCAGCATTGTATTTAGTGAAATATTATTTACAGGTGTTATATTTGTTTTGGGGAATTTTTGCTCTAACTTCTCTGCGATACTTGAAAAGTGCTCATTTACATTGTTTGCTAAGTGTTGTGGATCATTTATTACCTTACCCCCCCTCCCCCTTAGCAGTATGTTATTCTGCATTTGTTAGCCTCTCCCTGTTTCCTTTATTATAACTTCCGAGACTGCTCTGCTTTTATTCTCTGCATTATATGCAATTTTGACATTAAATGACTTTTTTCCAGCAATCAGTACCATCCTATAGATATTTTGCATATCTGATAGGAATTTGAGAATTCTGTATCATTGTGAATCTTTTTCATGCAACTGATGTGTTTAAGTTTTAATACCTTTTCTTACCCATCTGTTTTGTGAGATGTTGATACAGATATGCACACTTTTGGAAATACCTTTTCAAAGTTCAATTTAAACAGTGTGGGGAATTTAGAGAATTTCATCTTCACATTGGTTTCCTTCTACACTTCATCCCAGCCTTGTTTTTATTATGATTTCTGATAGATGTCGTTTGTAGGCTTGTAGTTTAGGGAATAATTCGATGCCTGATTTTACTGTTGTTATTTGTTAAAGATGGTCTGCTTGACCGAGATCTTTTACAGTTACATCAGATTTTTCCCTTTCCATATTTCATGCCACATGGTCAATTACTGATGCAGTTGTTGTGGTAACCCTTGTTGCACTATTGACCTATAGGGACATGCCAGAACTCTGAAGGACTTTTATGAAGGTGCTACTGGATTCATTTATGATATTAGTGTTGGTGTTAATTTCCCCACAGAGAATTATGTTGACCTTTATCTAGAAATTCAGTTAATTTATTGAAAAAAGTGTCCACACTACCACTGGGAGATATATACATACACTGGATGATTAATTTCTTGGTGAGATCAAGCCCTGTTCATTCAGTAGCTGATATTTCAAAGTGTTTGCCTCCACTTACTGTATTGAGGTCATGTCTTGAATGAACTGTGTTCCTTTTCTGATAAAAATGGGTGATCCTCCACCCTTTGAAGTAGTTCTTCAGTAAGAGTTTGCCGTTTCATACAATGATAATACTACATGTTGGATTTAGGTGTCTCTACACCAGTGCACAGTAATACAAACTACTGTGCAGTTCAAAGATTGGAGCTCAACTTATAATAGTTGTATTTTATTTTTTATTGGTTGCATGTTTTGATGGAAGACTATTAAGTCTGTGAAATTCCCCATGTTACTCTTTCCAATGGTTTGTTTTTCTTTGTGACATCTGATATATGTGATATTTATAGTGTTAAAATCTATTCTGTGAGTGATTGTTTCAGTATTTTTTAAGGTGCTGGAGATACTCATTAGGCATGGGAACCTGTTGTCAGGATTTATCCTAAAAAAGTCATACTTTTCCTACCTATGACAACAGGTATTTGACCACGTGTGGCCCGAAATCCACCCCCGATTCTTTCATGAATCAGCTGTACCAATCTTCCCTTTCCAGTCGTGTTTAGATGTAAGCCATGCCTAGTGAAACCCCATCTGTTGATAGTCCCGACAGGCACCAGAGAAACATGAGCAAAGTTGGCTATCCTCAGAGCCATCCGTAACCTCATATTGATCCACATCACAGCTCCATCAAGGTATGGTAGATCATGACGCCAGAACGCTCAACGTTGGTGCTATGAGTCAGGGAAGTTATCTTGTCCAGGTGATCACCTATGTCATAAGCCCCATCCCTGTCCACATTGTTTCCTGCCCCACCCTCTTTTGTAAACTCCTTACATAAAGACTCTAGGTCCTCTAACATATGACTTAGCCCTGCATTTGGCTTGTAAATACTGGTGGTTTGGTACGCTGCCCCTAAACTTTCCTGTAACTGAGGGCCTACACCTCGCCCACGTCTACTACCTACCTGCAGCACTTTCTTCTTCCTAAGACTTCGTACATTTCTAGGCTTCTTGGCCTCAGTTAAAGTGCGTTGCCCATTTCCTGCTCCTCGTTCTACCAGAACCACTTCTCCATTTAACTCTGGCGGTGGTAGATATCTGTTTTTGGTGTGATTATAAAATTATCAGATCGCGTTCTCTGTCTTCCCAGCCTCCTACCAGCTTCCAGTTCCCAACCAGCCTTCTCCCCCCTATTTCCCTTGATCCTTATGAATTCCTTCCTTGCTTCCGCCAACTGTGGCTGAAGGTCACAGATTTTCTTTTCCTGTTCCACAATCAAAATGTTCCTACTGCATACTCTGCAGTTCCAGGAGAGAGCCTATTCTGTTATCTCAACATCTCCCCACTGCATCCCCCCCCCCCCCAGTGAAAATATATCCTGCAAGATCGGCAACAAATCCCTGTACTCACTACCCTGTAACAGCCCCACACTTCTCACTCCTGGTCAGTTACGAAAGAATAATTAAGTTTAAAAAATGTTTTAAATTTGTCATGGACGCAAGATTAGCAATTTGTAGACAAAAAAGACACAAACGTTAGGTTTTTAAACGTTTGTAACACGGAAAATTTAGGCCTAGATCGCATCTATCTAACTAGTAAGCAATACGAAATGTGTTAGTTAAATACGATTTAGAAACATTTAATTACACTTTCATTGCGACAGTAGACACTAATGAAACTAGTAGCTGTCTTTTTAAGCGAACTTTGCAGTATCAAGAAAACTTGAATAGAATTTTTTGTGTTTATGTCACACAAAATTGAGGGTTATGCAGCGATTCTCTGGACTTGGGCTAAAGAACAAGTTTCTTCGAGTAAAAGCCCTGCTGCGACACTAATATTCAGTTGTGTGACAAGAACGGACACTACAGCAAGTATACAAAACAAATAAAGTTTGAATTTGACACTATTTCCTCTTAAATAAGTTCTTCTAGTGGACGAAGAAAATACCTGTGATCTCACTCAGCGGCCATCTTTTTAAAAAGTATCAATCTCCTGCTTCATCTGATTTTCCAGTGGCATCAGCTTTCGGTGTTTCCACCTATGGTATCAGTTTCTGGTACGATCTTGATGTGGTTCTCCTTTAAGAGAAGTAGGATCGCGTTTTATTTAGCTTCCCACTCCGTAATTAAACATAGGAGCGAATTCCTTCTAAATCTTCAAAATTCCGCTCAAAATTTCATTTCTGATGACGTGCCCAAAATAATCAAAACTATTACACTACGATGTTTCAGTAGACAAATCTGAAGGAAATACATGATTGACTACAACAGTACGGGAACTATGAAGAGATCTGTTTCTCAAATGCAGGTAACTCTTGGCGGACGTTATTGTTCAACGTTTGTTTTTCTTGTAGACCACGGGCGCACGGCAACAGGCTCTCATGTCTTTGAGTAGGACAAAGAGGGCGTATGTCAAGCACCACTCCAAACAAAATGAAAACCGCCTCTAAGAACATGTACACCACTTGAAGCTCAGACTATCAATAATCACGCTACGATATCAAGTCTGTCCACTAATTATCAAAGTACTCGATGTCCACATGGAAAAACTGAGACTTTAGATATACCGATAAATATGATGAGATACCCGGACCTGATTAGGTTAGATTTACATGTAAGGTCAGCGATGACGTTTATTCATTTCCGATAATTTTATCATTATTTCGAATGACTTTGTACTAGTCTCTTTACTTGCTTCTGATTTCGCTGTGTTTGATTTATGCAGCACGTCCATGATGCTGGATAGGAAGAAATATTCTTGAGATGTGGTACTTATCTCTACAAGACACCGAAACGGAATTTTAGATTCAGTCTATTGAAATGGCAAAATAATTGCGTTGACTTGCAGTTATCATAGAACAACGTTATGTCATTCTCGCCTAAATGTCCTTGTTTGGTGAATTAAGTGCGAGTTAAAAGATCTGGTATGTACTTCTGTAGAAAAGGATAATTAACAACGGTACTGCACGCCACATTTTCCTCCTCGATCGCTCTGGACAAACCAGAGGTACCCAAATGGAATTCTGCTGGTTGACGATACTTTAGTTTGCAATATTTGCCTTGTAAAGGAAGTAGCCGTAGTGTCGGCAAGTTCTTTCATCACAAGACGTGAGTTTATTCCCCTGCCGCTGGGTCGCAGACTCCTGTATCAAGTCTCATGGATCGAGGACGTGTAACATTCTTGGCGAGAGGTGATAATGAAACTGTCCTCTGTGGTAATCAATGATGATTCCCCAAATAAAGTTCGCTCTGTTCCATCTGTTCGCTCTGTTCGCCTGTGAAATCCAGGACACTATAGGCAGGGAAGCCCAAGATGATTCCGTGTCAGACGGCTTACAGAAAAGCCATTCGATGCAGTTCTGCACTGTCGGTTGACGAACAAAGCACCAGCCTACCGAGTATCAGACCACAGTTGTTACCGGTTTTCGAACTTCCTAGTAGATGAAACGCAGCATTTTGCTCCTGAGAATCATCTACAACAGCTCGGTAGACGAAAGATCGGTCGCGAGAGACTGGAAAGTTTCTCAAATCGCATCAATATTCAAGGTAGATAGTAGGAGTAGTACACTAAACTGCTGTTCCCTATCTGTATAAATGATTTAGCAGACAATCTGAGCAGCCGTCTCAGGTTTTTTGCTGATGATGCTGTCGTTTATCGTCTATTAAAGTCGCCAGAGGATCAAAAATATTGCAAAACGATTTAGGAAAGATATCTGTATGGTGCGAAAATTGGTAATTGACCCCAAAGAACGAAGAGTTTGAGGTCATCCACATGAGTGCTAATAGGAATCCGTTAAACTTCAGTTACACGACAAATCAGTCAAATCTAAAGGCCGTAAATTCATGCAAATACCTAGGCATCATAATTACAAGCAACTTCAATTGGAAAGAACACATAGAAAATGTTGAAGGAAAGGCAAACCAAAGACTGCGTCTTATTGCCAGGGCACTAAGAAAATGTAACAGACCTACTAAAGAGACTGCCTACACTATGCTTGTCAGTTCTCTTTTAGAGCACAGCTGGGATCCTTATCAGATAGGATTAACGGAGTAACGGAGTACATCGAGAAATTTTAAAGGAGAGCAGCAAGTTTTGTATTATCGAGAACTAGGGGAGACAGTGTCACTGACATGATATAGGATTTCGGGTGGACAACATTAAAATAAAGGTGTTTTTCGTTGCGGCGGAATCTTCTCTCAAAATTTCTATCACCAAATTTCTTCTTCGAACGCGAAAATATTTTGTTGACAACGATACACATAGGGAGAAACGATCGTAATAATAAAATAAGGAAAATCAGAGCTCGTGCGGAAAGACATAGGTGTTCGTTTTTTCCGCACGCTTTTCGAGATCGGAAAAAAGAATTATTGTGAAGGTGGTTCGTTGAACCCTTTTCCAGGCGCTAAAGTACAGTTTTTGGAGTATCCATGTAGATGTAGATGTAGAACTGAGTTAGATAGGTGTAAAAGCATGTTTGGGTGTGTTGTAGGGCCGTCACTGTGTACCACATATATAACTACATCGTCTAGATGAAGATACTGGCAGCTCCATGATGGTATTAGTAGAGTGTGCTGCTGTCTGCATTGTGAGGAGACCTCTGAAATGCCGAAAGACCTGCGGAGGATCGTCGACAGGTGTTGGGACTGCTGTTGAGCCTGAATGTACAGAACGTAAAGTGCTACACCTAAATAGGAGAAAGGGCCCGGTACTGCTAAATTACACTAATGCCCATTTGGCGATAAATCAGCGGAAACCAAAACCAGCCATACCGCACATCAGAGTAACCATCAGGGGCGACCGAAAGTGGAATGACCATTTAAAAAAATTGGCAGGAAATGGAGACGCAAGTCTGGGAATCATTGGAAGGGGCTTGAGGAAATGTAATGCACATACGGAAGAAGTGGCTTCGAATGCAATTCTAAGACTGGTTCTTGAGTGTTACTCATCAGTCTACGACGGTTACGATGTTGCATCGGTAGAACCGACAGAGTAGATCCAGCGAGGCGTGACGGGCTTCCTCGAGAGATCGTTGAGCAAGCACGAGAGAAGCGCTTCAGTTTCCAGTGACTAAATTTGCAACAGAGTCGTGCATCACAGAGGAGTTCAATGCTGGAATTTCGAGTTTGTATTAAAACAGGTACTATTATTTCACTGCTGGTTAATCATGTCAAAACCTTGCTAAAACTGCTCTTAAACAGAACTCGACACATTGCCTTCTAATTCGATGCTGTTTTGTTAAAATAAATCACAACAAGAAAATGCTTTCACTGAACTGAAACACAGTTATATCTCATAGCCACACTTACGACAGCAAACATGAGTTAACTCCCAGTCATTCAGTCACGTAAACATATACAGGTGGGCACCACATTCTCAGTTTTGACCAAGTTACTATGTATTAATGTCATGAACACAAATTTTACTACGTGTAGTTATAAATTTCTGGCTTGTTGGTAAAACTGTTGAAATCTGTTAAACAGAATATTTGTAGATAATTGTGAAATAGATAAAATAATTTTATTATCTGTGGCCACGAATTGTATTTGACAAGTGTAATTTTTGATTACTGTATAATTTCAATATCTCAGCTGAGCTATTGTTCAACGTTACGTTACTATAGAAATCGAATGTAGCAATGAGTGATTTTATACTTTTCTTTCGAGGGAAAAGTTTTCGTAATTGAGTTAAACACCATGTGTTAGCTTCCTTATCTCTGTCAAGGGCAGCTAATAATACCTAGATGTCTCCTTGGAATTCAACAGGTTAGTGAAACGCAACGGAATTAAATTTAACGCAATGTGAATGAAAAGATGACCCTAACACTGAATTTCAAGTACAGACGTTTCCTCATTTATTATACTGATTAATATCATGAGAGAGATTTACTGATTGTGGAAGTAAATGGAGCGTCCAGGTAAAGGCAAATTTTATTATACGTTATTTTGTGTGTACAAAGTAATAGAAACCATTACGACACTTCGTTACACACACTTCAACAGCCTTCAACTGATACGTGAATTCGATTTCAAATGGAAGTGGATACAGTGATTGCATGATCGAGAGGTGAGGTTAGGTTGTTCGGGGGAAGAGACCAGACAGTGAGGTCATCGGTCTCTTCGGATTGGGGAAGGGCAGGGAAGGAAGTCGGCCGTGCCCTTTCAAAGGAACCACCCCGGCATTTGCCTGGAGCGACTTAGGGAAATCACGGAAAACCTAAATCAGGATGGCCGGACACGGGATTGAACCGTCGTCCTCCCGAATGAGAGCATGATCGAGAGAAAGAAAGAGAAATGGACGTGTACTATGCCTGTGAATTTAGTTACAGATAGTCTGTCTGAATTTACTTGATTCTAGCAAAGCCCTAACTTTATTGCTCCTTAATCTGCTGAGGCTACTGTGCAATCTCACCGTAATTGTGAGCAGACATTACGACTGGAAACGTGTAAGTGCAGGGCACCAGGATTCCGACTGCTACCATTCTAGTTGTAGATCTAGTCTTCACCTCTTTCCATCTCCAAGACCATGACTGCCTGCGCTTTCTGCACGTTAAGTCTGAGGTGGAGTTTGCGGAAGTTTGGCTAAAAATGGAGTCCATTCTCTAGAAGTCTACACACGTCTGCTAAGGAGTGAAGCCAAATCATGTGTAATCTGAAGTGAAGATAAATCTGAACTGAAGCCAACACCGCGTTCCCAACGACTGCTCTGGACATGATTTGACGCCAAAAATCTTTGTCTGCAAGCGACAAGATTTTTCTTAGCTTCCGTTATAGGCATTTATAGTTTTGTTACCACTACGGATTGTAAAAATCATAGCTTCCTGTCCGGTATCCATAGTGAGACTCTTCTGGGCCTAGGACCTTTGCCATGAACACATGATGATTAGTCAGAAAATGATTGTTCGTTTGGATGGGAAAGTACTGAAAAGGTGCACTTTTTTTGACGCATTCTGAAGACACTTCTTTCTGACGGTGTGCGACGGAATTTCTCCCGTTTCGCTGCTGCGGCACACGGCACACCCCTCTGGACCTGGTGGTAAAAAGACTCAGAAGACGTCCTTCGGAATTTTTCACTTGTTTTCAGACTAGGGGAAGAGACTTGGATATATGGAAAGAGACCCCCTCATTCTCGTCATCAGCGAACTCATCTGGACATGCAAAAGAACAAAAAAAACTTGGCATGTTTTCGTGGGAGACCTGCATGGTAAAAGTATGTTGCTCTTCTGTTGGGAAGATTCTTTACGATGTCGACTTCATGGAAAGCGAGTCTGCCATCATTGTTCCTTAACTGGCGAAAGCCGTGACGACACATCTGAAATGCATTTTCCGTGCCTAACTGCAGTGTGTTAAAACTGCGTGTGAGCCCCTCAGCATACGCACTCGAGGCACCATCCATCGCAAAATCCGCGCTCCCTACTCCGCTCGTTCACCAAAAGCTGTGTTTCATAAGCAAAATTCAGCTTCCTCGTAAGCCTACATTATTAGCTAGAGAAGATGAAGGTGATCTAGCATTACAATCATTACTATTGC
This sequence comes from Schistocerca americana, assembly GCF_021461395.2. Taxonomy (NCBI): domain Eukaryota; kingdom Metazoa; phylum Arthropoda; class Insecta; order Orthoptera; family Acrididae; genus Schistocerca; species Schistocerca americana. The sequence goes on from NC_060125.1 coordinate 46,280,902, forward strand.
TCTCATAGTAAACTCTCGAATTAAATCAGAAAAAGGTTCTGTCTATTTGAACATGATTTGTTGATTATTTATTGGATTTACGTATGAGAAACAAAAAAAAAATGGGGAGAGGCTAGACAGTGCAATATATTCAGCTGCGAGTACTAGGAGACTTGTTTGTTTTTTTTCTGTAGCTCTTAAATATTCTACACTGTTCACTATTGCATCCCTTCTCGAAATGTTTCAAAATATGTGAGATGAATTTAGACTTTGTAGGTATCTACATCTACATCTACATCTACATCTACATCTACATTTATACTCCGCAAGCCACCCAACGGTGTGTGGTGGAGTGCACTTTACGTGCCTCTGCCATTACCTCCCTTTCCTGTTCCAGTCATGTATGGTTCGCGGGAATAACGACTATCGGAAAGCCTCCGTGCGCGCTCGAATCTCTCTCATTTTACATTCGTGATCTCCTCGGGAGGTATAAGTAGGGGGAAGCAATATATTCGATACCTCATCCAGAAACGCACCCTCTCGAAACCTGGGCAGCAAGATACACCGCGATGCAGAGCACCTCTCTTGCAGAGTCTGCCACTTGAGTTTGTTAAACATCTCCGTAACGCTATCACGCTTACCAAATAACCCTGTGACGAAACGCGCCGCTCTTCTTTGGAACTTCTCTACCTCCTCCGTCAACCCGACCTGGTATGGATCCCACACTGATGAGCAATAGTCAAGTATAGGTCGAAGGAGTGTTTTGTAAGCCACCTCCTTTGTTGAAGGACTACTGTTTCTAAGGACTCTCCCAATGAATCTCAACCTGGCACCCGCCTTACCAACAATTAATTCTATATGATCATTCCATTTCAAATCGTTCCGTACGCATACTCCCAGATATTTTACAGAAGTAACTGCTACCAGTGTTTTTTCCGCTATCATATAATCATACAATAAAGAATCCTTCTTTCTATGTATTCGCAATACATTACATTTGTCTATGTTAAGAGTCAGTTGCTACTCCCCGCACCAAGTGCCCATCCGCTGCAGTTTTTCCTGCATTTCGCTGCTATTTTCTAATGGTGCAACTACAGAATCATCCGCGAAAAGCCGCATGGAACTTCCGACACTATCTACCAGGTCATTTATATATATTGTGAAAAGCAATGGTCCCATAGCACTCCCCTGTGGCACGCCAGAGGTGCCTTTAACGTCTGTAGACGTCTCTCCATTGAGAAAAACATGCTGTGTTCTGAGACCGGACGCATTATGATTGAGCATGAGCTGATAGATTGTTTCAGTGAATGCCAATGAATTTTTATGCCTCGCACTATCGCTGTTCCGCTATCTCAGGTCCCCAGCTCTGTTGACCATCATGCTGTCTGCAAAAATGTCGATGCATCGTCTATTCAGACATTTGAAATTATGAGAAAAATAGTTTCTTTAAAGTAACTGCTTCAAAATCAGTTTGGTGATACAAAACGAAAACACTTCAGGTGAGATATGAATGTGGCAGTTCTCTGAGTTCGAACTCATAAATTTCTGATTTCAACAACGGACGTCGATTTATCGAATTTTTCAATTTGGGGGTTAATATGTGCTTGGCCCTCCAAAAAAAAAAAAAAAAAACAATCTCGGTAATAGTTACATCATTTCCAGTTGTTCCTCCGTAACAAAGAGAAGAGAGCCACTCTTCATTTGCACAGTCTACACTTCCGCCGTAGCTTACTGCCTCTCCACTTGTTTTAGTCAAAATACAAGCCGTTTCTCCTCTGTACACAGCCACTGACATTAATCTATATACCGATATCGTCTTGTCGAAATCCTCTCAATTCTCGTTCGCCATGTCCATTAGCTGGGCACAACCTGTAACGTGCAGATGGCGGCAGTCATTTAGGGCAATGATCACAAGTTGTGTTTACCAATAGAATTTTGAATGTCATTAACAAATTCTTCTTCTTGGAATATTTATATGTCCAATTTATTTAACAGGTTTTTTTTCATTTTAGTATGGAAATCTTACAAATTCAATAATAATTATTGAAGAGTGAAAGGTAAATAAATAATTGCTCAGGATTTGAATGTATTGAATTTTATGGAGGAGACAGAAATTAATTTCAACAGAAAAATATATTTTCATCATAGGCTGCAGCCTTTAGAGGAGTTTATTCGATACACATCAAAATGTTATTCGATTACCTAGGCATATGAATCCATTTTAAAAGAGAGCAATTTAATTTAATATTTTTGCATTGCCCATAGTTCTGTGCTGCTCAAAGATGCTTTACCGAACGGTGTGGACGAAGTATTACAACACTGTCAAAGTCATCATCCATGCTCTACGAATCCTGTTGTGTGCAGCTTCGTATGCTAGAGTGGTGAGGCACCTATCGTCGTAGGAAGGCTGCACAGGAGCAGAAGTCATTAGCGAACGAGTTAACACAGCAAACAGGAGATTTACGTAATACGTATTCCTCCAAGTGTACAAAGACTAATTACCAATAATGAGTGAAGATTGAAGTCCAACTCATACAATAGCAACAAGGAAGAATCTCTCTGAACTAAGCACGAACTATGGTGCCATAGCTAAGAGAATCCAAGTGCATTTAGAGTGTCTGGCAGCCACTGGCCGTGCTACGTCACGATGGGAAATGCCGCTCGTGGTGCGGGGCTGCTGGACGTATGGCTCAGCGGGCGCACGTCATTGGGTCCGCCAGATCCCGCACGACCACCATCGGCGTCTGACGGAACTTCCAATTCCGATGCCACTTCGCGACACACAGGGGTGTTATCGACATGTCATACCACATATTCTATTATCTTATCCTTTTCATGATTTACAATGCTGGACTTGTAAATTAAAAATGGAAATAGTGTTCTCAAGCCATGAGGAAATTTGGTACACAGCAGAGAGCCCAGAACTTTGAGAATCTTTGTCGTTTGATATCTCACTTAGTGTACTACGAACTTGAGGGATACAGAATAAAATTAGTAAAAATTAATATATGTTCACACCATAGAAGGTAATCCTCGGCTCAGTTTTCCACACTTACTGGTTAATGCTTCTAATTTATTGCCTGCAAGTGGCTATAACTGCAAGGGTGCAATTCGCTGTGCTGTCATATTTGTCCATTTATGAAGGATGATGGATGACACATGGTATTGCTTGAGACTGCACATGTTTTTCAGTACATCACGTGATCCACTGTGTGACACTTACATTTATCTGTGAATATGAAGTATATTTATCTCATGTTCTTTTGGAAAGATAATGGCTGTAAGATTGGGCATAACTATACTCGTCTTTTTTGTTACTTTTACTAATGTAACTATTATAATAATTTTTGGTAGCCTTTCTGCTAAGCTTTCATTTCTTTAACATTCAGATCTATGTAATTTGTTTATTATATCTTCACCTTACCTGATTTTTGTAGCAGGCACGAGGTCTAACTATTTATATTCCTAAGAAATTTCAGATATGTATTATGAAATTTGTGGTGTGTTATCCGCCCTGTACTACAATGTTAATGCCTCCTTCTCTCGAAGAGACTAGTATTTTGAATTTCATATTGTCTGTGTGTTGAAGGCAGCCAAGTTTCTTTCTACGAATAAGTAGGTCAGATCAGCAGAATCAATAGATGGTAAAGGTTTCAACGTGTATACTGAAAGCTTCATGAGAAGAGGTGGCCAGTAGATAAGAATATTAAATCATCTATGGAGGAAAGAGAGTCTGTATGACAAATTGCCAGGACCAAAAAAATCGTCTGTAGAATATTAGACCTTTCTTTTGGCTGCTAAGCTGATGTACAGAAGGACAAGAAAGAAAGTCGGTAGTCTCCATTTTCGAGGAAACCACTGAAGCTGTCACTTTGACTAATGTAGACAAACGATAGGAAACGTAGATCTGAATTGTCTGGTTGAGAACTACACTCATACCCTACCAATTGTGGGCCCAATGCCTCCTAACTGTCTTAGCCACTTCACTCTGAGAGCACACTAATATCAGTGATTGACTTGCTCGTTTGTATTCATGAAACAATAGTTTAGTGGTCTACAATAATGTTAATTGTTTGATTGTTTTGCTTAGAAGAGGTGACCAGTAGATTAGAATATTAAATCATCTATGGAGGAAAGAGAGTCTATATGACAAGTGGCCAGGACCAAAAAAAATCGTCTGTAGAATATTAGACCTTTCTGTTGGCTGCTAAGCTGATGTACAGAAGGACAGGAAAGAAAGTCGGTAGTCTCCATTTTCGAGGAAACCGCTGAAGCTGTCACTTCGACTAATGTAGACAAACGATAGGAAACATAGATCTGAATTGTCTGGTTGAGAACTACACTCATACCCTACGAATTGTGGGCCCAATGCCTCCTAACTGTCTTAGCCACTTCACTCTGAGAGCACACTAATATCAGTGATTGACTTCCTCGTTTGTATTCATGAAACAATAGTATAGTGGTCTACAATAATGTTAATTGTTTGATTGTTTTGTTTAGTTTTATAATCACCACAATCAAACATTGAAAACTATTTCATTATTTCAATATGTCATAATTACTTACTTACACATGATTCATTTAAAGAACGTTTCAAATTCCATAGCGCTGAAGCAGCTTGTCTGTTGTCCACATAATGTAATTGCAGATCTTGGAACTTCTGTGAACAAACGTGATATCTCTAGACATAATAGAAGGCCTTGTTATCTAGGGGTCATTACTGACAGAACGTTACACTTTAAACGTCACTTGCTGAAAGCTCCTGCTTAGATAAAGACAAAAAAATTCTTGGCAGATACATTCCCGTAGGACATGGAGTTCACCAGCTCCAGCACTAAGAATCACTACTCTGGAACTGTTACATCAAGTGTGTGTATACTGAGCTGCCCTTCAGTGTTCAGTTGGCATATTTTTATACTGCGGCCAACGTTTCGATGCAAATGAGTGCCATTGTTTTGATAATTGGAGAGCACTAGTTTGGTTTTGTTCAACAGTATTACTTATATTGTGTTAACTGCTTTTCGGCTTACAAGGCCATCTTCAGACATTTGCTTACCAAAGAAGCTGCAGTGTTTATAAACAATATTGGAAGAGAATCGACTGGACTTGCGTTCTGATCTATTATATTCTGCGTGATATGGTCTAATATCTGAACAGTCACAGGGAGATACGTCAGATTATCGGAACGGCTGCAATTTTATAATCGAGACACACCGTACGAAAGAACATGTAATTGTATGGACTACTGTGTCGTTAGTGTACGAATTCGTCACAATATTAGACTCAACATGAATCGTATTGACTGGTAGTATGTCCACTAGCTGATTCGACTTGTAAGTTTTTTCAGTTTTATGCTCCAGCATTTTCCCCCCCAAGGAACACGGTAGCGATCCCATTGAACCTTTGTGACTAAAGTCCACTGTCTCTTCTGTTGGTTTTATCTCTCTTTCAAACATGTTCACATTTGCATGTAGCTCAAATAGTTTTACAAATCGTGTTATATGTTGTTGTTTTTGTGGTCTTCAGTCCTGAGACTGGTTTGATGCAGCTCTCCATGCTACTCTATCCCGCGCAAGCTTCTTCATCTCCCAGTACTTACTGCAACCTACATCCTTCTGAATCTGCTTAGTGTATTCATCTCTTGGTTTCCCTCTACGATATTTACCCTCCACGTTGCCCTCCAATGCTAAATTTGTGATCCCTTGATGCCTCAAAACATGTCCTATCAACCGATCCCTTCTTCTAGTCAAGTTGTGCCACAAACTTCTCTTCTCCCCAATCCCATTCAATACCTCCTCCTTAGTTACGTGATCTACCCACCCTATCTTCAGCATTCTTCTGTAGCACCACATTTCGAAAGCTTCTATTCTCTTCTTGTCCAAACTAGTTATCGTCCATGTTTCACTTCCATACATGGCTACACTCCATACAAATATTTTCAGAAACGACTTCCTGACTCTTAAATCTATACTCGATGTTAACAAATTTCTCTTCTTCAGAAACGATTTCCTTGTCATTGCCAGTCTACATTTTGTATCCTCTCTATTTCGACCATCATCAGTTATTTTACTCCCTAAATAGCAAAATTCCTTTACTACTTTAAGTGTCTCATTTCCTAATCTAATTCCCTCAGCATCACCCGATTTAATTTGAATACATTCCATTATCCTTGTTTTGCTTTTGTTGATGTTCATCTTACATCCTCCTTTCAAGACACTGTCCATTCCATTCAACTGTTCTTCCAAGTCCTTTGCTGTCTCTGACAGAATTACAATGTCATCGGCGAACCTCAAAATTTTTACTTCCTCTCCATGAATTTTAATACCTACTCTGAATTTTTCTTTTGTTTCCTTTACTGCTTGCTCAATATACAGATTGAATAACATCGGGGACAGGCTACAACCCTGTCTCACTCATTTCCCAACCACTGCTTCCCTTTCATGCCCCTCGACTCTTATAACTGCCATCAGGTTTCTGTACAAATTGTAAATAGCCTTTCGCTCCCTGTATTTTACCCCTGCCACCTTCAGAATTTGAAAGAGAGTATTCCAGTTAACATTGTCAGCAGCTTTCTCTAAGTCTACAAATGCTAGAAACGTAGGTTTGTCTTTTCTTAATCTTTCTTCTAAGGTAAGTCGTAAGTTTAGTATTGCCTCACGTGTTCCAACATTTCTACGGAATCCAAACTGATCTTCCCCGAGGTCCGCTTCTACCAGTTTTTCCATTCGTCTGTAAAGAATTCGCGTTGGTATTTTGCAGCTGTGACTTATTAAACTGATAGTTCGGTAATTTTCACATATGTCAACACCTGCTTTCTTTGGGATTGGAATTATTATATTCTTCTTGAAGTCTGAGGGTATTTCGCCTGTCTCATACATCTTGCTCACCAGATGGTATAGTTTTGTCATGACTGGCTCTCCCAAGGCCATCAGTAGTTCTAATGGAATGTTGTCTGTTCCTGGGGCCTTGTTTCGACTCAGGTTTTTCAGTGCTCTGTCAAATTCTTCACGCAGTATCTTATCTCCCATTTCGTCTTCATCTACATCGTCTTCCATTTCCATAATATTGTCCTCAAGTACATCGCCCTTGTATAAACCCTCTATATACTCCTTCCACCTTTCTGCTTTCCCTTGTTTGCTTAGAACTGGGTTGCCATCTGAGCTCTTGATATTCATACAAGTGGTTCTCTTCTCTCCAGAGGTCTCTTTAATTTTCCTGTAGGCAGTATCTATCTTACCCCTAGTGAGACAAGCCTCTACATCCTTACATTTGTCCTCTAGCCATCCCTGCTTAGCCATTTTGCACTTCCTGTCGATCTCATTTTTGAGACGTTTGTATTCCTTTTTGCCTGCTTCATTTACTGCATTTTTATATTTTCTCCTTTCATCAATTAAATTCAATATTTCTTCTGTTACCCAAGGATATCTATTAGCCCTCGTCTTTTTACCCACTTGATCGTCTGCTGCCTTCACTACTTCATCCCTCAGAGCTACCCATTCTTCTTCTACTGTATTTCTTTCCCCCATTCCTGTCAGTTGTTCCCTTACGCTCTCTCTCAAACTCTCTACAACCTCTGGTTCATTCAGTTTATCCAGGTCCCGTCTCCTTAAATTCCCACCTTTTTGCAGTTTCTTCAGTTTCAATCTGCAGTTCGTAACCAATAGATCGTGGTCAAAATCCACATCTGCCCCTGGAAATGTCTTACAATTTAAATCCTGGTTCCTAAATCTCTGTCTTACCATTATATAATCTATCTGATACCTTTTAGTATCTCCAGGACTCTTCCAGGTATACAACCTTCTTTTATGATTCTTGAACCAAGTGTTAGCTATGATTAAGTTATGCTCTGTGCAAAATTCTACAAGGCGGCTTCCTCTTTCGTTTCTTCGCCCCAATCCATATTCACCTACTATGTTTCCTTCTCTCCCTTTTCCTACTGACGAATTCCAGTCACCCATGACTATTACATTTTCTTCTCCCTTCACTACCTGAATAATTTCTTTTATCTCGTCATACATTTCATCAATTTCTTCATCATCTGCAGAGCTAGTTGGCATATAAACTGGTACTACTGTAGTAGGCATGGGCTTTGTGTCTAATTTGGCCCCAGTAATGCGTTCACTATGCTGTTTGTAGTAGCTTACCCGCACTCCTATTTTTTTATTCATTATTAAACCTACTCCTACATTACCCCTATTTGATTTTGTATTTATAACCCTGTAATCACCTGACCAAAAGTCTTGTTCCTCCTGCCACCGAACTGCACTAATTCCCACTATATCTAATTTCAACCTATCCATTTCCCTTTTTAAATTTTCTAACCTAGCTGCCCGATTGAGGGATCTGACATTCCACGCTCCGATCCGTAGAACGCCAGTTTTCTTTCTCCTGATAACGACGTCCTCTTGAGTAGTCCCCGCCCGGAGATCCGAATGGGGGACTATTTTACCCCCGGAATATTTTACCCAAGAGGACGCCATCATCATTTAATCATACAGTAAAGCTGCATGTCCTCGGGAAAAATTACGGCTGTAGTTTCCCCTTGCTTTCAGCCGTTCGCAGTACCAGCACAGCAAAGTCGTTTTGGTTAATGTTACAAGGCCAGATCAGTCTATCATCCAGACTGTGGCCCCTGCAACTACTGAAAAGGCTGCTGCCCCTCTTCAGGAACCACACGTTTGTCTGGCCCCTCAACAGATACCCCTCCGTTGTGGTTGCACCTACAGTAAGGCCATCTGTATCGCTGAGGCACGAAAGCCTTCGCACCAACGGCAAGGTCCATGGTTCATGGGGGATGGATCGTATTATATAAGCATTTAAATTGTCAATGGCTAGGAGCTATGAGGTGTTACCACAACTTCCATACTCCCTAGATACATTTTATTATTTATCTCAATAACATTAGCTATACTGCTATGTGTTTCCATACCGATAATGTTATATTCAGCGACCCCCGCTCACATCCATTGGAGGAAAGTAGCCTGCTTTCAATGTAGATGAACTTTCTTTTACAGTTAGTCTGAACGACCTCGCATCTCGTCCTCAACTGTTGCAGTGATGTGTATAGTTCTTACCTTTATGCAATTGTCAGAAAAATATTGAGCAGAAATGTCCACAGAGGATGAACTGAATTCTTGGTAGCGTCAAAAATTGTACAACACCTGTTTACTGACAATAAAGTAATGATACAGTCCTTCAGGCAGCTTTAAATCACCGAATGAGTCAAAGTAGTAGACGTTACTCTGTTTTCTAAAATACGCTAACCCGATGAATTTCGTACCACGCACAATATCTAGACTGATAATCCTGCATTCTTTGTAGACCCACATAGTCTCAGGAAATGTACCCTGCACAAACAGGCCTTGATATCTCAGGTTTTTGAGTTCTCTGAGGAGCTTTAACTGATCTATGTTTATAAGTGGTCTACTCGGTAGTGTTGCTATGGGCTTTTTTTAATGTACAAGCCTGTATGGACTCAACTACAGGCTTCTTTCAGTTGCGATGGCCTCCATGGCTATATTATACCTTTTAGCTCCTTGCAATTTCTTCTCAGCGTTTCATGCATTTTTTACTGCTTGAGGTGGGGCAGTGGCTCCATCGGCTAAGCAACCAATGGCTGATATCCCAACAAAGGCAACGATTAGAAACCAAACTATTACGCCACATGTCCTTGGTATTGACAAGGTCCTGGACGTACTGACATGCATTTGCCTTCCTCCTTTCTGCATCAACGCTCGTTTGGCCGCTGTCGCCGCTGATTCGATGCAGTTTCTTTAACGTCCCATAAGTTTTTTCTTGTTCTTTAGTGTGCTACCAGCTGCATTCAATATTTGCTTAAAGGTTAAAATTAGCGAGCTTTGCCTTATCAAGATGATTTCAGCAATAACTTGTCCTATATCAGCACTCAACTAGTATTTGATCCGCAGCGTAAGCGTAAGCATTGTCGTGCGTAAGCATTGTCGTACTCTTTGCACGTGCTGTCTAGGATATTAATTCCCTTATCATAACGAGCGAGGCGCTATTTCAGTTTCGTCAAAGATCCATGGAAATTGCATCCAGGGATATGACGTTCGAGTGGTAGATTACCGAGAATATCGCCTCCACTGCTATTGATACGTTTCCTATCGCTTGTGTCATGCTTTTGAGTGGGTTGAGGTTGCATCTCGTATTATTTAGCAAGATGCGAGTGTTTAACGAACTATTGTGCTTTGGTGAGAAGCCGAGCCATTTTACCAGTGCCATGTTCCCTCGACATCTTATGACTCACATCATGAACATGTTCAGTTCAGGGCTTTTATGCAATTCCTCTCTGTAAAAACCAACAGCAATTTTTTCACCAGCACCGTCTTGTAAGACGTATGTTCTCAGGTTTCTGTGCTGCACCTTCGACAAAGTAAATATCTCTCTTGACTAGTTCGGTAGATATGACTTCTGAAACACAGTTTTGTATTTCGAACTATATACTAAATAATCTACATTGAATTTCTGTTTGTATGTATCTTAATATAGCTGAACAGTGTTTAGAAGTCTATTAACACTGACAACAAATAGGTCTCTTCGTTACTCTGTGGTGAGTAGTGCGATTATACTGGTCAATGATTTGTGGTAGCATGTTTAGACGGCCGAAGTGGCCGTGCGGTTAAGGCGCTGCAGTCTGGAACCGCAAGACAGCTACGGTCGCAGGTTCGAATCCTGCCGCGGGCATGGATGTTTGTGATGTCCTTAGGTTAGTTAGGTTTAACTAGTTCTAAGTTCTAGGGGACTAATGACCTGAGCAGTTGAGTCCCATAGTGCTCAGAGCCATGTTTAGACATTTGTGTGTCCCATGAAGATTAAATTATGCCCACATCTGGTTTGTAATCATGCCGTTTAATCATTCAATCGTACTGGCTTTCAAATGTGAGAATGGTGATATATCCCGTATCATTCCATTACTGCTACCCAAATCGGTTGTGGCAAATGCTGGGGTGGTTCATTTGTAAGGGCACAGCCAATTTCCTTCTATGTCCTTTCCTCATAAGTGCTTGTGCTCCATCTCTAATGACATCATTGTCGATGGGACGCTAAACACAGATCACCGCTTTCTAATGTCATTTGTAAAATTCACTTCCACGATTGGAACATTGATTTGGTTCAGTCTGCAAAAAATGTTCAAAACCACTGCAACCTCCTACCCTCTCCCCCCCCCCCCCCCCCCCTCTATCCTCACAAACAGGACCCAAGTGTATTTGGATTATGCATATGACCATTATAACTTCTGCAGCCTCCTACCCTTCCCATCTTTACCTTCACAGATAGGACCAAAGTGTATTTGGATTATTTATCAATGACCTTCAGAACGTACTTTGTTATTCGATCGTGAGAAATCTCACATATCAACGAGATCAGCCAGCCATAACTCATCCCATCGTACGGCCAAAGGTTCGTGCAAAATTATTCTGCATGTGTGTGTCTGAAGCTCGTGAACAGTTATCTCCATAATTACTCGGTGAAGCATCTTTCTCAAAGCTCAGATAATTTTCAGAATATTCTGTTTGCACGACCAGAATTCCCTGTGGCAGCTGATACTGTACATAGTTGCAAAATATCTGTGATTTGGCTGGCTCTGAGCACTATGGGACTCAACTGCTGAGGTCATTAGTCCCCTAGAACTTAGAACTAGTTAAACCTAGCTAACCTAAGGACATCACAAAAATCCATGCCCGAGGCAGGATTCGAACCTGCGACCGTAGCGGTCTTGCGGTTCCAGACTGCAGCGCCTTTAACCGCACGGCCACTTCGGCCTGCTATCTGTGATTTCATTTGGGTCACCATGGTATATATGGACTCTACAAACAGATTTTTCAATCATTTACGCTGAACTTCAACGCCTTTATCCGCACTATGTGAAACTCGTACACTAGTTTAATAATTTTCCGATACTTGTCAGGCTTTGTGTCATTCATTCATCCTTTTGGGGTTCTGTATTATTTGACAGTATGCTTTCACATATTTTTGGGTATACTTCTTGATGTGCGACATGTTTAAGAACTGTGGCTCTGATGGACCGGATACTCTTTCAAATTCCTTATGCCTAACTCTTACTACACGTAAATGTACTGGGTGCTTACCTAACATAGCTGATCCTATACGTTCTGTCTAACGTAGCATTACCGGAACGATTAATGAAGTGAATAATAGCACTTGCTTCCTCATCCTTCTCCTCTTTCTTCTTTCCTTCGGTGTCCTTCCATAGTACATGACAGTTCTTTCATGCTGTTGTACACTGGCTTAAACGTTTCTGGCAGACGCTGACCTCAATAACACCGCCCTAACATTAATAATCGTTACTTCCGTCTAATAGACTTCCTACATGCCTCTATAATATTACGCTTTGTCGACGACATCCGGCTGTATACCAAGCCATATTTGAGATAGTTTACGACTCATATACACTTTGAGGCTACTCGTGTCGATGGGAGTCACGTGTCTTTGCGACGCCTTGGTATATCCCTGCATATATGTGTTGACTTCTTCAATTTTCTCATTGGCATACAGTTCACATTATAGTGTACTAGCGATCAACGTATTTATAGCCCCAGACGTGATAATACTTAGCAGTTCGATTCCTTTAGCGTTGATTCTCTCGATTTTTCTGCCAATAATCGCGTGTGCTTTGTGTCCTCTGAATGAGTGTAAGACACACTTGCACATTTGTCCTTAGACTACAGTATAGTGACGCAGTTACGTTTTAATGCACTGTCTTTTAAGCATAATCACATAGAATTTCGTCTATATTGGCCCTCACTCAGTTTACTAGTTTTATCTATCACTAGAAACCATAATGTGTGTTACTGCATATGGGAACGAACTTAATGAACGATATGTCAGTTCCTACATGTCCTTGAAATTTTAATTGTCCTGTTTCAAAGCTACAATAAAGGTCGCATTATCCTGGACTAACTACTTTGGCGTCCATGAGTATATGTAGCTGATATAAAATATATCGACTTGCATATGGCAACCAAAGCAGATATATCTGTGAATTTCAAACTGATTTTCGACTGTGGCGTCGTAAAATATGAATACAGTGTTGGCGTTACTTTCTCAGGTGAGGGAATATCACTGCTTTCACTCAGCGTCTGGTTGGTTATTCATTCAATGCCGTACCAAACAAGCTGCAGTATCTGACGTTTTGGCTGAAACAAAGTCTTCGAAAAAACGGTACATTCTCGAAGTGGACTCCCTCAGGAAGTGTTAACAGTGCTAAAACTAGATTAGTTTTCTCAGTGCCCCATAGCCAAAACGTGCATAATCTCCAGAGGTAAAGATACACTCATCTTTTTCTTCTGGTACCGAGCTCGATCAGTGCTGGACCAGCGGCTTGCTACAAGACCATTGTGGTGAGGTGGTTTTATCGACTCGCTAATGGTGGTAACTGTTTGTTTACATTGGAATGTACGGCGTTTCATAAAGTCCTAGATTCAGCTGGATATATAAAAAACATAAGGTCGTAGTTCAGTGTTTAAAGACACATTTCCCAGCTGAGCTTTCATTAGGAATAAAGGTAATTGTAAGGAATAAAATAACGAAAAAAATTGAGCCATAGATATAGTCCACGGTTGTATAAATATTGTATGCATCCGCAGGAAACATTTGAAAATTTTTGATCGTCATCTGATTAGACTAAGAGTCACCTTTTGTTTTCTAGGTGTTTTCCAGATCGGACGTATTTAGGCGCACCGCCTTTAATACTAGATTATTTTATTAAGGTATTCAAGAGTTGCAACAAAACGGCACTCATAACTGTATAACGTAAGTGTCGTACATCAAATTGTGTTTTTATTTCAGAATATACTGTTATTATTAACCTATGTATGTTTTTTTCGTATCTGTAGGCATTGTAAGATTGTTGGTTGACTTGGCATGGCAAAAGGTTCCGTACTTCTAAGCAGACAGTCGTCCAGCTCGATCCACCGTCGAAGTCCGATTTACCACAGAAAGAAGAAACAAGGTTAAAAATACATGAACGGACCTTTGACAAAAATGCCATGCTCAAGCGCTGAGAGTTTGTATAAATTATTTTGATATTCATTACTATAGTTCATTATATTGTCTCTATCCAGTTATGAATGAGTAAAAAAAAAAGTTAAATTGGTGACTTCGTGTCTGAACGCATTGCTATATGTACTATATTGTCTTCCTTTTGTTACATGTTTATTGGAAACTACAAACGGGATACTAGACTGGAATACGTTGAAGTAAGACTGGATTGTATGTCGACACCTGAAATTACGCTGCAATCTCGTATATAAGGTAAGGCACCCCATCCTTACTTCAGCAATCTTACCCAAGCGCTTTGTATTCTCGTAGCTTGCCTGGTAGATCTATCACAATTTTCCGTTTCCGTAACAGTGATTTCAAGCTACATCGCAGTTTCCAACATTTGCATTGTTCGTACAGTGTAACAATACAGTTTTATCACTTCATAATATGGCCGACTTTAGTTCCGTGCCACATAATATGGCTTGCAGCCATTAGTATTCATAATTCCACCATTACTTTCGACAATTAATTTTCTTGTTCAGACATTGTTGCACAGCGAGATTAGTTTTTACATATTACACATACGCGTTTTTACACTACATGTGGCATATTGTTAACCAGAAAACAATTAGCAAAGATGGAGAACCAGAGACTGCAAACAAAGACGCAATCCCACTTGGGCATGCCATTAAATAATGAAAGTGACGTTACGGTTGACTCGATTACTAACGAGCGACATATTATTGACTATTTTGGTGACGTAAATTTAGAAAATAGACCGTCTACCAGTAATATGCCTAAATCTAGTTCCGAACCCATTTTGGTGTCTGACGTCATGTCTAACAAAGTGGCGGGGGCAGAACAGTTGCACGTCACTAGTATTGCCAGTATGTTCGATGCTATTATGAAACAGATGAACTAACAAAAACACATGATGACACAACATAAACAAGAGATTGAAACACGTATCGACCAACAGATGACGTCTATACGTGCCACTTTGAAAACAGCTCAAGTCGAGATAAAAACACGACATGATGAAATTAAATCAGATTTAGCTGCACTTAAAACGTCAAACGTCACTTTGAGTAGCCGTGCTTGGGAGATAAATAATACACTGACTGGACAAGTGTCCGACCTCAACGCGAAATTTTCAGAGATCTCATTACAACATGAAAGCGCAAACAAAGATGTGACATATCCAAGCACAAGTAAACAATCTCACTAAAACATGCGAGTCTGTAGTTACATTAAATCTTATCCGGCAGCGCATGATGAAATAAAAACACGTATTCCCGATGTCGAAAACAAGATTGACACAACTGACAAACAGCCTTCTGATAAAGTAAGACTGTCAACCATTTCTCATGCATCAATAGAGAATTTCAGAGTTGGATAGAGCAAAAAGACAAATATTTTGACGAGCCCTTACAAGAAAAATTGCCAGCTGTTATCCACGACACTGTCACGGAATTTATAAATAACGACAAACACGTAATCACACAAGCAGCACAATCTGCCGCTGAGCAATCGAAACAGTTTGACAATTACGTAAATCCAGTGTGCAGTGACGGTAACAGCAACCAAAACACACAGTTTGGCAATGAATACAAGTACATTTGTGATGCATGCTCACCACGCACTACGTACTTACAACAACAACAGTATGCACCTCGGCATGACACACTGCATTGCAGTCATGATAATCAACAACATTTTCCTTGCCATTTGCCACTTTCACCTTACAGTAATCATTTTGAAACTAAGCATTACTATAGTGCCAAGGACGAGAAGAGCCTCATAAAACACAGACAATTTCAGCCATTTATACCTTTCCTGTCATCTTTCTTAAAGCCTTCAGAAATGCATTCCCTCGTACGTGGAGTGATCGTAAGAGGATATCTAATGTTGCTGGTTTTATCCAAGGCGACGCAGCTGTATCGGCGTATAAAGAAGCCGACAGATGCGTCACGTAAAATGTGGTCACAATCTGTACAGGAACGACTTCGTAGGCAGATTGTATATTCTGAACCATTCAATCCTAAGCACGGCAATTTGCACCGGTATTTTGAGAAATATTTAAATATGAGACATTTCCTTGACGAGCCGGTTGCTCCGCGCATTGAAGGCAGGACTGCCGTTTAATATCAAAGAAAAACATATGCACACCCCAGACAACGACGCAGAGTATTATCTCACAGTGCTCGATTCTGTTGATATGCTTTACGAGGACCAGCGTTCCGTACGGCAAAACATTATTGCTACAATGTTTACACCAGTTTCATGCAAAATACGCAGGCTAGCCAACCCAATTCCAGCGCGCCGGCTGCTGTCGGAGAGGCAAGCCAACACAATCAACCTTTTCAATTGGCAAATGTATATACACAACAGAATCAACATGCTCAACACAACCCAAACAGCAATTATAACACTTCTTACTCTACTGGCGTCAATCCAAATAACAGACAGCGCAACAGCAACTACAACAACAGCGACAACAACTGCAACGGTAGTAATAATTATCAGAATGGTAACGAAAATTTTAAAATAAGCAAAAATAGCTATCAGTCCCCACCAAACCAGCAATGGACCTGGAGTAACGACAACTACTCTGCTCAGTATCAAAACACTGCTACACTACCGCAGGAAAACAATAACACAGGCCAGTGGCAATTGCCGCCACCACAAATGCTAACTCAAAATTGGAATGCATCTACAAACCCACAGGTTAGTCAAAACATGCAAACTCAACGACCGCCACAGTTTGGAGACTGGAATAAACAATACCCTAATGTAAATATTATCGAAATAACTAGTGATAGCCGGCCGGAGTGGCCGTGCGGTTCTAGGCGCTACGGTCTGGAGCCGCGTGACCGCTACGGTTGCAGGTTCGAATCGTGCCTCGGGCATGGATGTGTGTGATGTCCTTAGGTTAGTTAGGTTTAAAGTAGTTCTAAGTTCTAGGGGACTGATGACCACAGCAGTTGAGTCGCATAGTGCTCAGAGCCATTTGAACCATTTTGAACTAGTGATATACCACCTTCGTCAGTGCCTTCACCCACTACAAGTGATACAACATCAAACTAAAAACAGTCACTTCTGTGCCTCAGGTTGTGGCCAGGTAAGAATTGGGGGGCGACTTCAATTTAAATTTATTATTTGATACACCCGTTTTGCAACATCACGATGATAACGTGCCTGACAGTTGTATACAATGACCATTATTATCCATAAGGTATAATCATGACGAAAACTTGTCTGAATCACTGTTGTTACAAGAGAACACTCAATGTCGATCATCGACTAATGAAATTATTTTGGCCACAACTACTGGTGTTGTGGGTGGTATTCCCACTATTGTTATTCTGGACGAGAAGGGGTTGTTTGTGTCTTTTCCTATGATATTTACAAGAAAATGTGTGAGTCTGAACCCGTACCAGAGAATCCTGTGCAGAACTGTAAAATTGAAGGGGCCGGAGAGATAGAGTCATAAGCCACATCGAATTAGTTTTGAGCTACAGCGAGTTTAAAGTTCCACAGAGGCCTGAAAATGTTTAATACAAAATAGAAGCCTTATTTCCACTGCAAACACTTGCTTAATACTTACAAAGCATGTTGTTAAATAGTCAACTCTCTGCATGCTCTAAAATATTAAATTTAGAATGATCCTAATTAAGATGTAGTCCACAGTGGCTTATGACTATATCTCCCAAAAAATTGTTTAAAACATAATGTATGAATTTCTAAGGATTTATTTTAACTACTCATACACAGCAAGCAGAATATGTAATATTTACACATTAATATATATATATATATATATATACATCAGGCATCTGAGATGTATAAATTACTTTTTCATTGATACAGTTACATTAAGGAAGTTCCTCTACCTCATCATTGAACACGTTATTTCCAGTACATGACCGAAATAAATCTTGATTTGCTGCAGGTGTGTATGGCATAAGAGACAGTACATCATCAATTTTTTTCTGGTTAATTGGTAGTGGCTTTCTGTACTTTATTGGCAGCTGATTTTGATTTGGTTCAACTAGCCTTCCTTTCTTTTTGACACGAATATCCATTGACATGAAAGTTCCTATGTCTGAATAAGAGTGCTTTGCACTTACCTTTAAGGGATCTTCAGACTCAAACTTAAATTGAGTAGCGTCACTGAAATGGTGGGGATCTCCAGACGTGGATTCTGTACGTTTTGAGATCAGTGTCTTCAGGTTTTCCAAACCTCTGAAGTCTTCTCTTTCCATTTTAGTTACAATTAAATGTTTTCGACTCGCAGATTTTATTACTTCTGCCCATTCATCTGGAGTGTACACTATTGGACGTCTCTTTCTTGCATAGCGTTCAATGCAACCGAAATCACTATCGCAAGGTAGCATGGTGTGACCTACCACAGGGAAGTAATGCTGGACAGAATCAAATCTTTTGTTAGCAACAAGGGACCTTTCCAAAGCAATAATAGTCCAATTCTTTACCTGACCCTTGCAGTTGTCTGTGATTATGTGGAGATGTTTTGTCTGAGGATTAGTTATCTCCAAGTACTTCAATAAGCAGCTCCCAACCTCATCTGAAGCCCGTCCTTCATCTTTCTCGCTCTACAGAAACATATAACCCTTACTTGATCCACAGTCGTGGATACCATAGTTGTATGTCCATATTTTCCTCTTGTATCATGCTGGACCAACTGTTAGTTTAGGTGTGGGGAACGTTTGCTGCATGCCCATTGCTATCACTTGATGCTCGTTCGAATTTTCTTTAGCCAGAGCAGTTAAAGACGCAATCATATTTTGTCCTCTGTCAGTCATTTTGAGATGCAGTTCATATTGTTGTTTCTTTCCTGTGACTTCTTTTGCACATAATTCTGGGATATTTAATGCCATTAGAAATCCATCACATTTTGAACAAGTGTCACGTTTTCGTAGTTTGAAGCCTATGTTTAATTCAGATACGAAAATTTCTCTGAATTTACTTTCAGATACTGCAGGAACCTGCTTTTCCTTGCAGTATTCTGAGTATTTATCTCGAAATAAGGAAGCAATTGTGAGACCACAATCCAAATACACTTTATTGGGGTTCTGTTGCTTACTGTGATGACTGTTATATTTCGGTATGGCGTTGAGAAATTCTCTCTAACACTTTGTACAGCTTCGTCTTGAAATTTATGTGGGTAATTTCCATGTTTTCCTGAAAGAAAAAACAGATGAGCTTATATCCTCTTCCTAATAGAAGTTTGAGTAGATCCCTAACTTATAGCACAGAGTAACATACAAACCTCTTCCATCTTCTTCTGGCACTGCAAATCCCTGCTCCATTTGATGTTACAAATTCCTCACTCTTCGTGCATGTATCGGTAAGCCATGAACCCTTAGGAAAGCTTCCTTGCATATGATGACTTCTATACTGCAGACCCTCACATTATAAGAATATGTAACATCCCTGGATGATATTTTCTTGGAAGTCTTTTTTGGATAACTTTGAAAGAAATTATGACAAATATAACAAAATGAAATAAATATACAAAATATTAAACCATTTGTATATAAATAATGAACAAACCTCCGCCTTTTCGGTTCCATTTTCATACAGCTCATCAGCTAAGTATTCTGGGCATTAAAGTTTCCTATGTCCCAAAGTGAATGAAAAATGTTTTCTTCCTCTCCAAGCAGTCTTGTGAAGCATTTATTTAAACAAGTACAGGGACTTCCTATAGTAGCAGCCTGAACAGTCCTGTGGGTTTTTAAAGACTTATACTGCTGACTAGCATTTCGACGACGTTTTGCCTTATTTTTCTTCCACTGATCAATATTTCGCCTTCTTTTCCGTGAAGGCTTTGGTTTTTTGGGTGATTCTTCAATTATTCTACTTATATAAATGTATAATATGAAGAGCAAAATAGTCTAAGAATTTGCGTCAGATATAAGTCATAAGCCACACAAAACAGTAAATTTCGCTGAAATCACATTAATGAGAAAATATTTTTTACACATCTTTTGCCTTTGGAACTACATTATTGCACCAGTAAGCAATAATATAAATGTATCCATCAAGTATCATCATTAACGCACAGGATGGCTGTCAAATGCGTCGGCAGTGTTGAGAGAAACAAACTCACAAGCCACAGGAAATTAATCACCAGAAATAAATCGTTTTATATACTTACTGAAACATCATCTGAGCTGTTGGTCGATGGATGCCAAGATTCATCACTGTCAGGTTCCAAAGAGTGAAGCTCTTCACTTCCACTACTGTCTGTGTCAAATATGCGGTGAAGACCCGCAGACGCTTCAGAATTTCCTGACCTACCTGCCATTTTGCCGTGGCTTGTGACTATGTATCTTCTGAAACTACCTCCAGATGGCACAGCATAGAACTGCACTCTGCCATAGCCTGCCATCTGTTGCAGTAACATGGAAATTTTTCAACACATTGTGAAGAAGACATTGTTAAGAATGCCACAACATGAAAAACTCAATTTCGTGAAAGTTGTGGCTTATGACTATATCTCTCAGAGCCCTTCAATTTTAACTGATGTAGGCAATAAGTCTTCTAAGGTTACGAAACAGGTATTTGTGACAGTCAAGTTAGGTAATGGAATCGTACAATGGCCATTCCTCGTCGTCCAAAACCTGGTCACTAATTGTGCCTTAGGTTTAGATACTTTGTGCGAGAAGGACAGCTCTATTGACTTCTCCCAACGTAAATGTACACTTAGAGATAAGGGCACTAATTGTATCTTAGGTTTAGATACATTGTGCGAGAAGGACATCACTATTGACTTCTCCCAACGTAAATGTGTACTTAGAGATAAGGACAGTGAAATTCCGATTGACCTGGATACCAGGACTCTGAAGCACGATAAATATTGTACAGGGTACAAAATTCAAAAATGGTTCAAATGGCTCTGTGCGATATGGGACTTAACTTCTGAGGTCATCAGTCCCCTAGAACTTAGAACTACTTAAACCTAACCAACCTAAGGACATCACACACATCAATGCCCGAGGCAGGATTCGAACCTGCGACCGTTACAAAATTCAGTTAATACAGGACACTAATGATGTTGATACACAGACACAAGCACCTGATGAGTAATTTGAGGACTTGAAAACTTTAATTAGTAGTAAGTTATTAGAAACCACAGCTGTCACATATGATGAATGTAATGAACTTTATGATGTTTTGTCCAACTATATACAAGCATTTAACAAACGACCACGTGTGATCAATACATTGAGCCGTGCGTGGCTCGTATTCCCGTCATCATGTATTTCACACCCTGTTTTCAACGTAGTTCCACCTCACAACGTTAATTTAAATTACTACAGTCACTGAATTGCTGCTTTGCCTGACCGCGAGCGGCGTTCGCAGTGCGTATCGATATATCCCCTCTGGTAGTATCTTTGCTCGACTGCTATTACTTCCCAGTCGTTCTCTGTCGTAAGGAGTTCGTGTAGCGAGTTCGGGCTGCAAATCAGTTGGAACGTGTCTGGAGCGCAGTCCGGACGTGCCAATCAGGGAGTTGCAGTGCGGCACTAGTGCAGTCGGGTTGGAGCTGTGAGGCCTGCGTCGACATGGCTCGCCCGCCCACTGCCGCCACACATCACTTGAGCTGAGCCACGGTCTTGGTGGATCGTCGTTCGGTCGTGTACATCTATCTACATCTATATACATACTCCGCTGCCTTCCTCATCAGTGTTTAACTTTTATAATCTATCATAGTAAATGATAGAAAATTCTTGATATTACTGTGTTTTGTGTAAGTAAGTTTGAATTTTGGCAAGTGCATATTTGCTGAAAGGTTGTGTTGTCTCTTCATTTAGTCCAGTTTCAGCTATTTAAAAGTTAGGGCTTATGGTTTTATTTATTTTAAAATTTTGTAAAATTAATTGTGGGCCTTCAGAGTTGGAACATTATTCTTAAGATTGTCTTTCAAGCTTAAAAATTGCGGTTTGGATCATTATTCTTAAATTACCTTTCGAGCTTAAAGATGGTGGCTTGGAACCTTATTCTTAAATTACCTTTCAAGCTTAAACATTGCAGCATTCTGCCTTTGAAAGGTTATGGTAATTTATTTAAAAATATTGAAAATGTTATTGTGGGCCTTCAGCTGTTTGCATTGCATCTTGCTTATGTTTGTCTATCCACCCTTGCCTTTCGGCTTTCAGCCTAGCTTTCACACACTCACACACACACACACACACACACACACACAGACACACACACACACACACATATATATATATATATATATATATATATATATATATATATATATATATATATATATTGTTTTAGTCTCTATTTTAACTGCAAATTTATCTAGTTGCCGTTGAAGATTTCTTCTTTAGAGGCCTTCAGCTGTGAAAGATTTGGAGTTTGAAACCCCTAGTTACAGAAGTTTGGCTGTGTGCCTGCTTTTTTATAAATGTGTAATTAAATGAAAATAAATTTCTAGGTGAAACTGACTCTAACCTTATTTGGCCCTTTTCACAATCCTAATCACCTGCTCTGCCCAACGGATATAGTGGGCATCTTACACGTATATGTATAAAACAGAAGTTAAGCCTCACCAGATTTTCTTCCACAAACCATATAATGTGCTACTACCCTAACGACCTGCTGTGTGGCACGACTTGAAACCAATGTTGGAGTGGAAAATCATCGAACCTTCCATGTCACCTTACTGCAGCCCTTTACTTTTTGTAAAGAAAACCAATGGGACTATCAGAGTTGTTTTGGATGCTCGTGCCACTAATGAGATTATTTTACCTGTTTGCAAGAAACCTCTAACAATTTAGAAAGGCAACTAAAGAAACTTCTAGATTTTAAGTATTTTCTTATGATGGATCTGCCCAGTTCGTTTTGGCAAGTCACAATCACGCCAGATACTAGGAACTACAGTGCATTTATAATCGGGGGGGGGGGGGGGGCAACGTATCAGTTTTGTGTCCTTCTTGAACGCCAGTTCAGGCATGTTTATCACTGCACTGGATACTGTACTTGGTGATGAACTGGTTGAATCAGATACTCACTGCATTGGTGAGCCAGTAAGACTTGGTCTGTAAATATTGATATTTTGCACAAATTCACACAAGCTTCAGTGTTAATACTTAACACTGCCTCGCAGCAGAAAATATAGATATACGTCTTAACACCCTTCACCTTTAACATTTCTCTCACAACAGGATGAACTATTGACCTATCATTGAAAATATATTTTCGTAGCCTCTGCCACCATTATTGTAATTATTATTATTATTATCATCTTGGGCACCTCTGTGTTCTTATGGTTAGGATATTTAGGCGGCGTGACTGGTAAACGTCTCAGATCCAGAGATAGCACACTGACTGGTGTAGTGGCGATTATAGGGAGTTCAGAACTTGCACACTTGGACAGGTATTTTAAACAATTCGAACAAATGCTGTCCTCCATAGATATCAGTTCTAGTACTATGGTGTCACACATATGGAGGGGCGAGGTTAATGGGCGTGTGGGGCAGAGGCGACTCAAGCAAAATTTGCAAGTGTGCAAGGGTGGCAATGGAGGCCTTCTCTTCTCGTCGCCTCCTTGACTTTGGCGCATGGCAGGATGTCATGCTTCCCAGAATGGCATTGGAGATATGGAAGTGCTGATGGTTCTGCCAGAAAAGATAACCTACACAGTTCTATCAGATGTAATATAACGTTACTGTGATGCCAACGTCATTGACTTCCTGTCCATAACTGGCACTGTCCTACTACTGATAATGAATGTCCTTTCCTCTTTAATTGCTTCTGGTACATGATCATGAAATTTTCTTTCACTTCAGGAAGTTTTTTGTTACTCTTTCCCCATCCACATTTCGATTCCTCCTATTTTTTTCTTCTTTTCCTATAGTCCACATATCAAGAACATAGATAAAAATGTCTAAATGAGATGATTTGTTTTCCTATATTAAAGTGGTTGCTTTTTTCGTAAATTACTCTTATTCCTGAATGCTTGTTCCGTCAGTGCCAATATTCCTTTGACATGCATTCTGCTTCTGTTGCCATATGTTATTTTACTTTCGAAGTAGTAGTAACTTTTAGCTTTAATTACCATCTGAGTTTCAATCTTAAGATTTGTCCTTACTCGTCTATTAGAAGTATCTGCCAACGCCGAGATAATTTTGTTTCTATTTGTTTCCAGTTTATGGTTACCCAAGGAATTATACAAAACTTATAACATATGGTCCATGACTTTTCGGAATTTGCTAAGACTAGTATACATTCAGGAAATCTAGTATAATGTATTTGCTTACACCCTCTTAGTTTACTCCTGTTTATACCATTATTACATGTAACATCTTTCGTTTAGCTGTCACTCAACTGGAACCTCCCCATAGATAAATTTATACCGTGCTGGTAAGCCCATTACATTATTTGATTTTCAAACAGCTGAGCAAAACTGGACGTACTCAGACATTTCTCTCTTTCTTTATTCTGATAATCACTAAACTGAGGCACAATATTTTTAGCGCAACACAATCTGATTTTCAATGATACCTACAAAAGAATGGCCCTGACTAACAATAACCTATACCTTTCATGAATCACTTACCTCACAAAAATCGTCGTTACTCGAACTACTGCAATAAAGCTAGCGCCAATACTGCCAGCTAAATAAAGGATTCTAACTACTGAAGGGACTAACTACTGATAGCCATAGTTAGCAAATGAAAGATTTTGATAGAGAACAAACAATGTGTTTACCTTAATAGTGTTCAAAAGTGATCATATATATATCAGTTCATGATATCCAGTATTACAAATTTACTCTTTCTGATGGGCACACGTCCAGATAATTCGCTCTCAAAATTCTGCCATCTCTCTCCCCACATCCACCACTGCTGGCGGCTCATCTCCAACTGCACAATGCTACACGCTGTTCACATCCAACTGCCCAACACTACAATAGCGAATATTCCAACAATGCCAACCAGCCGCAGACTGCACACAGCACAGCCAGTGATTTTCATACAGGGCGCTACGTTACGTTACCAACATAAAAACCTTAACAGTTTAATTACATAGCCCCCTTGCTCCCCACAAAAATTTTACAAAATGTTTTGGGCAGTGGCCAATACATATATGAAAAAATTGTTCATAATTACAATAACAAAGATATCAAATGTACACACTTATTGCTACATTGTTGGTCAAAAGCAAAGATGTTCTCACACTCCATAAAGACAGTCCTGATCATTCACCACAGTAGTAATTGCAGGTTTTTCTCTTAAAGTCTGAGCAGTAAATGAAAATGCACATGGAAGTATTGGATTTCCTTGCAGTCTTGAAGAAGTAGTGTTGTCCTTCCAACGGAAAGACAATGCTGACTCATGACATGCAGACATTTAATGGGCCGAAACAAAGCAAACCCACAGCAGAGCCAGTCTAAGTTTTGAAGAATATTTGTAGGTAGGTCATCACAGAGCAGACCCACTACAGTCCTGGTAGAGATTATGGTATTGGTGGGCCACCAGAAATGCAGACCCACTGCAGACCTTGTAGAAATAATGGTATTGGTGGGTCATCAAAGGTGTAGATGCACTGTAGTCCTTGTAGAGATGGCCAGCAGCTATTTGCTCAAGGTTACCTTATGTTATTTTCCTCAACCCCAGCCGGAGCACGTGGCCGCCTGCGGTGCGAGTCATTTCCTCTTACCTTTGTTGTCAGGTGTCGTTACTGGGATTTGGAGATCTAACTTCTACAAATACACCTTGCCGAGAGTGCCCTGCCCTGTTTGAATCCCGCCAGTTCTCATTGAATTCTGGACTATTATATAGGTTATATCGTCTGTCCTCATGTCTGTAGTTTCTGTAATTTTTTTCTTGTTGGACACATGATGGACAATTTCTGCATGAGTTGTAACCGCATGGTAGACCATTGTGTCTGAAGTTACTCTGTCTCCCTTGATAATAATTATGTTGATTCCCTTATTGTCTGTTTCTCTGACTGTCTCATTTATAGTCATTATCGCAGAGAGGTGATCTTTCCCTGTAATTATTACTACTCTGGCAACAGTTGTCATACGGGTGGTGTCTGTTTTCGTCACGATTTGCGTTGTAAGAATAGCCTTGTGGTGTCCAGTTATTATTTCTTTTATCGCAGAATTGTGACGGATGTGACCTGTAATTGTTGTGTTCCTGTTCTCGCATCCCGCGATTGTCAGTGTCAATTTCCAGTTATTATGTGTTTATATTTGGAGGGAATGATTATTCGTGTGTGTATCAGTGTTAAAGATTCGTCAGTGCCTTAAAGTGAATTTAGTATGGGTAAGATAGGACAACCTAAAGCATCCATACCAGAAGAACAAAATCCTGTTAATATGGAAAGTGAGGATCATTTGCAATACGTAAACGAATCCCAAGCCACCGCCTCGGATAACATAATTTCCGGAGCGGGGGGCGAGGATCTGTGGACGGTGAATGACGCTCCGCAGCAGGATGGGAATAGAGTAACAACTCCACTGCCTGGGCATGGGGGCCAATCGAGTGCTAGATTAAGTGGGGCACCAGTATGCTCACCGATTGCAGACCCATTTGCAGAATTTCTGCGCAGGTTAGAAGAAAGAGATAGGGAAAAAGGAAGAATGTTAGAACAGAGGGAAAAACAAAGAGACCAAAAACTGTCTCAGATGTTCCATGAGCAAGAGCAACAAAGAGAACAGAAAGAAAGGGAAAAAGAAAGAATGTTAGAACAGAGGGAAAAAGAAAGAGACGAGAAACTGGCTCAGATGCTACGTGAGCAAGAGCAGCGCAATGAAGCGAAACTAGATAGTATCCAAAGCGAACTTGCCGAAATACGGGACGCTTGCAAAGAAATCCCCGATCTTGTGCAAAGATTAGCCGGCGAGATGCAAAAGTTACAGATATCGCAGGCTAGGCTTGAAGATAATGTCCAGACTTTAACCAACCGCGTGGATAATGTGGAGATAGATGCACGGAAAAGTATTGACGCATATTTGGAAGTGCAAGCTCAAAAAGTAGAAAAAGAATTAAATGAATGGCTAGAAGTAAAGGATCGCGAGATATCTGCAAAGATTGAAAGCGATGTAAAAACAGCTGTAGAACAAGCTCTGAAATGGTTCAAATGGCTCTGAGCTCTATGGGACTCAACTGCTGAGGTCATTAGTCCCCTAGAACTTAGAACTAGTTAAACCTAACTAACCTAAGGACATCACAAACATCCATGCCCGAGGCAGGATTCGAACCTGCGACCGTAGCGGTCTTGCGGTTCCAGACTGCAGCGCCTTTAACCGCATGGCCACTTCGGCCGGCCTGTAGAACAAGCGACTGCGGCCGCGAGTGTAAATATTGACGCTAGCGCTGCCGCACTACATGCCGAATTAGCACAGATCAAGTCCCGTGTGACAGCCGAGTTGCCAAATTGGCAACAGGAGGTCGCGCGAAGACTGTCTGCGTTGGAAAGCAATGTAAACAGTGGCGGACGGATAATGTATCCGACTCCGCGTACTGATTACTATAATAACGCTGACGGTGGGCAAGGTGCGAGTGCGCAACCGCAACCTAATGCGAATTATGAGCACGAACAACCTGCGATACCGTGCAGCGCACATCACGAAGTAATGAATGTCACAGAATGTAGCAGTCAGATGTGCAAAAAAGAGGACAATGTAATAAAACACAGAACATTCCAACCCTTCAATAGCGAAAATCGAAATTTCCACCCTTTTGTATTTATTAAGAGCTTCAGGAGTGTGTTTCCCAGGACATGGACGGAAAGACAAAGAATACAGTTCGTGGTCTCCTTTATTCAAGGTGACGTGGCACTGTGGGCCACCGACGTGTCCGAAAAATGTCTAACGATGCGACAGTTTGAACTTGCCTTCTTGCAAAAATTCTGGTCCGATAGCGTCCAAGAAAGACTACGAAAGGAGCTGTACAGTCCAGAAATGTACGATCCTAAGATGGGAACGTTACGCAAATATTTCGAGAAGTATATAAACAAAACCAGGTACTGGGACGAGCCAATGTCCGATCGTGACATAATCAGATTAATAAAAATGAAGTTGCCCAGTGAAATTAAAAGATATTTCATCAATGTGCCGGAATACGATATAGAACAATTCATGGAAATAGTGGATTCTGTTGACTTATTGATCGAAGATATGAAAACCGAAAACAAGTGGAACTATGCAGGCTGTAATCAACAAAAAGGCTATTACAATAGCAGCCACAGTAATGGTAGTAACTTAGTACCAAATGGTAACGGGAATAGGGAAGAGCACCGGCAACAGAATCGAGGCACAAACAGTGGCAATGGTTATAACGGCAACGGTTATAATCGTCAAAATCGAAAGAGACATCACGATGGACGCATGAGTAATGGATATAATGGTAACGGCAATCCGCAATGGCGGAACAACCGAAACCAGTGGCGTGGTTGTAATGAACCGACACCACAGTGGCAACAAAACACAGCGCCACAATGGAACGTCAACCCAGGTCCGTCACAGAACATGTCAGGGAGTTACAACCGACCACCACAAAACCAGAGCCATACACAATATCAAAATACACCATCGGGGAGGCGGGGCGGCCAACCCAACAGTAGCAACAACAACAACCAGAACCACAATGTGAGGTTAGTGGAAGTGACAGACAACTGTCAACCCACTAATGCTCATCCGTTAAACTAAAGACAGCCACAATACGCTCTCCATTGTTGGCTGCAGGATGGTGTAGTGAGGGCACATTCACAGATGACAGCCATAAACTTTGTATGCTGAGATACAATGAAGGAACAAAAATAGAAAAGGAACTTGTAGACATACCGCAGAAGTGTAACCGAACCGACAAAAGTGTTGTGCAGGCTATATTGCAAGCAGATATGTACGGAGCACCAATACAGATAACAGTCGATTTCGGTGCGTCAACCAATGTCATGAGTGCAAATTTTTACAAGTACTTGAGTCAAAATAATAGAATACCAGTATTGCCAGTGAAGAATTGTCGTGTAACAGGTGCAATAGGTGCACAATCTCATATCATAAAGCACCAGGTGCAAGTCGAGTTTACGGTAGGAAATGAAGCAATGAAAAGCTCGTTCCTAGTAGTTAAGGGATTAGGTGTTGCTTGCATCCTGGGGATGGAAGTTTTACGCCAGAGGGACGCAAAAATCGACCTCTTGTGCGGGGAAGTAAGCCTTATGAATGAGGATAGACGTATAATTTTGCCATTGTTGAGGACACGGGAAGTGCACGGTAAATATTGCCGGATCTTTCAGTCGAGATTCGAAGGAATACAGGTAATGAATTTATATTCTGACTTAAGTATAAGACAAGCATATTATAAAGAATTTATTACTGAAGACAGAGAGGAAAAAAGGAAACTGATAGCCATAAAAGTTAGGGAGTCAGAATATTTGACTGAAGCACAACAAAACGAATTGACTCAGCTACTTACAGATTATGAGAATGTGTTTTCGGAAAAACCTGGTGTTATCGAGGGCTACACCTATAATATCGAAGTGGTACCTCACGTTACTTTCTGTCACGCAAACTACACCATCCCGTGGTCAAAGAAGGACGCAGTTACCAAGGAAATAAGAAAAAATACTTACAAAGATTTAAAGACTTTCGCTTAGTAGAGCAACTTTTACATATGTGAATAATAGGTTAAGTTTATAGTGTATTTTTTTGTGAGTAAATGTTCAGATTTTAGTGTAACATTTAAAGACAATGAGGCACACAAGATTAGTGCGATTCAATGTTGTAGATGATAAGGAATAATAGTATTTTTAAGCAATTACATTTTGAAAGAAAAAAATGAACGTAGGTGTAAGAATATTTTACAAATTTCATGTTGAAAAATGCTTCAAAAATGTATTAAAAAAATTTAAATAGCATGTAATGATGAAAGAATTTTTCATTAGTGTGTCATGAATATTTTTGAACTGTAGTAGTAACGCAACTTATGAAGTTCAATATTATAGTGTATATGTTGTTCCACGTATTTATGTCTATATCGATCTTGAAATATGCTCAATCATAATTTACTTAACAATATGAGTGCAGGGTGTACAACACCCAACGTACCTCACGTGTTGTGGACAAGGTACAAAGCAAATCAGTAAACGCGACTACCGCTTAGCACTGTTAAAATATATTGCCATCTGCTAAGGCAGAGATTTACACGAATTTATCGTGTAAACAAAAGTCACAAATCAAACAGTAATCTAGGAACTTGCACGCTAGGCCTAGATTATAAAATGTGTACGATAATGCGAGAGGTAAAGTTTTCTAAAGTAGAGCCTGGCTCTGGAGGGCAAGTACGCAATGAGTGGGCAGACATGACGTGGGGACTTACCCCAGATGAGACGGAAATACAATTGTATAGTCAAAGAATCTGAAGGCAAGTACGACTCTAAGTGGAAAATGAAAAGAGATAATTAGTGCGAGAGACTGGTAAAATCCAGCACGAGCCAAAATCCAGTTCAGACTGAATGAAATACATTAGTGTTTGTGAACTAATCGAAACAGTTACTTTAAGCAGTGTGAAAAACTGTGAAGGTGAAACTATGATAAGGACAGTGAAGTGCTAGTATTGAACGTTCAACAGCGGTAAGGACGCCAAACGCCAATATTACGCACGAAAAACTGTGTATTTGCTTATAAATGGGAACTGTTAACGTGAACTGAACCCACAGTCAATATTTTTGGGACAGACTGCAGTTTCAGTGAGCCCAATAATGCGACATTGGAATGCGATGCGTGGACTGTTGCAAAACAGCGACCGCAGAAACGGCGAATGTTTGTGCTAAGCTCGTACCGGGACACTCACCAGTGCCTGCGAGTGCGGCGAAAACATAAATAATTTTATCAAGACAAAAACTGGCGTGTAATGGAAACAGTGGCGCATCAAAACTTCATTCACGGGAGAAGATCCATGTCATGTATTCTGCAAGACAGTGCTAGCTTGACACTCGGAAACTGGCGAAAACTTAACAACTGCCGCACTAATAAATGCTCCTTTCCCACTAGCGTAACCATCTGCAGCGGGAAACAAATATTACGTTGGTTGTGTGTATGTTTCATGTACTACGTCGGAGATGCGTAGCAGAGCTGACTCCTGCCAACAAGCGCGGGAGGCAGATATCATCCCTCTCCGCCACGCCCGGCCGAGACAGAAGCGCATCGCCAACAGTGCAGCCGATCAGCTGATTCTGACGTTCCGCGACGGCGAGACACACGCTGGCGTCGAGCGGGCGTTGACCTCTCCGCAGCCGCCGCGACCGCCGAGCACCGAACACACCAACCGACGCCGTCGCGAGCTAAACGTCGCGGCGTAGATCATCAACGACACCGCAATCAATTGTTATAATGACCTCATTTCTTTGCGTAGTGCAACAAAACATTATTTTCACATCCTGTACTCCAATGACATCCCAGAAACATTTAAGTGATAGTGACCCAAGTAGTTAGTCTGTCGCTCCGCCGAGGTTTTCCCCAGGTTTCCCTACGGCTGCGCCAAATGGGGAGCGAACAGTTGACACCCCTGGGACTTCAAATATTCCGGACTAACTCGTGATTGTATACCTTTGAACGCTGCAAAAGTTGCAACCCTAAGAAGAAGCAGCCAAAATAAAACTAGTTGTATTCTATGTCCTTTCGCACATGACTGCATACGTAACCAATTGTATATTATATTGTTATGTAGATAACTTCATCTGTATAACACTTTGTGCGCACACACCTCAGTAATTTAACGATTTAAATATACGGTGTGACATATATAGACTGTGAAAGAAAAATCTGCGTGTGGACACTGTGGACATGAAAGTGGAAATATTTATGTCAAAAAACACGAACATTTTTTATGACATAAACATTTCGGGGGGCAATGTAGCGTCCCCAGTGCCAAATTTTTATCATGTAGCCGTAAAATAATAATTTCTCTGTGTAGGTTTAGATTGCAAAGAAATAATTTATGACAGAATGATCTAAAGGGACGACAAGATACGCTCTTTTGTTAATTTTTTAGTCGACCTCACTTCTTCTCTTGTCTTTATTGTATACGTACGGACATCTTTGCGAGTGCTAGCAAATGTAAGCATATTTGTATGAGTTAAGTATATAATATACCGATTTAATAATATTGTGCACTTTTAATTTGTAAGAGGTGATCCCGATTTCATGTCCGCCTTCCTTGAATTAACCTGCATTCAAGAAATTTACAGCTCAACAATCGCAGCTGCCGATGCAGCCAACGACGCCATTACGCGGCGATATTAACTCATGAAAAATTAGCGGAAGCGGAAAACTCGCCCGCTATTAGCATAATATTAATCTTTCTCCACAGCCGCCCGACGTTGCAGAAAATACTTAGCTTCAAGATTCTTATTTTCAGTACCATAGCCGAGAACCAGAGCCAGGACTACGACTACAATACAATGGTTAACGGAGGTAAGAAAAATACTCTCGCGCGTGTGTGGGCCGCAATTTTAGTTAATAACTAAAGATTTCTTGCTTTAAAGTGAACTGACTAGCCGAGGAAATTAATATGAAAAAGTTTATTACATTGTTCAACTTAAATATCATTTTTATTAAGGCCCACCACGTAAGTCGGCCACAATCAAAAAATAATAATAACAATAATAATAATATATATATTAAATTACGACGGACGCGAGACTATATAGGTTTGATATTATGCAGACAAGTAAAATAACATATAAAAAATAACTTCCAGCACTGGTGGGATTTATCTACAACAAAATATGCGTTTCCAACAACGTATTATTATCTCTGATTGAGAAATATTTTTATTGAATATTAGTATCAGAGAATACTTGTAACATTTAATATCTTACAATTCCTCTTCACATATAGATAACACGACAATACGTAGTCTGCTTCCATAATCATAACGGCTTGGTCGTACAAGGCGTGGTTAACAATTGCTGAAGCCAGACGCCAGGCCCAGTTACAAGTCTTGGGTGCGGAAGTTAACAGCCAACGATAGTACAAAGCCAAAGTCGAATAATCAGTAGAGTTAATGCGACTCTACACAGGTCCATAGAAGTCCCTTGGCTGTTTCTCATAATCATCTTTATACAGAGCAGTGATGACAACAGAATACCATTAAGAAATACCTGTAGTTTCTTTTAAGGCCAAACATTTATTTCCTACATAAGTTATGTATCATAGAAAAATATATAAAATTTGCAGATGCCAGACTTTACCGAAATGTCACCTCCACTGTAGATTGTAAGTAGGTTCTTTAGAATTTTATGTTGGTAACGTGACGCAGCGCTCTGTATGAAAATCACTGGCTGTGCTGTGTGCAGTCTGTGGCTGGTTGGCATTGTTGGAGTATTCGCTATTGTGGTGTTGGGCAGTTGGATGTGAACAGCGCGTAGCGTTGCGCATTTGGAGGTGAGCCCCAAGCAGTGGTGGATGTCGGGAGAGAGATGGCAGAATTTTGAAAGCGAACTATCTGGATGTGTGTCCATCAGAAAGAGTAAATTTGTAACACTGCATATCATGAACTGATATATATTGACTTTTGAACACTATTAAGGTAAATACAGTGTTTGTTCTCTATCAAAATCTTTCATTTGCTAACTATGGCTATCAGTAGTTAGTGCCTTCAGTAGTTAGAATCCTTTATTTAGCTGGCAGTATTGGCGCTAGCGGTATTGCAGTAGTTCGAGTAACGAAGATTTTAGTGAGGTAAATGATTCATGAAAGGTATAGGTTATTGTCAGTCAGGGCCATTCTTTTGTAGGGATTATCGAAAATCAGATTGCGATGCGCTAAAAATATTGCGTCTCAGTTTAGTGATTATCAGAATAAGTAAAGAGAGAAATGTCTGAGTACGTCCAGTTCTGCTCAGCTGTTCGAAAATCAAATAACGTAAGGGGTTGTCGTTGGCTGTTAACTTCCGCACCCAGGAGTTGTAACTGGGTCTGGTGTCTGCCTTCAGCAATTCTTAACCATGCCGAGTATGACCAGGCCGTTATGAGTATGGAAGCAGACTACTTATTGTCGTGTTATATTAGTGAACAGGAATTGTAAGATATTAAATTTTACAAGTATTCTCTTAAACTAACACTCAATAAAATATTTCTCAATCAGAGATAATTATACGTTGTTGGAAACGAATATTTTGTTGTAGATAAATCCCAGCAGTGCTGGAAGTTATTCTTTATATGTTATTTTACTCGTCGGCTACGACAATGGCTAATTTTCAAGCAGCATCTGCATAATATCAAACCGATATAGGTAACGCCCCATGCTTCAAAATTATGTCTTGTAAACATAAGTTTGTTACTTTTGGAGTCTCAACAGGCAGTACAGTTTTGCTAATAACACAGAGGCTTATATAATTTCCGCATCGTAGATCTCTGTTTCTCTTCTCCAGGAATCCTCCCTAACAATTCAGTGGAATGGTGCTGCTACTGATAAAGGATTACTGTAGGATATAAACTGCGCAAAGAAAGTTTTACACTATAGTAATTTCTGCAAATGTGTCTTGGAACAGATTCAAGAGAAGCAGAGAATGAAAACGTACGCTTTATAACACTAAAACCAAAGTTTGTCTTGTGAATTAAAATTGAAACAATGACCAAAATCAAGGCGGGCTGCTTGGCAGTGCACATCTTTGTGCATCTGTGAAACTAAACTGTGCTGCTGGGTAATATTCGGTGCTCTGTGTCGTCACCCCCGCTCAGCCTTTAAAGCAGTCGAGGACTAGCAGGCTGCTCAGCCATTCTCCACTCTACGGTGGCCTTCCTGAGGTCATCCATTATGCGGGAGGGGTGCGGTTTAGCCAGTTCTAAGTGTGGTCAGTCGGAGATCATTTCAAGTGGGTGATTCCCACCGTGGGGGTAACGAGATGGACATTGTGTGTTAAAGCGCTGTGTCTTGAAACGTGAACTAGGTACCGAAATAGTAAATGTTCAACTTGTATAATAACAGACGGCCATTACATAAAATTGCTCAAAATTATTTGTCCCATTCAGTTTCTTTCTTTTTAGTGTTACTTATTTCCTCAGCCTTCTTCCTGTGGTTAAAATTATATTATTTGGTTCCTGTTTTAGAAATTATTCTCAGCTTTCCTAACAAATATTAAGTCAGAAACGCTACTTATTCGCAGTTGTGTAATTAGTTTTGAGGGCAGACAGCTACACTGAACTTTCCCATAATGCATGGTATCACAACACCGTTCATCTTAATTTTGACTCTACTTTTAGAAAAAGTTTTTGAAGCCGTTGATGTATTTCAGTCTGAGAAGAGGGGTGTTAGTTTCTCGATTCTGACAACTAGTTTAACGGAAAGCCCAATGTTTTCATTACTATTAACTAATTGAAATATAAATTTATAAATATTAATTTTTCCACAATACTTCGTCTGCTCAAAATTAATTTCATGAAACGGAATTGTTTGATATACAGCACAGTAACAATCTGTTTCTTTTTTATTGAAGCGTTTTTATAGCGCTTTTTGCCTGTGTTTGTTTTTAGTTCTTCCACCACTCTTTCAATCGGACTCAATCAATATACTATCAAACATGATTAGAAAATGAACAGAACTAGGTGTTTGAGAGGGACTCCCAATATAATTTGAATTCACTTAATTATCTGTGTAACAGACCATTCTGCAGAGCACCTGAATCGGATGTACAACACAGAAGAGATTTTCTACAATACGAGAGTCAGTATCGTTATTTGTGTAATACATCATTTCATTTTGAAGGTTTCCGCCAACCAGAGTTGTTAGTGTTGGTGCATCACAGTTATTTTGAGCTGTGTGGAAATATTTATGTGGGTCCGATCTTGGTTAGTAATTATTAAAGAATAGATTGCTTTCGGATTCTGCGAAAAGCTGACATAACAAACAGGTGAAACCTTAACTGTAGCTTGAGTATGCCATCTTCTCAGCGTTAATTAATTATGTATAAATATGATACCAGAGGAATAAATGTCTCTCTTCCCACGCATGGTGAGATACAAATTAATTTTGACTTTGTGTGCCGTAATTAACAGCTGAGACTAATCAGGATTTCCACTCTTGTTGTCAAAAGCTTAGTAATTTATGGGAGTTTCCAGAACATGTCTTTGGAGATGGGTACCTCCCACCAGCTCTGAGTGATCAGCCCTTTCAGAAACTGCCTAACTGACGCTCTTCGCAGATGGTCCATCTATTTACCAGCCCTCGGTTATGACTTTAAAGTGAATTATAACAACGGAAATAATCAAAACCCCACAAAATATCCTGGGATTATAAAACTACGTTTTCATGTACATGGACGGAAGTGGTCAGTGAAAATATGTGCCTAGGAAGGGAATCGAACATGGATCTCCTGCTTATTAGGCAGATGTGTTAGCAACGAAGCCGCCGTAGCACAGCTGTTTACATAACTGCACGGATAATCCTCACGCGCCCCCCTCTTCGACGCAAATTCTCACTGCCGCCCATGTCTGCTTGAAATTCCGTCTTACTCATGAACAGAACTGCCTAGGCTCTGCATGTAAAGGGGGAACTGAAGGACATTTTCTTAAAAATATTTTCAGTGCTTTCGATAACAGCCCAGACTGGGCTACTCTGTAATTGCCATTTTCATTTCTATACTACTTTCTGATTGGAGGACAAGATAAGAGAGAGGTGTGTGATTTTTTCTTTTTTTTGTATAAATATATCATACCATTCAGATACTTTTCAGCACAGCCCAGACAGGGCTACATTGTAATTGGCTCTTTAAATTTAATGCTAGTCTTTTGGAAACAATAAATATCGAAGTTTACTTATATATGTATATATTATTACTAACTATAATTAACTGAAAAGCCATGGAAACTGGCACACCTGTCTAATAACGTGTAAGGGCCCTGCGAGCAAGCAGATGTGACGCAATACTACCTGGGATGGACTGGACTATTGTCTGAACTAGTGCAGGTGGGAATTAACACCATGAATCCTGCAGGGTTGCCCGTAAACCCGAGGTGTGAAGATCTCTTCTGAACAGACCGTTCCAAGGCATCCCAGATACGGTCAATAATGT
Source organism: Schistocerca americana (assembly GCF_021461395.2). Lineage (NCBI taxonomy): Eukaryota > Metazoa > Arthropoda > Insecta > Orthoptera > Acrididae > Schistocerca > Schistocerca americana. Next base: position 46,317,969 of record NC_060125.1, read on the forward strand.
ACATATTTTGGGACTCTGGTGCACAGTGGAAGTCTTCAAACTCAGAAAAGTGCTCCTGGAACCACTCTGTAGCAACGTGTGGGGTGCTGCATTGTCCTGCTGGAATTGCCCAAGTCCTTCAGAATGCACAATGGACATGAATCGGTGCAGGTGAGCAGACAGGATGCTTATGTACGTGTCACCTGTCAGAGTCGTATCTAGACGTGTCAGGAGTCCCATATCACTCCAATTGCACACACTTCACACCATTACAGAGCCTCCACCAGCTGGAACACCCTTTGCTGACACTGAGAGATGGTCTCCATACCCATACACGTCCATCCACTCGATACTATTTGAAACGAGATTCGTCCGACCAAGCAACATGTTTCCAGTCATCAACAGTCCAATGTGAATATTGATCAGTTCAGGCGAAGAGTACAGTGGTGTGAAGTGCAGTCATTAAGGGTACACGAGTGTATCTTCGGCTACAAAAGCCCATATCGATGATGTTCCGTTGAATGGTTCGTACGCTGACATTTGTCATGGAACATGATATACTTGTAAACGACATGTGTTTCTTTAATGTTTTAATTACTTTCCCTGCTTTGAAAACGGAAAGTTATGTTAGTTTCCAGTCGCGTCTATTCCAGAATGTATTTAGCTTGAACTAGCTTTTGATAATATTTCTGATTAACTTCATTTCACTTACTGGTTATTGGTGTATAGTAGAACAGTAATATGACAGACTATTAAATGAAGTGCTGATAATTTTTTCTCGACTACAACGCTTTGAATGTTTATCTAACATTTGTTCCTAAGTACAGACCATAATGTATTTTCGAACATGCTTTCATATTTGGAAAAAAGCATAATTTTTGTAGTAATTATTGTTAATTTCATCAAAACACATCAGCACATGGAAAATGAAGGACATAATTTAAAAATGGAATAATGAAGTATATCACATTTTTGTTATAGGATCGACTACAAGTAAACGTCTAAGAAGTGTACCAATATGCAATGCCCTCCCCTACTTTTGTGCTTCAATACTCATTGCTGCTTAAATTATTTTTCACTGATCGATAACAGTTTCAATGTGGACATTCTCAAAGATGTGAGGTCCATTTGTTGTCAACAGAGCTAATATACTCATATTTCCTCCATAAATGGGCCTCCTAACTAATAGTTCCGTTTTTAGGGATTTAAATGTGATAGTGCCTCATCACACTCATCAGTAGCTAAACTATTATTATTCCATTTGACTGTGGAATTTTTAATGCCTCTCCCAATGGTACTGGATAACTGTTCCGTCTATAAAGGAAGGCAACGTAGAATTGATAATGCATACCACTACATAGAGACAAGTTGTTGTTCACACCGTAACGGTCGCGCGGTTCCAGACTGAAGCGCCTAGAACCGCTCGGCCACCACGGCCGGCATTTACTTCAAATCTTCACGCGATACTGTAGCGACTATTTAGGCTGTATGTTTCCCAATATATACGAGTATACTACTAATGTAATATATAAGGGGGAATCATAGTTACCAAAAATCTCCAAAGCTTCTCAACTGAATTACTTAAAAATTTTACAGGATACTCTAACGAACATTCAGACGGACATAGGCTATAGGACTGTAATATATCTGTTATATTATTGAGAGGAGTGTTTCCCAAAATCTCAAATAACTTTTCACCCATTTACTTAAAATTTTTACATGACACTCTAATGAACATTCGGACAGCTATAGGTTATATGTCTTTTCAAGACAGATAATATACAAATATAAATGCAGTCTCGAAATGTTGTTCAGTGATAAACTTCAAAGTTTTACATAGTACTGTAATGAACACACGGACAGGGATAGGCACTATATTTATTTAATATACATGATACTCTAATCATCCAGAATATTAAGACCGCTGACCCACTGTCGGTATAAAACCGTCCAGACAATAGAAGTGCCACCTGGCGAGGTGAAGAACTTTTCAGACTATTGACTGACAGTCACACGCACGGTGTATGTGGTATCAGTGAGCGTGCTGTTCGTGTGTAGTATAGGGAAGGCGTGCGATGTATCTGTGTTTGACCGAGGACAGGATGTGATGCCCCAGAGATTCGGCACGAGCATTTTGGGTTTTTCGCGGAGTGCTGCGATCAGTGTCATCAACACGAGGCGAAACCAAGGTGAAACCACATCCAGACGTCGTGGGTTTGGGCGGCCACCTGTCATTACAGATGTCGGACGTCGGAGGCTAGGCAGAATGATAAAACAGGACAGGTGGCGAACTGTGGCCGAATTTACATCAGACTTTAACTCTTGCAGTACTAAGGAGGTATACTTTATGCCCACCTTTAGAAAATATTAAATGGTTTCTGTGATGTGTTGCATGAGATCCCGACTTCCCTGCCATTGTGTTCTTTACCGACGAGCGCACCTTCCATCGGGATGGCCTTTACAACACTCGAAGAATCCATTACTGGGCAAGGGGAAATCCTCACGTCATGTAGGTCCACTGACACTAGGAACGATTTTCGCTCAACATTTAGATAGGCACTGTGGGTGCCCATCTGACTGGGCCAGTCCGACTACCTCCTCGACTTACCAGGGAAAATTACTTTCACTTTTTCAAGAGACTCTACCTGGCCTGCTGGAAGATGCTCTCCTGTCATACGGCTACGCCTGTGGTTGCACCATGCTGGACTGCCAGCACCTAGCAGTCGAGCTAAGCATCCCAACCGATTTACACCTTCGTTTTAAGTGACTTCAGTTTTCAAGGAGGGTTTCGTTTCCTGTAACAATAGGGCTCGAGGTAAAAGAGAAGATTAAGAGGAAAGAGAGAGACAGAAGGAGGAGAGGGGGGAATAGACCTTGAGAGAGATAGTGGCAGGTGGACAGAGAGTAGGGGAATGGGTGATGAACACTGAGAGGAAAGGGAGGAAGACGAGATGGAGAAAGAGGAGGAGACGAGTAGAGGGGAGGGAGTTTCGGATATTACTTTTGGTAACTCTTTTACACGACTGTCGAGAATTTGCCAATTCACAGCAAATTCCGGTGTCCTGACAGCGTTGACATAGATTCCCAAGTACTTCTCAACAGCATGGAAGTCATCTGTGCACAAGAAGCAAGTAACTTTAAATTAAACTCATTGATTCTGTTTTAATTTCTGGTATTGTACCCTACAAGGATTCTAAGTTCCTTTTAATGTCTGAAGAACAAAAAACAAGAAAGTGGTTTTGCGCTGTAACGAAAGAATAACCTGGCATAAACTTTATTCCTCTGAAGCTAGCGTTTGTGGTGGTTGTGCTCATTGACTCTCGTAACAACTTCACAACCAGGAATAATTTACGCCAAAAATCGACAACATATACTATTGTTGCAGGCGGAAATCGCAACAGAAATTTCTGTTAAGGACAAATGAAATTTACGGTTGATGATAGAGTTCGCATTCCTTGTAGCGCCCTCATACTGTCGAAACTAAACCAATATCGCGTTGCTCAAAAGCCTTGACGCAATCAGTGCATAATGGGAAAATTTACTATATGGAAAGTATTAGAATCTAGTATTTTGAATCAACCATGTCTGTAATATTTAGTCTCACATAAAGGAGAAACCGGAAGTAGGATTATTTAGTTGATTTCATTTCCGACAATTTCTGCATTAAAATGCAAAAGATAAACACAACAGATCAGTTTATCCCACCAATAATAGCATAAATCGTGGAACACCAACGTATCACACCTCCACATGGGGCAGGTAATAATACAAAGCACCAGCACTCTCTCTCATCTAGCTACTAAGATTTAAGACAGCATATAGGCGAGATGTTTATACTGAAGTCTCAGCGTCCACAATAATCGTCTTCATTCTATTATTTCGGTACGAATATCTGACCGCAATTATTTTATCTTGCCATGAACTATGATCGATGACACCGCAACGCCAATTGCTACCTTCCGCTGGAGTTAGGTAAGTCGTCCTTTTCATTTTAGCACATTTGATGCGCACTATATCAACAACAATATGCGTTAAGCACCCATATTTTGGCCTGTCCCTTCGATTATTTCGGTACAGAACCCCCACAACTGCTATATTTTGTGGCTAATACCCCGGAATTTGGGCCCAGTCATCACATGCAGACACCTCATCATGGTTTCTATGTGTTTTTATTTCACTTGATACGTTTGAACACGCATTTATCCCTTACTTACGTTTCTATGACGCTATACTACCTACAGGTTTTTCGAAATTTGTGGTACGCAAGTTGCATATTCGAGCTGGGATCACTGTTTTAGAATATCTTAACAAGCATACTTTCGCGATGAGTGGAAATGTTGCAGTTATTTCGAGGACACCTTTTAGAAGGGCAAGGGGGAAAACTGCCGCTGTGGCAGAAGCGACCGAATTTTAGGTCGAAACTGAGATTTCTGTGACGTAGGCCCATTTAATGACAACGTTATTAGCCCACCATATTTCAGCGAGTATATTCCTCCTCTAATAGGTCTTGAAACAGATTTGAAGGGATGAAAGATGCTTCCCAATCTGGTACGTAACATTAATGATGCGACAAAAGGTTCTTCAAATCTCTTTTTCTTACCATTAGCAAATAAACTTTTTGGATAGGTTAATTGTCCTGATGGATGATTATTTTGGCCTTTGGAGGCAAAACTATGAAACATTGGTCACAACATACTGGTAAATCAGACATGTTTTACCTTTGTGGCATGATACCACTGAATACTACGCCACTGATTTGACACTGCTTTCGTTTCTGGGGAGAGGTGATGTACCCAAGTCTCATCCATTATACAAAACTTGTGCAGAATTTTTTTAGAAAAACATCTAGAGGAAGGGACAACGTGGATGGGAAATAAAGAGAATGGTGGCAGAGGGCAATAGACGAGAACTGTGCGAGAGGAGATGTTAACTGACGAACTGTAACCGAACATTAATGTTTCATTCCACCTCATATTAAAAATGGAGGGGGGGGGGGGGGTTGAAGTTGACAGAGGATGAACCACGTATAAAAGGATGAACCTATACAGTTAAAATAATAAGCAGGATATATAGTGGAACATGGAAACAATCTGCGTAGCGAACAGGTCACCAAATTCATTCAAAAACTATTGGCAAACCTATTCTGTGCACTTCAGAAGGCAACCAGGGGGCTTGGCAACAAGATAATTTTCCACGTGCCGCTGTGTCCTAAGTACGCAGACGGTTGAGAGTGAGAGAGAGAGAGAGAGCGTGGGAACATCCACTCCAAGCAAAGTGACAATTGAAACAAAGGAATACTTAACAACTTCTAGATCAAATTATCAATAGTCGCACCACGCTGATCAAGACTGCGTCTCTCCTGCTATCAGTCCAGTAATACACGATTTGACGATGCACAAAATGCCACTTGAAATATCTTCTGATGCTTATGTCTTGATTATATTTCTAAATGATGGGTATCAGCAACCAGTTGTCCTTTCCTTTCAAGTTTTATAGAAGCAGCAAATCTAGACTTCGGCTAGCAACTAGCCATTATCAATGCTAAAAAATACAAGAAGTACGTCGTCAGGTGATAGTGAAAAAATTACAACTCAGGGCATAACCTATAACACTTGTGTATTAGATAACATACCAGTATTTCAGAGTTTTAATACATTGCCTACTATGTCAATCACCTGTGGTTTGGGGACCTGTCACAATTTATTTAAGACTGCTTAATAAGGTTGTAGGCTTAGCGGAGAATGCATCGACTGACTGTATGGCGCCCTCTACATGAACTACACAATATGTAACACTCATAGTAAAGCAGGTACAGTCTCTTATAAAACTTAAAATTTGCATAGGAATAACACAAAATAAAATTCAAGTAAAATTATTAACATTACTGTCAGAATTACTGTCACTTTTAACAGTTGGGATTAAAAAATGTAAAAAGTTCCAGATTCACTGCTTATGAGCCAATTGTTTTGTTATTCTTTAAAAACACATTGGTAACGTCAGATAGATAAAAAAATTTTTAAGTATTTGCAAAACACTAGGAGGCACATGATGTATGCTACGACTATTAGAATTGAATTGATTTAAATATTTTCATTTTGTGCCATTTTTTATCATCGCGACGAGGTATGTGGTTCCTCTTAGTTACCGAATAGTTTGTAGGTGGCACCAAATATCAGCAAGATAGATAGATGGTTGGATTTACCAGTAGGTAACACATGGAGAGAGTACAAATCTCGTTGCCACTTCAAGCAGACTTTTAACTATCTGTACAACAATAGTAATCTACTAAATTGATGTTATTAACAATTGACATAATCTAATCGAATGTAATATGGAAAAAGTTCCATTGGTTCAATATTATAATCATCGTACACTGTTATGTTAATGGTTGCTACATTTTGGCAGGAAGGCTGGACCTATTTCGTACCTCCTGGGTTCTGTCGTTCATTGCTTTCTAGCAAGCAGCCAACGTTTTTTGATGGCAAAAGCTCTATTGCTATTGTAGGTGGTCGAGGAAGCTACCATTCTCACGCTTATGCAGCAGGATTTTGGATCAGATATTGTGTTCGAACATTATGCTTACCTCTAAAAGAACGGCCTATTGACACAAAGTGTTGAGTGCTATTGACAAGGGATTTCAAATTCATTCCATATTTCTAAATTTCCAGGAAGCTTTTGGCACTGTACCGCACAAGCAGCTTGTAGTAAACTTGCGAACTTATGGAATATCATCTCAGTTAGGTGACTGGATTCGTTATTTCCTGTCAGAGAGGTCACAGTTTGTAGTAACTGTAGTTACTGAGTGAAACAGAAGTGATTTCTGGCATTCCCTAAGATAGTGCTGTAGGCCTTCTCGTGTTCCAAATATGTACTCAAGCTTTAGGGGACAATGAGGGCAGCCGTCTTAGGTTGTTTGCTGATGATGCTGTCGTTTATTGTGTAGTAAAGTCGTCAGAACAACAAAAGAAACTGCAAAACGATTTAGAAAAGATATCGATATGGTGCGAAAATTAACAACTGACTCTAAATAATAAAACGTGTGAGGTCATCCACATGAGTACTAAAAGGAATCAATTAAACTTCGGTTATACAATAAATCAATCGAATATAAAGCCCACAAATTCGACTAAATAGTCGAAATTAGAAAGAACACAGAAAATGTTGTGGGGAAGGCAAACCAAAGACTGCGCTTTATTGACAGAACATGTAGGAAATGTAACACATTGTTACGTCGATGCCATTTGTTACGTTATATATATACAGGGTTATTACAAATGATTGAAGCAAATTCGCAGCTCTACAATAACTTTATTATTTGAGATATTTTCACAATACTTTGCACACACATACAAAAACTCAAAAAGTTTTTTTAGGCATTCACAAATGTTCGATATGTGCCCCTTTAGTGATTCGGCAGACATCTATCCGATAATGAAGTTCCTCCCACACTCGGCGCAGCATGTCCCCATCAATGAGTTCAAAAGCATCGTTGATGCGGGCTCGCAGTTCTGGCACGTCTCTTGGTTCAAACACTGAATCTTTCACATAACCCCACAGAAAGAAATCGCATGGGGTTAAGTCGGGAGAGCGTGGAGGCCATGACATGAACTGCTGATCATGATCTCCACCACGACCGGTCCATCGGATTTCCAATCTCCTGTTTAATGCCGAACATCATGATGGAAGTGCGGTTGAGCACCATCCTGTTGAAAGATGAAGTCGGCGCTGTCGGTCTCCAGTTGTGGCATGAGCCAATTTTCCAGCATGTCCAGATACACGTGTCCTGCAACGTTTTTTTCGCAGAAGAAGAAGATCCGTAAACTTTAAACCGTGAGACTGCACAAAACACGTTAACTTTTGCTGAATTGCGAATTTGCTGCACGAATGCGTGAGGATTCTCCACCGCCCAGATTCGCACATTGTGTCTGTTCACTTCACCATTAAGAAAAAATGTTGCTTCATCACTGAAAACAAGTTTCGCACTGAATGGATCCTCTCCCATGAGCTGTTGCAACCGCGCCGAAAATTCAAAGCGTTTGACTTTGTCATTGGGTGTCAGGGCTTGTAGCAATTGTAAACGGTAAGGCTTATTTTTCCAAACCGTCGGCTGTGGTACGCTTAGCTCCCTGCTGGCTTTATTCGTCGACTTCCGCGGGCTACGCGTGAAGCTTGCCCGCACGCGTTCAACTGTTTCTTCGCTCACTGCAGGCCGACCCGTTGATTTCCCCTTACAGAGGCATCCAGAAGCTTTAAACTGCGCATACCATAGCCGAATGGAGTTAGCAGTTGGTGGATCTTTGTTGAAGTTCGTCGTGAAGTGTCGTTGCACTGTTATGACTGACTGATGTGAGTGCATTTCAAGCACGACATACGCTTTCTCGGCTCCCGTCGCCATTTTGTCTCACTGCGCTCTCGAGCGCTCTGGCGGCAGAAACCTGAAGTGTGGCTTCAGCCGAACAAAACTTTATGAGTTTTTCTATGTATCTGTAGTGTGTCGTGACCATATGTCTATGAATGGAGCTACAGTGAATTTATGAAATCGCTTCAATCATTTGTAATAGCTCTGTATATATAAATAAATAAATATATATATATATATATATATATATATATATATATATTATATTCTTAATTTATCAGCGTGAATTTTTCTTTTGTTAGTGCGTGATTCTTTCTCTCAGGGATATTGTCTTTTCTTATCACTTTTACTTACGTGCATAACTAAATATGAAACAGGTTCTTGAAGGGCTGCTGTTATTCATGCACCAACTTTAGATTTTGAACATCATGACTAAAATATAGTTGCCATTAACTGAATTGAATGTAATTCTGGTTATTTCTATTTATTGATTGGAAAGCAAAGCTCGAGAGAATTTCGATTGTGCCGTGGGGTGGCCAAGATAAAAATTACTGAACTCATGGAATCTGTGTAATTTAAAAAATGAACTTTAACGTAATTAGTTATCTGTTGCAATTTAAAAAGGTTCTTACAACGAAATCTCTCACATTTACAGTTACTGTTAACACTGAAAAATAAATTAATACTTAAGCGCGTAGTGGCTGACCAGAGGCTGCATCAGAAGATGAGCTCCCCGCAGCGCAAATTACTGAAAAAAATGTTTATTAAAAATAATTAGCCACTGCGAACATTTCAGGTGACAACTATTACACAGAAATTCATTTTATGATAATAATACAAGTTTATTTGAGCAGAAATACGAATAACTTACATAAAATATGTGCAGCCACTCAATGGCTGCCTTCCGTATCGCGAAACAAAATAGTATGTGTACCATAAAATACGCCCTTCCTCCTCGGCCGTACAATCGCATCTCTTTCCATCCCTTTTTTTTATTTTCATAGACATTAAATAAAGATGCTATGCTTAAATTATCGCTGCATACCAGTTGTTTCAAGAACATTAACTGTATCTTTCATGCTAATTATATTCACAAAATACGTTAACTACGGTTTACAACCGATAAAGATGTCAATATTTATGTGACGTACCTGCACAACATCTACTAAAGAGACAGTCTTCACGACTTTTATCCGTCCTCTTTTCTAGCACTGGTGCGCAGTCTGGGACCCTTAACGGAGCACATCGAGAAAGTTCAAAGAGGAACAGTACGTTCTGTTGGGGAGACCGGGGCTTGTTCTTACGCGGGGCAAGTTGTTACTTGACAACAATTTCCGCGCTTGAGCAGTTTACCCGTTGCTCCGCCAGATGGTAGCACTAAGAGACCCCCTTCTCCCATCCTACTTATATCAGCCATCAGTTGGTAATAAGGCGCTAGTGTCAGAAAACGTGTTTTTCCAGTGCTGGAGTAATTTTTTTACTCTGTGTGAATTTTTTCACAGTTCACAGGAAATTCGTGATTTCATTTTAAATTTTGCTACATATCAGCGTCCAACATTCAAGTTCGTAGTAGTATGCGCTAAACTTCCAAACAAAAAGTTTATATTGTTGATTTCGACAGTAAGACAAAAAGGCGTAGTATGGGGTCAGTTGTTACAAAGGCGCAGGGGCAAGTTGTTACGGTGTAACAACTTGCCCCAAAGAGTTTTTGTTTCCTTTAATGTAAGCAATTATGTCTGTCTACAGGTATAATGCGTAATTATAAGAAGAAGACTGACAGAATCATTATTCCCAAGGAAACATATGTTGAAGCGGCAAATGAAGATCTAAGTGGCTTTTCTTCACTGTGGAAAGCTGCCCAAAAGTACAGTATAAATTTTATGACGCTGCAGAGGTTTTGTAAGCGAATGGCATCAACAAAGGGAGGTAGGCAGCTTATTTTTCATTGTCATCGTCGCCAACTGTGACATTGTAGATTATTGGTGTTATACAACGTGCAAATACATCAATATATCTAAGCAAATTAATCTCTTCTGACATAACAGATACGCGCAGGAAAACGTAGCCTATAACAGCTTATTACCATTTTTCTTGTCTGCTTACTTTCAGAATCGGGAGAGATGCTTGTGCCAAACGTTGGTTATAAGCGATCTCGGCAGGTTTTCTCAGACGAAGAAGAAGCAGAGCTGGAAGAATACATTCAGAAAGCTGCTAAGCTCTACTATCGACTTTCTGCGAAGGAAGTGAGGAGTCTAGCATTTCATTATGCCATGAACAATAACGTCAAGTTTCCCATTGGTTGGAGCGATGTAGAACTAGCTTCCACTGACTGGTTTGGAGGATTCCTCAAACGAAAGAAAACGCTTTCCATCTGCACACCAGAAGCTACCAGCCTAAGCAGGGCTACAAGTTTCAATAAGCACAATGTAGGTAGATTTTTTACAAATCTAAGTGAAGTTTATGTTCGATACAAATTTCAATGTCAAGAAGTGTATAATGTGGACGAGACTGCCGTCACCACGGTACAAACGCCTGCCCAAATTGTAGCAAGGAAAGGAATTAAAGAAGTCGGTGCTATAACGTCTGCTGAAAGAGGAACTCTAGTTACTGTTGCCTTGGCAGTAAATGCGTCTGGAAACCCAATCCTGCCTTTCTTTGTGTTTCCAAGAAAGAACTTCAGGGATTATTTCCTTCGAAATGGGCCAGAAGGTAGCTCAGGATCTTCAAACAAGTCAGGGTGGATGACAGGGCAAGATTTTTGCTCGTTCATGCTTCATTTCATTCATCATTCCAGGGCTACAAGAGAGCGATCGGTTCTCCTTCTTTTGGACAACCATCAATCGCACCTTGATATTTCAATGTTGGACGTAGCCAAAGAAAACGCGGTTGTCCTTCTCTCTTTTCCGCCACATACGTATCATAAATTGCAACCTTTAGACAGAGCTGTGTTTGGCCCATTTAAAAAATATATTAACTCTGCATCAGATGCGTGGATGAAAAACAATGCTGGAAACACTATGACAATATATGACATTCCATTTATAGTTAAACAATCTTTGCTTAGCGCTGCTACGCCAAGGAACATCAAGGCTGGATTTCAAGTGAATGGAATATGGCCATTTAACAGAGACATTTTTACAGACGATGAATTTTTGCCCTCTGCCGTGACGGACCGCCCATACAGGGAAGATGAAACTCTGCTTTCTGTGTCTCTTACGAACTCTGTAGGGGATGGCGTTCCCTGCACATCAACAAGTGTGGAATCAAGTCCGACGCCCTGCACCTTAACAGTTGGTTCTGCATACTCCATACACACACATTTGACACCTGAAGAGCTGAGGCCTTTCGCGAAAGCTCCTGCCCGCAAGAAAACAGTAAGAAGGAATAAACGTGTGAGTGCTATCCTGACTGACTCACCAGTAAAAGCAGCATTGACAGTTGAGGCAAATAGACAAAAGAAACCTGCAAGACGACGACTGATGTTGGCGCCGAAAAATAAAAACAAGAAAGCAAAAACGGGGAAACGAAAATGTGAAATCGTAGAATCATCTGATGAGGAAGACGACTGCGTGTGTATTGACGGTATGGAACCATACTCTCTGTCAATACCACCAACCACATGGCTACAGTGCGCAAAATGTAAAAGGTGGGCACATCATAGGTGTACCAAGCATGGCAGTTTCTTTATTTGTAAAAACTGTAGCTCTGATAGTGAACTTGATATTTCATCATCAGATTAATGATGACCGTATGTCAATATTAGTACTGTGTTTCAAGTTTTATGATTTGTTACCACCTCTTGCAATAAAACTAATGATTAAATAAATCTGTGTTATGGAACCAAAAATATATTTTTTCATAATTATTATGTAACAACTAACCCCATATAGTGTAACAAGATGCCGCCCCAGTTGTGTAGGTTGTTACATAATACAAGTTAGCAAAAACCTTGATATAGAGCTTAACAATCTGAGTTTACATTTATGTCAAAAATTTCATTGTGAAGATTAAATAATGGGCTGACTTTCGGAATCTGTCCATTCGACATACGTGTTTTGTGTCGAGGTATACGAGATTCCAAAAAAAATTATAACAACTAGTCCCAGACTCCCCAACTATCGCGACATGATACAGGATTTGGAGTGGACATCACTAAAACAAAGGCGATTTTAGTTGCTCACGACATTTCAGTCACCAACTTTCTCCCTCGAATGGGAAAATAATTTGTCGAAGCCGACCTGCCTACAGAGATTTGATCTTCATAATAAAATAAGGGAAATCAAAGCTCGCATGGAAAGGTATATGTGAGACATCAAAATGATAATCAAATTAATTAAATTGACAAATTAGTAACCCCCAATGACTCCCACCCCCACTCTCCGGATAACATCATGTGGTTTCTTCAACCGGCATGTAGATCCCTGCCCTCGTCCCCTCCCCACCCTACCCCCTACACTTCACCCACCTACCTTATTGGCGCGAATTTCGAATTTTGTGAGGAATTGCGAATTTTGGCGGCAATTTCGAATACTGAAGGGAATTGATTTGTCCCAGAGTCTGTGCTGACGTCTCACCCCACCTCTCCACCTGGGAATTGGCGGAAAATTAAAAATGGCGGTGCCCTTTCTGGGACCCGAATCCTGGTATTTCTGGATAGAGAGGCCAAGTGAACCTCCGAAACACATGGAAACTGTCCAAATGCAGGAGTTGGATGGGTTAGTATACATTATTTATTTTGGTTATGGAGCTGAGGTAGAGATTGGTCCTAATTACGTAATTAACCACAAGGATCAGTCCTAATTACGCAACTATATGCACGGTGCTACACAAGAAGTGCCTAACATCGCAATACAGCGATAGCATAGACCTGGTGTTATGCTGCTGGCAACAGATTTCACAAAACGACTCGATGCTAATGAATGGCATCCGTCTCAAACTCTACCTACAAGCTGGCGTGAAAGAAGGCTGAAGTGGGAGGAACGGTCTTTATGCTTTTTGTGAGAAATATATTTAACTGACGAGATAGTCATATTGGACACAGAGGAGTTTAATAAGCCTATTATTTGCAAACCTACAGCTGAGGACTGTATCTACTGCTGTTTGACATCAGAGCTCGCTATAGAAGACTGTTCCACAACCACCTTGCAGCCCAGGTACCCGTAGTTAACACATGCTACTGTAACTGATAGAAGGAGCTGCGCTGCTCTGATTACACACGGAAATTGTCTCGAAAAAAACCATCACATGTAATAAGTGGGTCAAAATGTCACACGTCTACTGAGGATTGGGGAGCAATCATCGTAATAACACAACTACCGACCCAAGAAATTGCATTGGGGTAGCAGTTGCAGCTGTGTCCTTCTTAATGTGCACTCACAAACTAACGAGCTACGAGGTTGTTTTAACCCACATTTCCACCCCTCACCCTTCCACCCATCCATCTTTCTCCTCACCATTGTCACGGACAGAAGCCAATTCTATCTTGCCATTGGTGATCAACAAAAAGATTCTTCTGGTGACACTGATATACTGTCTTCAGTCTGCAGAAACCAGTCACAGAGAGACAAAAGGTAAGAAGAGGACACTTCTTGCAAACTGTAAAACGTATTTCTCGGATGGACTGGGCCCCTCTGGAAGAACAACGAAATTCCAGAGAACGCCCCAGATCGCTTTTTCAAACGCCCAGCTGCTGCCTCCACGCTCTGCTTCGTGGTCTATCGCCGTTCCCGCGTGGCACAAGCTCGCCGCAGTCACTGACCACTTGAGGCGACAGTCCTTCACCAACACAAAAGCATGTATAACCAACTAAAGAATAGGAGATAAATGGAAGGCCGCCACATGTGCTACTTCTTCGTCTAAAATATAACGACACGGCCCCACCCCATGCGCCACCCCCCTTCGCCAGTGCACAACTGGCTGCATCGACTTCCTCACACAAAGACTAGGCATATCACCAAGCCTCCAACAGGCCTGTTGTTATGCAGTGAAGAGCTCTGTTATTTAACGTCAATGCATCTCTTATAATCACCTATTCAAAAATGAAAACGCAATCGCGACAATAGCAACTCTCCTCTTTCCTTAAAAGTAGGCGCAGTCCTTTTTCTTTTAGGTCTATGAGCAAAGTCAGTATAGTTTTTATGTTCGACTTCAGGATACAGTTCGCATCTCATTACTTTGCGATATCCATTGAAGTGTACCACTGCTGATTACATTCAGAGCTCGTGATATACCCTGTATACACTTGCATGCTGCGAAAAACTCGGAAAAAAACTTGCATTACTTTGCTGCAAAAATTACAGATCGCTGCGGAATGTCTTCGTTATTTCGTCATCAGATTGAAGAAGAAATGAGAATTTAAACTTTGAAGAAAAAACATCTGTGTTAAGCAGTTTCTGTCAGCTTGATAGGCAAATTACACGACCTCAGACCGTCTCTCGAGTTCAAATCAGTATCTGTAAAGAAACTGTAATGCACGTATGTACTGAAGACATTTCAGGCATGTGAAATAACATCAGAGAATACAATCTTTCACACCACTGGCTCACATGAAGGAAAAAAACACAGTAATTTCAAGTTCAACAACAACACGTTCTAATTCAAGAGGACATTGCTCTTTGGTACATTGTGGAAAGTCCAGTGTTACCAAAGCGATACTATATGACAACTGTGTTTATGAAACAGACCGTGAGAGATTTTACCGCGTTTCTCTCTCTCTTCCATTACATCGAAAACAATTACCATCTGCGTACTTACATATGAGATTTTTGATCCATGCGTCACCTCCAAGTCTGTAAACTTTCTATCATATAGTAGATTTTTGTGTTCTAGTTTTGCAAGCAATTTGATCATAACAGCCTATATCATGCAATCTACTCACATGTCGGGGAAAAAAAGTATCGTTTCTAGCTTACACTTCAAGTGGTGTCTACTTTATAATTAAAGATTATAACGAATGAAATAAAATTGGACCTGTGGTAACATCTATTTATTAAATACGCAAACGGAACGATAATAATAAAAAGAATCATGCCTCCACGAGAATTGATACATGCTATTTTCGTTAGTTTTTTGAGCAAAATCGGTGTAGTTTTCAGAGAAATATCAGCATCCACAGTTTAACTAATTATACCACTCCTTGTAATAGAACCTGCTATAAGATTTTACTGTGTCTCCCTCTTTCGATATATCGAAAAAACAGATACCACCGGAATGTTGACGTCGAGCATATTACATATACATGTATCGCCACACTGGATCATGTGGCCAATGGTCAGAATTGCTTGCACAGATCTGCGTAAAGTTTTGTCGACTGTACTGGAGGAAGATCATATCCAGCACACTGTCATTCGAAAGAGAGGATTCCGCCATTCGTCCATTATGAACAATTTAATACATTGCTTTCTCTGCTGTAACACGTAGGCTACACCTACAGTTTTGTAAATCGCTTTACACTATGTTTTGCTACCATGACTTCGAGGTCTGTGTCAGGTGCTGAAACTATATTACCAAGTGTCGGTCCCTTGGCTCTACATCCCATAGTGTAAACTATGCTGATCCCGCAACATATATGTTGGCAGAAATAAAACACAGAGGCGATGTTTCTCATTGACAAAAATGTGGCAGACATCGCTACATATGGAAACTGGAAGAGTTTGCGGCACAGTAGGGCATTTACAAAAGCTGTCAGAAGTTGATGACGTACAAACACTCAATCTCATCTTTCACAGCGATGGTCTAGCGGATGTATCGGTGTTCTGTTTCGGCCAGTATTATTTCCTCATTGTGCAGTCATCTATAAGATTACTGTTACGTAGTTGAACATCGCTGGGAGGTGCGTTCACAACACACGCGAGATAGTAGAAATAAAAAGAGGTACTGTTATCTCATAGGTGAAGAAAAGAAAAACATGTGCAGGGCACCATGGCATACGGAAATTGGACGAATCTGCAGCATTGAGGAACGCTTCCCAACAACTGCCCGAAGGTGATGACCTCTACATTTAATCCCATGTTCCATAGTGACAAGAAGGAGATATCCAGTGATCCGCCAAGGTTCCCTCCTTCTCAACCAAGCGGTGTCAGTCAGCCATCATACGGTAATCAACTCCATACCAGTGGCTGGATTTGGTGGGAAAGACACTGTTGATAAGGGAGGGCCGCGCGGGGTTAGCCGAGCGGTCTTGAGGGCTGCTGTCATGGACTGTGAGGCTGGTCCTGGCGGAGGTTCGAGTCCTCCCTATGGGCATGGGTGTGTGTGTTTGTCCTTAGGATAATTTAGGTTAAGTAGTGTGTAAGCTTAGGGACTGATGATCTTAGCGGTTAAGTACCAGAAGATTTCACACACATTTGAACATTTCATAAGGGAGGCTGTGCTGTTATATACGCTGTGGTTTATAGGGCCATAAAGTTTAGGGATTTTAGCAGTTGTTCCGTAATATCAACGCCAGCCAACGACACAGCAGAATGCTTCCCAATTTGTCCATCATCGTTAAGGCACCCCGCCACTACTTTGAGTACCTTACACCAGATTTGCGAACACAGTTAGGTGAGGAGAGAGATGTAGGGAGGATGGAGGGGTTCAGTGGTGAATTAAGACAACTTCCTGGCTGGTTAGTTCGTGAGTGCACATCGAGGACGACAGAGCTGTATGTGCTGCCCCTCTACAATCTTCTGGGGTCCATATTAGGTTGGGCTTATACAAGATATGACTGCTGAGAATTCCTGCCAACGATTTAAGACTCTGTGGGTAACGTGCCATTGACAGATCCCAGTTAAAGAGTTCTGGTACTAACATGTCAATTGTCCAACTTCTTACACAAACGTTGTGCCTCTATTATGTCGAGCAGCTCATCAGAAGGCCAAGGTAAACAACCACTGAAAGTGTGAAAGAAAGAACGTTGCTCTTCTCAGTTCAAAATATTTCGGAGCTTCTAGTTCCCATACACATTGCCTCATAGGGAACTTGTACTCTGACCAATAGGGCATGGTGGGAACCAAATACAAAGAGACTAAGTAGGTCAAGATTCATAAAGTACGGAAAGGCTATATGTTAACACCATATTTACTCCATCTGTACGGAGAGCACATTATAAGGAATTCCGTGTTAGACAAAGAGGGAACTGGAAATCAAACATATGGCATAGATATAAATAAACTTTGATTTGTATATGCAGATGGCTGCGACTAATGAAAATTTGTACAACGGCCGGGATTCGGACTCAGTTGTTCTGATCGCGAGGCAGGTGCGCTAACCACTGTGCCACCCTAGCACGCCTACCTTCTCAGTCTAAATTTCATTTCACGCTTCGCTGTGTTCCCCTGTGAACTGAAACAGAACAGCAAAGGGGGAATACCAACTGGACTGAGGCGTGAATGGGAATTTGAAATGAGGGGAGAAGTGTACTATGGTACTCCGAGCAGTTGTTCAAAACCATGGTGCAGGGGATTTCGTAGTGGTGAACAAGAGATCTGGATTCAAATCTGGGGTTTGGTATAAATTTTCATTCGTTGCTTCAGTTTGCATTTACACATTATAGATGTTTGTGATTTTAAAAGACGGTTGGAACCTTACAAGCTGATTTGTTTAAAAAACCTTTGATATGCAGATGATATAAACTTGATGCCAGAAAGTGAAGAAGACTTAAAGATCATTTTACTCAGGGCGAAAGAAGAAGATGCAAAGACTGAAATAACGTTGAACGCAACGAAGGCGAAAGTTATGTGAAATACGCCTGTCACTTTATGACATGTAGCAGGGGAAACAATGTATTTTATTTATTTTTGAACTACCACGGTTCGCGGATTACTGCTGATCATGGCTGCAGCTGCGAAATTAAGGTGAGAGGTAGATTACGGTTCGACATCGAAGCCATTATTGACGGAGCGTGCACAAGAATGGAGAAGAAAGTTGACTGTGCCTTTCAAAGCAACCATCCCAGCATTTTGTTTGGAGCTTTGTAGCGATGTCACGGAAAAACTTGCTCTAGAGGCTCGGATGTGGATTTAACCGCACGAAATTAACTGACGCTTGTTGCCTGGTACAAAGGCTATGTCCGAAATGACAATGTTTAAAAGAGTAGGGACATAAATTTAACAAACAAAAATTCGTATGGAAATGGCTATGGTCGTTACAGTTTTGATGTACGTTAGGAAACAAGACAGGATGAACATCTGAACTCAGGTGGCAAGGTTCTCATATGCTTTCCGGTGTTCTCAATAATTCACCTTTATTGCACTGGGACAAAGATGAATGAGTGCACTGCATGAGTAGTGAACATGACCCTTGACTCTAGGTTTAGTAGTGCTTGCCAGTCATTCGTGCTGCGCTGCGGCAGTGTTCTTTGAGGCATAGCAGCGCTCATTTGAGTTTTTCGAGGAGTAAGATCTTTTTTCAGCGAATCTGGCAAAAGCTATCTAGAATACTTAATTATGGGGATGAAAACTGATAATGATACTTTCTTGTTCTTTTAAATCGATGAGGAGGATTTTGGAGGAATACTAAAGCTATGTTTTAACTTTTGTAGTGAGAGACTTAGTAATTGTTTGAGTGCTATGTTGCCTTTCTCTCACTAATCAATGTTCGATTCGTCAAAAACGATCTTCCTTATATTAAAACTCATCACAGTAATTCATAGCAAAGTTTTTAATTTTTATTGTTTGCGCAGGACAACTTACGCCGTACGAAGTGACATAGTGCTTGTGTCAAAAAACCTCAGAGTAGATTATTTATGTTGAGTTGCTGCATCTGCTGATTTGTGTCCTCAAAACACAAATAACTACATGTGGAGCAAGAGGTAAGTCACTTTTATTTCAGGGCAGATCCCACCTTGCATCCTTGAGCAAACAGTGTGTAGTTCGAATTGTCAGGCGTCGTCCGTGCAAGCAGATTAATTTCCAGTGAACAGTGCTGGTAATTTCAGACAGTTGTTTCCTTCCGACTAGAGCAGCGATTTATTTTAGTGGATATTTTTAGTTAAACATTGCACTACACATCATGTAACGTTCCTTATGTACTTCGATACTGAGTTTTAGTTAAACAGTTTTCACAAGGCACACAATTAGTTTCTTTTGGCAGTTAATTAGATTCATTTTCTCTATTTACAGTATCTGAATTTCATGAAGTTTAAAGTTTTTATTTCATGACAGTCGTCACATGCGCTGTACAGGGCCGACCAACAGTTAGATTTCCTCAGCAACTGAACACGTAATCTAAAATACACGTTACATGAGGAGAAAGTTCTTGAAATCAATAAGTTCAGTTTTCTCACCTACAGAAATTTTTTTTTGTATAGAAAGCTTATACCTGTGGACCCTTTTCCGCCAAGGATAGTCCTCTGATTTTTTCTGTGATACGTAGACTGAACTGCATGAAAGGTACAGGGAATAAATCAGCGCTACGATTATGTATACTAACATTTGTTTATTTTCCAATCTAGCTATTGTAACTTGCATTGTCATTTTTCCGTGTGATTTTTCGTGTGACATTTTTCGGACTCTTGAAAGCCTACAGTGCGCAACGACAGCGTTGTTGTACAGATTTTGCTTGCAGTTGATTTGGTATACAGGTATCTAGTTGATTTCTTTTGCATTTACAGAAACATTCAATCTCATTCTTTTTTGACTGGTAGCGAAATGAATTTTCGTCTTGAGCTATAGGAGTTCTACAACAGTTAATTTTTGGACGGTTTGTATAACTTTTTACAATGGCTTCTTATGCACAATCTGTACCGGTGTTGCCGTCTGGCGGCGATTCTGTTAAATCTGAGAATGCAGTTGTAAATTTGGTGCTACAGGTAAAGAACACTGGATAAATACAGTGGGTCAGTGCAAGAGACATAAGCTAAAACAAACAAATCACTGGATGAGTATAAAAAGTCACAAGAAGAATATATTAGGTTAGTGAGAGAGACGACACACAAAGAAAGTACTGACAGTAGAAAATACGAGGATTCAGGAAGAAATGATTACGTCACAGAGAGAACAGATAGATACGATTCCGGACAAAACTGATGAATTTGCTACCAAGGCGACACATTTGTCTAACAATACAAAAAGAAAACTTGGTTCACTTCTCGAAAATAGTAGAATGCAATGTGTCGGAACAATGTAATGATGATTAGAGGCGCATCAACCGACAACAGAAGTGCTAAGTAAATATTAGCAAAAAATTAGCAGACACGAGTTTACACAGTGAACCAAATCCGCGCAAAGACAAAGTAGAACCACAATCTAAAGAAAACAATGTAATATCAAATGCCATTACAGCTCATTCTGGACAACAGATAGTTCATTTTGCTATCCCAACCCGTGAAGAATACGTACAAACCACTATCATTTCGAGTAACAGTAGCAGAAACTCAGATAATAGTTTACTAGTTTGTTCTTCACACACAAAGAAACATAAGGTTTTCAAACAGCATACTGACGACCATGTAAGAATAATGGAACCATAACTTACATGCAATGAAAGAAAACGCAAATGTGATACTTTTCCTTAATCTTAATTACGTTTCGGCGCTTTCTTGATTTCCACGCATTTTTGTCCATGTAAAATTAGGTAGGGATCCATTATACTTTGTTTGGATACATCGACTGGCGACCGAAGCCTCCCCAAAATGGGTGTTAATTATGTTTCAGTTTCTTGGTACAGTAGTCTTCTCCTATCCTTTTTAGCCGATAAGTACAGCATATTGTCTTCTACTGTACTAATGTTAATATGTTGAAAGTAATTTTAGCGACTTGTGAGCTGTGATTAAGAATGTCTTATGTTTGCGACGAAGTACATTCCGATTCTGATGAAAATGAAAACTTCAATTAAACGCATTTCAAGATTTTAAACATGGCTGAAACAACAACTGTTTCGGCTGTCATCATTTACCGTGAAGCATTAAACGTATTTCGTGACAGGGACAAAGTTTGTCACGGTTAAAAAAGCGTTTAAATGAAAAATTACTCGCATTTCATGAATATTTAATCCCGTTAGGAAAAGATGTAAAGAAAAGAAGCGGCGTTTCATTGAAGTTAGATCGCGGCACACGTAACAACACGCGTTAGGAGCGCACTGCACAGCAGCGGCTGGCAGTTCCGGCAATGAAGAGTAACTCACATCACATGGACTATACCGCTGCTGCAACATTTGACTGTTCACTTAAAGAGATATGTATGTTATCTTACTGGTCGTCATAAGCACGACGTTAAACTGCCCACAATAAAAAGCGGAAATAGTGATTCCATTCTCAGTAAACACTTGCTAATACGAAATTTTTGGATAAGAAACACATACTGGCGAAACAAATATACAACTTAGAACATGATCATTTTTACACATAACAGAAACAGTCATAAGCAGCATTCTTATCGAACGGAAAACAAAATTTCATAGCTACATATTGTTGACTTAAACTTACCATCATTAGAAACGAAAGAAGAACAAAACAAAGCTAGCAAAAACAATCACTGCAGATGAACAGAGAAACCCAATACAGCATGACAACACGGGCGGCTCTGAACTGATAATGAGTTTCGCTGTACACGCCTACTGGCAGAAATGCGTACTGTGCAA
The DNA here is from genome assembly GCF_021461395.2 of Schistocerca americana. Classification (NCBI taxonomy): domain Eukaryota; kingdom Metazoa; phylum Arthropoda; class Insecta; order Orthoptera; family Acrididae; genus Schistocerca; species Schistocerca americana. The sequence goes on from NC_060125.1 coordinate 46,339,867, forward strand.
GCTCCGCCTGCGGTTTCTTTTTGCCCCCCCCCCCCCCCCCCAATAAAGAATTTGATGAAAACGAAATTCTCACATAGCTGACACTCAATAGTCTTGTAGTACCAGGTGATCAAAAAGTCATTATAAATTTGAAAACTGAATAAATCACGGAATAATGTAGATAGAGAGGTACAAATTAACACACATACTTGGAATGACATGGGGTTTTATTAGAACCAAAGAAAATACAAAAGTTCAAAAAATGTCCGACAGATGGCGCTTCATCTGATCAGAATAGCAATAATTAGCGTAACAAAGTAAGACAAATCAAAGAAGATGTACTTTACAGAAGATGCTCAATATGTCCAACATCATTCCTCAACAATAGCTGTAGGAATAATGTTGTGAACAGCACTGTAAAGCATGTCCGGAGTTATGGTGAAGCACTGGCGTCGGATGTTGTCTTTCAGCATCCCTGGAGTTGTCGGTCGTTCACGATACACTTCAGGCAACCCCAAAGCCAATAATCGCACGGACTGAGGTCTGAGGACCTGGGAGGCCAAGCATGACGAAAGTGGCGACTGAGCACAGGATCATTACCAAACGAAGCGCGCAAGAGATCTTTCACACATCTAGCAATATGCGGTGAAGCGCCATCCTGCATAAACATTGTACATTCCAGTAGGTGTTTATCAGCCAGGCTGGGGATGATGCGATTCTGTAACATATCGGCGTACCTCTCACCCGTCACGATAGCAGTTGCAGTACAAAACCAGAATCACGCATTTCCTCGAAGAAAATAGGACCGATAACCCGTAGATGTGCTAAATCCAACCCATACTGTGACTTTCTCGTCGTGCAATGGAGTTTCCACAACAGTTCTAGGATTTTCGGCAGCCCAAATTCTGCAGTTGTGGTCGTTGACAGACCCTCAGAGCGTTAAATGAGCTTCGTCGGTCCAAAACATGTTAAACCAATCGTCATCTTCCGCCATCTTTTGAAACTCCCACACCGCAAATGCCCTCCGCTTCACTAGATCGCCAGGTAACAGTTCATGGATTTTGTACGGATAGCATTGGAAGGCACACCTAAGTGCCAACCAAACAGTAGTGTATGGAATGCTGGTACAACGTGCGACTGCACAAGCGCTGACTTCCCCATGCATAGGCGAACCCGCTACAGTCTCCATTTCTTCCTGAACTGTCTCAGCAGCATTATGCCTTGTGCTCGGGCGGCCACTACAGGGTCTATCGTCTAAACAGCATGTCGCTTCGAACTTCGAAATCATCCTCGCCGCAGCTGCGCTTGCCGGACCTTTACCCATTCGAATCCATGGCGATAGGATCGTAATGCTGAACTAGAACATTCCCCATTCTAATAATACAGCTTCACTAAAAGCGCCTTTTCAGGTAACGTCCACATGCTGCAACTGCTGGCGCATCTGATTCTCTCTCTCTCTTTTTTTTTTCCTTTATTGTGATTTCATTCCCCTGTCCCATATGGGCAGGGGAGGGCTGTCAGCGGCACAATGCACCGCTCTTCAGCCGAGTGACATGGCAACTAAAATAAGAATAAAATCTTACATACATAAGGTAATAAAAAAGGGGAACATAAAATAAAGGGAGAAAATGGAGGTAAAAGTAGACTGACATGGAGATGTTCATGAGGCACAGTTAAAAAAGACACCAGAAAGTTATAAAATACAGTTGGCGATTCTTAAAACACAGGGAAGACACTGAATGGACATGCACAGGTTAAAAGTCGGCCACAGAGTTAAAAACACTCCAGAACAACACTCCTAAAACCCACTTGTAGCACACACGGCGAAGAATAAAACTGCCAGGTGGGACCTGCCGAGGGAAAGGTCAGAGAGGATGGGAAACGAGGGGAGAGCAAGGGGCAGCAGCGGAAGTGGCGGGATGAAGAAAGTAGGGGCGTCAGCGGGTACACAAAGAGGCAGGAGACACGTGGGGTGGGAGATGAAGGGGGAAGACAAGGCAGGAGGAAATGCAGAGACACTGAAAGGGGGCACAAGAGAGGGAGGGGGAGTAGGAGGGGGAAGTCGTTCAGGAGGAGGGAGGGGGAGGAGAGGGAGCCCTGAGGAGGAGGCAGGAAGATGGGGTTAGAGTTATTAGGAAGGGTAGATGTCAGGGCGAAGCTCATCATCCGGGAGGGGTAGATGGTGGAAGTTGTGTTGGGAAAGGAGATGGAGGGTGTGGAGATGGAGAGAGGGTGGGGCACAACGGTAAAGGTGCGGTAAGTGGTTGGTGATTCTCTCTCTCATTACAGCTCCTTTTATACACGATTGCCAGGGGCAGTCACTGACGTTTTGCTGTCCAGCGCCATCTGTCGGATATTTTGCGAACTTTGTTTTTTTTCTAATAAAACCCCATGTCATTCCCAGCATGTGTGTCCATTTTTACCTCTGTATCTACATTATTCCGTGGTTTATTAAGTTTTCAAATTTATACTGACTTTTTGATCACCCGGTGTATTAATGAGTTATAATGCCAATAGTGGAACTGCCAAAATAATGATTTCTGAGCTTTCGGCCATGAAAGCAGAAGATTGTACTTGGGCCCTCTGTGTAAGAAATGTAAAATGTGTAAATTTGTATAAATTAGTAAGAAAAGGAGTTTTTTTAATTTGCACTATGTATATGAATCCACAGCACTAAATAGGGAGGCAGGTGTAATGGAACTTGCCAGATGTTTCCAAAGCGGTATGTTTAACATAAAAAAGGAAGTGATGCACTGGAGCAGAGATGCTGTTAGACAAGAGAGATGTGAATGTCACCTTTTTTAAGTCTGCAGAAAGAGAGAAGTCTATGGTGTGACTCGATGAAAAGAGGATGCAAACATTTTATCGCTCCTCCTTTTGTAAAAGTTATCTTAGTAGTATTCTATTTCGGGTTAATACAAGCAACGGCAAGTAAAATACAGTTCCTATCCGTTTATCTGACAAACATTTCATCTCAGTGCATAGGATGGGTCAGTTTCTTTCATTAGGCGAAACGGTCAACTACTAGTGATTTCTACGGTTGCTGTATTGAAGATGACCATAGCAGCAAAAAGAAGAGGGAAAGTTTCTCACTGATAAAAAAATACAACTAGGAATACTTACTATTAAATTTACTAGAATGTTTATTACAGATTCGTTTGATGGTGTCTGTTTGGTAGCTTGCTGGAAAAGCATTTCATCAACTTCCATTCGTGAATTCACAGTTAAAAGTGATAAAATATTTTGAATTTAAAAACTTTAATTCATTATCCAGCCAGTAGTAAAAATAGCATATAATACAGAATATTCCAATATTGCGGAGTGAATTATACACAGCTTTGAACGATATTTACCAATGCGAGTGACTACCTAGTCCATAAATGACTTTGGCCGTCAGTAGTGGAAAAATAGTTTTGGATCTACCAGAGGTGGGTTCTGGGAAACATGCGGGTACTCAGAAGTCAGAAGAAAGTTCCAGCATACTTAACCTTAGTGATGCTAGTGTTTACTCACATTTTCTACAGGAAGCCCAATATTATAGCAGAAACCCGTAATTCAGAGACTAGTCGTCGTAAAGAAAGACTATACAGGGAAAGCGCGAATAAGGCACTCGATAAATCTGACTAGCAAACAGCGTGAGATCGGAGCTACATCCTACTCATGTCATCACAGCGGTGGCACTGCTCATACGTACTGCAGGAGGTGTGGCTTTCAGTTAGCTGGCGGTTTTGCTAGGCTGTCACGTGGCTTACTGCCAACCTAAGGACGCATTCTGCCTGGCGTGATATCGATTTTATACGACACCAAACGTAGTTTGTCAGTTCTGTAAGTAATTCAGATACTATAACGTATTTTGTTTTTTTCTTTCTTGACAAATGTTTCAGATGCTTTTGACCACAGTCAGGTGGGGCTGCATTGTGATTAGCAATTTCATTTCGAAACTACGCTCTAATTAGGGGAGAGGAGAGGAAAGGAGAATGTATGATGTACATTTGTAATAAATATTTCAGTTTGTTTAGATACTTTTGGCCATAATGTAGATAGGGCTACATTGTAATTAGGTCATTAATTTTAATACCAGAGTCTTGCAAAGTGTAAATGGTGGAATTTACAGTGGATAATAAATGTCATAATATTAAAAATAATCATGGATGTACAGCTAGTTGCTTTCAAGTGTGACAGTGTTCTTCTTCACAATGTATGGGCAGCCCTGGCTGGTCGCGGCTATTGGTATTTCATCGTTGTACTATGGCGCACAGATCTTCAAAGATTTATAGTTACTGAGAACAAATTGCTCAAGAGCAGTGGAGCACATGGCCCGAAACTAACTCGTCCATTTGCATCTGGTGTGATATGACACCTCCCCGTGATGTTCAAGTGTAACCTGATATCAGAAATGTAACCAGATACATGTGGTGAAGGTTCTCTCATATCAGCAGCTCTACCCAACTAAGAGCTGCATCTACATTTTTCTACTTTGCTTTTGGGCGAGGAAATGAAGTCATACTACATGTCATTGAGAGATCTTTAAATCTGTCTCGAGAAGATTTGTGTTCCTCGCAAGGAAATGAACCCATTACAAGATCTATCAATGAAGCTACATTATTTAACCGATCAAGTACAGACAGGGACATTAATGCACACGTTCGTTTTTGCAATCAACATCAATCACAACACTATGAGGGTAGTCATAATGACTGTAATTGTAAAAGCAATACTGAGGAGAAATTGCTGAAACAACGTCAATGCCTCACCGTATCTTTGAATACGTGTTTACAAGTGAAGACAACATAGGTGTGATGCTTGCTATTCTTCTCGACGTACTTAGTGTGGCTAAGAATGAGGGTCGCTCCCGGCTGTGAGGCGAGCTAGTTGCCTCTTTCTAGAGTTGTCCCTTCAGACTGCGTGGCTCTGAATCATCTCTGTCACCATCCAATTGTCGGTGAAAATTGCCGCCACTCAACTAGCCTTCATCTTTCACCCTCTTCCCTTCCATGTCACTTCTTCTTACTCTGGCCGGACGTTGCTGACAGCTGACCTTCCTGGAAGGCCACTTTGCCATATGGCAGTGTCCCTACACCAGTCGCCATCCAACCCCTATCCGCACCTCTTGTGGGTCCCAATCGCCACAAGTTTCGAATTTCACAATTTACAACCTTATCTTAAGCTATGATTAATACAAAATGATAATTTTAATAACCCTTCATTCGTTTCATTGGCCTCTCACAACACATCTTTGTAACCTATTGTCTTATTTACTCATTTAATTATAATATTCAATCTATCTCCCCCATGAAACATGGACTTGCCGTTGATGGGGAGGCTTCCGTGCCTCAGCGATACAGATAGCCGTACCGTAGGTGAAACCACACCGAAGGGGTATCTGTTGAGAGGCCAGACAAACGTGTGGTTCCTGAAGAGGGGCAGCAGCCTCTTCACTAGTTGCAGGGGCAACAGTCTGGATGATTGACTGATCTGGCCTTGTTACTGCGAACGGCTGAAAGCTGGGGGAAACTACAGACGTAATTTTTCCTCAGGGCATGCAGCTTTACTGTATGGTTAATTGATGATGGCGTCCTCTTGGGTAAAATATTCCGGAGGTAAAATAGTCCCCTATTCGGATCTCCGGGCAGGGACTACTCAGGAGGAGGTTGTTATCAGGACAGGCGTTCTACAGGTCGGAACATAAAATGTCAGATCCCTTAATTGGGCAGGTAGCTTAGAAAATTTAAAAAGGGAAATGGATAGGCTAAAGTTAGATATAGTGGGAATTAGTGAAGTTCAGTGGCTGGAGGAACAAGACTTCTGGTCAGGTGAATACAGGGTTAGAAATACAAGATCAAATTGGGGTAATGCAGGAGTAGGTTTAACAATGACTAAAAAAAGTAGGGATGCGGCTAAGCAACTGCAGACAGCAAAGTAAACGCATTATTGTGACCAAGATAGATGCGAAGCCCATGCCTACCACAGTAGTACAATTTTATATGCCAACTAGCTCCGCAGATGACGAAGAGATTGATGAAATGTATGATGAGATAAAGGAAATTATTCACATCGTGAAGGGAGACGAAAATTTAATGCTCATGGGTGACTGAAATTCGATAGCAGGAAAAGTAAGAGAAGGAAACGTAGTAGGTGAATATGGAATGCGGGTAAGGAATGAAAGAGGAGGCCGCCTGGTACAATTTTGCACAGAGCATAACTTTATCATAGCAAACATTTGGTTCAAGATTCATGAGAGAAGGTTGTATACACGAAAGAGGCCTGGAGATACTATAAGGTTTCAGATGGATTATAAGAGGGCGGTTCAGAAAGTAACCTCCGATTGGTAACAGTGTGGGTTGTGTGGGGAGTAGCGACGCCATCTGTGCGTTCACGCACTCAACAGGTCAGTCGGCATCAAGCCGTGGTCGAGTGAACGTCGTACCTGCGCTAGTTTAGTTTTTGTGGCAGTTTGAGATGTGTGCTGCAATAGCAAACCCCGCCAAATGTGAAGTGCGTGCTGTCATAAGGTTTTTTACAGCCAAACGATATTCTGCAGCAGCTATTCATCGTGAGCTTTGTGCCGTGTACGGACCAAGAGTTATGAGTGAAGGAGTTGTCCGTGAATGGGCACGTTTATTTAAAAGTGTGCGTTGTTGGTTTTTTCACACTCAGGAGTTTTTACTTAAGTGCCCTCTGTATTCCTGAAACCTCGTTTTGCTCCTATTTTATTCTGTTTCTTTGTGCTAGTGAAGTGATACTGTTTTAACTTTTTCTCCTAGAGGTATTCTGCATTAAGACTTTTATAAGCAAAATAAATATTCTTTCTTGGTACTATACAATGAATAAAGCAACAGCGTATACCGCCTACACGAAATGCTGCATCACATGTTTTGAAAACACGCGAAATATTACAGGAATGATGACACGTCATATGAACAGTTATTGACGTGGGAAGAGGTAGCGTTAGACGGGTATGGCCACACAGAGAGTCTGTCTTCAGCTACCGACACAATGTCGGAGCATGAATAGATCAACACAGCAACAGAGCAGTCTGACTGTGGCTCTGAAACTGTGACCACCGTAGTCCCAACGTCTGAAAATCTCAGAATGGATCCATGAAAGCTTGGATAAACCTGTTGGTTCAAGCATGAAGTCCATCCTGCAAAAACGGGTTGTTAGAATACTCTCACACAGCTACCAGGTGTCAAGGATGAAGCAATATATCGAAAACGGTACGGGATTGCTGGAAACTATGTTTTCCAGACAGTTTAATCGTCTGAATCATAAAATACACAAACCGAGAATGGGACAGTATGGCAGCAACTAACGGAGTGCCTGAGGCTGGCTTCAGTCATATTTTGAATAATTGTCTGCTAGTCTTAGTGTTTTATACCTTGCCAGAGCAAATAAGTCACAGTATCACAATACCGACGAAGTATGAGCCACAGATAGGACTGTGTAGGATCTTTTTATTGCATCAGTGAGCAAAGGGAGGTTCCGTACTCTTCTCCCAACTGTACAATTTCATGATAAATCTACGAGGGTGCAGATTATCTGGCACCAATCAGAGAAATATTCGATGAGTTTGTGAAGATTTACATGAGGAATTACTGTGTAATCGACAGAGTGCTGGAAGCATTCTGTGGACGTTGCTAATTCTGGCAGTATATTCCAAATAAGCCGGCAAAATCCGGTACGAAATTTTATGAATTCTACACATTAAACACGAACGTATATGCAGGCAGGTACCCAGTATCAGGTACCCAGTAATGCAGGACATGTGGTGTTACAACTATTTGATGCACTGACAACACATATAGAAACGTTATCATTGTCAACTATGTTACGTCGCTAACGAACTGTACGCTAATTATCAAGTCACACCAGTAGGTACTCGCCTGAGGAACAGTGAGAGACAAATTCCACTAGGACTACTGCCAATGAAGGATGGGCTATTAAACAGTAGCATTTTCGCGTTTGGAGGGAAACTGGGTATCAAATGTCTCCCTTATTCATATTTTGCAAACAAGAAATAGAAAAAGAATGTACAAGAGACATGAACCATGCACAGCGACGGTAGTATAGGCGTCTAATTCTGAAGTGATTACTTTCCACAATCTTATAAAAGTAGCTGCAGATGTCGATTATCTGAAATAGGAATATTCCGTTTCAGAGTAAGCAATCCACTGACCTCTTACCCTGTTTTTCAGCTTGCTAAACATTGGAGAAATAAATAAATAATACATATGATGGATACAAATGACTTAATGCTAAAGAGGAGATTTCTTACAGAACTGGGTGTGGTCCTTGCAAAAGTACATAATGTCAGACGTTTGTAGATTCGCAGCATATCACACCACTGGAAGGAGAAAGTAAAATGGGTTGTAAATATCCACAATCTACCAACAGCAGAAGATGCAAGTGGATCAAGAGAAAAGCAAAAATATAACAATTATCCTCATAGCAAATATAGGTACACAATCCATCGCTGCCATCTGTGTTCCAGCCCTAACTGTAAAGAAAGTACAGCAACGAGTGTTCTTACCTGCCATGTAAATACGTCACAATAATATGGATCTGACTCTTGTTAATAAAATGGGAATAAAATTAACTTTGATTATTTACTTACTACGCTTAATTCGGGGTGCTATCGGGAGAGGTGTTGTGAATATTATGATAACTGCATAACAATTGCCTATTAAAATATTTTTAAGTTATGGAAGATAATAAATGTTTCATTTAATGTCTATACGTTTGTAAAATTTGTTAGTAATAATAAAGGAGTAATTTACACTATAAATTATCTTTGTATGGAACTTTTTTAATAGGTAAAGAAATCAAATGTTACCTTTGTTAAACACAATCTAACACTGGAGTCATTCCATGACAGCTATATGTGGGAGCGATTAAGTACATTAATATTCTCCTTATTATTGGCAACAACATCCTATACAAGCAAACAGTATAAGGCAGAGAAATAAATCGTCGCTCAATCTATTATCAATCTCAACTACTGGCCCAGATTTCTCTCTGTTCATCTTTTGTACATCGTTTCTTATATCTTTCTTCATGCTCGCACATCTTCCATAATGTCATATGCTGGCAGAATTACTGTTGACTTCTCACTCTGAATTGATACCTACATGTACCATACACCAAATCTGTGAACAATACCTTTACAAAAAGTTACAACGTAACATTTTCACTAAGCATAGACATATGGGACAAAGAACTCATAAAAAGATCTTACCCATTCATATCCTTGCTGAGCTACTTTATTCGTTTCTTTGTACATAATCATGTCTGCTAACAATGATTTTTCATCTTCATTTTCAGAGGCTTCCATTTTATTATCAATTCGTTTTGCTATGTGTTCTTGGTGGACTCATGACTCTTTCTCCAGCATTACTGGACTCTGTTGGATTCATTTAGACAAATCAAACAAAACTAAACATATTTTAGCACGTGATCCTCCACTTGAGTCATTGTTTCATCATGTATGAACACATAATCATTATGGGCGACACAAACATCGACTTACAGTTAAAATCTCCCTCTGCAGAAAAACTTAGGAGACTGTTCCACTCCAATGATATGAGTTTAGCACCGCTGGACCCAACTCATCACACGCCACACAGCCATACACTCATAGATATAATAGCAACAAAGCGACCAGATAAAATAATTCGCGCCAATCAGACATCCGCTCCAGGACTCTCTGCTCATGACGTGATTTTCTTAAATTACTCAGTACATACTACCAAAGAAAAATCTCACCTGGTAACCTACAGAAACCTAAAAAATGTTAACCATGACGCTCTTCAAAAGGATTGCTCAGACATCCCTTGGCATGATATAAGCAATGAACCGACTTTAGACGGAAAAATTCGGGAATTATGTCGCAAAATTATTGCACTGTATGATAAACATGCTCCTCAACGCACTGTCAAGGTAAAGAGAGCTCCCGCTCCGTGGCTCACCACTGCATTACGCCAGTTAATGAATGAACGTGATGCTGCACATAGGGCCTTCAAGCGTAACCCAACTCCCGAGGCGTACGAAGCTTATAGGAAACTCCGAAATAGAACCAAGCAAAGCGTGAGGAATGCCAAAATCAGACATGCCCGCTCTGTCGTATGCGGCATATCAAAACCTGCTGCACTGTGGAAAAAGCTGCGCAGTTTCTGTATAGGGAAGCGAAGATCTGACGCTGTTTATCAAGCGTCTGCAGAAGAATTTAACGATTTCTTCTCAACAGCCGTAAACTGCCACGCAGCGACAAATTACCAGCCCCAAGATATCAATCTCTCGAGAAACAAGTTTTTCGTAAAACATGTCACTACCGGCACAGTACACAAGGCAATTATGAGAATCTCTTCCGAGGCAGTAGGAAATGATGGAGTGAGCATTGGCATGATTAAGAACGTCGTAAACACTATTACTCCAGTTATCACAGACATCTTCAACCTGTCTCTTGTCAGTAGTACATATCCTACTGAGTGGAAGCAAAGCTTAATTCAACCTATACCCAAGACTGACAACCCTAAGTCGCCAGGTGACTACAGGCCGATCAGCATACTTCCTGCAATATCTAAAGCCCTAGAACACATCGTCCATGAACAGCTGACGGATTACCTCAAAACTCATAACATCCACGACAAATATCAGTCAGGTTTTCGAAAGCACCATAGTACAGCAACTGCATTAATCAAAGTAACTGATGACATTAAACATGCTATGGACAGACGTGAAGCTACCATCCTAACACTGCTTGACTTTAGCAAGGCTTTTGATACAGTTGACTTTGATATATTACTAATTAAAATGAAGCAGCTGAATTTCTCAAACAGCGCAATACACTGGTTCGACAGCTACCTCAAAAACAGAAGTCAACAAGTCATTTGTGGGTCGGAAAAGTCATCATGGAAAAACTTGCGCTCTGGAGTTCCCCAAGGCTCCGTCCTTGGTCCATTACTCTTCTCACTGTACATTAATGATATTTCTTCAGTGATTCACTCCTGCAACTACCATCTATATGCCGACGACATCCAACTGTACATAAGTGCAAGCCCCAAGAACATTGCTGACGCAGTAGCGAGTATGAACGCAGATCTTTGCTCTGTTTCTCGATGGGCACAGAACCTAGGTCTGAAACTAAACCCCAAGAAATCCCAGGTCATACTTATATCTCATCCAAAGTTAATCAGTCGGTACTTTCGCGAAACAGTCCCTGAAATACTCCTCAGTGGTACCCAACTACCATACCAAAAAACAGTAAAAGACCTTGGAATAATCTTGGATGAACACCTAAACTGGGAAGAACAAACAGTCACAGCTTGCCGGAAATCGCTCTCCTCCCTACATGCAATTCAAAAATTTAGAAAAATATTTCCAACCCATGTTAAACAAAAATTAGTCCAAACACTAGTCTTGCCTAATCTTTACTACTGTGATGTAGTTCAACATGGTACAAATAATGAAAATTCGAGATGCCTCGAGCTAGTGATGAATGCTTGTGTTAGATACGTATGCAACATACGGTTGTATGATCATATCAGTCCTTCATACTCCCAGCTAGGTTGGATACGCCCACATAAGGCACGCGATCTCCACACGATGTGCTTACTTCATCGATTTCTTAGCCACTGGTGCCCCCAATACTTATCTTCTCACATTAAACACCTATCATCATTCCACAACCGCAATACCAGATCGGATACGTCTAGCATCTTGGCTGTACCTTTACATAACACAAAATATTTCTCCATGTCATTCTCCATCTCAGCCATACGACTATGGAACGCGCTCCCCTGTGATCTGCGTCTTATCCAAAACCACTCAACATTCAAGAGGGAACTTAAGACTTACATATTAGGGACGGTATAGCCACCATTGTTGTGCCCCCCCCCCCCTCATCTTTTTCTTTCTCCTCTCCATCATAGCTTCGAATTTTACCATTCTATTTCTCTTCCTCTAACCTATCTACCTCTTCTATATCTCTTTCACCCCATTCCATCGTCTTATGTCTCTGCTTGATGAGAATAACTCACAAGCTGCAAGAATATAACGAGAAAATTCCCAACTAGCAATAGGACTGACACTCATATAAAAAAAAATATGTTTACTTTCATATACGTAGTCATTATTATTATTATTATTATTATTATTATTATTTTTATTATTCTTGATTGTTATAATTATTTTTTGATTGTTATAATTATCATTGTACTACTTTTATAATCTCTATTTTTTCTTTAACATTAATACTGTATAACATGTTATATGTCCTAATTTTCTGTAGACTCTGAAATTTGTTGAATCTGAGTATGCCTGGTTAGGTGTAAGAGAGGGCCTGAAGGCCCTAATCTTGCCAGGTAAAATAAATGCATAAATAAATAAAATAAATAATAAAATTCATTCAGTGACTGGTAATCGTCTTGATTCTAGTTATGGATGCTGCCTGATTTGAGTTCCTAATTGTCCTTTCTGAAGCGAATAATAAAAGAAACTTTCTTACAAAACCTATTATATCCACTCCTTTCACGTTTCCAAACAACAATTGAACAAAAAATGTCCCCAGTAGTGTGATAACACGGGCCCACACATACTCATCTGACAATGGACTAATACTCTCCTTATTTCTACTCTTTCTTATTAACTCAGTTCAAATTCTCCATTGGCGTGGACGTTAGTCACACAGCTCTATTCATTTTTGTGGCCGAATATACTCTCAATATAGAGGAAAAAAATTAAAACAGTAGTGTAAACACAGGGCTAACTAAGGAGTTAGTAAAAGACGAAATTAAAAGCTTAGCAACACAGATTAAAAAAGAAAACAATATATTAAAAAATAATTGTGATGAAACAAAGCTTAAAAATCTAAAGAAAAAACTGTTGGAAAACGCGATTATAACAAAATCTGTCCTCATGACAGCAAAGTAATACATAGGAAAAACAGAAGAATTCATCAACAAAAACAACATAAAAATGTTAAAATCAAACCCAACTAACGGATTTCAAACACAAGTTACAAAAAACAGTCTCAAAAACACAAAGTATACATTTACAGACAGAGAGAGACTAACTCCTGTACCAAAATTTAAAAAAAATTTCAAGCCCCTGACATGAGATGTCAACCAAAGGTCTATAAATAAAATTACCCAGTCTGTCCAGTAGTAAATTTCAGAGCAGCTCCTACATAACTACTAGCAAAACAAATGCAGTCACAGCTTACCCAATGTTATAAACCTCAAAATCATACAACAATCAGAAATACAACTTATAACACTAACGTATATCTCTCCCACATATATCACTCTAAAGTGCTGTGAAGGACTCTAATTTTACCCTCTGAGAGGATTTCGAAGTTTGACGGCGCCAGTGTGTAACAGGCAAAGGTATAGGACTACAATTTCAAATTAGGTGAAAGTAACAGAAAAACCAAACGAACTTTAACCTTGCGAGTTAATGAATGTGGTAAAATCATTAATTCGAAAATATATGTTTGCGACAACTGGATATTAGTTATTTAAGTTATTTTGTTTGAGATTTCCCTTTGAATAGCAAAAAGGATACAAACTGACACAGGGCACTGTGTACTGCGTGCAGCAGCAGTTACCAATAGCACACACACCATTAAATTATGGGGAGTAGATTTGCGCCAAGTTCATAATAATGACAGCCACACTATGGAGCGTTCATTATTTAAAATTCTGTAATGTCACTCCATGAAATGCAGAACTAAATTTGGACACGACGGGCTTCTATCTTGACTGCTATGAAAAACACAAATAAAGATGAGTAACATCATAAATACATTGTATATGCTCCTCTACAAATATCAGTTTTCCTTAACAACAGTAATAGTTCAATTTCTTCCCTGATAGGTGGAGAATTTGATGGAAAGCCATAAACTAGTGTAGTTTCACTAGCCAATGCACTTTCATTCTTGCAGTACTAAAGACTAATTGAAAAAGTTAATCATTCACTTCACTTGGAGTAGTACATAAATTACTTTGCAAGACAATAAAATACAACACTGGGCTTAATTAATCTAAAAAAAGGAAGCAGTCATGATAGAAACCAAAACTACATTATTTTTGGAAATGAGCATAACTTCACTTCTAACATTACTATCGTAAATCTTTTCATTAAAGATTTGTATGTATTTGCCTTTTAATCACCTGTGACACAGGTACTTAAGCCAAAGCCTATCCAATTTCACTTTTGTGGTTTTAGCTTTAACTTTTACTACTCCATTTACTTTAGGCAAAAAATGCCTTATAAGCACATGAATGCAAGAATTGTTCATTTGAAACAGGATACTCGGTTTCAGTAGCACTTACGTGAAGACCCTGCATAGGTTCGTGAGCAGGATTGAATATATGACCCCAGACATGAATTCAGGTTTTAAATGCTTATTATTGAAACTGCACACAAATTAACTGGTCTAGGACCAAATGCATTACTTAACTGATTGTATGAAGTTTGTGAAGTGATGGCGCAGATTCGTGGCAGGCGACATGGCGGCTAACTGTACTCATGGACCTTGATGTACGAATGCTCTATAAAATGTCTTCTTGGCATCGGATTTTCAACATATTAGAGCCATTCCATTATACTCTCAATACCAAATAATAGCCAGATCCATAATCGAGGCAAATCCCTTCTATTGCAGCTGCCAATGGCCTCTCTTAGCCCCATTGAAGTGTACTGTGCTAAGGCTAGCCACATACTGCGAGCCATTCACACAAAGTAGCCGCTCAGTTCGACTGTCAACCCCACCTTTTACATCGCACCATGCTTCTTCCGTTGCGGAGGGACTTCCCTACAGCTTTTACATCTTAAAAATGCAATAGTCCTATCCATTAACCAGCCCTTATCAACTATTTTCTTTTTCTGATCATATGCCCATTATAATAATTTACAATTTCAACATATTCTTTTCCTTTTTTCCATACATAGATTAAAAAAATGTAAATTTCTTGTCATAGATCAAGGAGTTTAAACAACACAAAATAATACTTCATAAATTGCAGATACACAGTTACATAATACTAACCTATTTCTAATCTATATAACTGGTACACACTCATGTGGTAGAACATATAATAGACACATAAATCCCTGGCACAGCAACATTTCTCTCCTTTGATGTAGAAAGAATGTACAGTTGCATCCTTGTTAATGAAACTTTAAAAGTAATTGAATAAAACCTGAAAACTCACAACCAGCTACCTCATGAACACACATATCAAACAATAAAATTATAACTGTTAATAACAAAACAAAGTTGTATTGAATTAAATCGAGAATGCTACATACAATTAGAAGATTTACCCATAGGTTCACCTATTTCAGGAACATTAACCTAAATTTTCATGAGTCATATAGAAAAATTAATATTTGAAGAAATAATAACAAAGATAAGCTTCAACGTCATCTACTAGTACAGGTACATGGATGATATAATATGTATGCTAGATGAACATAAAAATAGAATAGAGCAACTACGCGAAGACATAATTACTGTACACAAAAACATGAAGTCTCCATAGAAGAAGAACAAGAAAACTCAATCAACTTTCTAGTTGTAAGAAAAAGAAAAGACAATAATAAACACATATTTTACATATACAGAAAATCCACAAAATGTGATGTTATCTTAAATGCAACTTCATAGCACCCACAGAACCACAAACAGGCAGCAATCAGATGCATGTTAAACAAGCTGAACAGGATCCCCCTAAACACTTCTGATTACCAGAAAGATTTAGCCATTATAAAACAAATAACATTAAGAAATGGACACAAAGAAACAATGGTAGACAAATTAAAGAAAAAATAAAGAGACAGATAATGAAAAGAAGTAACCAAACCACACCAACTCATATAACTTGCACTACAACAACAAAAAATGGCACACAATGGCCAACCACAACAAATTCAAGCATAAAGTAGGTGACATATTCCAAAAACAAGGCATAAACATTGCTTGTAAAACAAACAATTCCATACAAAAACACATCCCAAAACTGAAATCAGAACCAGACAGGTACCAACAATCTGGTTTATATCAGTTCAGTTGCAGATTTTGTGAGGAGATATGGGCTGGAATGACTTGCAGGACATTCGACACGAGGTATAAAGTACACGTCAGAGCATTTAAATACGGTACAGACGATTCAGCATTTGCAGATCGTCTAATAAATGAGCACCACAGACCAAGCAATATTGAAAAAGATACAAATATCATAAAAATGAGTACACAGAGGCACCTCCTGTAGAAGGTAGACGACATCCATCAGCAGAGCTCCTGATAGCCATGGGAGAGCCAGCCATGACAAATCCCTTCCATCAGGTGTGCCATATGTATGAGACAATCGAAACATTATCAGCCTTCAAGAAGAATATAACAATTCAAATTCCAGTTGATAAAGGGGGAATATTACAGATGTATTAGTGTAATGAATTACAGCTGCAAAATTTTAAAGCTAATTCTTCACGCTATGATGGAAGAACTGGTAGAAGCTCACCTCGGGGATGATCATTTTGAATTCCAGAGAAATACAGGAACACGCGAAGCAATGCTGACCCTATCATTTCCCTTAGAAGCTGGTTTAAGGGAATACAAACCTACCGTTATAGCATTTGCAGATTTACAGAGTATTTGACAGAGTTGATTGGGATACTCTCTGTGAAATTCTGAAGATAGTAACTGTATAATAGACAAACAAATAGACTTCTACAACTTGTACAGAGACCAGGCGGCAGTTGTACGAGTGTAAGGGTATGAAAAGGAGGCACTGGTTGAGAATGAAGTGAGACAGGTCTGTAACTTATCCCGAATGTTATTCTATCTCTACACTGAGCACGTAGTAACGAATACGAAAGAAAGGTTTGGAGTAGGAATGGAAGACCAGGGACAAGAAATAAAGCGTTCGAGGTTTGCCAATGAAACTGTAGTTCTGCCAGAGACAGTAAAAGACTTGTAACAGCAATTGGACAGGATGGACAGCGTTTTGAAAAGAAGATATGAAAACCGAGAAATCGAATGAAATCAGGCTATGCCGAGGGAGCTAGATTAGAAAACGAGATACTTGAAGTAGTTGATGAGTTTAACTATCTGGGCTGCAAAATAGCTGATAACACCTGAAGTAGAGAGGATATGAAACGTAGACTCGTTGTGCCAAGAAAAGTGTTTCTGAAGTTGAGAAATTTCTTAACATCAAATATAGATATAAATGTTAGGAAGTCTTACATGAAAATATTTTTGTGGAGTGTAGCCATATATTGAAGTGATACACTCATGAAAACAGTATAGACAAGAAGAGAACATAGACTCTTTAAATGTGGTGCTACGAAAGAATGTTGAAGATTAGATGGATAGATGACGCAGGTAATGAGGATGTACTGACTAGAATTTGGGAGAAAAGACATTTATGGCACAATCTGACAAGAAGAAGGTATCGGTTCAGAGGGATCACCAGTTTAATATTGGAGGGAAGTGTGTGTGTGTGTGTGTGTGTGTGTGTGTGTGTGTGTGTGTGTGTGCGCGTGTATGTGTATGTGTGTATGTGTGTGTGTGTGTGTATGTGGGAGGGAGATGTAAAGGAATTATATAAAATTTTGTTATGAATATATAGACACTAGTTCAACTACCAGAGATTAATGTGTAAAGCATTTGTTGAACAAAAGAAGCATTAGGTTCTTCGTTTTTTGGTTTTAGAATAAGTTACCTTCGCTGTTATCCTGTCCTAGTGTTAAGACGTGTTGTGCCATTTCTTACAGATACAATTGGGTTAAATAATGAAAGTGATTTTTGAAGCAGAGCGATTTCGTCTTTTGTGATACCATGGGTCCCAGATCCTGAAATTCAGGAAAATTATTTTAATTTTATACAGAGAAGTTAGATAGAGGCGACGATTTTCACGGCGACACTGCTCAATAGAGGTACGAGAATGTGTTCATCTTTTTCCTCTCGTGGCCCCAACCGTTAATTTCAATATATTTGCCACTACATTCAGAACCGGCAGTCTTTCTTTTCATTTAATTTCGAAGTGCACGCACTTACGTTCAAGATGAATTAATGCATTTCCCTGT
This sequence comes from Schistocerca americana, assembly GCF_021461395.2. Lineage (NCBI taxonomy): Eukaryota > Metazoa > Arthropoda > Insecta > Orthoptera > Acrididae > Schistocerca > Schistocerca americana. Next base: position 46,357,933 of record NC_060125.1, read on the forward strand.
AATTTTTTCCCAGGCCACGGGGGTTGAATATACTCAAAATGTACATGCCTCTATCCCGTTCGTATGTTCTCATAGATTTGAGTGTGCACAAGCGTAACTATATTTCTTACACAGTATTAACGCTTACATTTTTTTCTCTTTTTTTTTTTTTTTTGACCACTCATTCGCGAATGTACCTGCCCTCTTATTTGATGTATTCAGTCGGCCGTATTCTTTGATAACATTATTTGTAATATTGCACAATTGATCTTTGCCTGTAGCGCAACAGCGCTTCACGCGAAATATTTATTACGCGACATCCACAATAACTTTTATTTCAAACTTTCGACGAGCTACTGAATAAAGATTTTTCTAGCAACAAGAATAGCAAAAAATGGCTCTGAGCACTATGGGACTTAACGTCTGAGGTTATCAGCCCCCTGAAACTTAGAACTACTTAAGTAACCTAAGGACATCACTCACAGCCATGCCCGAGGCAGGACTCGAACCTGCGCCCATACCGGTCGCGCGGTTCCGGACTGTAGCGCCTAGAACCCCTCAGCCACCACGGTTGGCCAACAATAGCAAAACATAATAATATTAGAGGACGCGTTACAAATGGCGACCGAGTGCCATGACGTTTGTCAATTTTCAGAAAAATTTTGTACATATTTTTAGTGGAAATATTTAAGTAATTTTTCCCAGCCATTATTGCGAATATAACCAATTGTTTCTATTACATGTTACGCTCACCGCGTATAAGATCACCAAATTTACTAATGAAATCAGCCCATAAAATTCACATACACCCATAAAATAAAAATTTTGAAAAAAATGAGGAACTTCTGGAACATCAAATTTTTAACCGACTACTAAGAAAACGGCCGGCAAAAGGAAATACGTAGTCCTAATAGAAGTGGTGCGTGAAGATCTAAACTGCATGAATCGGCATATTGATAATTTGGACACCACAGTTATGGATGTGCCAAATCAGATAAGTAAGTTAACTGAAAATTTTAATGCCATGAGTGTACAGCAAACCGAGCTAAATACAAAAATGCAGGAAGTTATAAATCAAGTTGAGGACTTGACAAAACAGCAGAAACAGCAATTCGCGCACTTTTTAGAAGTAAAAGACACACACATAAACCGTACTCTAGAAACAGAGCTACAAAAAGCAATAAGTAACACAGTGGAGCAAGTATACACCACACAAAACACATCTCTAGTTAAACTGCAGACTGACATAGGCCAGCTACAGAAAACTTTGAGACAGGACTTATAATGTTGGCAGAATCAAATAGTCGAACAATAGGAAACTTGGTACAATGAAAGAACGAAATCAACACGCATCAGAAGAACTTGACAACATACCCACATGTAAAAGCGATAGAGCGGTCAGTGAATATCCTACACCGAATGTACATGTGGATTCACCAAACTATGAGGTTGTGGCGTTCGCTGTTTTATTCAGTGGTTTGGTATTTAACTAATTTGTAAATGAAAATGATAATCTTATTTTATTATATTGAATACTTACTAAATAATTTTTCTCCTGGCTAAAGATTTGGTCAATTTGCTAAAGAACTCCAAGTTAACGTCGTGTTAAAGTATTGTCTGTAAGTTGTGTGTCACTAAATCATAGTTCATACAACAGATTCTATACAACTATTGATTATGATGGAAATAGTTATCTTCAGCAAAAATGATCATTAAAACCACCGAATATCAGCCGCGCACAACACTGACGTATGTTACCTGAAACAATATTCTTCGCAACTCGTGCGTAATTAATTTCGGCTCCATACATCAGCTAGAAAAGTTTATTATAAGGATCGTGCTATGAGCACTGTTTTTAAAAAACCAATCTGATTGGAATCATTTTCATTAAAATGAGTTCGGGACCACCGGTGCAGATTTATTTTTACACATTTGTATTACGTTCGGCATTTATGTCTGCAGAGTTGCGTAATTTGAATTTGCCGCTGAGATAATTGTTAAAATGGCGGCAGACAATTGATAGAGACTTTCTATTGTTAGACCAAATAAGAAAGTATTTGAAATGCTTTCGTATTGTGCACTATTTAGACTTCATCAAGCAAACATTTGATTTGTTTCTAAGGAAAACACAGACAAACAAGCGATACAAATCGCTATCATCAATGGCTGCGCTCCTTGCAGCGGAAAGAAGTAATTAACACAGATAATGCTTGCTGAGAGAGGAATTAAAGTTACAAATAATTATTCACTCATATTTATAATAATAATAAACTCTATTCTCAAGTAATAATTAACAAATAATTACAATTTCTTAACAGACCTCAGTTTGATATGTGTCCGCAACCAACAAAAGTAAACCAACAAAATGTAAAAACAAAGGAACACAAACGTAGATCATAAAAGGAATTTACAATTATCATTGTCTTTGTGTGATACACATCGATATGTCCAATTACATCATAGAATATTATATAAATATTTAATATTTATCATCGTTTTCACTACTTTTTTAATATGTCGAATACATAATGTTTATAACTGTTGCAGGCCTAATTTCCTCTCGTCGCTCTGTAGCTAATATTTATCTCGTGGATGTTACAATATAGTTTGGTGAATCCACATCTACATTCGGGGTAGGATATTCACTGCAAACTGACATAGGCCAGATACAGAAAACTTCGAGACAGAATTTATAATGTTGGCAGCATCAAATAGTCGAACAACAGGAAACTTGGTACAATGAAAGAACGAAATCAACACGCAGCAGAAGAACTTGACACCATACCCACATGTAAAAGCGATAGAGCAGTCAGTGAAAGTCCTACCCCGAATGTACATGTGGATTCACCAAACTATGAGGTGTAGGGTAACAAAAGACACCGTGATGAAAGAAGGAGGCAGCAGATAGCTGAACCCACTTTGTCATCAGTTTTGTTAGAAAAGAGTCTTATGAAACACCGTGAATTCCAAGTGTTTATCCCGGAAAAAAAAATCCGTGCATCCGGTAATTTTTATAAAGTTATTCAAAAATGTATTGCCTAAAACGTGGTCGGAACGGCAAAAGATGCAATATCTCACGGGTTATATCCAAGGCAATGGAGCGTTATGGGCGATGGAAATGTCAGAAACTTGTCAGACATTAGAACAGTTTGGAAACGCGTTTCTTTCAAAGTATTGGTCACATGGCGTGCAAGAGAGATTAAGAAAAGCCTTATTCAACCCTGAACAATATAATGCAAAATTTGGATCACTCCAAAAGTACTTTGAGGAATATTTAAATAAAACAAGATTTTGGGATGAGCCAGTGACACACACGGACGTCCTACGCATTCTGAGAGCTAAACTACCGCTAAATATTCGGGAAAAGCTAGTACAAGTACCCGAAAACAATTTAGAGTTTTTATTCTGTCTTGGACTCTATTCATTTATTTAATGAAGACTCAAGACAAAGCCGCACCAATCAAAATAATTTCCGTAGCAGCAGCGGTGGCAGCCAGCGTCCGCAGCGCCAGCCGCAGTACGGCGTCAACCAATGCAGCGTGCGCGGCTGAGTCGCGACCGGCTTTTGTCGATTTCGCTGCAGCACCGCATATGCCTGGCCCGAATTCAGGAGGCAATTTCAGTAACAACTATAATCAAAATTTTAATCCAGGATTTAAAAGAAAAAGAAAAAATGGGGACAGAAACTACTCTGGTTATTCCGGTAACCGGAAGCGAAACTGGAATAGGAACGATAGCGGAAATCAGTGGGGTAACGCTCACAGTGATCTTCACCCTCAATGTAGCAACAACACGGGTAACCCACGAAATGTGCAGTGGCAGTAACCGATTAGCAATCAACGCTATCAGTCTCAAGCTCAAAGTTACATTACGCCTGTAAACTCAGGGCAAAATCATGATCGCAATGTGCAATGAAGTAAATAACACGTCGGGGCTGAATATTATAGATGTGACGAACGAAACACCTACAAACAGTAGTAATGGGATGTGAAACTAAACGTGGCCTCATTATGCTCCCCATTGTTGACCATGGATAGCCGTGGGCACACAGAGACTTGAGAAAATTCCACCACGTTTAAGTATTACACTTTGTATCTATCTATGCACACGAGTGAAATAAGTAAACTATGGTAAAAAAGAAGAAATACGATTAGGTTAAAGTAGGTATATATTGCTATGCAGCTACGTGAATCACAGCATTTCACTACTTCTGTTTACATTTGTCAGTGATCGTGGATTCAGTGCACAAGCATGCTAGGACATACGCGACGATTGATGACTAGCAATGTTAACATAGAATTTACTTGGAAGGTTGACTGAATAGATTCTGATCACAGTGGTATTTTAGTTTGAAGTTTATGTACAAAGGATTCTGAAACGAACAATTAGCACAGACCTCAGAACAAAGTAGATGTAAGGTTTTTTTTGTCACTTGTGTTTCAAGATTATAAGGTACAGGGTAAGTTACAGAAAATATTGGACTCCCTAAGGTACATAAGTATACGGTCAAGCAAGTACATTCCATGTTGCAGAGAGAGTTTTTTTTTTTTTTTTTTTTGACGTGCCCACACCACTAGGTTTTATTTATGAATATGTCGAGCAAAACGATATCAAATTTTTTTACGGTCCGATGATATGTTTTCTGGCTGCTAATGAAAGTTTAGCGTGTTAGACACCATACGCACGACAACCTGATCTACGTAAAGTGCATCCAAAGATAGAGTTTAGGAATAAAAAAAACTAGTGTGATCTTACTGAAATAAAAATAGTTTTTCAACTTTATACACACGTTTGAGTGCTGAGGTACGATTTGTAAACATGATATGAGACATACTTAATACCGTCTCTTCTACAATAAAGTAAAAGAAATATGTACGAGGTAAGTTACAGGAAACCGACGGGTAGAGAAATTGAACAATGCCGAAACAACCTTAATTCTTTGCAGGCGTCGTTCATCGAGATGCTACGAGACTTCAATCGGCGATGAGAAGCAACTATATTACTCTTACGTCACTACGACTTACGAACTACGTTACAGAATATTACCAAGATCACTTAGAAGTACACTACTTGACACTCAGTAACACCAGAAATTTTTAATATTAGGCCTTATCTTCGGCATGAGAGTAGCAAGAATCTATGCTGACTTTAGAGCAAAGTATGCACTGATTTTCTCTTATGTTTACAATATTTTGTCCAATCCGAGTAGGAATCGTTTTGTGAAGAATTAGAGTAAGGAAGGACTTAGGTCACTTTCGGTTTATATATAATGTACACGTACCAGTGATACAATGATGCAAACACGTAAACATGAACAAACACAGACACAGACTCAGAAAGCAGTATAGCCTATAGCGACCAAGCTTCATTATCAATCTGTTGTTCGTACTGCCTAACATTTTAATTTTTCTGTTTATGTATGAATTTTAGTAAAGTGATTTATTTATTTATGTGTTTTTTATTTCTTTTTACTTGTTTTTGATGTGTACCATGCGTTGTTACAGTCTTCTTCCCACCACAGTAACTCACGGGTAGTAAATGAACAGATTTTGCCTCATTTGGAGACAATTTCTATAAGCACTTTTTGTGCATTCATTTTTTGTAGTGTCATTTCACTGTGTAAGTGCATCTATAGCACGATTCTAAGTTAAGAAGTGCTGTTGTTCAAGAAAACGTGTTCTCTTATGCCCTTGAGATGTCAGATAGAATCGCGATTGCGAACTGTAGTACTAGAGGCACGTATGTTCTGTGAACACATTCACCTACCAACTTCTATAATGAAATACTTTGAGCAATATGTACCCCGATAAAGTTTTGAAAGAGAATATAGGAGCAAATAACGACTGTGAGCATAAACTACTAAGTACCAGCCAGTGGCCACATGAGCTGCATATATAAAGGGTGTTACAAAAAGGCACGCCCAAACTTTCAGGAAACATTCCTCACACACAAAGAAAGAAAATATGTTATGTGGACATTTGTCCGGGAACGCTTACTTTCCATGTTAGAGCTCATTTTATTACTTCTCTTCAAATCATATTAAACATGGAATGGGAACACACAGCAACAGAACGTACCAGCGTGACTTCAAACAGTTACAGGAAATGTTCAAAATGTCCTCCGTTAGCGAGGATACATGCAGCCACCCTCCGTCGCATGGAATACCTGATGCGCTGATGCAGCCCTGGAGAATGGTGTATTGTATCACAGCCGTCCACAATACGAGCACAAAGAGTCTCTACATTTGGTACCGGGGTCGCGTAGACAAGAGCTTTCAAATGCCCCCATAAATGAAAGTCAAGCAGGTTGAGGTCAGGAGAGTGTGGAGGCCATGGAATCGGTCTGCCTCCACCAATCCATCGGTCACCAAATCTGTTGTTGAGAAGCGTACGAACACTTCGACTGAAATGTGCAGAAGCTCCATCGTGCTTGAACCACATGTTGTGTCGTACTCGTAAAGGCACATGTTCTAGCAGCACAGGTAGAGTATTCTGTATGAAATCATGATAACGTGCTCCATTGAGCGTAGGTGGAAGAACATACTGACGAAACTAAAATGAGCTCTAACATGGAGATGAAGCGTTTCCGGACACATGTCCACATAACATCTTATCTTTATATATATATATATATATATATATATATATATATATATATATATATATATATATATATATATATATATACATTGGGGGGGGGGGGGCTGAAATAAAATCAATGGGACGATGTATAGTTAGTTAACGACAGTGAGTTACTCAGTGTCAGTGACATGTGAGATATACACATAGGAACCAGTGAGAATACTATTGTACCACACGTTTCTGCTTCGAAATAAAGAATACTTGGTAAATCGAGAAAGCCTGCTACGGCACGAGTGTTTGTGCAAAGTATAGGACAGTGTGCCGTTGGCAAGATAAATAATAAAGTGCAGTACTTACCTTCGTGCAGTGACCCGTAGGAGGTGCCCTGTGGTGCCCTCTCACAGCCAAGGTGTACGTCGATTTGAAGCAGATGCAGTAGTTACGTAAACGCTACGAACGCTGCACAAAACACTTCACGTAAATGTACTGATCGGCGCGCGCGACATCACTATCTGGCGGTGTTTGCACGACTACTGGACTCCCAATCGGCGCGTAGCGTCCCGCCAGACTCATTGTTGCGCGTGCGGTTGCTTATAACTGACACATTATTGACTGACACTTCCCCATGATCCATGGACCTTTCCGTTGGTGGCGAGGCTTGCGTGCCTCATCGATAGAGATGGCCGTACCGTAGGTGCAACCACAACGGAGGGGTATCTGTTGAGAGGCCAGACAAACGTGTGGTTACTGAAGAGGGGCAGCATCCTTTCAGTAGTTGCAGGGGCAAGTCTGGATGATTGACTGACCTGGCCTTGCAACATTAACCAAAACGGCCTTGCTGTGCTGGTACTGCGAACGGCTGATAGCAAGGGGAAAATACGGCCGTAATTTTTCCCGAGGGCATGCAGCTTTACTGTATGGATTAATGATGATGGCGTTCTCTTCGGTAAAATATTCCAGAGGTAAAATAGTCCCCCATTCGGATCTCCGGGCGGGGACTACTCAGGAGGACATCGTCATCAGGAAAAAGAAAACTGGCATTCTACAGATCAGAGCGTGGAACGTCAGATCCCTTAACCGGGCAGGTAGATTAGAAAATTTAAAAAGGGAAATGGATAGGCTTAAGTTAGATATAGTGGAAATTAGTGAAGTTCGGTGGCAGGAGGAACAAGACTTTTGGTCAGGTGAATACAGGGTTATAAACACAAAATCAAATAGGGGTAATGCAGGAGTAGGTTTAATAATGAATAAAAAAATAGGAGTGCGAGTAAGCTACTACAAACAGCATAGTGAACGCATTATTGTGGCCAAGATAGACACGAAGCCCACGCCTACTACAGTAGTACAAGTTTACATGCCAACTAGCTCTGCACATGATGAAGAAATTGAAGAAATGTATGATGAGATAAAAGAAAATATTCAGGTAGTGAAGGGAGACGAAAATTTAATAGTCATGGGTGACTGGAATTCGAGAGTAGAAAAAGGGAGAGAAGGAAACATAGGAAGTGAATATGGATTGGGGCTAAGAAATGAAGGAGGAAGCCGCCTGGTAGAGTTTTGCACAGAGCATAACTTAATCATAGCTAACACTTGGTTCTAGAATCATGAAAGAAGGTTGTATACATGGAGGAATCCTGGAGATACTAGAAGGTATCAGATAGATTATATAATGGTAAGACAGAGAGTTAGGAACCAAGTTTTAAATTGTAAGACATTTCCAGGGGCAGATGTGGACTCTGACCACAATGTATTGGTTATGAACTGTAGATTAAAACTGAAGAAATTGCAAAATTTTGGGAATTTAAGGAGATGGGCCTTGGGAGAGCCAGTCCTGACAAAACTCTACCATGATGTATGAGACAGGCGAAATACCCTCAGACTTCAAGAAGAATATAATGATTCCAATTCCAAAGAAAGCAGGTGTTGACAGATGTGAAAATTACCGAACTATCAGTTTAATAAGTCATCATCATCATCATCATCTTTTAAGACTGCTTATGCCTTTCAGCGTTTAGTCTGGAGCATAGCCCCCTTATATAATTCCTCCATGATCCCCTATTCAGTGCTAACATTGGTGCCTCTTCTGATGTTACACCTATTACTTCAAAATCACTCTTAACCGAATCCAGGTACCTTCTCATGGTCTGCCCCGACTCCTCCTACCCTCTACTGCTGAACCCATGAGTCTCTTGGGTTACCTTGCTTCTCCCATGAGTGTAACATGACCCCACCATCTAAGCCTGTTCGCCCTGACTGCTACATCTATAGAGTTCATTCCCAGTTTTTCTTTGATTTCCTCATTGTGGACACCCTCCTGCCATTGTTCCCATCTACTAGTACCTGCAATCATCCTAGCTACTTTCATATACGTAACCTCAACCTGGTTGATAAGGTAACCTGAGTCCACCCAGCTTTCGCTCCCATACAACAAAGTTGGTCGAAAGATTGAACGGTGCACAGATAACTTAGTCTTGGTGCTGACTTCCTTCTTGCAGAAGAGAGTAGATCATAGCTGAGCGCTCACTGCTTTAGCTTTGCTACACCTCGCTTCCAGTTCTTTCACTATGTTGCCATCCTGTGAGAATATGCATCCTAAGTACTTGAAACCGTCCACCTGTTCTAACTTTGTTCCTCCTATTTCTTTCCCACTGACATTACTTTCGTTTTGGGGATGCTAATCTTCATACCATAGTCCTTACATTTCTGATCTAGCTCTGAAATATCACTTTGCAAACTTTCAATCGAATCTGCCATCACAACTAAGTCATCCGCATATGCAAGACTGCTTATTTTGTGTTTACATATCTTAATCTCGCCCAGCCAGTCTATTGTTTTCAACATATGATCCATAAATAATATGAACAACAGTGGAGACAGGTTGCAGCCTTGTCTTACCCCTGAAACTACTCTGAACCATGAACTCAATTCACTGTCAGCTCTAGCTGCTGCCTGACTATCCATGTAAAGATCTTTAATTGCTTCCAAAAGTTTGCCTCCTATTCCATAATCTCGTAGAACAGACAATAACTTCCTCCTAGGAACCCGGTCATATGCCTTTTCTAGATCTATAAAGCATAGATACAATTCCCTGTTCCACTCATAACACTTCTCCATTATTTGCCGTAAGCTAAAGATCTGGTCCTGACAACCTCTAAGAGGCCTAAACCCACACTGATTTTCATCCAACTGGGCCTCAACTAATACTCGCACTTTCCTTTCAACAATACCTGAGAAGATTTTACCCACAACGCTGATTAAAGGGATACCTCTGTAGTTGTTACAATCTTTTCTGTTTCCATTGGTGTGATTACTGCTTTTGTCCAGTCTGATGGAACCTGTCCCGACTCCCAGGCCATTTCAATTATCCTGTGTAGCCATTTAAGTCCTGACATTCCACTGTATTTGATGAGTTCCGACTTAATTTCATCCACCCCAGCTGCTTTATTGCACTCCAATCTATTGACCATTTTCTCCACTTCCTCAAATGTGATCCTATTTCCATCATCATTCCTGTCCCATTCTACCTCGAAATCTGAAACATTACTGATCGTATTTTCACCTACATTGAGCAACTCTTCAAAATACTCCCTCCATCTGCCCAAGGCATCCACAGGATTCACCAGCCGTTTTCCTGACCTGTCCAAAATACTTGTAATTTCCTTCTTACCTCCCTTTCGAAGACTGCTAATTACACTCCATAATGGTTTTCCGGCAGCTTGACCCATAGTCTCCAACCTGTTACCAAAGTCTTCGCAAGATTTGTTCTTGGATGCTACAATTATCTGTTTGGTTTTGTTTCTTTCTTCAACATAACTTTCTCTGTCTACCTGAGTTCTAGTATGTAGCCATTTTTGATACGCCTTCTTTTTCCTTTTACAGGCTGCCTTGACTGTGTCATTCCACCAAGCTGTTTGCTTCATCCTACTTTTACACACTACTGTTCCAAGACATTCTTTAGCCACTTCTAGTACTGTGTCCCTGTACCTTGCCCATTCCTTTTCCAATGACTGTAATTGACTGCATTCAACTAACTGGTACCTTTCTGAGATCGCTGTTATGTACTTGTGCCTGATTTCCTTATCCTGAAGTGTCTCCACTCTTATCCTCCTACATATTGACCTGACCTCCTGCACTTTCAGCCTCACAATCCCAATTTCACTGCATATTAAACAATGATCAGTGTCATCAAAGAATCCCCTGGATACACGTGTGTCCCTCACAGCCTTCCTGAATTCCTGATCTGTTATTATATAGTCACTGACAGATCTGGTTCCCCTGCCTTCCCAAGTATACCGGTGAATGTTATTATGTTTAAAAAAGGAGTTTACTAAGCCCATACTCGCACAGAAATCCAAGAGTTGTTTCCCGTTCCTGTTGGCCTCCATATCTTCTCCAAATTTACCCATAACCTTTTCATACCCTTCTGTTCGATTTCCAATCCTGGCATTAAAATCACCAATGAGCAGAACACTGTCCTTGACCTTTACTCTAACAACTACATCACTGAGTGCGTCATAAAAACTATCCATCTTGAGCTGTCCTTTCACAATGCGAATATGCTGACACAATCCTAATTTTCTTGCAAGACACTGTCAAATCTATCCACATCTGTTGTTCGTTTACATACCTTATTGCAACTACGCCGGGTTTCATTTCTTTCCTGATGTAAAGCCCTACACCCCATTGTGCTATTCCTGCTTTGACTCCTGACAGGTAGACCTTGTATTCTCCCACTTCCTCTTCTAACAGCTAAAACGTCCAGCCCCATCTTACTTGCAGCCTCTGCCAGCTCTACCTTCTTCCCAGAGTAGCCCTCATTGACATTAATAGCTCCCCATCACATTACCATTTGTTTGCCAAGTCGTATCTTAGGAGTCCCTGGTTTAACAAGTCACAGCTGCAAAATACTAACCCGAATTATTTACAGACGATTGGAAAAACTGGTAGAAGCCGACATCGGGGAAGATCAGTTTGGATTCAGTAGAAATGTTGGAACACGTGAGGCAATACTGACCTTACGACTTATCTGAGAAGAAATATTAAGGAAAGGCAAACCTAAGTTTCTAGCATTTGTAGACTTAGAGAAAGCTTTTCACAATGTTGACTGGAATACTCTCTTTCAAATTCTAAAGGTGGCAGGGGTAAAATACAGGTAGCGAAAGGCTATTTACAGTTTGTACAGAAACCAGATGTCAGTTATAAGAGTCGAGGGGCATGAAGGGGAAGCAGTGGTTGGGAAGGGAGTGAGACTGGGTTGTAGCCTTTCCCCGATGTTATTCAATCTGCATATTGAGCGAGCAGTGAAGGAAACGAAGGAAAAATTCGGAGTAGGCATTAAAATCCATGGAGAAAAAATAAAAACTTTGAGGTTCGCCGATGACATTGTAATCCTGTCACAGACAGCAAAGGACTTGGAATACCAGTTGAACGGAATGGACAGTGTCTTGAAAGGAGGATATAAGATGAACATCAACAAAAGCAAAACGAGGATAATGGAATGTGGTCGAATTAAGTCAGGTGATGCTGAGGGGATTAAATTAGGATATGAGACACTTAAAGTTGTAAAGGAGTTTTGCTATTTGGGGAGCAAAATAACTGATCACGGTCGAAGTAGAGAAGATATCGAATGTAGACTGGCAATGGCAAGGAAAGCGTTTCTGAAGAAGAGAAATTTGTTAACATCGAGTATAGATTTAAGTGTCAGGAAGTCGTTTCTGAAAGTATTTGTATGGAAGTGAAACATGGACGATAAATAGTTTGGACAAGAAGAGAATAGAAGCTTTCGAAATGTGGTGCTACAGAAGAATGCTGTAGATTAGATGGGTAGATCACATAACTAATGATGAAGTATTGGATAAAATTGGGGAGAAGAGGAGTATGTGGCAAAACGTGACAAAATGACGGGATCGGTTGGTAGGACATGTTCTGAGACATCGAGGGATAACCAATTTAGTGATGGAGGGTAGCGTGGAGGGTAACAATCGTAGTGGGAGACAAAGAGATGAATACACTAAGCAGATTCAGAAGGATGTAGGCTGCAGTAGGTACTGGGAGATGAAGAAGCTTGCACAGGATAGGGTAGCATGGAGAGCTGCACAAAACCAGTCTCAGGACTGAAGACCCCAACAACAATTGACTGACAGCGTGAAGCTGGACGGCAATTTGAATAGGAGGCAAAAATCTACGTTCAAATGGACGCTCACCATAGTGCAAAGAGGCGTAGAGACTTGATTTCCTGACCTACTAAATAAAGTCTTACCACTACAGCTCATCATTTATGGGCCACATTACAAAACAAAATATTAAAAACGACACCCATGTTCATTGAACAGTACCCATGTTTGTGTATATGTTAGTGTTGAGCTACAATAAGTATTAATCTAAGTGAATTTCATTTATTACATGTTTATCTTCCCGTGTTGAAACATTATTAAACCCAGAAAGGACATTATCAAACAGATCCTGGTATAAAAGAGGGAGTAAGTGGAGAGCATGAGCAACTATAAGGAATAATTTCTCCAAATACCCTCGCAGCCATACAGCCTGGTCGATACACTAAAATATACGACGTTCTTGTAAAACTTTCTTGTTTTCAGCAAAAATGTAACTGCAGGATCATAGAAAAGACTTGTGAAATGTAATGTTATTGTCAACGTATGATTGAATATGTACGTAGTAACAATGACACTGTGAATCGTCGTAAAGAACTGAACTATAAATTTGATCTAAAAGACGTTGTAATGTAATTTCTAGGTATTTGATCAAACAGACGATATAATGTAATGTATTTGATCTAAAAGACGATGTAATGCAATATCTATGTATTTGTATCTAAAAGACGATGTAACGTAATATCCATGTATTTAATTTTAGGGCGATGTAGTAATTTTTGTATCTAGTATGTAAGTATTTTGCGTGCCCTAGTGTGTACGTTTTGTCTTCCATGCTAAGTACAAGTGCCAGCACCAGAACTATTTGAACTAAGTGATGAAGAGAACTCCATTAAATAAATGAACAATGCCATTTAAGTACGTGTGTAGAGGAGTCAAGAACTACCAGTGTGTAAAGTGGTTGGGCTCATTGCCCGGAGTTTTGACATTTCTTCAGACAGTTCGCCGAAGGGGGCGATGTAAAGGAATTATATACAATTTGTTTATGAATATATAAACACTTGTTCAACTACCAGAGATTAATGCGTAAAGCATTTGCTGATCAAAAGAAGCTTTACGCTCTTCGTTTATTAGTTTTAGAACAAGTTACCTTTCGCTGTTATCCCGTCCTAGTGTTAAGACGTGTTGTGCCATTTCTTACTCTTAAAATTAGGTTAAATAATGAAAGTGATTTTGAAGCAGAACGATTTCGTCTTATGTCACACCATGGGTCCCAGATCATGAAATTCTGGAAAATTATTACTATTATTTTAATTTTATGCAGAGAATTTAGATAGAGGCGACGATCTTCACGGCGACGCTGCTCAACAATAGAGGTACGCGAATGTGTTCATCTTCTTCCTTTCGTGGTCGCTACCGTCAATTTCGATATATTTGTCACGATATTCAGAACCGGCAGTATTCCTTTTCATTTAATTTCGAAGTGCATGCATTTACGTTCTAAGATGAATAAATGCATTTAACTGTAATTTTTTCCCCAGGCCACGGGGGTTGAATACACTCAAAATGTACGTGCCTCTATCCCGTTCGTATGTTCTCATAGATTTGAGTGTGCACAAGCGTAACTATACTTCTTACACAGTATTAACACTTGCTTTTTTTTTCTTTTTGCCACTCATTCGCGAATGTACGTGCCCTCTTATTTGATGTAGGCAGTCGGCCGTATTACTTAATAACATTATTTGTAATATTCAGTGGCATAGTTTCCACAGTTGATCTTTGCCTGTGGCTCAACAGAGCTTCACGCGAAATATTTATCACGGGACATCCACAATAACTTTTGTTTCAAAATTTCGGCGACCGACTAAATAAAGATTTTTCTAACAACAACAATAGCAAAACATAATAATGTAAGAGACACGTTACAGAGACCTTGATATGGATACAGAAAGCAGATTCATAAGGTTGTAGAATGCAGTGTTTGTGTGGAGATGAAGTGCTTTGCACAGGTTAGAGGGCTTTGCAAAGAATGGAGAGCTGCATCAAAGCAATCTTCAGACGGAAGACCAAAACAACAACAACATTTATAGACCGATGTAGCTCACAGCAGGCCCTGGCATGGTTCCGTTATAATTGGTTATGATCCCAATTTTGGCGAAAGCGGCCGGCCAGTGTGGCCGAACGGTTCTAGGCGCTTCAGTCTGGAACCGCGCGACCGCTGCGGTCTCAGGTTCGAATCCTGCCTCGGGCAGGGATGTGTGTGATGTCCTTAGGTTAGTTAGGTTTCATTAGTTCTAAGTTTTAGGCGACAGCTGACCTCAGAAGTTAACTTCAAAGTCCCATAGTGCTCAGAGCCATTTGAACCATTTGGCGAAAGCAGTACTTTTCTTTGCGTTTTTGCTCGGTGGCTCGGTGCCCGTTTATAGACTCAAGGGTGTGTGATACTGTCCCCAGCGAATTCTAGGACACTTGCCTGTCATTTCCCACATCTCTCACCTCTGTCAGTGTTTGTTGAATGAAAAGTGCCGTGTTGCACCATGCTAGACAGTCAACGTTGAGCCATGCACTTGCTGAACAATTCAGTTAAATGGCTGTAAGAAGACAAGGATCATTTACGGTCAAATAAGACCATGCCTTATAGTGGTTAAACACACCTTAAGCTTGATGACAGGTTTGTCTCCTTTCGATATATGATGTACGGTGGCGAAAATCAGGACTTTGCACTCATATACTCACCCAACACACTGTTTTCAAAGTTTACGGAAATGTGGCGAGTAATGTAGTCCGATGAGACTAGTTCTGTACCAAATGAATAACATTGTTGAGAGTGTGGCTAAGTATAGATTCTTTCTACCAAGTGTGATACTGCTGCAGTGTCGCCGGAGAGCTGCTGTGCAGTTAACAATGTGTGGAAAGGAACTAACAGAAAATTTTTACATTTAGTCGGTCTAAAATAAGTGCTTCAAAAAAGAAATCTTCAAATGTATGTGAAATCTTATGGGACTTAACTGCTAAGGTCATCAGCCCCTAAGCTTACAGACTACTTAACCTAAATCATCCTAAGGACAAACACTCACACCCATGCCCGAGGGAGGACTCGAACCTCCGCCGGGACCAGCCGCACAGTCCATGACTGCAGCGCCATGACCGCTCGGCTAATCCTGCGTGGCAAAATAAGTGCTCTAATAGCGCCTTTGGTAATATACTACCCCGAAAAGGCGGGGCTGTACTCCATGGAGCTACCAAAGTCGTAATTTGACAGAGCGATAAATCAAGGATGACAAATTGACATAGTTATAAAAATTCTTCATGC
Organism: Schistocerca americana; assembly: GCF_021461395.2. Classification (NCBI taxonomy): domain Eukaryota; kingdom Metazoa; phylum Arthropoda; class Insecta; order Orthoptera; family Acrididae; genus Schistocerca; species Schistocerca americana. The sequence goes on from NC_060125.1 coordinate 46,373,916, forward strand.
TCAGAGGAAATCAGGTGAGCTCCTGTGTCAACACTTACCAAAAATGTCTCGAAACATTCAGTTACGATCAAGTAATGTTAAAAAATGCCGTCCTTCATTAGCGAACATGCAGACGAATTCTCAAAGCGCGATTTACATAAACCGCAAGCGTCCCATTATAAATCTGAGAACAATTCTTAATTCTTTATAATTTAATACTTATAATATTACCAATTAACGTCTGAAAATGCGTGTATATGAGAAAAAACAATAATTAGTAGGTATATACACAATCGTTAAATCATTGGCTCCTGGTGATGAGATGAAGATTTGCGGTGGACGGCCGCTATTTGCAAAAATCACTGCTATTTGTCAGTTCTAATATGTAAAATGGCTGTGAGTGACGGTGTCGTTTGTGTACATAGTTCCGCATATTCAGCGCGAATACAACTTTCCCACTAGAGCGCGCCCCGCTAAGCACAACAGCGCAGGCGCAGCGCTCGTCCATCTCCGCACTACGAGATGGCGCTGTCTTAGTAATGGACCTAATTCTGCTTCCGCCGATCCGCGTATTAATATGTAACGCAGCCAATGAGATTGCTTCTAACGTGGAACCTTTTCTCCTCGCGGATCACATTCGCGCAGTGATACCTGAACGCGTGAGGTATTATAATGAGTGTACAGACCTCCGAGTAGTCAGTTTGCATCGGTCTGCATCAGTCTCCATCAGTCTGCATTTATCTGCACCTGTCTGTACCAGTCTACATTAGTCTGTACCAGTCTACACTCAAGTTTCAGTCTGCGCCTAATAAGATTATCATATTCCTGTACATAGCCATGAAGAGAAATGTATAGACACCTTGTCAAATATCAGAGATATGTGAGAATAAGATTAACATACCAAGACCAAAGGAACTTCGGCTGCCAATTGTAAATAGCATCCATAATCAAGATAAGTAAGGTTTATGATTTTTATTATTTTAATAAATGTGTGTGAAAATTAATCAAGTTCTGTTTAAAGTTCGTCACCGTCAATCTGCTACTCTAAGCGTGCAAGTGGCATTTCTATCGTTTGAACTAACGGCAGAAGATCAACACGCCACGATAAGACCACGAGACATATTGCTGATACTCGCCTACTTCGTTAGAGTGACAAGTCAAATAATCTGATGGTGTGTGTACCGAGGGTCGTACAGTACGCACACCACAGTCTCGATATGTGCTAAGGAGAGGGAAGTATGTAGTATAGAGAGGAATATGACTCGTTGAGCTTATGTGAACAGTATTATAATGAAGTGAATGGAATATTCAAGTTATACGGCACTGCAGATGTGTATAGTTAAAGGACTGAATACCTGCAAACAGTTTCCTAAAAAAAAAAAAGTTGTCTGCAGTGATTTGTCTTACAGACGGACAGGGAAGAAGATTAACTTTTCGTGTTCTTGAAAACATACCCATATGGTGGACTTGTGGCAGGCAATATCGATGATGTTGAATACCGAGAGGTTGGAAGTGTGTCATTTCTGATTCTGTTTTTATCTGAGAGTAGGTCATCTAAATGAGGACAACACAAATTTTTCATAATGCGTTTATTTAATTGCAGCCAATAAAACTCAGTTGAAGTGTTTTAGTATTACACTCTTGTACTTATTAGTCATTTACAAATGTACCACAACGGAACGACGTTTCGAATGCAGCCAGAGAAGCCTATGAGGAGCTGATCCTGGTGAAGTAGGGCAGAGTGTTGAGAGGAGCAGGGTATTTGCGGAGCCAGGTGGGGCCCTGTATGGTGGGGTGCTCCGGGTCGGCCTCGTCCCTCCAGGTGCCCTTCGGCAGGTAGATGTCACGGCGCACCGTGTTGCGGTGCAGCACCGGCGCCACCAGGACATCTTCGCCCAGCAGGTACTCTGCACACAAAGGAAACCAGGTGTCACACGGCTGTGCTTTAACGGTACTTATGCTTAGTTGTGGAGTAAATCTGCAAGGAATGCAGCAATAACGTCCAAAGCTCAGGAAGAGGAACGCCGCTTATGAGTTCATAATTCTTCAAAAGTTGTTATTTGTTCAGGTATTAAATGAAACCTTTTACGCAATTTTAAGCTACAAACAAACATAAACATATGCGACTAGTATGGATGGTTTTCTCAGTGGCTCACACAGAGACCTTTTGTTCCACAGATGTCTCACTGTATCAACCCAAAGTAACACAGTGGATTATCTCTGAAATGAAAGGAAATTAAAATGTGCATAAGACTCAAATAACGAGAAATATTTACAGACGATTGGAAAAACTAGTAGAACCCGACCTCGGGGAAGATCAGTTTGGATTCCGTAGAAATTTCGGAACATGTGAGGCAATACTGACCCTACGACTTATCTTAGAAGCTAGATTAAGGAGAGGTAAACCTATGTTTCTAGCATTTGTAGACTTAGAGAAAGCTTTTGTCAATGTTGACTGGAATACTCGCTTTCAAATTCTGAAGGTGGCAGGGGTAGAATACAGGGAGAGAATAGCTATTTACAATCTGTACAGAAACCAGATGGCAGTTATACGAGTCGAGGGACATCAAAGGCAAGCAAGGGTTGGGAAGGGAGTGAGACAGGGTTGTAGCCTCTCCCCAATGTTATTCAATCTCTAAATTGAGCAAGCAGTGAAGGAAACGAAAGAAAAATTCGGAGTAGGTATTAAAATCCATGGAGAAGAAATAAAAACTTTGAAGTTCGCCGATGACATTCTAATTCTGTCAGAGACGCAAACAACTTGGAATACCAGTTGAACGGAATGGACAGTGTATTGAAAGGAGCGTATAATATGAACATCAACATAAGCAAAACGAGGATAATGGTATGTAGGCGAATTAAATCTGGTGATGCTGAGAGAATTAGATTAGGAAATGAGACACTTAAAGTAGTAAAGGAGTTTTGCTATTTGGGGAGCAAAATAACTGATGATGGTCGAAGTAGAGAAGATATAAAATGTAGACTGGCAATGGCAAGGAAAGCGTTTCTGAAGAAGAGAAATTTGTTAACATCAAGAATTGATTTAAGTGTCAGGAAGTCGTTTCTGAAAGTATTTGTATGGAGTGTAGCCATGTATGGAAGTGAAACGTGGACGATAAATAGTTTCGACAAGAAGAGAATAGAAGCTTTCGAAATGTGGTGCTACAGAAGAATGCTGAAGATTAGATGGGTAGATCACATAACTAATGAGAAAGTATTGAATAGGATTGGGGAGAAGATAAGTTTGTGGCACAACTTGACTAGAATAAGGGATCGGTTGGTAGGACATGTTCTTTGGCATCAAGGGATCGCCGGTTTAGTATTGGAGGGCAAAGTGGAGGGTAAAAATCGTAGAGGGAGACCAAGAGGTGAATACATTAAGCAGATTCAGAAGGATGTAGGTTGCAGTAGGTACTGGGAGATGAAGAAGCTTGCACAGGATAGAGTAGCATGGAGAGCTGCCTCAAACCAGTCTCAGGACTACAACAACAACAACAAGACTCAAATAAAGTTCCAGAGGTGTCTGATCAGTCTGTATCCGTGTCCCCAATCTGTAGCCTCTCATCTTATTTCACACTGCTTCTGCTGCACAGTGGGGTCTAAAAGAATGTGTTAGGAGGACAGTGTATTGAGTATATCGCTGGCACTGAGTGGAGAATACTTCGTGTGTTATGGTTACCAAAAATTGCGCCGAGAGTAACGAAAGCGTGTGTAAAGAAATACGGAAGTATTCTCTAAACTCGGGTACACGCAGAAGTCCTATAGGAAACCTGTAGGTCATACCTGAGTCGATGGTCTGTGCAGTGGAGTCGGTGGGGTCGAGCCACCAGACGGGCAGGTTGACCGGCGTGCCGTCCTCCACCGCCTTCTGCATCAGCTCCAGGATTCGTGGCGCGTACTGCGCGTGCAGATCGGTCAGGCTGCGGCAGATCTCCAGCGTCTGAAAAGTGGACAGGTAATCACAGTCTTGCAGTGTGATCAACTACGGTGAAAGAAACTGTTCCAATAAATTGAGGATACGGCAGTGACGATTAAAAAGATTTTTTTTATGAATAGGAAGAAGTAGTGGGGGGGGGGGGGAGAATGGAAATAAACGGTGTATATTATGTGAATAATATACTCCTAACTAACGAGGTTCTTTTGAATTCAATATAGGACTTCTGTTCCAGTAGAGTAATCAAACTGGCGAAGCAATTCTTAGCTCTGGAAACAGCTTGAACCATATTAAATGCACTTTATCTGATTTCCAGCACGTTCTGCGAACTACACCATAAACTGTCAGTTATTGTTCAAATAACTCAGCTGACTTGGGTGAACGAAATGCACTACTGGCCATTAAAATTGCTACACCAAGAAGATATGCAGATGATAAACGGGTATTAATTGGACAAATATATTATACTAGAACTGACATGTGATTACATTTTCATGCATTTTGGGTGCATACATCATGAGAAATCAGTACCCAGAAAGACCACCTCTGGCCGTAATAACTGCTTTGATACGCCTGGGCATTGCGTCAAACAGAGCTTCGATGGCGTGTACAGGTACAGCTGCCCATGCAGCTTCAACACGATACCACAGTTCATCAAGAGTAGTGACTGGCGTATTGTGTCGAGCCAGTTGCTCGGCCAACATTGGCCAGACGTTTTCAATTGGTGAGAGATCTGGAGAATGTGCTGGCCAGGGCAGCAGTCGAACATTTTCTGGATCCAGAAAGGCCCGTACAGGACCTGCAACACGCGGTCGTGCATTATCCTGCTTAAATGTAGGGTTTCACAGGGATCGAATGAAAGGTAGAGCCACGGGTCGTAACACATCTGAATGTAACTCCACCGTTCAAAGTGCCGTCAACGCGAACAAGAGGTGACCGAGACGTGTAACCAATAGCACCCCATACCATCACACCGGGTGATACGCTAGTATGGCGGTGACGAATACACGCTTCCACTGTGAGTTCACCACGATGTCGCCAAACACGGATGAGACCATCATGATGCTGTAACCATAACCTGGATTCATCCAAAAAATGACATTTTGCCATTCATGCACCCAGGTTCGTCGTTGAGTACACCATCGCAGGCGCTCCTCTCTGTGATGCAGCGTCAAGGGTAACCGCAGCCATAGTCTCCGAGCTGATAGTCCATGCTGCTGCAAACTTCGTCGAACTGTTCGTGCAGATGGTTGTTATCTTGCACACGTCCCCATCCGTTGACTCAGGGATCGAGATGTGGCTGCACGATCCGTTACAGCCATGCGGATAAGATGCCTGTCATCTCGACTGCCAGTGGTACGAGGCCGTTGGGATCCATCACGGCGTTCCGTATTACCCTCCTGGCGTTGTAAACTTTCCTCATGTCAGCACGTTGTAGGAGCCGCCACCGGCGCCAACCTTGTGTGAATGCTCTGAAAAGCTAATCATTTTCATGTCACAGCATCTTCGTCCTGTCGGTTAAATTTCGCGACTATAGCTCGTCATCTTCGTAGTGTAGCAATTTTAATGGCCAGTAGTGTATTAATTTTGGCCAGTTCAGGTATATAAATGCGTGGTTCACAGCATATAAGCAGACACTCATATTATGTAAGGGAAGTTTTAATAACTGTTGAGTTATGGAATGAAATTTCCCTGGTACAAATAACAAGCTGATTAGACTGAGTAAGGATAAACTGTCGATCAATTATTGGCCTTCGTGTCTTTGATTTCGAAAAACTTTCTACTTATTGATTCTACTTTTAAGGCGAACGACAACGTCGTCAATAATGCAAGAAGTGTTTTGAAGTAAACTGTGGAGAGAGCGTGCGTCTCAGAAAAAAGTGATATTGTGTTAGGAACGGAGGGCTACTGACTTAGTGGCACCTGCGATACCATTGCTTCTCGTGATTCGGCTGCGGATAACCCTTCCCTAGTACCTAAACCGTAAAAAGAGTTTGAGAGAATAAGTAATCAGGAATTTATCTGTATTTTGCAGTTCTAAGTTATTTATGAAAATTTTACATATCGTTGTATCACTCGATTATACGTGGTGCGATCACGTTGAGAAACTCGTGTTGCTTCTTTACAACGGTGTGTAATATAGTATGCTTTCTACGAAATTTTACAACCCACACAATGGTCTGTTGCGATCACAGCATTGTCACCATCTGTAGTGCCCTACTGTTCCTCTTTAAAGGTATTTCATTTCACTTATTTATCTAAATAAATCATTTATATACTTGTTTGGGATCATTCCTATCTGGACAACGAAACCGAGTAGCCTCCCTTTCAATGAATGGACCCCGTATCCCACACTGTACGCACCTCGTTGTCAAAGTCCCACGGTGTGAAGGAGTACTTTACGACCGGCATGAAGACACTGGCCTGAAGCCAGCGCACGTACAGCTCGGACCACGTCTTGCTGTTGCCGCCGCCCACCATCTCTCCGATAACGAAAGGGTAGCCGACCAAGTTGAGCTGCAGCAGCTTGGGTATCAGCGTCTTGAAGCCGTGATGGTTGGTCCAGTCGCTCCTCATTTTGTCCATCACAAAGTAGTTGGGCAGCTGCTGGTTGTCCACGCTGGTCTCTATCTGCACCATGGGCCCAAACTGCGAGATCACCTTCGCATACGCGTCGCTGAAGGCCACTGGGTTTCGCTCTATGGGCTCTACGGTGGACGGCGTCGGCAAGAAACTTACCTCGCCATAGCCAAAATCAAACGAGTCGATCCCTGACTCGTTGCGAAGCGCCTGGAAACGTTACAGAAAAATATAACTCTCATGTAATACAGAGGATTCATTGGTCATATAAACAAGTTATGTTTTATTGTCTGGAGACTAATTATCGAGAACAAGTGAAAAGTATTTCCTTAACGACATATATTATCATTGCCCGCTACACCCTTTTGATATAGAGGTAGCAACAACATTAGCAATCTAATTTGACTTACATTATTAATAGTATTGTACTTAAGATGCCGAACTAATACACATACGGTTCATTATATTCTTACAACACTTTCGTAGTGTTCAAAATCATATTAAAGATACTCAACCCTCGAAATTTCTCCTGCACTCATGGTGAAGCATTCAAGCAAGCGTATGTAAATAAGTATGTGAATATACAACATACATAGGCCTTAATTACTACAAGAGGGTCGTAACTATGATGTAATTGAAACGTTCGCAAACTAAGTATGAAACTTGAACATAATTAGAGAGTTTCAGATTATTTTATCATACCTCTTTTCCTAGCTTTCTCACATCTTCGTATGTCTGACTCATCCTACAGCACAAGAAATTTTAATGTTTGAAGGAAAACAGATAACGTGGTCTTCTGAAATAGAAACGTAAGTACCGCACGAGACTAGAAATCTAGGATGCTCCAGGTTACCACTGTGTAACCGAAGGTATCTTTTATTAGAACCACTTGTTGCAGATTTTGGATGGAAGACACTGGTTTGAATGTTAACGGAACAAGATAAGAACGTGCTGTTTCTATCACAGTTGATGCTACGAGAATAGGGGCTGACAACTAGCGTGAGATATTTCCTAATATCGAGTCTGACCTCTTTTTGCCCAGTGTAGTGCAGCGACTCTATGCAGCGACTGTACGTGGCATGGACTCAATAGATCGTTGGATGTCCTCTGCAGAACAAATAAGCCTTCATGCCTCTATAGCCAACCACAATTTCGTAAATGTTCATAGATCGGTATTCTGTGCACGATATGACATCTTGGTTATGTCCCATAAATGTTCAATGACATTCATGTAGGCCAAACTGAATGACCAAATCATTCCCACGAATTTTCCAAAGTAATGTTCAAGCCAATCGCGAAAAACAACACACGATGCGTTGCTATTAGCAAAAGCACTCGCATCTGTGGTCTGCCGACAAAATCAATTAAAGCCAAATTTCGCGACACTGTCCTATTGGATATTTTCGTAGTACGTGCCGCAAGACGAATGGAAAAACTGGTAGAAGCCGACCTCGGGGAAGATCAGTTTGGATTCCGTAGAAATGTTGGAACACGTGAGGCAATACTGGCCCTACGACTTATCTTAGAAGAAAGATTAAGGAAAGGCAAACCTACGTTCCTAGCATTCTTAGACTTAGAAAAAGCTTTTGACAATGTTGACTGGAATACTCTCTTTCACATTCTGAAGGTGGCAGGCGTAAAATACGGGGAGCGAAAGGCTATTTACAATTTGTACGGAGAGCAGATGGCAGTTATAAGAGCCGAGGGACATGAAAGGGAAGCAGTGGTCGGGAAGGGAGTGAGACAGGGTTGTAACCTCTCCCCGATGCTATTCAATCTGTATATTGAGCAAGCAGTAAAGGAAACAAAAGAAAAGTTCGGAGTAGGTATTAAAAACCGTGGAGAAGAAATAAAAACTTTGAAGTTCACCGATGACATTCCAATTCTGTAAGAGACAGCAAAGGACTTGGAATACCAGTTGAACGGAATGGACAGTGTCTTGAAAGGAGGGTATAAGATGAACATCAACAAAAGCAAAACGAAGATAATGGAATGTAGTGAATTAAGTCGGGTAATGCTCAGGGAATTAGATTAGGAAATGAGACACTTAAAGTAGTAAAGGAGTTTTGCTATTTGGGGAGCAAAATAAGTGATGATGGTCGAAGTAGAGAGGATATAAAATGTAGACTGGCAATGGCAAGGAAAGCGTTTCTGAAGAAGAGAAATTTGTTAACATCGAGTATTGATTTAAGTGTCAGGAAGTCGTTTCTGGAGGTATTTGTATGGAGTGTAGCCGTGTATGGAAGTGAAACATGGACGATAGATAGTTTGGACAAGAAGAGAATAGAAGCTTTCGAAATGTGGTGCTACAGAAGAATGCTGAAGATTAGATGGGTAGATCACATAACTAATGAGGAGGTATTGAATAGAATTGGGGAGAAGAGAAGTTTGTGGCACAACTTGACCAGAAGAAGGGATCGGTTGGTAGGACATGTTGTGAGGAATCAAGGGATCACCAATTTAGTACTGGAGGGTAGGGTGGAGGGTAAAAATCGTAGAGGGAGACCAAGAGATGAACACACTAATCAGATTCAGAAATAGAGTCTGCAGTAGGTACTGGGAGATGAAGAAGCTTACACAGGATAGAGTAGCATGGAGAGCTGCATCAAACCAGTCGCAGGACTGAAGACCACAACAACAACAACACGTGCCGCTTGGTTTTCTGCTGATATTTTAGACAGAGTTTCTTGTCTATTAGCACCGGCGACTCTATCCGAACTCCACAACTCTCTGTTGCTAAATGAGGGTCGCCGGCCACTGCGTTGCCCGTGGTGAGAAGGAATGCCTGATATTTGGCACTATCGGCACACTGTATACACTATGCATTTGGGAATGTTGAATTTCCTAAGGTAATTCCCCATGCACGTGGCTTCGACTACCATGTTAATCCACGTCGTGTGGCTATAATCACGGTGGAAACCTTGTAACATGAACCGCCTGAGTACAAATGACAGCTCCGCCAACGCATCTACCTTCTGTACCCTTTCTACGCGATAGTGATGTCATTTGTATATGTGCATATCAGTTTCCCATTGTTTTATGTCCGGTTGTATCTATCAATGTTCCAACATGACAGTTTCTCGGAGGTAACTATAGAAAAATTACACAAAAATGCGTTGAACTGAGCAAATGTCAAACTAAGTGAAAGGGGCCAATGGTAGAAATCTGTACACTTGGGAATCCGGTATAAACCAGCGTAAGCAGCAGTAATAATGCGAATTAATTCTGAAACATGCAACCCGAGAACAAGAATTGTTGTGATTGCACATGAGACACGTAACACAGGGTGTTAAAAAAGTCAGTATAAATTTGAAAACCGAATAAATCACGGAATAATGTAGATAGAGAGGTACAAATTGACACACAAGCTTGGAATGACATGGGGTTTTATTAGAACTGAAAAAATACAAAAGTTCAAAAAATGTCCGACAGATGGCGCTTCATCTGATCAGAATAGCAACAATTGGCATAACAAAGTAAGACAAAGCAAGGATGACCTTCTTTACAGGAAATGCTCAATATGTCCACCATCATTCGTCAACAACAGCTGTAGTCGAGTCGAGGAATAATGTTGTGAGCGGCACTGTAAAGCATGTCCGGAGTTATGGTGAGGCATTGGCGTCGGATGTTGTCTTTCAGCATCCCTAGAGATGTCGGTCGATCACGATACACTTGCGACTTCAGGTAACCCCAAAGCCAATAATCGCAAGGACCTGGGGACCTGGGCGGCCAAGCATGACGAAAGTGGCGGCTGAGCACACGATCATCACCAAACGACGCGCATCTGTCGGACATTTTGTGAACTATTTTTATTTTAAGGTTTTTTTTGTTTTTTCTTGCTTCTCGTAAAACCCCATGTCATTCCGAGAATGTGTGTCAATTTATACCTCTCTATCTACATTATTCCGTGGTTTATTAAGTTTTCAAATTTATACTGACTTTTTGATCACCCGGTATATTGCGTTGGTGCGAAAATTCGTATCGTTCATCCATAAGTTTCATCATACACATATAAGAGTGGCTTTAGTCCTGAATTATGTATTCTCCTTCAGTATTTAGAACAGTCTGCCAACGGTGGGGTAACTTTTCGATTACGCGACTGTAGAAAAAAACTTTGTTTTGATGCGAAAAATTTGCCAATGTTCGCGGGGCAATTTGGTTTGGAAAGGAAATCTCTTGAAAGTTGTTGGATAAATAGCGGAAAAGGTGAAAAGCTAGGGCGCCAGGTCAGATAGATAAGATGGGTGTGGAATGACTTCCCAACACAACTCTTGTATAGTGCTTTTTGTCAGCCTAGCACAACATGGACACGAATTATTTTGGAGTAGCATCACTTCACGCAGTTTCCAGTGTTGACAATAAATATCCGGAGTAACGGTTACATCTCGGGGAAACAATTCGTAGTACACCACACAGTCGCTTTCCCACTAGATGCATGTTACTATTTCTTATGGATGGACGCAGGCTTTTGTACGGGAAGTTGCTGCTTTGTTTGTGTCAACCATTCCTTTTTTTTTCTTATATTAGCATCAAGACACCAGTTACGATACAGGATAGGAATGGTCGGTGTTGTTCACTATTCAACCGATGATGAGCAAGCAGAGGTGCACGAATGGCCACACACTGATCTTTGTTATTTTGCCTTAGAGCATGGGATACCCATACACCCGACTTTTGAACCCTACCCATTGTATGCAAATGTAGAACAATGATGCAATTGTTACAGTTGACAGCAGTTACCACTTCTCGAGTACAATGACGTTTATAATTGTGGATTAGTGCGTTTAAACACCTAAGGTCGCTGTGAATGCGGCGATCCTCCTGACAACGAGTAAACCATTTTACTGCCGGGCTCTGTCCTACAGTATTACCCTCACACGCAGCGCAAATTTTTCTGCCCGCTTCCGCAGCTGTCACCCCTCAACCGAACTCAAACAGAAGAATATGTCGTAAATGTTCCGTTTTTTTCCACTTGAGACTTCATCTTCTAGTGCTCACAGCTCCACTCACCAAAATGTTAGGGTAGTTACTGTTGGTGTAAGACTAACATTAGTTTGCGTTTGTACTCACCCACAGTCGACTGGTCCACCAAGTCACTGCCTCAGGATTGGTGAAGTCGACAACACCGGTGACTCCATGGTACCAGCGCGTGATGGTGCTGCCGTTCACGTTGGACACAAGGTAGCCTTTCTTCACGGCTTCCGAATAGTACGGCTCGCAGCCTCGGTTCAAAAATGGGTGAACCCACAGCGTCACGCGGAAGCCCAGAGAGTGTAATTCATCTGTGAGAGCCCGTATGTCCCGGAAAAGGTTTGGGTCGAACGTGAGGCTGCCGTAGCAGGTCTCCCAAATGTCGTCTATTTCGATGTTGCTGTTCTTAAATCCATTGGCGATTATCTCGTTGGCCAGGTCCCTCACTAAAGAGTCGTTGACGCCGATGTCGTAGCGCGCCAGTGTGGCCCAGACCGGGTGGGTGACCATGCGCTCGTCTGGGACTCCCGCCGGCTTCCCCAGGTACTTCTGGACTGCGTGTTCGTGGGCCTCCCTAGCGTTTCCGAATGAGCAGATATCCCACTGTAAAAGGTTGTCTGGTCGGTCTTCTGGGTAGGGACTCTGGTTCTTGGCCGTGAAACATAATGCATCCGGTGACTGATCTGTGTTTTGGTCAATAAAAAGGGGAACGTTGGAATGGACGCGTACGAATCTTCCATCGGAGAACAGCCAGTAGCGTGTAGCGATGCCTGCATAGTGCGTCTGGTTGGTGACGAACGCGTAGTTGTCATACGTTCTCTGCTCAGTCAGAAAAACCTGTTTGGTTGACTCGGTACCGCCGTAAATGTGGCTGGTGAGGTGGTTCTGGCAGCTTTTGAGAACCGTCTTGGGTGTGTTCACCCACTGATAGACACCGAGGCAACGGCCAGCTCTGTCTTGGCGCTGGATGGTGATATTGCTGTTACCAAAGTCAAAAACTTCTCCATTAAAATATCTGACATGGCGTGGTGTGGAAGAGCGACTAGTGCTGTCTACTGGGATGTACGCCAGTTGTATTTCAAGACCATCTGCAACATACATATGAACAGAACAATATAGACATCGTCAGTGGAGGTGCATAATGCAGGTACTGTAAACAAATACAATAAAAGCCGTCTGTAGAATACTGAAATAACAAACCTTGATTAAGGGGAACACACCCTGCCTATCTAACCCATGTTCATTTAGGCAAGTATTTGACCAATTTCTGAAAAAAAGTATTTGATGCAGGACCTTAATATTTTTACTGCATGCTACATGATGCCAATAGAGTCAACTGTACTAAAATCTACTTTATCCATTTTATAGTTGTTAAGAAATACTTTTTTAAATTTATTGACAATAAAAATTAAGTTTTTTCTGCAGAAAATATTTTTTTGTGAACTTCCTAATGGGGGAACATTAACGAATGTAGTACCAGAGGTGGACTTGTATGTTATTCAGAGTCTCTGAAAATTTCATACATTTATCTATGATAGTTTCTAGTATAATGTGGCATATGTACTGAAAATTTTAGTTTGCTGGAAATTGACTTTAAAGAAAAAACTTTTGAAATTAGTTACTTACAGTAATTAAAAGTGTACTGCTGCATATAATGGCCCTTCTTTGGCTTCTAGCAGGTCTTCCAGCTTCCTGGATGTTTGTCTTGCTTTCTTGGTCATATTAGATGCACACCTGTCTGCATCGGCTATCCTCATTTCATCGCAGTGTTGCAGCCCAGTGATCATATTTTCACCAGGATTCATTCCCAGCTTTTTCAGTACCCAACACTGTCCAGTATTAACGCAATTGAATGTAATAACAGCATAATGAACTCCTAGTTTCATTGCACGCCTGCCTACAAATACAGTTTTAGGAAGGCGGTTCCAAATTATGCTGTTGAAACATTCATTTGGGTTCTATGTCTGCCCATGCAGACATTTCCTTAGGAGGTCAGGACGAGCCAAGTCTCGGAAAATAGCAGCAGGAAGAGAATGCTGGTGAGAATAAGATTCTCCAGTTGCCTGAGCCCTATTGTGTTTGCACCACGAATTTTCTCCTGATGGACACAATCCATGACATGGCTTATCATGAGCAGAGGACTTATGGAAGAATATGCCCCACACATCTCTCTTCATTGCCTCCAGATTTTTTTTATTTCTCCTTATTTCCTGCCCATAGTATACCTGCAAGTTTTTTATTTCAGTTTTAGTTAACCGACAATGTTTAGTCAACAGTTTTCCATCTTCTAATTTTTTTCCTCTTATATCAACAGTTATTTTTCTCAGCCTCGTTCCCAAACGTTTTTGAACATGGCCTAAACATTCTATTTTGCTAATAATGATATCTCCATATGGCTTAGAGTTCACGACAATGTCGTATGACTTACTGTAACCATCGCCCAAATATTTTGTGTACCGTACCCCGCTTGTTTCTGCGGAGCGATGAAATATTTATTGTACTCCATGAACTTCCATACCACCACTTGTTCCTCTAAAGTTAGCCACACAGTTGTGTTCTCTATGTTCGTTGAATTCACAACATTTGCAATATTTAGAAATTATCTTCACATCTACCACTTTACTGGTGTCTACATTCGTGGCAGTCACTACTCCATTCAGAGAAGTATGTCCTCTTTTCTGCCAACTTCCATCAAGTGCAAGTGCAATTTCCGAACATCCATCATTTTCTTCCATTGCTTTCCTAGCAGCCAGTTTCATGCTTTCCTCACTGACCTCACATACAACTTTCTCTAATATTGCAGTCAGTTTTTCATACTTATTTAGTAGATGATGTAAGTTCATCAGCGAAGAAAATGTTCTCCCAGCAGCCATGTCCTTGCCACTGGATCGTAAGGCACCCACTAATCTGGTATTGATTTCATAAGGGCCACTTGCACTTGGTTTTGAAGAACTCAAAAATGAAATCACAGCTGAGCATTTAGTGCAAATTAAATCCAAAGTAATTGCTAGGCCTTTTCTCCCACTGGCACTCACACTAATTTTCACTCTCTGTGACTAACCGCACTGTCTACATTGTACAAACTTAGAAATTACATCTGATAATATTTTCAAATTTGTTACAATGTTACTGCACCTCTTGTCACTTACAGTAAATGCATTGCAACTGTCTTGAAATGGTGAGAGCTTCTTTGATGATGCACTTGTTGAAGAATTACAATTAGGCACATCATTGCCAGGCGACATAACATTTTGTACAGAAAGCTTTATAAACGTGTTTCCTCTAAATTGTCGTTTCTAAAATTCCATTAAGTTTCGTCATCTTCAATAAACACAACAAAACACACGTAAACAAGCACTGCAAACGTAAGTATAACTACTACACGCAATCACACTTGAACAAAACTAACAGTGTGTTTGAAAGCGTATTGTTTACAAACAGCAGAAACAAAAGAATACCGACCATTGCACTACAAGGATAGCCAATACACTCGGGAGTAAACAAAATCCCTAACGTGCAATGTGGGGGATATAAAGATCTAAAATATATGCAGAAAAGAGGGTGAGAGAAACGAGGGCGTGGCACATAAACACATGTGGTAGAAAAATGCTCTTTAAATGCTGGAAAAAAATTTTTTCAGAAAAATCGTTTTCAGAGTACTTAAATAAAACATTAATCTATCGAAATATTATGAAAACCAAAAACCGATTATTTTCCACCTGAACCACGGTGTGGTCCCCTTAAAGGAAATCGTTGCCAAAAGTACTTTATTATCCACTCACTTGATTACGACAACAAGTTACAGTACTTTCACAGTTTTCATGTCACTGGTGTACAAGTAGAAAAACTAGGGGTATTATAGGCACACAGTTTTAATCTGCCAGGAAGTTTCATATCAGCGCACACTCCGCTGCAGAGTGAAAATCTCATTCTGGAAACATCCCCCTGGCTGTGGCTAAGCCATGTCTCTGCTATATCCTTTCTTTCAGGAGTGCTAGTTCTGCAAGGTTCGCAGGAGGGCTTCTGTAAAGTTTGGAAGGCAGGAGACGAGATACTGGCAGAAGTAGAGCTGTGAGTACCGGGCGTGAGTCGTGCATCGGTAGCTCAGATGGTAGAGCACTTGCCCGCGAAAGGCAAAGGTCCCGAGTTCGAGTCTCGGTCGGGCACACAGTTTTAATCCGCCAGGAAGTTTCATAGGGGTATTATAAGTTGGATGCACCTCGTATGGTAGAAATTCAATCTTACTCTGTAACACACGACTAAAAGAGCCTGGTGGCGTTGATCAGAGTTCCTTGCGATAGATACTGAAGTGAACAACACTGAGATACATCCTTGGTGCAGTGAACAGATATCATTCGAAGGACACAAAATAGCTATTTTTGTTACAGAATCCACTCTCAAATTGTTTCAGAAACTGTCGATCCACAATATAGTCTTCTTCAGATAGTTCCACAGATATAATGTCTCACCTCTGAGAAATGAGTCCCCCATTTTTTGCATTCCCTCACACAGTGATGTAAATCCGTCGAATAAGAAACTCATTGAACATTGAGTTTAAAATCCGTCCTTTCTTTATGGTACGGTGATAGGGGAGCTGGAGTGATTCCTACATATATGCAAAATAATGCTTTCCATCGTCTCGAAGGAAACTGTTTAAGGTTCCGTCATCCAGCAGAATAATATAAATATGTAATAAAAATTAGTGCCATGTCGTCCAGAGTGTATATTTCGATCTAAGTTGTCGGTCATAACATGATTTTTCATAGACTACTTAATACTCATACATAATCGTAGTTTTTACGGAGTTTTCCACTAAATATATTTACGTTTAAAAATTCACTCTATGTATGTTTCTGGCTCGCAAAATTTGATGAGCAGTTCGTGGAGTGACCTGAAATTTTGGCAAAACGTTGCACCCCAATACGCACATGTTTTTATACCTGAAATGTGACCTTATTAACTGTTTTCGAAAATCAAAGTGTGAATTACGTTTATTCCCATTGTTACTTTCAATTCAATTTATTTCTTTTGTTTCGGATGTGATTTTATGATCTGTTTTCGAAAACCTATTATATTTCTTTCGTTTCTTTCCAGTGATCGTTTTCCTGTTTCTGTGGGCAATATTTCGAGTTACACGGGTTGGATAGGCAGAGAAAAGTTGTTGTTTCTGATTACATTGGAGTGCGTAATCGTTTGCTGGACTAATTTCATTATCTTTGAAGTGACTTGATTATATGTTTACGAAAAAACGACATGTGGGTTGATTCGATACCTATTGTTATATTGAATTCAATTTATTTCTTTTATTTTGTTTTCGAAAATCTAGAAGCATCGAAACGAATTATCGATGTCATGCATGGCTGAGCGGCCAGCTGGTAGAACTGTCAACGTACACGCTATGAACGTTATCATTACAAACGGATTCGAATCTGACATAAACATCCATTGATTCCTTTACGAACTTCACTGTGTAGTGGATTTTTCCAACGTAATTTCTGAAATCTCTCGATGTTCCTACATTACCGTCACATGTTCTGATTCTGAAACTCCATGTGACGATTTTTCTACTTCGAAACATCAGTCTGCCGAAGTTATGAAATGGCACACGATTAAAAAATTGGTGAACAATGTAACTGATACAACGATTCTGATCGGATCTCAAAAAAGTGAAAACGTTCTGTTTCCTCGAATACCACCCATTGCGACCGACATGGCGTTTAAAATGACTTTAATTTTCAATACGTATTCGCTATAACTATCAATAAAGGGCAAGGACAATCTTCGCCCTTGCACCATTTGAGGGCGGAAAACGATTGCTTCTCCCAAGAGCAGTTATACGTTGTAATTTCCAGAGACGTCTGATCTTCATGTTTATACAGAAAGCTGACAAAGAAAAGGTGTAATCAGTTCCCTAGCTTTACAGTAACAAATGAGGATATTTTAAATCCTTTCCTTTTAATTCACATAGCCATAGCACCTCCAGGCAAGAGACTGAATAGAATTATGTGTTTTCTCGGTGGTTATATGTCCGATAGACTATATTTCATTTGCTTTTCCATTGGTTTCATATTAGCTTGAGCCACAGCGAAGTGTGACTGGGTTTAGGTAATGACTGAACTTTTTTCTAGGATTTTATATCATAGATTTGTGTTTTAATTGCAGGTTGAAGATTAAAGAGTAGCAAAAGTCACATGCTTTTCGCTAGCAGATTGTTTCAGTAATTAAATTTAAAAAAAGGATTTGTAATGTAAGGGCTGTAGAA
This sequence comes from Schistocerca americana, assembly GCF_021461395.2. Lineage (NCBI taxonomy): Eukaryota > Metazoa > Arthropoda > Insecta > Orthoptera > Acrididae > Schistocerca > Schistocerca americana. The sequence goes on from NC_060125.1 coordinate 46,391,642, forward strand.
GCTACACACCGCATTTAGTTCCGAAATCTATTAATAGATATCGACACTAGCAGAGTGTCGAAATAGGTGTGTGGACACAGTGTTCACAGTGTGTCGCAGCTAAGGTGAGCAGTGAGTTGGCTCAGAGGTGTGACTGCACACAGTATCCGCAGACTCACCTTCGTTGGACACTATCAGGATCTCTCCGCTGTTCTCGTCGTAGCGGGTGCTGAGGCGGGACGCTTGTGACGCCCCCAACATGCCCAGCAGCAGCAGGGACACCGCCCACACGGCTGCAAATGGGAAGAAAAGGAAAGAGAGTCAGAGAAACAAGACTGCGACAAGTTACGTAGTCATAAAGCGCGTCTTGATGCACCGAGCGATAGTATCCCAAATGGCTTCATCATTGGTGCAGCCAGCTGATAGATTCTGTTGTTTCACTCTATCTCCGTAGGTATTCCTGAGTGAATGTTCATTTCTTCCGCCTGTCCCTATCCAACCGTACATAGCTCGGGTTCTGATTCGAACAAGGGCCTGTCCTAATAGTAACCTTTCCCTATGTTGGAAAGCACGTGTCAAGGCATGTGGAAACTTGACAGCTGGAAAGCCTCTTTTAATAGTAGTAATTAATGACATCGTCGTTAAAGAGTGCAACGCATATTCTAGAGGAGTACAACAATAGCTGTATGGTTGTTCAGATATAGAGTCTCATTTATTTCCCTAGATTAATCTACACAAACGCCAAAAAGTTTCTTCGTCACTTTTGCCCAACCCCAGGGTACCCAACGTTTCCAGTGATCACATAAGATCATCTCAGCCGTTGGCAACAGGATCGTGGCTCGATGCAAAGATGGTAAGTTTATCACTCCACAAACTAATGGGTTATAGTTAAACTTGTTCACAATATGTTTTCAGCTGAACACATAAAATTACTGGTGCGTTTTATAGTAAAAGGGAGCTGATTAGCACTTCAAAGAATCTATTTGCCATTAGCCATATCTATTAATAACACTGCTATTTGACGATCAATTCCCAATTTTGAATGACACGAATTACAGACAATATAGGTGGGCCATTGTGGTCTACCCATTTTTCTGAAGACATACTTCACATTCAATCAGTTTTTTCCCTGATATAAATCAAGTGTTATAGAATTAGGCGTAGAATTTAGACGGCATATGCGACCAAAATATTGACGTTCAGATAATTTCCCCTTTTGACGTAGCGAAAATTATATAACATTTAGAAAAACTACTGGTACATATAAATATTAGTCCTTTTGCATGTGATTAGTGTTGAATACTAAGTCAGTCTCTGACTGATACATATAAGATATACGATTCGGTAGCAGGGTACCTTTTTCAGCCGTTCCTTTTACCGGATCAAACCTTTAATATTTGGAATCGTCTCATTTTCACTTGGGCTCATGACCATTAAATCTTGATAGCATGTAGCGAAATGAGGTACAAGAGATAGACGAAATGTATAGAAGTACAGGCGACAGGAGCTCACCTTTAGCCATTCCAGTAGTCTGTGGAATGTACAATTCGGCTGGAGTTTCTCCTCAAACTGATCAACTGCATACGATGCAGGCGTATATATACCAATGCAGTATCTACTACATACGCTCTTGACTCATGAACTATCTGACTGATATCAATCAGTCACGCGAAGAGCCGTAATTATCTGATATTAATATAGCTTCAAATGGTTGCATTAGCCAAGATAACATACTTGCCTTCAACCCACACTTCACACTGTTGCTAATTCAAGTCTGACTGTAAAAAATACACAAGATATGCATTAAAATCATGAAACAAAAATAAACTACAGATTGCACACGAGCCGTAGACCTTCGTACAGCGCACTGAAAGCAATTTAGACACGCCCGTTTTCACACAAATGCTTTAAAATTAACAGCCAATGGGAGATACAATTACTTATAAAAATTTTAACATGAGCATTCGGAATGCAACACACATTCAGTTTAATAGTACAAACATTTACACTTAACAAATAATTAAAAGAACTTGAGCTGGACAAAATATACGTTTTTTTACAACTGTCTTGAAAGTAAATTGGGCTTTTTCGCATCACCAAGGATCCTGATCTACATTAAGAACAGAGGCCAAAATAACGGCCATAGAGCTACGAAACCATAAGATAAATTTCTGTTAGAAGGGCTTAGTAAAAGACTGAAGGCTTTTCAGAATGGCATTCAATACTTAGTTACATGCAAGAAATTGTATACTTCCTTGAAACAAGGAATACTGGCAGGACAACATTCACCATCCACAACACCCGAAATAGAAATTGTGTCAATTCACAAGACGCAACCCTCAACCACGGAGGCAGAGGAAAACCGTCGTTCTTCTTATGGTGTAGCCACTCCCATGACAGGGTGATCCATATAAACCTATACTGGTTGAAAGTCGTAATTTCCCTCCGAAAGGTCGCTGAAACGGGAAAGTTGTTTTCACCATACCAGTAACTCTTGATGAATCAGAAGTGCCTCCCGTTTTTGGCACGTTGATTTTTAGTTCTGCGAATGATGTCCTCTGTACTTTGCAATGCCACACTTCCTAGGCTCATATTCGCTCGGTCGCGGTTTGTGACGTCTATGAGACGTCTATGAGAGATATTGTAGTGAAAACGTATTGGGAGAAGAACTTGTTTTTTACGACGTAACGGGCATACCGGAGAGAACTGAGTGTGCGTGATGTTCCAACAAAGGCAACTGTTTTATCGACTGTAAAGAAGCTGGAAACAAGTGGTGTACTAAACAGTGACAGCGCTAAACGTATACCATCACCGAGTGTAGACGTTATTAATAATGTACGAAGACACTTCGACAAGTCTCCAAGGAAATCGTTGTGCGATTGAGCCAGGAGACACTCATTTTATATGCCACATGTCAGAGAGCTGCAAAGAAATCTGCATTGCGACCGTACATAGTGTACAAGATGCAAGTTCTGTAACAAACGGATCATAAGAAAATCACGCATTGCTGTCGATACTTTAAGGGATATCTTACTCAATGTTCAGACAGTTACTCCTTAACTTGGTTTACAAATGAGGCATGATTCCATCTGTCAGGTTACGTCAACACACAAAAAAGCGGATACTGGGCTGGCGTAAGCCCCCATATCATCCACAAAACACCACGGCACAATGAAGAAGATTGAGTGTGGTATGTGGTGTCATCTTCCAGGATTGTTCTCTAAATTGTCTGTGATACGACGGTAGACACTACAGTTTATACGGGCATCTTCTATACAATTCTGGAGCAGCTCAATTATGCCGAACTTCCATGCAGGTTATTTCCTACACGATCGAGTGAAGTGTCATAAGTCTAACGCTTCCATGCAAAATGTAATCAGTTTCTTTGGTGACTGAATAACCTGAAAAAAAATTCTATCCCCCCCCCCCCCCCCAAAAAAAACCCTTGACCTAGACCCTCGGGGGTTTTTCTTTATGGGGGTATCTTAAAAGCTGAGTGTACCACTACAGACCACGGACGATTGCGGCAGTACGTGAAGACGATGACGTTACACACGAAATAAGCAACAATGGCTAAGATGCACTTCACAGAACATCGCGGAATATGTTGAAACGGTTACAGCTGTGCATCGTTGCTGGCTGAGGGCACTTCCAACGCTTTCTATGACGACATTATACGTAATCTTCCAATTGCGAAATATCATTTCCCTAAACTGGATATATGTCCCTTTTACGTCCAGATATTATGACTCCCTAAAGTAGTTCAGGTTTATGTGGATGGACGGTGTAACCCGATGACTCGACATCTGTCCTAAGTAGGTGATCCCCATCACCATCTGGAACAGCCAGCACGACAAGACCTTAGAGAGGAGCAGTGCGAATAGGTATGAGCGCACACACGGCACAGTCCAGTCATCAGAAAGCTGGGTGTATTTCTTCACTACTAACACTGTCACTAGTCCACAGCTTTTACATTTTCTGTTCGAGAATGAAACTGGGACAGTACATCTGCATGTTACGTTGTAAAGCAACATTACTGATATTTCTTTGTTTACTTCAATTTGATTTCCCTTGACTGCTATGACACTAACTTGGGCGCCATCGATGGCATTTATATAACACCAAAAATACTTGGGGGTTTGTGAGAAATCTTTCCATAAGACTCTGCTATTGTACTCACAGAAGGCTTCAAAATTTTCTTTTTGGCCGCCAGATCGGCTTCATTCGGCGTCCCACTAGGAATAGTATTATGCTTTGTTTTACATCTGCTTCCTTAGAACTTACAGCATCTGTGTACCACGGTTGGTACCGCCCATCATGAGTTATTTTATTACGTAGCTATCCAGCACTTTGCCATCCGCTCTCTTATAACTGAATCAAAGGTCATCTACATGTTCCTGCCCGCAGGAAAATATTTTAAGTTACTCTTTGCGAAATGACACAACTTTCTCATTATCTAGCTTACTGAAGAAACAAATGTTTCTGTTGGTTTTCGTACCATTTTTACTTTAATTACCATTGCTCCTGGTAACCGACATCATTTTCAATCTGTCCATCATAAAAGGGCCGTATCGGTGTGTAATTATCAGAACTAATATTTTACCACCAAGAATGGCCTTCCTAGGTGGTAGTTCCTAGTGGTTTTCAGCGAAGGCAATCGCAGAATGGCTAGTCATGCCCATCATTACTCTAATTACCTCAAGATTTTAAACATGGCTGCAGCAGCAACTGTTAAAATTCTTCACAATAAAGGGTGGCAGCCAAAAACAGTTGCAGGATAGAATTTTTTTTATTAAAATTCTTAGAATTTTAATAAAAAAAATTCTATCCTGCAACTGTTTTTGGCTGCCACCCTTTATTGTGAACTCTAATTACCATATTTTTCACTCTTATCACTTTATTTGATCGTTGTACGTTTAAAGTCTCCCTCAATAATAGCACATACTAGTGATAATTATTTCGTCCATAAAGAGTGACATTATGAGGATTGATAATTAAGTATAGAAGGAAAAGATTTCCTCGTCAATTGTTTTTAATGTACCATTCATTTCTTTCCTGATAGGGGTGTGCTCGTCGATAGAAGCTCCCAGTTATGTTTATGCTCACCCTTAATGTTGAGTCTAATGAAAACAGTTGTATGGTACCCCTTCTGTTCAAGCCAGATTTTATTTCCTTATGTTTCAGTCTTACAATTTTGAATCGCATCTGCAGGTATGATGTGGCACTCAGTGAGCAAAGCGGAACTGGAGAACACTGAGAGTAGGGAGTTAGATTTCAATTCCCACGCCTGCTGAAGGAGTCGGCGAAGCGTAAGGCGTTGCCAGAGCACCATGGTGCCATGCCCTGTTGCTAGACGTGTCAGCAGTGAAGTGCGAAGGGAAAGCACATTTATTCTGGCGCTAAGCAAGTAATCTTGTTTAACAGACATTTTTCTAAGAAATGTAGCTTTTTCCAGTAGTGATAATATGAGGGGCCTGCAGATCATCAGTACTTTCATACAACAATATTACTATTCCTGAAATCTACTGCCTTAATAAAAATATGAATAATATTTCTGCTGCCAAAAAAATGTGCAAACGACTACGAAATAACACGAGTGTAAGTACGAGGTACAGGCTGCGCGCCATAGTCCCCAGTCGCCAATGGGGTGCCTTCAGATCTAATTTGTCATAAGACCATGCTCTCAGGAAATAGTTAGTTTCAGTTAATCATTGTTAACGGTGTTTATATTATCAGTTCATGGTGGTTAGTAAATAAATAAATCATGACATCACATTTGAACATATTGCGAATGAAATAGCTTCCCGAATCATCACTCAGAATCACAGGAAGTAGAATCGCTCTTTACAGAGAATCCGACGTCGCTGGTACTGCTTCTGCGATCGACATAAACATCATAATCTTCGAGAAAACAAATAGAAAGAATCCTACACGACAACTTAGTAAGATACTCCAAGCATGGATTGTCTCAGTCTCCGCAAACTCTGATGGAAAATCACGGTCACTCATACTGTACGCCTCTTACACTATCCTCTACGGACTCACTGGCTAAATTGAGACATTACTGGAGCTTTAGTACAAGTGGTGGAGGGGAGGGGGTGGGGGTTCTTGCACAGTCTCGCATGTTGCTGTGATTTCTGCCTTGGTGGACAGGAGTTTACTGTCTGCTGCAATAAACACGTCACTTCCAGTACGTACTAACCTATACATTGAGTAAACATTTATATCAGCCAGAATAATTTCATCGCAGTCGTATTGGAATTATTGCTAGCTTTCAGTATCTAATACTAGGTGAGCACCACTTCTTCGTAGGACTGTTCCAAACTCTGGGACTTCATTGTATGTATATGTCCGGTTGACCACTAGTATTTTAAACGTCTCACCTTTGTGGGACAGAGTGATGCGTCTCTTTGAACATTCCACTAACGCCTCAACGTTTCTTGCATGTATCATTATCTGGAATAGGATGAAGAGCCGCCTGAGCTAAAGAACCCCATATGTATTCCGTAAACAGTCGGCCACGTCTCAAAACATCACCTGACTTTAGTACATCCCTGACCCAATCAGGAGCATCCAGCAGCTCTAAAATCTACCACGTGAGTCTAGGAATACGCAGCCTAATTTCTCACAGAACCTCCGAGGCCTCAGTTTTATGTGTACCACTCGGTTCACAGTCAGAGAATCATAGTCAGTTCGTGGGACACTTCTGCCGATTGTGAGTCCCGTGGAACCGTTTTGAGCAGCTTGGTCTTCTCTGTTACTCAGTGGGATGAACCGTAGAGCCCATCATCCCATCGTACGTTTCAACGTGAATCATGTATCGCAATTGACTGCTACATTTTCCCTCAGTGGCTTTCAGAATGGTCAGTTCCTCACGTAGGATCAGACTCCAAGAAACACACACACATACTGACATTGCTTCCAAGAACGCCCACACCCATCCCCAGGGGCAAGACGGAGGGGCCACAACACTCTCCTCTCCTCCCCCCCCCCCCCCCCCCCCCCGTAGCTCGCGCGTAAAGGAAATAATTTAGTGTTGTCAGGTGTTTATCTTTCAAGAGATTTATAACGCAGTCGGTACTGGGACTTTCTTATGGGTAGTTACAGGATGGCATTCATCTTCCAGAATATTAAAAATACTCCATACGCGCTGGTGTAGAGCTCCCCCCTTCCCCCTTCAAACAATCGTCTGGATTTCCTCACTTCCTTCCCACGCCTTATTTTTCCAAGTATTTGCGTACATGTCGACAACAGGCACACACCCTTTTGTGTTTCCTTCCCATGATACTGGAAGCAGCAGTCTTCCCTAGATGTAAAGTTTGTATTTCGGTGACAGACAGCATCCCCAATATGTTAAGACAGGTGATGCACAGCTCTCGCTGGACTGTGCCTACCAATGATAGATGTAGGAGGAGAGGGGAATTACAAATCACATCACTACTTTTTCTGCTATGATGTGTTTTTAAATACTATATGATCTTGCCAGTGTCATCTTACGTTTTTAACTGTCCCACCATCAGCAACTTGAATTTTTAAATTTCCCGCCATCTGCCTACTTCGTATTTTGAATTTCCTACCGTCACCAGTAACTCCGATTGTGGTGGCGAGTAGCGTCGGAAACTTGAACTATGCACTAATGTCCATTTGGGTAAACTACTGCAACTTGATAAATGTTTTTGTGCACACTTTCACATCATCTGTAGTTGATCCCTTCATCCTTTCCACTGCACCCACAATGTGGTGATGTCACTTTTTGCCCGCCATAATCACATGAAACCACGTTTGTTGGCAGCAACAAATAAACGAAACAGAGTAATACTCTTCTGTACAATTTTTTTTATTTGCAGTACTTTTATAATCAAACAGATGAATCAGGTGCACAAATTTAAATCTGCACATACATATGTGGAACATACCTTGGCGGGTTTATCGGTGCCGACTGAACGCCGTGCCATCCCCTGCTGGTCGCGGTACTGTATGGGGTGTGGAGGGTCTGCGTTCACTTTCTGCCGGCTGTTGTCATTTATATACAAAGAATCTTAGTTATCTTTACATTAATGAAAATGAGAGGTGACATCTAACATCTCCAGGAATATGATCACTTTGCAGGTAAATAAACGAGCAAAATTGACAGATCTTTACTTAGCTGAATTTATGACATTTTCTACAATATTGTACCAAATATGAACATTGTAATATCATATGCGAGTAGGAAGACGACATGCGTGCAACGAGCGGCCACCAACCAGTGCAGTGGCAGATGGTGATATCCACCCTGGAGCACAGGGCACATGTCATCTGCGGTGAAGAAAGCCTTCCAGATGAACTACAACATCTATAGGAATTGTTCCACAAAAATTGGTACAGTGAAGCGTGAGCCGTGCTCAATCCCAACTATGCGTTTCGTGAACTTCGCTGTCTATCTGTGTTTGGTTTCCCGCCCCTGTTGCGGTTACATCGTGGGTCTTCTTCCTTCTACGTGTGGCAGCAGCAATGTGTATCGATATTTGCGCAGTGTACCATCTTTGGTTTGGTGCATATAGTTCCCGGCTAGGGAGTCTGGAGGCAGTCGGTCGGTTGTTGCGGATGAGGGAAGTTATCTCCGAGTAGTGCAGTCGGCTGGGGCAGCTGGCAATCCGTGTGCAGTGTCGGAGCGTGTCTGGAGCTGATCGATCGCTACGAGCTTCGTGGTTCACCGACTCAGGACATCGAAGTTTAGTAGTGGTTTCAACTACCCAAGCCACATCCATTCATGTTGTGATGGTTCGTTTCGGTGGTTTACTGTTGGGGAGGTTTTCCTGTGAGCAACACCGAGTGTTTCTACTACTGAAATTTAGCCGCCGTGCAGTGCAATTAACTATTTTGGTCGACTACGATATGAGTGCACCTGAGGAATTTTCAGTCTTGTGGCCTCAGTGTTCTGGTTACCTGCCCTGGGCGCTGACGTAAATTCAGGCAGTGTCCTTTTGAGAGAAGTTAACTATTACCGCGTTTCAAATTCAAGTGCACCAGCGGAATTTTCTGCCTAGTGGCTGTTAGTGTTCCAGTTACCTGCCCTGGCCACTAACGTAATTTCAGGCGGCGTCCTTTCCTCACCTGTTGTCGCTGTCCCACATGGTGTGTAATTTTGACAGCTAATGCATATTCCACTGTGGATTATCACGTTTGTAACCTTTCCGGTTTGAGTTCTTATGTACTGTTTGACGGAAAGCAAGTCGTTGTGTCGGTCGGTCCGTGGCTGTCCCCTGTTTGGGTTCCGACGGGTCAAGTATAGTCGGGTTCACCACCTGTCTCGCCTAAGTGAACGAGGGCAGACCGACCTCCCTGGAGGCTTCTGAGTGCTACCGGTGTAGCTGTTGTCAGCTACTTTAAATTTAAGGCTTAGGGTTTTTTATTTTCTTAAAAATTTTTGCAAAATTTATTTTTAAATTTATCTTTCAAGCTTAAACATTGCGGCTTCTGCCTTTAAGAGATTATGGTAATATGTTTATAAGTCTGAAACTTAATTGTGGCCTTCAGCCATTGGTATTGCACCTTGAATATGTATGTTCTATCCACGTAGCCTTAAGGCTTTCCACGTAGCCGCGATACGGCTTTTTTATTTGATTGCCTCGTTAATTGCCTTTTAATCTTGTTGATTTTTAAGATTTCTTGTTGTTAAACATTCTGGCATTCCGCCTTTAAAAGTCGATCGTAATATATTCTGAAATTTTGAAATTTAATTGTGGTCCTCAGCCATTGTATTTTACTTTTCATATTGTGCCCAGCTGGTTTAGCGGGCGTATCAAAGCCCAAATTAGTGCAACACTCAAGAAGAGACAAGCTGCCCGAAAGCGGGAAGAGGAAGAAGACAATGAACTCGTTTTCCTTTCGTACCTGCGACAGGTCCAATCCAAAACTGAGAAGCTACTCGAAAAGCCAAAGATAAAGTTCGTCTTCCGACCACCGCCGGAGACGGAGTGTGCATTGGCTCTACGAAAGACTAAAATTTAACGTACACATCATCGCCTGCGAATGTGGCCAACAGTAGATCGGACAAACGCGGCGCTTTATTTTCAAACGCTTGCAGGATCACATCAGGCATGTGTGAGTGGGATATATACACAAAAGTTCGGGGTAGCAGAGGTAAACCTGAAGGAAGACCACAACTTTGACTTCTAGATCACCAAGCTGCTTTGCGACTGGATATTGGGGCGGCGTCATAAAGGAATCCATTGAAAAACGGGTTCAATTTTATCAACAGAGATGAAGGATACCAAGTGCGGCATGGAAATCGGCGTTAGCGGCATTACGACTTCCATGTCCCAAGAAGCGGCCGGAATGCCCACACAGAGATGCGAACAGGGCGCCTCCTATACCTACCACTGCAGTGTTGCCTATCTCTTCAGCCGTACCACGTGTGTGTGGAGGGGGAAGGGATGCACTCCACGTATGTAAATACCCCAGCAACCGCATATCTCGTCACTTAGCCAGAACATTATGAATATGACACACATGGAAACACCGCAGTACTTAACCCGAGAGCTTCCCACAAACTGTAGCATACGTTTCCCTCACTCATAATAGCGGAAGTTGTAGACAACCAACATATCACGTCTCCACTTGACACAGCTAACAATACTAACATTTTGAGGTATACCAGTCAATGCTTACCAGCATGTTGTGGATGTGCATGTTTAAGCGTATATATTAGGCATATATCCTGCACTCATCTTGATCCTGACCCAATAATACAAGCTGCTTTCCACCAGCATTCTGTCATATAATCATTAAGATTTAAGGTAAGGTATAGGTTGGAGGAGCACGAGAGAGAGAGAGAGAGAGAGAGAGAGAGAGAGAGAGAGAGAGAGATAGAGACAGAGAAGGTGTGGGAGAGGCAGGTACGCAGAGGGAGAAAAAGGCTGTCTTTACTTGGTATCCTATAACGCTCAGAATGTTACCAATATAAATACTGAGGTCCCAGCGTCTGCAGCAATTACCTTGTGCCCATTCGTTTAGTATGAACATCTCGTCACAGTTAGAGTGTGTTGCCATGATTTATCGACGACGATACCGTGACGCCAGGCACTAACTCCAGGTGAGTCTAGGTAATTTGAGCTTTGTTTGCAACTTGTTCTTAATATTTCAATGATGATCCCTACTGTTCTCTGTTTCTATCGCCTGCCAGCCATCCATTCATTTCAGAATAAGTGATGCTCCCTACATAAACAACAATATGCCTTGTAAACTTCGGTTCAGTTCTGTCACTATTATTTCCTTACATAAGCTCTAGAATTACAGTTTTTAACAGCGTTTCGTTTGTATCATGGGCTCAAACATCACGCCCCTTCAGTTCATTATGCTCGTTATTGGGTTTTTTAATTTCTGTGATGCTGTAGACGTCTTTAACCCGTACTCGTTTAGCTATACCACCTGCAGCGTTCACCTAGATTGTGTCCCACATGGTGCACATCGGATCTGTGATCACTGCGTCATAATCTACATCTAGATCTACATCTACATCTACATGGATAATCTGCAAATCACATTTAAGTGTCTGGCAGAGGGTTCATCGAACCACCTTCACAATTCTCTATTATTCCAATTTCGTATAGCGAGCGGAAAGAATGAACACCTGTACATTTCCGCACGAGCTCTGATTTCCCTAATTTTATCGTGGTGATCGTTCCGCCCTATGTAGGTCGGTGTCAACCAAATATTTTTGCATTCGGAGGAGAAAGTTGGTGATTGTAATTTCGTGAGAAGTTTCCGTCGTAACGAAAAACGCCTTTCTTCTAATGATTTCCAGCCCAAACCCCGTATCATTTCTGTGACACCCTCTCGCATATTTCGCGATAATACAAAACGAGCTGCCTTTTTTTGAATTTTTTCGGTGTACTCCGTCAGTCCTATCTGGTAAGGATCCCACACCGCGCAGCAGTATTCTAAAATAGGACGGGCAAGCGTAGTGTAGGCAGTCTCCTTCGTAGGTCTGTTATATTTTCTAAGTGTCCTGCCAATAAAACGCAGCCTTTGGTTAGCCTTCCCCAAAACATTTTCTATGTGTTCTTTCCACCTTAAGTTGGTCGTAATTCTAATACCTAGGTATTTAGTTGAATTTACGGCTTTTGGATCAGACTGATTTATCGTGTAACCGAAGTTTAACGAGTTCCCTTTAGTACTCATGCAGATGACCTCACACTTTTCATCACTTTTCGCACCATTCAGATATCTTTTCTAAATCGTTTTGCAGACTGTTTTCGTCTTCTGATGACTTTATTAGTCGATAAACGACAGTGTCATCTGCAAAGAACTGAAGACATCTGCTCAGATTGTCTCCCAAATCGTTTATATGGATAAGGAACAGCAAAGTCCCTATAACACAACCTTGGGGAACGCCTGAAATCACTTCTGTTTTACTGGATGACCTTCCGTCCATTACTACGAACTGTGACCTCTCTGACAGTAAATCGCAATTCGAGTCACATAACTGACACGGTGTTCCATAAGCACGCAATTTTACTGTGAGCCGCTTGTGAGTTACAGTGTCAAAAGCCCTCCGAAAATCCAGGAATAAGGAATCGATCAGAAATCCCTTGTCAAGAGCATTTAGCACTTCATGTGAATAAAGAGCTAGTTATGTTTCACAGGAACGATGTTTTCTAAACCCATGTTGGCTGTATGTAAATAGGCCATTTCCTTCGAGGTAATTCATAATGTTCGAACACAATATACGTTTCTAAATCCTGCTGCATGTCGACGTTAGCGATATGGGCCTGTAATTTAGTGGATTACTCCTACTATCTTTCTTGAATATTGGTGTGACTTGTACAACTTTCCAGTCATTGGGTACGGATCTTTCGTCGAACGAAAGGTTGTATATGATTGTTAAGTATGGAGCTAATGCATCAGCATACTCCGAAAGGAACCTAACTGTTATACAGTCAGGACCAGAAGACTTGCTTTTATTAAGTGATTTGAGTTGCTTCACTACTCCGAGGATATTTCAGTCTACGTTACTCATGTTGGCAGCTGTTCTCGATTCGAATTCTGGAATATTTATTTCGTCTTCTTTTGTGAAGGCGTAATCGTCGGAAAAACATCCTTCAGCGACGCGTGAAAAAAAATGGTTCAAGTGGCTCTGAGCACTATGGGACTTAATATCTGAGGTCATCAATCCCCTAGAACTTAGAACTACTTAGGCCTAACTAACCTAGGGACATCACACACATCCATGCCCGAGGCAGGATTCGAACCAGCGACCGTAGCTGTTGCGCGGTTCCGGACTGATGCGCCTAGAACCGCTCGGCCACACCGGCCGGCGACGCGTGAAAATCTTGCAGTTATTTCCAGGACCCTTTATGAGGCCTAGGGAAGTAACTGTATGTATGCGAAACAGATTGCATTTTAGGTGGAAATTGTTATTATTTTGACTTTGTCGCCTTTAAAGAAAATATTTATCGTCCGCTACATCGCAGTATATACTTTTTCTCGCCAACAGAAATCATGACAGGTATGATAGAAGGTGAAAGTACGATGGTTCTAAATCTTTTAAACAGGATCGACAATTGGATAAATCTTGCTTCAAATCCCACTGTTGTCCAATTGTCAAAGAACTTATGTAGGTTTCTTGTTCCGATGAAGGACTGCTTTGGCTATAGGTGGCGAATCGATAAGGAATATTCCTTTAGCATTTGTGAAGCAGCAGCTGTAATCTATTAGGTACATCAAATCTGTGTTGTATTTGTGTTACTGAATGTTACACCACGACGTCCATTGGTTTTCCTTTTCCGGCAAGAGGTGGTGCGCCCATGTTACAAACATAATTTAACACTGGTCCTCAACATTAAATGAATTATTTTTAGGACAGTCCCAGCATTAAGGAAAAATTCGTGTCTCAAAATCTGTATACACAAGCGCATTATTCATCTTGTACAAAGCTACATCTACATATACCTTCATACTTCACAAGCCACCTTAGGGTGTGTGTTGGAGGAAACTTTGTGTCTCCATTTCCCATTCCAGTTCAAGAATGGTTTCTGGAAAATCCGCTTTTGAATCAGAACGTCTGCAATTTACGTTCATGGTCTTTCAGTGAGATACACGCGAGGGCAAACGAACCTTTGGTTACCTCTTGTAGGAACCCACGCTTTCTGAATTTTAACAGGAAAACACATCTTGATGCAGAACGTCTCTCTTCAAGTGTGTGCCACTAGAGGCTGGCTGAGCATCACCGCGGCGATATCGAGCTTTGTAATCAATCTGTAACACGCTGCGCTATTTTGGATCACCTCTATTTCCTCTATGAATCCCATCTAATGCAAGTCCTAGACGGACGATCAGTATTCAAGTATTGGGTTCAATAATGGTTCAAATGGCTCTGAGCACTATGCGACTTAACTTCTGAGGTCGTCGCCTAGAACTTAGAACTAATTAAACCTAACTAACCTAAGGACACCACACACATCCATGCCCGAGGCAGGATTCGAACCAGCGACCGTAGCGGTCGCTCGGCTCCGGACTGTAGCGCCTAGAACCGCACGGCCACTCCGGCCGGCCCACAAGTATTGGGTGAAAGAGTGCTTAATAAGCTGTTTTCTGTGTTCATTGTTTTAACTTGACGTAGAAATGATTGTCTGGCTGAAATCTGCCTTGTTAGTTAGTTCTATGTGGTCGTTTCAAAAAAAATAAAAAAAAATAGGAAGATTAGTGTTCAACGTCCATCGAGGACATTAAAGACAGAGGATAAACTCGGATTGTTTCAAGAATCGGGAAGGAAACTGACCGTGCACTTTAAAAGGAACCATCCCGGCATTTGCATGGGGCGATATAGGGAAATCCCGGAAATCCTAAACCCGAGTGGCTGGGCGTCCATTTGAACCGTTGTCCTCCCGAGCGTGAGTGCCTTGCACGTACACACACTGCTAGTTATTTTATGGATTTGATAGCTTACAGCGATTGTATACTCGTACTTTAATGGATTTTTCTGCCTATTTACATAGAGTACGTTACATTTCTTTATACTGAGGAATAGCCTGCCAATGTCCTCACCAAATGTTGTACTACTGCATGTCTTCGTGCATTTCGGTACAATTTTCAAGCGTTGGGACTTTTGTGTATACAAGAGCATCATTCACGAAAATCTCTCCAACAATTTATTTCCCCTGGTGATCTCTGGGCCATTTTCTGTACCACAACTTCCCATTTGCTATCCTGAAAAACTGAGTCAACATCCCTCCTTAATGAGTGAGATGTTGAGCTTAGAGAGAGGAAAAGGTGTCAGTATTGTGCCATGCGTAGCTTGGGAGGTAAGTATTTCTAGAAAGGAAAAAAGAAGGAAAAAAACATAAAGTGAAGGTGTAATGTGGAATGTTGGATGTGTTATAATCATCATTATTATTATTTATTTGTACAACATTGTTTTATCAAAACCCCTACTTTGTTTTATCTAAATAACCCTTAAATGTATAAAATGTATTGCATAGTCCGCAGCTCGTGGTCGTGCGGTAGCGTTCTCGCTTCCCGATTCCCGGCGGGGTCAGAGATTTTCTCTGCCTCATGCTGACTGGGTGTTGTGTGATGTCCTTAGGTCGGTTAGGTTTAAATAGTTCTAAGTTCTAGGGGACTGATGACTATAGCTGTTAAGTCCCATAGTGCTCAGAGTCATTTTTTTTGTATTGCATAACAGGTACTTTTATCTGCCTTTTTAAATAAGTGTATTTCTGCAATTTCTTTAATCTCTTTTGGTAATTTATTGTACAGTTTTATTCCTTGGTAGAAAATGCTGTTTGGAGTTATGTTTATTTTTTCTCAGTAAATGTAAGTCGATTCTATCTCTTGTTGCATGGTTATGGACAGAGCTGTTTGTGCAGTAATTACCAATGTTATTTTTGATGTGTACAACTGACTGGAAAATGTATTCACATGGAGCAGTTGAAATTCCCAGTGTTTTGAACAGATCCTTACAATGAGTTCGACTAGTATCTTTGGTTATTATTCTAAAGGCTGTTTTGTGAAGTTTGAAAATTGTGTTCATATTTTGTGCATTTGTTCCCCAAAAAAGAATGCCATTGCTAAGAACTGAGTGTACATATGAATAATATGTAACTAAAAGACACTGCATTTTACACACTGATGATAAGATTCTAAGGGCATAACATGCTGATGACGTTCTGTTTGCAAGTACTTTTGTGTGGTCACACCATTTCAACTGAGAATTAATATTCATTCCTACAAATTCTTAATTTGTTATACAGTCTATAGAGGTGCCATCTACATTTAATTTAACACTGTCATTTTTCCTCTTCAAACTAAAACTCATGGATTGTTTTTCTTTATGTTCAGTGTCACTTTATAGCTTATTGACCAATCATAAACTTCCTTGTGAGTTTCATTTGCTTTCTCGGCAAGGATTTCTCTTGTTTTCTCAGTGACTGTAATATTGCTGTCATCAGCAAAGAGAATTTTTTCACCACGAGTAACATTACTGGGAAAGTCATTGATGTGTATCAGGAACAGTATTGGTCCTAATATTCTACCTTGCGGAACCCCTAATTAATGTATTTTGATTCTGATGTGTGTTTTACTAAATGTTTGGATCTATTTGAAGTATATGTTATCTCTACTCTCCATACCCTATCTGTTAGGTAAGATCGAAACCAGTATTCCTAATGTTCCCAATTTATTTAATAGATTCTTGTGGTCGACTGTATCAACCGCCTTAGAAAGATCCAAAAATATGCCTGTGACACATTCGTCTTCATCAAGATCATCAAGTGCAACGTTTGTGAATTCTACTATGGCTGACTCCTTACTTTTGCCACTTCAGAAACCAAACTGTGATTCGCTTAAAAGATTGTATTTATTCAGGTAATTCATTAATCTGTCTTCATAAGTGGTTCTATTATTTTTGAGAATGCTGACAGCAGGGAAATGGGCTGGTAAATTTCTATGTCTTCTGCATTACCTTTCTTAAGCAAAGGTACAACGCTTGCCTGTTTTAACTGCTCTGGAAATGTCCCTGATGTGAAGGATTCGTTTATTACATTTCTTAAGGGGCCTTGTATAATTCCTATACATTGTTTCAGTATACACATTGGTACTCCATCTAAGCCTACTAACTTCTTATTTTTTACGTTTTGAACAGTTTTATCAACTTCATTCTCTGTGGTTGGAAGTATCAGCATTGTATTTAGTGAAATATTATTTACAGGTGTTATATTTGTTTTGGGGAATTTTTGCTCTGACGTCTCTGCGATACTTGAAAAGTGCTCATTTACATTGTTTGCTAAGTGTTGTGGATCATTTATTACCTTACGCCCCCCCCCCCCTTAGCAGTATGTTATTCTGCATTTGTTAGCCTCTCCCTGTTTCCTTTATTATAACTTCCCAGACTGCTCTGCTTTTATTCACTGCATTATATATAATTTTGTCATTAAACGACTTTTTTCCAGCAATCAGTACCTTCCTATAGATTTTTTGCATATCTGATAGGAATTTAAGAATTCTGTATTATTGTGAATCTTTTTCATGCAACTGATGTGTTTAAGTTTTAATACCTTTTCTTACCCATCTGTTTTGTGAGATGTTGATACAGATATGCACTCTTTTGGAAATGCCTTTTCAAAGTTCAATTTAAACAGTGTGGGGAATTTAGAGAATTTCATCTTCACATTGGTTTCCTTCTACACTTCATCCCAGCCTTGTTTTTCTAGTTCTCTTGAAAAATCTTTTACTATGATTTCTGATAGATGTCGTTTGTAGGCTTGTAGTTTAGAGAATGATTCGATGCCTGATTTTACTGTTGTTATTTGTTAAAGATGGTCTGCTTGACCGAGATCTTTTACAGTTACATCAGATTTTTCCCTGTCCATATTTCTGGCCACATAGTCAATTACTGATGCAGTTGTTGTAGTAACCCATGTTGCACTATTGACCAATAGGGACATGCCAGAACTCAGAAGGACTTTTATGAAGGTGCTACTGCATTCATTTATGATATTAGTGTTGGTGTTAATTTCCCCACAGAGAATTATGTTGACCTTTATCTAGAAATTCAGTTAATTTATTGAAAAAAGTGTCCACACTACCACTGGGAGATATATACATACACAGGATGATTAATTTCTTGATGAGATCAAGCCCTGTTCATTCAGTAGCTGATATTTCAAAGTGTTTCCCTCCACTTACTGTATTGAGGTCATGTCTTGATTGAACTGTGTTCCTTTTCTGATATAAATGGATGATCCTCCACCCCTTGAAGTAGTTCTTCAGTAAGAGTTTGCTGTTTCATACAATGATAATACTACATGTAGGATTTAGGTGTCTCTACACCAGTGCACAGTAATACAAACTACTGTGCAGTTCAAAGATTGGAGCTCAACTTATAATAGTTGTATTTTATTTTTTATTGGTTGCATGTTTTGATGGAGGACTATTAAGTCTGTGAAATGCCCCATGTTACTCTTTCCAATGGTTTGTTTTTCTTTGTGACATCTGATATATGTGATATTTATAGTGTTAAAATCTGTTCTGTGAGTGATTGTTTCAGTATTTTTTAAGGTGCTGGAGATACTCTTTAGGCATGGGAACCTGTTGTCAGGATTTATCCTAAAAAAGTCATACTTTTCCTACCTATGACAACAGGTATTTGACCACGTGTGGCCCCAAATCCACCCCCGATTCTTTCATGAATCAGCTGTACCAATCTTCCCTTTCCAGTCGTGTTTAGATGTAAGCCATGCCTAGTGAAACCCCATCTGTTGATAGTCCCGACAGGCACCAGAGAAACATGAGCAAAGTTGGCTATCCTCAGAGCCATCCCTAACCTCATATTGATCCACATCACAGCTCCATCAAGGTATGGTAGATCATGACGCCAGAGCGCTCAACAAAGGGTACGTTGGTGCTATGAGTCAGGGAAGTTATCTTGTCCAGGTCATCACCTATGTCATATGCCCCATCCCTGTCCACATTGTTTCATGCCCCACCCTCTTTTGTAAACTCCTTACATAAAGACTCTAGGTCCTCTAACATATGACTTAGACCTGCATTTGGCTTGTAGATACTTGTGGTTTGGTACGCTGCCCCTAAACTTTCCTGTAACTGAGGGCCTACACCTCGCCCATGTCTACTACCTACCTGCAGCACTTTCTTCTTCCTAAGACTTCGTACATTTCTAGGCTTCTTGGCCTCAGTTAAAGTGCGTTGCCCATTTCCTGCTCCTCGTTCTACCAGAAGCACTTCTCCACTTAACTCTGGCGGTGGTAGATATCTGTTTTTGGTGTGATTATAAAATTATCAGATCGCGTTCTCTTTCTACCCAGCCTCCTACCAGCTTCCAGTTCCCAACCAGCCTTCTCCCCCCTATTTCCCTTGATCCTTATGAGTTCCTTCCTTGCTTCCACCAACTGTGGCTGAAGGTCAACATCTCCCCACTGCATCCCCCCCCCCCCCCCAGTGAAAATATATCCTGCAAGATCGGCAACAAATCCCTGTACTCACTACCCTGTAACAGCCCCACGTTTCTCACTCCTGGTCAGTTACGAAAGAATAATTAAGTTTAAAGAATGTTTTAAATTTTTCATGGACGATAGATTAGCAATGTGTAGAAAAAAAAGACACAAACGTTAGGTTTTTAAACGTTTGTAACACGGAAAATTTAGGCCTAGATCGCATCTATCTAACTAGTAAGCAATACGAAATGTGTTAGTTAAATACGATTTAGAAACGTTTAATTACACTTTCATTGCGACAGTAGACACTAATGAAACTAGTAGCTGTCTTTTTAAGCGAACTTTGCAGTATCAAGAAAACTTGAATAGAATTTTTTGTGTTTATGTCACACAAAATTGAGGGTTTTGCAGCGATTCTCTGGACTTAAGCTAAAGAACAAGTTTCTTCGACTAAAAGCCCTGCTGCGACACTAATATTCAGTTGTGTGACAAGAACAGACACTACAGCAAGTATACAAAACAAATAAAATTTGAATTTGACACTATTTCCTCTTAAATAAGTTCTTCTAGTGGACGAAGAAAATACCTGCGATCTCACTCAGCGGCCATCTTTTTAAAAAGTATCATTCTCCTGCTTCATCTGATTTTCCAGTGGCATCAGCTTTCGGTGTTTGCACCTATGGCATCAGTTTCTGGTACGATCTTGATGTGGTTCTCCTTTAAGAGAAGTAGTATCGCGTTTTATTTAGCTTCCCACTCCGTAATTAAACATAGGAGCGAATTCCTACTAAATCTTCAAAATTCCGCTCAAAATTTCATTTCTGATGACGTGCCCAAAACAAACAAAACTATTACACTACGATGTTTCAGTAGACAAATCTGAAGGAAATACATGATTGACTACAACAGTATGGGAACTATGAAGAGATCTATTTCTCAAATGCAGGTAACTCTTGGCGGACGTTATTGTTCAACGTTTGTTTTTCTTGTAGACCACGGGCGCACGGCAACAGGCTCTCATGTCTTTGAGTAGGACAAAGAGGGCGTATGTCAAGCACCACTCCAAACAAAATGAAAACCGCCTCTAAGAACAAGTACACCACTTGAAGCTCAGACTATCAATAATCACGTTACGATATCAAGGCTGTCCACTAATTCTCAAAGTACTCGATGTCCACATGGAAAAACTGAGACTTTAGATATACTGATAAATATGATGAGATACCCGGACCTGATTAGGTTAGATTCACATGTAAGGTCAGCGATGACGTTTATTCATTTCCGATAATTTTATCATTATTTCGAATGACTTTGTACTAGTCTCTTTACTTGCTTCTGATTTCGCTGTGTTTGATTTATGCAGCACGTCCATGATGCTGGATAGGAAGATATATTCTTGAGATGTGGTATTTGTCTCTACAAGACACCGAAACGGAATTTTAGATTCAGTCTATTGAAATGGCAAAATAATTGCGTTGACTTGCAGTTATCGTAGAACAACGTTATGTATTTCTCGCCTAAATGTCCTTGTTTGGTGAATTAAGTGCGAGTTAAAAGATCTGGTATGTACTTCTGTAGAAAAGGATAATTAACAACGGTACTGCACGCCACATTTTCCTCCTCGATCGCTCTGGACAAACCAGAGGTACCCAAATGGAATTCTGCTGGTTGACGATACTTTAGTTTGCAATATTTGCCTTGTAAAGGAAGTAGCCGTAGTGTCGGCAAGTTCTTTCATCACAAGACGTGAGTTTATTCCCCTGCCGCTGGGTCGCAGACTCCTGGATCAAGTCTCATGGATCGAGGACGTGTAACGTTCTTGGCGAGAGGTGGTAATGAAACTGTCCACTGTGGTAATCAATGATGATTCCCCAAACAAAGTTCGCTCTGTTCGCTCTGTTCGCTCTGTTCGCCTGTGAAATCCAGGACACTATAGGCAAGGAAGCCCAAGATGATTCCGTGTCAGACGGCTTACAGAAAAGCCATTCGATGCAGTTCTGCACTGTCGGTTGACGAACAAAGCACCAGCCTACCGAGTGTCAGACCACAGTTGTTACCGGTTTTCGAACTTCCTAGTAGATGAAACGCAGCATTTTGCTCCTGAGAATCATCTACAACAGCTCGGTAGACGAAAGATCGGTCGCGAGAGACTGGAAAGTTTGTCAAATCGCATCAATATTCAAGGTAGATAGTAGGAGTAGTACACTAAACTGCTGTTCCCTATCTGTATAAATGATTTAGCAGACAATCTGAGCAGCCGTCTCAGGTTTTTTGCTGATGATGCTGTCGTTTATCGTCTATTAAAGTCGCCAGAGGATCAAAAATATTGCAAAACGATTTAGGAAAGATATCTGTATGGTGCGAAAATTGGTAATTGACCCCAAAGAACGAAGAGTTTGAGGTCATCCACATGAGTGCTAATAGGAATCCGTTAAACTTCAGTTACACGACAAATCAGTCAAATCTAAAGGCCGTAAATTCATGCAAATACCTAGGCATCATAATTACAAGCAACTTCAATTGGAAAGAACACATAGAAAATGTTGAAGGAAAGGCAAACCAAAGACTGCGTCTTATTGCCAGGGCACTAAGAAAATGTAACAGACCTACTAAAGAGACTGCCTACACTATGCTTGTCAGTTCTCTTTTAGAGCACAGCTGGGATCCTTATCAGATAGGATTAACGGAGTAACGGAGTACATCGAGAAATTTTAAAGGAGAGCAGCAAGTTTTGTATTATCGAGAACTAGGGGAGACAGTGTCACTGACATGATATAGGATTTCGGGTGGACAACATTAAAATAAAGGTGTTTTTCGTTGCGGCGGAATCTTCTCTCAAAATTTCTATCACCAAATATCTTCTTCGAACGCGAAAATATTTTGTTGACAACGATACACATAGGGAGAAACGATCGTAATAATAAAATAAGGAAAATCAGAGCTCGTGCGGAAAGACATAGGTGTTCGTTTTTTCCGCACGCTTTTCGAGATCGGAAAAAAGAATTATTGTGAAGGTAGTTCGTTGAACCCTTTTCCAGGCGCTAAAGTACAGTTTTTGGAGTATCCATGTAGATGTAGATGTAGAACTGAGTTAGATAGGTGTAAAAGCATGTTTGGGTGTGTTGTAGGGCCGTCACTGTGTACCACATATATAACTACATCGTCTAGATGAAGATGCTGGCAGCTCCATGATGGTATTAGTAGAGTGTGCTGCTGTCTGCATTGTGAGGAGACCTCTGAAATGCCGAAAGACCTGCGGAGGATCGTCGACAGGTGCTGGGACTGCTGTTGAGCCTGAATGTACAGAACGTAAAGTGCTACACCTAAATAGGAGAAAGGGCCCGGTACTGCTAAATTACACTAATGCCCATTTGGCGATAAATCAGCGGAAACCAAAACCAGCCATACCGCACATCAGAGTAACCATCAGGGGCGACCGAAAGTGGAATGACCATTTAAAACAATTGGCAGGAAATGGAGACGCAAGTCTGGGAATCATTGGAAGGGGCTTGAGGAAATGTAATGCACATACGGAAGAAGTGGCTTCGAATGCAATTCTAAGACTGGTTCTTGAGTGTTACTCATCAGTCTACGACGGTTACGTAGTTGCATCGGTAGAACCGACAGAGTAGATCCAGCGAGGCGTGACGGGCTTCCTCGAGAGATCGTTGAGCAAGCACGAGAGAAGCGCTTCAGTTTCCAGTGACTAAATTTGCAACAGAGTCGTGCATCACAGAGGAGTTCAATGCTGGAATTTCGAGTTTGTATTAAAACAGGTACTATTATTTCACTGCTGGTTAATCATGTCAAAACCTTGCTAAAACTGCTCTTAAACAGAACTCGACACATTGCCTTCTAATTCGATGCTGTTTTGTTAAAATAAATCAGAACAAGAAAATGCTTTCACTGAACTGAAACACAGTTATATCTCATAGCTACACTTACGGCAGCAAACATGAGTTAGCTCCCAGTCATTCAGTCACGTAAACATATACAGGTGGACACCACATTAAGTCTCAGCTTTGACCAAGTTACTATGTATTAATGTCATTAACACAAATTTTACTACGTGTAGTTATAAATTTCTGACTTGTTGGTAAAACTGTTGAAATCTGTTAAACAGAATATTTGTAGATAATTGTGAATGAATTGAAACCACTCTGTGAAATAGATAAAACAAATTTATTATCTGTGGCCACGAATCGTATTTGACAAGTGTAATTTTTGATTACTGTATAATTTCAATATCTCAGCTGAGCTATTGTTCAACGTTACGTTACTACAGAAATCGAATGTAGCAAAGAGTGATTTTATACTTTTCTTTCGAGGGAAAAGTTTTCGTAATTGAGTTAAATACCATGTGTTAGCTTCCTTATCTCTGTCAAGTGCAGCTAATAAGACCCAGATGTCTTCTTGGAATCCAACAGGTTAGTGAAACGCAACGGAATTAAATTTAATGCAATGTGAATGAAAAGATGACCCTAACACTGAATTTCTAGTACAGACGTTTCCTCATTTATTATACTGATTAATATCGTGAAAGAGATTTACTGATTATGGAAGCAAATGGAGCGTACAGGAAAAGGCAAATTTTATTATACGTTATTTTGTGTGTACAAAGTAATAGAAACCATTACGACACTTCGTTACACACACTTCAACAGCCTTCAACTGATACGTGAATTCGATTTCGAATGGAAGTGGATACAGTGATTGCATGACCGAGAGGTGAGGTTAGGTTGTTCGGGGGAAGAGACCAGACAGTGAGGTCATCGGTCTCATCGGATTGGGGAAGGGCAGGGAAGGAAGTCGGCCGTGCCCTTTCAAAGGAACCACCCCGGCATTTGCCTGGAGCGACTTAGGGAAATCACGGAAAACCTAAATCAGGATGGCCGGACACGGGATTGAACCGTCGTCCTCCCGAATGAGAGCATGATCGAGAGAAAGAAAGAGAAATGCACGTGTACTATGCCTGTGAATTTAGTTACAGATAGTCTGTCTGAATTTATTTGAGTCTAGCAAAGCCCTAACTTTATTGCTCCTTAATCTGCTGAAGCTACTGTGCAGTCTCACCGTAATTGTGAGCAGATATTACGACTGGAAACGTGTAAGTGCAGGGCACCAGGATTCCGACTGCTACCACTCTAGTTGTAGATCTAGTCTTCACAACTTTCCATCTCCAAGACCATGACTGCCTGCGCTTTCTGCACGTTATGTCTGAGGTGGAGTTTGCGGAAGTTTGGCTAGAAGGTGGAGTCCAGTCTCTAGAAGTCACACACGTCTGCTAAAGAGTGAAGCCAAATCATGTGTAATCTGAAGTGAAGATAAATCTGAACTGAAGCCAACACTGCGTTCCCAACGACTGCTCTGGACATGATTTGACGCCAAAAATCTTTGTCTGCAAGCGACAAGATTTTTCTTAGCTTCCGTTAATAGCATTTATAGTTTTATTACCACTACGGATTGTAAAAATCATAGCCTCCTGTCCGGTATCCATAGTGAGACTCTTCTGGGCCTAGGACCTTTGCAATGAACACATGTTGATTAGTCAGACAATGATTGTTCGTTTGGATGGGAAAATACTGAAAAGGTGCTCTTTTTTTGACGCATTCTGAAGACACTTCTTTCTGTCGGTGTGCGACGGAATTTCTCCCGTTTTGCTGCTGCGGCACACGGCACACCCCTCTGGACCTGGTGGTAAAAAGACTCAGAAGACGTCCTTCGGAATTTTTCACTTGTTTTCAGACTAGGGGAAGAGACTTGGATATATGGAAAGAGACCCCCTCATTCCCGTCATCAGCGAACTCATCTGGACATGCAATAGAACAAAAAAAACTGGGGATGTTTTCGTAGGAGACCTGCATGGTAAAAGTATGTTGCTCTTCTGTTGGGAAGATTCTTTACGATGTCGACTCCATGGTAGGCGAATCTGCCATCATTGTTCCTTAGCTGGCGAAAGCCGTGACGACACATCTGAAATGCATTTTCCGTGCCTAACTGCAGTGTGTTAAAACTGCGTGTGAGCCCCTCAGCATACGCACTCGAGGCACCATCCATCGCAGAATCCGCGCTCCCTACTCCGCTCGTTCACCAAAAGCTGTGTTTCATAAGCAAAATTCAGCTTCCACGTAAGCCTACATTATTAGCTAGAGAAGAAGAAGGTGATCTAGCATTACAATCATTGCTATTGCTCTGATGGTAAACTCTCGAATTAAATCAGAAAAGAGTTCTGTCTATTTGAACATGATTTGTTGATTATTTATTGGATTTACGTATGAGAAACAAAAAAAAATGGGGAGAGGCTAGACAGTGCAATATATTCAGCTGCGAGTACTAGGAGACTTGTCTGTTTTTTTTTCTGTAGCTCTTAAATATTCTACACTGTTCACAATTGCAACCCTTCTCGAAATGTTTCAAAATATGTGAGATGAATTTAGACTTTGTAGGTATCTACATCTACATCTACATCTACATTTATACTCCGCAAGCCACCCAACGGTGTGTGGTGGAGGGCACTTTACGTGCCACTGCCATTACCTCCCTTTCCTGTTCCAGTCATGTATGGTTCGCGGGAATAACGACTGTCGGAAAGCCTCCGTGCGCGCTCGAATCTCTCTCATTTTACATTCGTGATCTCCTCGGGAGGTATAAGTAGGGGGAAGCAATATATTCAATACCTCATCCAGAAACGCACCCTCTCGAAACCTGGGCAGCAAGCTACACCGCGATGCAGAGCGCCTCTCTTGCAGGGTCTGCCACTTGAGTTTGCTAAACATCTCCGTAACGCTATCACGCTTACCAAATAACCCTGTGACGAAACGCGCCGCTCTTCTTTGGAACTTCTCTATCTCCTCCGTCAACCCGACCTGGTACGGATCCCACACTGATGAGCAATACTCAAGTATAGGTCGAAGGAGTGTTTTGTAAGCCACCTCTTTTGTTGATGGACTACAGTTTCTAAGGAATCTCCCAATGAATCTCAACCTGGCACCCGCCTTACCAACAATTAATTTTATATGATCATTCCACTTCAAATCGTTCCGTACGCATACTCCCAGATATTTTACAGAAGTAACAGCTACCAGTGTTTTTTCCGCTATCATATAATCATACAATAAAGAATATTTCTATCTATGTATTCGCAATACATTACATTTGTCTATGTTAAGGGTCAGTTGCCACTCCCTGCACCAAGTGCCCATCCGCTGCAGTTTTTCCTGCATTTCGCTGCAATTTTCTAATGCTGCAACTTCTCTGTATATTACATAACCATCCGTGAAAAGCCGCATGGAACTTCCGACACTATCTACCAGGTCATTTATATATACTGTGAAAAGCAATGGTCCCATAGCACTCCCCTGTTGCACGCCAGAGGTGACTTTAACGTCTGTAGACGTCTCTCCATTGAGAAAAACATGCTGTGTTCTGAGACCGGACGCATTATCATTGAGCATGAGCTGATAGATTGTTTCAGTGAATGCCAATGAATTTTTATGCCTCGCACTATCGCTGCTCCGCTATCTCAGGTCCCCAGCTCTGTTGACCATCATGCTGTCTGCAAAAATGTCGATGCATCGTCTATTCAGACATTTGAAATTATGAGAAAAATAATTTCTTTAAAGTGACTGCTTCAAAATCAGTTTGGTGATACAAAACGAAAACACTTCAGGTGAGATATGAATGTGGCAGTTCTCTGAGTTCGAACTCATAAATTTCTGATTTCAACAACGGATGTCGATTTATCGAATTTTTCAATTTGGGGGTTAATATGTGCTTGGCCCTCCAAAAAAAAACAATCTCGGTAATAGTTACATCATTTCCAGTTGTTCCTCTGTAACAAAGAGAAGAGAGCCACTCTTCATTTGCACAGTCTACACTTCCGCCGTGGCTTACTGCCTCTTCACTTGTGTTAGTCAAAATACAAGCCGTTTCTCCTCTGTACACAGCCACTGACATTAATCTATATACCGATATCGTCTTGTCGAAATCCTCTCAATTCTCGTTCGCGATGTCCATTAGCTGGGCACAACCTGTAACGTGCAGAAGGCGGCAGTCATTTAGGGCAATGATCACAAGTTGTGTTTACCAAGAGATTTTTGAATGTCATTAACAAATTCTTCTTCTTGGAATTTTTATATGTCCAATTTATTTAACAGGTTTTTTTTCATTTTAGTATGGAAATCTTACAAATTCAATAAAAATTATTGAAGAATGAAAGGTAAAGAAATAATTGCTCAGGATTTGAATATATTGAATTTTATGGAGGAGACAGAAATTAATTTCAACAGAAAAATATATTTTCATCATAGGCTGCAGCCTTTAGAGGAGTTAATTCGATACACATCAAAATGTTATTCGATTACCTAGGCATATGAATCCATTTTAAAAGAGAGCAATTTAATTTAATATTTTTGCATTGCCCATAGTTCTGTGCTGCTCAAAGATGCTTTACCGAACGGTGTGGACGAAGTATTACAACACTGTCAAAGTCATCATCCATGCTCTACGAATCCTGTTGTGTGCAGCTTCGTATGCTAGAGTGATGAGGCAACTATCGTCGTAGGAAGGCTGCACAGGAGCAGAAATCATTAGCGAACGAGTTAACACAGCAAACAGGAGATTTACGTAATACGTATTCCTCCAAGTGTAGAAAGACTAATTACCAATAATGAGTGAAGATTGAAGTCCAACTCATACAATAGCAACAAGGAAGAATCTCTCCGAACTAAGCACGAACTATGGTGCCATAGCTAAGAGAATCCAAGTGCAGTTAGAGTGTCTGGCAGCCATTGGCCGTGCTACGTCACGATGGGAAATGGCGCTCGTGGTGCGGGGCTGCTGGACGTATGGCTCAGCGGGTGCACGTCATTGGGTCCGCCAGACCCCGCACGACCACCATCGGCGTCTGACGGAACTTCCAATTCCGATGCCGACTTTGCGACACACAGGGGTGTTATCGACATGTCATACCACATATTCTATTATTTTATCCTTTTCATGATTTACAATGATGGACTTGTAAATTAAAAATGGAAATAGTGATCTCAAGCAATGAGGAAATTTGGTACACAGCAGAGAGCCCAGAACTTTGAGAATCTTTGTCGTTTCATATCTCACTTAGTGTACTACGAACTTGAGGGATATAGAATAAAATTAGTAAAAATTAATATATGTTCACACCATAGAAGGTAATCCTCGGCTCAGTTTTCCACACTTACTGGTTAATGCTTCTAATTTATTGCCTGCAAGTGGCTATAACTGCAAGGGTGCAATTCGCTGTGCTGTCATATTTGTCCATTTATGAAGGATGATGGATGACACATGGTATTGCTTGAGACTGCACATGTTTTTCAGTACATCACGTGATCCACTGTGTGACACTTATATTTATCTGTGAATATGAAGTATATTTATCTCATGTTCTTTTGGAAAGATAATGTCTGTAAGATTGGGCATAACTATACTCGTCTTTTTTGTTACTTTTACTAATGTAACTATTATAATTATTTTTGGTAGCCTTTCTGCTAAGCTTTCATTTCTTTAACATTCAGATCTATGTAATTTGTATATTGTATCTTCACCTTACCTGATTTTTGTAGCAGGCACGAGCTCTAACTATTTATATTCCTAAGAAATTTCAGATATGTATCATGAAATTTGTGGTGTGTTACCCGCCCTGTACGACAATGTTAATGCCTCCTTCTCTCGAAGAGACTAGTATTTTGTATTTCATATTGTCTGTGTGTTGAAGGCAGCCAAGTTTCTTTCTACGAATAAGTAGGTCAGATCAGCAGAATCAATAGATGGTACAGGTTTCAACGTGTGTACTGAAAGCTTCATGAGAAGAGGTGGCCAGCAGATAAGAATATTAAATCATCTATGGAGGAAAGAGAGTCTGTATGACAAATGGCCAGGACCAAAAGAAATCGTCTGTAGAATATTAGACCTTTCTTTTGGCTGCTAAGCTGATGTACAGAAGGACAAGAAAGAAAGTCGGTAGTCTCCATTTTCGAGGAAACCACTAAAGCTGTCACTTTGACTAATGTATACAAACGATAGGAAACGTAGATCTGAATTTTCTGGTTGAGAACTACACTCATACCCTACGAATAGTGGGCCCAGTGCCTCCTAACTGTCTTAGCCACTTCACTCTGAGAGCACACTAATATCAGTGATTGACTTGCTCGTTTGTATTCATGAAACAATAGTTCAGTGGTCTACAATAATGTTAATTGTTTGATTGTTTTGTTTAGAAGAGGTGACCAGTAGATTAGAATATTAAATCATCTATGGAGGAAAGAGAGTCTATATGACAAATGGCCAGGACCAAAAAAAATTGTCTGTAGATTATTAGACCTTTCTGTTGGCTGCTAAGCTGATGTACAGAAGGACAGGAAAGAAAGTCGGTAGTCTCCATTCTCGAGGAAACCACT
Organism: Schistocerca americana; assembly: GCF_021461395.2. Classification (NCBI taxonomy): domain Eukaryota; kingdom Metazoa; phylum Arthropoda; class Insecta; order Orthoptera; family Acrididae; genus Schistocerca; species Schistocerca americana. The sequence continues at coordinate 46,421,487 of NC_060125.1, forward strand.
GAAGCTGTCACTTCGACTAATGTAGACAAACGATAGGAAACATAGATCTGAATTGTCTGGTTGAGAACTACACTCATACCCTACGAATTGTGGGCCCAATGTCTCCTAACTGTCTTAGCCACTTCACTCTGAGGGCACACTAATATCAGTGATTGACTTCCTCGTTTGTATTCATGAAACAATAGTTTAGTGGTCTACAATAATGTTAATTGTTTGATTGTTTTGTTTAGTTTTATAATCACCACAATCAAACATGGAAAACTATTTCATTATTTCAATATGTCATAATTACTTACTTACACATGATTCATTTAAAGAACGTTTTAAATTCCATAGGGCTAAAGCAGCCTGTCTTTTGTCCACATAATATAATTGCAGATCTTGGAACTTCTATGACCAAACGTGATTTCTCTAGACATAATAGAAGGCCTTGTTATCTAGGGGTCATTACTGACAGAACGTTACACTTTAAACATCACTTGCTGAAAGCTCCTGCTTAGATAAAGACAAAAAAATTCTTGGCAGATACATCCTCGTAGGTCATGGAGTTCACCAGCTCCAGCACTAAGAATCACTACTCTGGAACTGTTACATCAAGTGTGTGTATACTGAGCTGCCCTTCAGTGTTCAGTTGGCATATTTTTATACTGCGACCAACGTTTCGATGCAAATGAGTGCCATTGTTTTGATAATTGGAGAGCACTAGTTTGGTTTTGTTCAACAGTATTACTTATATTGTGTTAACTGGTTTTCGGCTTACAAGGCCATCTTCAGACATTTGCTTACCAAAGAAGCTGCAGTGTTTATAAACAATATTGGAAGAGAATCGACTAGATTTGCGTTCTGATCTATTATATTCTGCGTGATATGGTCTAATATCTGAACAGTCACAGGGAGATACGTCAGATTATGGGAACGGCTGCAATTTTATAATCGAGACACACCGTACGAAAGAACATGTAATTGTATGGACTATTGTGTCGTTAGTGTACGAATTCGTCACAATATTAGCCTCAACATGAATCGTATTGACTGGTAGAATGTCCACTAGCTGATTCGACTTGTAAGTTTTTTCAGTTTTGTGCTCCAGCACTTTTCCCCCCAAGGAACACGGCAGCGATCCTATTGAACCTTTGTGACTAAAGTCCACTGTCTCTTCTGTTGGTTTTATCTCTCTTTCAAACATGTTCACATTTGCATGTAGCTCAAATAGTTTTACAAATCGTATTATATGTTGTTGTTGTTGTTGTGGTCTTCAGTCCTGAGACTGGTTTGATGCAGCTCTCCATGCTACTCTATCCTGCGCAAGCTTCTTCATCTCCCAGTACCTACTGCAACCTACATCCTTCTGAATCTGCTTAGTGTATTCACCTCTTGGTCTCCCTCTTCGATTTTTACCCTCCACGCTGCCCTCCAATGCTAAATTTGTGATCCCTTGATGCCTCAAAACATGTCCTACCAACCGATCCCTTCTTCTAGTCAAGTTGTGCCACAAACGTCTCTTCTCCCCAATCCTATTCAATACCTCCTCATCAGTTACGTGATCTACCCACCCAATCTTCAGCATTCTTCTGTAGCACCACATTTCGAAAGCTTCTATTCTCTTCTTGTCCAAACTATTTATCGTCCATGTTTCACTTCCATACATGGCTACACTCCATACAAATACTTTCAGAAACGACTTCCTCACACTTAAATCTATACTCGATGTTAACAAATTTCTCTTCTTCAGAAACGCTTTCCTTGCCATTGCCAGTCTACATTTTATATCCTCTCTACGTCGACCATCATCAGTTATTTTACTCCCCAAATAGCAAAATTCCTTTACTACTTTAAGTATCTCATTTCCTAATCTAATTCCCTCAGCATCACCCGATTTAATTTGAATACATTCCATTATCCTTGTTTTGCTTTTGTTGATGTGCATCTTATATCCTCCTTTCAAGACACTGTCCGTTCCATTCAACTGTTCTTCCAAGTCCTTTGCTGTCTCTGACAGAATTACAATGTCATCAGCGAACCTCAAAATTTTTACTTCCTCTCCATGAATTTTAATACCTACTCCGAATTTTTCTTTTGTTTCCTTTACTGCTTGCTCAATATACAGATTGAATAACATCAGGGACAGGCTACAACCCTGTCTCACTCGTTTCCCAACCACTGCATCCCTTTCATGCCCCTCGACTCTTATAACTGCCCTCAGGTTTCTGTACAAATTGTAAATGGCCTTTCGCTCCCTGTATTTTACCCCTGCCACCTTCAGAATTTGAAAGAGAGTATTCCAGTTAACATTGTCAGCAGCTTTCTCTAAGTCTACAAATGCTAGAAACGTAGGTTTGCCTTTTCTTAATCTTTCTTCTAAGATAAGTCGTAAGGTTAGTATTGCCTCACGTGTTCCAACATTTCTACGGAATCCAAACTGATCTTCCCCAAGGTCCGCTTCTACCAGTTTTTCCATTCGTCTGTAAAGAATTCGCGTTGGTATTTCGCAGCTGTGACTTATTAAACTGATAGTTCGTTAATTTTCACATATGTCAACACCTGCTTTCTTTGGGATTGGAATTATTATATTCTTCTTGAAGTCTGAGGGTATTTCGCCTGTCTCATACATCTTGCTCACCAGATGGTAGAGTTTTGTCATGACTGGCTCTCCCAAGGCCATCAGTAGTTCTAATGGAATGTTGTCTATTCCCGGGGCCTTGTTTCGACTCAGGTTTTTCAGTGCTCTGTCAAATTCTTCACGCAATATCTTATCTCCCACTTCGTCTTCATCTACATCGTCTTCCATTTCCATAATATTGTCCTCAAGTACATCGCCCTTGTATAAACCCTCTATATACTCCTTCCACCTTTCTGCTTTCCCTTCTTTGCTTAGAAATGGGTTGCCATCTGAGCTCTTGATATTCATACAAGTGGTTCTCTTCTCTCCAGAGGTCTCTTTAATTTTCCTGTAGGCAGTATCTATCTTACCCCTAGTGAGACAAGCCTCTACATCCTTACATTTGTCCTCTAGCCATCCCTGCTTAGCCATTTTGCACTTCCTGTCGATCTCATTTTTGAGACGTTTGTATTCCTTTTTGTCTGCTTCATTTACTGTATTTTTATATTTTCTCCTTTCATCAATTAAATTCAATATTTCTTCTGTTACCCAAGGATTTCTATTAGCCCTCGTCTTTTTACCCACTTGATCGTCTGCTGCCCTCACTACTTCATCCCTCAGAGCTACCCATTCTTCTTCTACTGTATTTCTTTCCCCCATTCCTGTCAGTTGTTCCCTTATGCTCTCTCTCAAACTCTCTACAACCTCTGGTTCTTTCAGTTTATCCAGGTCCCGTCTCCTTAAATTCCCACCTTTTTGCAGTTTCTTCAGTTTCAATCTGCAGTTCATAACCAATAGATTGTGGTCAGAATCCACATCTGCCCCTGGAAATGTCTTACAATTTAAAACCTGGTTCCTAAATCTCTGTCTTACCATTATATAATCTATCTGATACCTTTTAGTATCTTCAGTATTCTTCCAGGTATACAACCTTCTTTTATGATTCTTGAACCAAGTGTTAGCTATGATTAAGTTATGCTCTGTGCAAAATTTTACAAGGCGGCTTCCTCTTTCGTTTCTTCCCCCAATCCATATTCACCTACTATGTTTCCTTCTCTCCCTTTTCCTACTGACGAATTCCAGTCACCCATGATTATTACATTTTCTTCTCCCTTCACTACCTGAATAATTTCTTTTATCTCGTCATACATTTCATCAGTTCCTTCACCATCTGCAGAGCTAGTTGGCATATAAACTTGTACTACTGTAGTAGGCATGGGCTTTGTGTCTAATTTGGCCACAATAATGCGTTCACTATGCTGTTTGTAGTAGCTTACCCACACTCCTATTTTTTTATTCATTATTAAACCTACTCCTGCATTACCCCTATTTGATTTTGTATTTATAACCCTGTAATCACCTGACCAAAAGTCTTGTTCCTCCTGCCACCGAACTGCACTAATTCCCACTATATCTAATTTTAACCTATCCATTTCCCTTTTTAAATTTTCTAACCTAGCTGCCTGATTAAGGGATCTGACATTCCACGCTCCGATCCGTAGAACCCCAGTTTTCTTTCTCCTGATAACGACGTCCTCTTGAGTAGTCCCCGCCCGGAGATCCGAATGGGGGACTATTTTACCTCCGGAATATTTTACCCAAGAGGACGCCATCATCATTTAATCATACAGTAAAGCTGCATGTCCTCGGGAAAAATTACGGCTGTAGTTTCCCCTTGCTTTCAGCCGTTCGCAGTACCAGCACAGCAAAGTCGTTTTGGTTAATGTTACAAGGCCAGATCAGTCTATCATCCAGACTGTGGCCCCTGCAACTACTGAAAAGGCTGCTGCCCCTCTTCAGGAACCACACGTTTGTCTGGCCCCTCAACAGATACCCTTCCGTTGTGGCTGCACCTACGGTACGGCCATCTGAATCGCTGAGGCACGAAAGCCTTCGCACCAACGGCAAGGTCCATGGTTCATGGGGGATGGATCGTATTATATAATCATTTAAATTGTCAATGGCTAGGAACTATGAGGTGTTACCACAACTTCCATACTCCCTAGATACATTTTATTATTTATCTCAATAACATTAGCTATACTGCTATGTGTTTCCATACCGATAATTTTATATTCAGCGACCCCTGCTCACATGCATTGGAGGAAAGTAGCCTGCTTGCAATGTAGATGAACTTTCTTTTACAGTTAGTCTGAACGACCTCGCATCTCGTCCTCAACTGTTGCAGTGATGTGTATAGTTCTTACCTTTATGCAATTGTCAGAAAAATATTGAGCAGAAATGTCCACAGAGGATGAACTGAATTCTTGGTAGCGTCAAAAATTGTACAACACCTGTTTACTGACAATAAAGTAATGATACAGTCCTTCAGGCAGCTTTAAATCACCGAATGAGTCAAAGTAGTAGACGTTACTCTGTTTTCTAAAATACGCTAACCCGATGAATTTCGTACCACGCACAATATCTAGACTGATAATCCTGCATTCTTTGTAGACCCACATAGTCTCAGGAAATGTACCCTGCACAAACAGGCCTTGATATCTCAGGTTTTTGAGTTCTCTGAGGAGCTTTAACTGATCTATGTTTATAAGTGGTCTACTCGGTAGTGTTGCTATGGGCTTTTTTTAATGTACAAGCCTGTATAGACTCAACTACAGGCTTCTTTCAGTTGCGATGGCCTCCATGGCTATATTATACCTTTTAGCTCCTTGCAATTTCTTCTCAGCGTTTCATGCATTTTTTACTGCTTGAGGTGGGGCAGTGGCTCCATCGGCTAAGCAACCAATGGCTGATATCCCAACAAAGGCAACGATTAGAAACCAAACTATTACGCCACATGTCCTTGGTATTGACAAGGTCCTGGACGTACTGACATGCATTTCCCTTCCTCCTTTCTGCATCAACGCTCGTTTGGCCGCTGTCGCCGCTGATTCGATGCAGTTTCTTTAACGTCCCATAAGTTTTTTCTTATTCTTTAGTGTGCTACCAGCTGCATGTTCTCAGGTTTCTGTGCTGCACCTTCGACAAAGTAAACATCTCTCTTGACTAGTTCGGTAGATATGACTTCTCAAACACAGTTTTGTATTTCGAACTATATACTAAATAATCTACATTGAATTTCTGTTTGTATATATCTTAATATAGCTGAACAGTGTTTAGAAGTCTATTAACACTGACAACAAATAGGTCTCTTCGTTACTCTGTGGTGAGTAGTGCGATTATACTGGTCAATGATTTGTGGTAGCATGTTTAGACATTTGTGTGTCCCATGAAGATTAAATTATGCCCACATCTGGTTTGTAATCATGCCGTTTAATCATTCAATCGTACTGGCTTTCAAATGTGAGAATGGTGATATATCCCGTATCATTCCATTACTGCTACCCAAATCGGTTGTGGCAAATGCTGGGGTGGTTCATTTGTAAGGGCACAGCCAATTTCCTTCTATGTCCTTTCCTCATAAGTACTTGTGCTCCATCTCTAATGACATCATTGTCGATGGGACGCTAAACACAGATCACCGCTTTCTAATGTCATTTGTAAAATACACTTCCACGATTGGAACATTGATTTGTTTCAGTCTGCAAAAAATGTTCAAAGCCTCTGCAACCTCCTACCCTCTCCCCGCCCCCCCCCCCTTTATCCTCACAAACAGGACCCAAGTGTATTTGGAGTATTCATATGACCATTATAACTTCTGCAGCCTCCTACCCTTTCCATCTTTACCTTCACGGATAGGACCAAAGTGTATTTGGATTATTTATCAATGACCTTCAGAACGTACTTTGTTATTCGATCGTGAGAAATCTCACATATCTACGAGATCAGCCGGCCATAACTCATCCCATCGTACGGCCTCAGGTTCGTGCAAAATTATTCTGCATGTGTGTGTCTGAAGCTCGTGAACAGTTATCTCCATAATTACTCGGTGAAGCATCTTTCTCAAAACTCAGATAATTTTCAGAATATTCTGTTTGCACGACCAGAATTCCCTGTGGCAGCTGATACTGTAAGTAGTTGCAAAATATCTGTGATTTGGCTGGCTCTGTGCACTATGGGACTCAACTGCTGAGGTCATTAGTCCCCTAGAACTTAGAACTTGTTAAACCTAGCTAACCTAAGGACATCACAAACATCCATACCCGAGGCAGGATTCGAACCTGCGATTGTAGCGGTCTTGCGGTTCCAGACTGCAGCGCCTTTAACCGCACGGCCACTTCGGCCGGCTATCTGTGATTTCATTTGGGTCACCATGGTATATATGCACTCTACAAACAGATTTTTCAATCTTTTACGCTGAACTTCAACGCCTTTATCCGCACTATATGAAACTCGTACAGCTAGTTTAATAATATTCCCATACTTTTCAGGCTTTGTGTCATTCATTCATCCTTTCGGGGTTCTGTATTATTTGACAGTATGCTTTCACATATATTTGGGTATACTTCTTGATGTGCGACATGTTTAAGAACTGTAGCTCTGATGGACCGGATACTCTTTCAAATTCCTTATGCCTAACTCTTACTACACGTAAATGTACTGGGTGCTTACCTAACATAGCTGATCCTATATGTTCTGTCTAACGTAGCATTACCGGAACGATTAGTGAAGTGAGTAATAGCACCTGCTTCCTCATCCTTCTCCTCTTTCTTCTTTCCTTCGGTGTCCTACCATAGTACATGACAGTTCTTTCATGCTGTTGTACACTGGCTTAAACGTTTCTGAGAGACGCTGACCTCAATAACACCGCCCTAACATTAATAATCGTTACTTCCCTCTAATAGACTTCCTACATGCCTCTGTAATATTACGCTTTGTCGACGACATCCAGCTGTATACCAAGCCATATTTGAGATAGATTACGACTCATATACACTTTGAGACTACTCGTGTCGTTGGGAGTCACGTGTCTTTGCGACGCCTTGGTATATCCCTGCATATATGTGTTGACTTCTTCAATTTTCTCATTGGCATACAGTTCACATTATAGTGTGCTAGCGATCAACGTATTTACAGCCCCAGACGTGATAATACTTAGCAGTTCGATTCCTTTAGCGTTGATTCTCTCGATTTTTCTGCCAATAATCGCGTGTGCTTTGTGTCCTCTGAATGAGTGTAAGACACACTTGCACATTTGTCCTTAGACTACAGTATAGTGACGCAGTTACGTTTTAATGCACTGTCTTTTAAGCATAATCACATAGAATTTCGTCTATATTGGCCCTCACTCAATTTACTAGTTTTATCTATAACTAGAAACCATAATGTGTGTTACTGCATATGGGAACGAACTTAATGAACGATATGTCAGTTCCTACATGTCCTTGATATTTTAATTGTCCTGTTTCAAAGCCACATTATCCTGGACTAACTACTTTGGCGTCCATGAGTATATGTAGCTCAAATAAAATATATCGACTTGCATATTGCAACGAAAGCAGAAATATCTGTGAATTTCATACTGATTTTCGACTGTGGCGTCGTAAAATATGAATACAGTGTTTGGCGTTACTTTCTCAGGTGAGGGAATATCACTGCTTTCACTCAGCGTCTGGTTTGTTATTCATTCAATGCCGTACCAAACAAGCTGCAGTATCTGATGTTTTGGCTGAAACAAAGTCTTCGAAAAAACGATGCATTCTCGAAGTGGACTCCCTCAGGAAGTGTTAACAGTGCTAAAACTAGATTAGTTTTCACAGTGCCCAATAGCCAAAACGTGCATAAGCTCCAGAGGTAAAGACACACTCATCTTTTTCTTCTGGTACCTAGCTTGATCAGTGCTGGACCAGCGGCTTGCTACAAGACCTGTTTGTTTACATTGGAATGTACGGCGTTTCATAAAGTCCTAGATTCAGCTGGATATACAAAAAACATAAGGTCCAAGGTCAGTGTTTAAAGACACATTTCCCAGCCGAGCTTTCATTAGGAAGAAAGGTAATTGTAAGGAATAAAATAACGAAAAAAATTGAGCCATAGATATAGTCCACGGATGTATAAATATTGTATGCACCCGCAGGAAACATTTGAAAATTTTTGATCGTCATCTGATTAGACTAAGAGTCACCTTTTGTTTTCTAGGTGTTTTCCAGATCGGACGTATTTAGGCGCACCGCCTTTAATACTAGATTATTTTATTAAGGTATTCAAGAGTTGCAACAAAACGGCACTCATAACTGTATAACGTAAGTGTCGTACATCAAATTGTGTTTTTATTTCAGAATATACTGTTATTATTAACCTATGTATGTTTTTTTCGTATCTGTAGGCATTGTAAGATTGTTGGTTGACTTGGCATGGCAAAAGGTTCCGTACTTCTAAGCAGACAGTCGTCCAGCTCGATCCACCGTCGAAGTCCGATTTACCACAGAAAGAAGAAACAAGGTTAAAAATACATGAACGAACCTTTGACAAAAATGCCATGCTCAAGCGCCGAGAGTTTGTATAAATTATTTTGATATTCATTACTATAGTTCATTATATTGTCTCTATCCAGTTACGAATGAGTAAAAAAAAAAGTTAAATTGGTGACTTCGTGTCTGAACGCATTGCTATATGTACTATATTGTCTTCCTTTTGTTACATGTTTATTGGAAACTACAAACGGGATACTAGACTGGAATACGTTGAAGTAAGACTGGATTGTATGTCGACACCTGAAATTACGCTTCAATCTCGTATATAAGGTAAGGCAGCGCATCTTTACTTCAGCAATCTTACCCAAGCGCTTTGTATTGTCGTAGCTTGCCTGGTAGATCTATCACAATTTTCCGTTTCCATAACAGTGATTTCAAGCCACATCGCAGTTTCCAACATTTTCATTGTTCATACAGTGTAACAATACAGTTTTATCACTTCACAATATCGCCGACTTTAGTTCCGTGCCACATAATATGGCTTGCAGCCATTAGTATTCATAATTCCACCATTACTTTCGACAATTAATTTTCTTGTTCAGACATTGTTGCACAGCGAGATTAGTTTTTACACATTACACATACGCGTTTTTACATTACATGTGGCATGTTGTTAACCAGAAAACAATTAGCAAAGATGGAGAACCAGAGACTGCAAACAGAGACGCAATCCGACTTGGGCATTCCATTAAATAATGAAAGTGACGTTACGGTTGACTCGATTACTAACGAGCGACATATTATTGACTATTTTGGTGACGTAAATTTAGAAAATAAACCGTCTACCAGTAATATGCCTAAATCTAGTTCCGAACCCATTTTGGTGTCTGACGTCATGTCTAACAACGTGGCGGGGGCAGAACTGTTGCACGTCACTAGTATTGCCAGTATGTTCGATGCTATTATGAAACAGATGAACTAAAAAAACACATGATGACACGACATAAAAAAGAGATTGAAACACGTATCGACCAACACATGACGTCTATACGTGCCACTTTGAAAACAGCTTATAAAGGCACATTTGCATGCCGTGCGTGAGTTTCCTCGGAAACGCGAAATCTTAATTAAATAATTAATCTGTGAGAAATAAATAAAGCCTATGGCACAGAACTGCAGCGCTGTGTCGCTGATAAAACAAAAACAGAATTACGATACTCGTATGTTTGATTAAGAAAAGAGAGCTCTGGTTGAAGTGGTGTGAGAAGCACGTATTTTAGTTTATTGTCTGGCACACCGCCATATTTCATGTTATAGAAAATTACTGCGAGTTGCAACCATACTAGGCACTCGATTCTGAAAAGAATTTATATTTATAAAAGTAAGTAGGATTATGAACTGTAGGCTTATTCATTGAATATATCTGATTTAACTAACTGTGTAATTTTTATGTTTAGTAGACAGTCACCTCTGTACGACGTATTGACATGGCTGGCAAATTATTGTAATATTGAGATTTAGATTTGAGTCCGCACCTACCGCAGCAGTCTTTGGAAACGATTTAAATACGAAGTCCGATTATTTGAGTCTTATTTCACGGTCAACTACGAATAACATTACATTTACGAAAAAGCCATTGTCAAGCGTCTGATACCGAATAATTAAACGTCGCGCAAATATTAAGTACAACCAATCACTATCATACAATAATACATAATATTTTATTTTATTTTATTTTATTTTATTTATTTTATATTGGCGACTGCGTGTCGGACTTGTTATTTTGTCATTTGTTACACTGTTCTCTTTGTTTCATGTGAAAAATTAACTATCTGGACCTGGACGTGAATGTATGAGAAATAACAAAGATCTGAAGATATTTTCCAATTCTAAAATTTTGCGGGAAGACGCAATGAAGCTTCCAGCAAAATAAGGTAAGACGCAGCATCTTTGCATTGTCAGGCTTGACCAGACGCATAATTCAGTGTATTAGCTCTTCAGTAGATTCTGTAGTATTTCTTTCGCGCGTAGCAGTTTTCAGTGATAAATTTCATTCTCAGTACTTTTCCTTAAACAATAACTTCTGCAACAATACCAATACACGAGTGTACAATATGGCCGACTTCTGTACGATACGTTGTAACATGGACAGCAGCCATTAACAATAATCCCATATTCAGTTTACATTTTTAAATTAACAAACAGCCATTGTTGCTACGAGCGAGTCATGCTCAACTGCATTTTATTTTAAAACCAGTGTCAAACATTAATTTCTTGAAATATATATCACGTGTGGCATGGTCATAACTAGAAAACAATACGCAAAGATGGAACAGCAAAGACATACTATTCAGACGCAATCCGACTCGGACGAGAGACAAGTGTTAGAAAATGACTTTACGACAGCAACCGGTAGTGACGATTCATCAAACATTGAGGCAAGTGTTAACGGAAGTTTTGACAATTGGCCGTCCACCACAAAAATTTCAAAGTCTCAGTCAGAGCCCATGTTAATACATGACGTCACGTCTAATGACGCGGCGGGGGCAGAGACCTTGCAAACAGTAAACATTGCCTACATGTTACAAATGCTAATGAAACAGAACGCGGAAAACATGGCAACCTTAAAGACACAAAATGACGAAATTAAATCTGACCTCATAGCAATCAAGGCTTGTAATGACACTTTGTGTAAACGTGTGGAACTTATAGACGCCACACTGACCAAACAGATGACTGAACTCAGTACGAAATTTTCCAAGCTTAATACGAGACAAGAAAAGACTACAAATGACGTAGCACTTTTACAGACACAATTAAAAAATCTTAATGTCACGTGTGAAGCTCTTACTGAACAAATTCAAACATATCCTTCAGTACACGACAACCTTGAAAAACGAATTACTGACGTGCAGAATAAATTTGACGATGTTGAACAACACCTGACTGACATCTTACAATCTGATGCCACAGCTCATTTTCAAAATATTAATAAAGAATTTCATGATTGGGTAGAGAACAAAGACAAACATTTTGATAGATGCATACGTGAAAATTTACCAACAATTGTGCACGACTCCGTAGCGGAATACATCACTAATAACAAACAGCTGATTAGTGACGCAGTACAATCCGTCACTGCACCCATGAGACAATTCACCGATCAACCACAGTCTGAATGTAACGAAAATATCAGTCAAAATGTACAGTTCAGAAACCAGTATACATACGAGTGTGACGCACACATACCGCACACAACATACACACAAGAACAAAACACACCACGACAACAACACATACCACAACGTGCAAACACAAACACAAGCCATTATCATGGTAAACTACAGCAACTCGCAAAACTCTGTTTGCTACAACACAGATAATAAGCAGTATAGAAATTTTCATTTCAGCGGTTCCAGTGACGCAGTTGAAGACAGAAGAACTTTTCTTTCAACGCCGCGGCACCACCGAGAAGACTGAATATTGAAGTAAAATTTATGATTACGTAGCAGTGAATGATATATAAATTTTTCACGGAACATTTGTGATTGTAGGTACCACTGACTTGATATGACACCTGACGAACCGACAGACGTCATCTGTGAAGCGATCTTTTACTTCGAGAAATAGATTAGACGCACATCTCTCAGCAAGAAAAGCATCTACCAGTAGCCAAGGCCACACAGACACTATACACACACGCACAAAACGCGAGGAATCTAACAGCTTTCCGTCTCTTATTATTTTGAATATTTATTGAGTAGTGAAAACGCCTGGTCTTGCCTACTGATGTAATGAATGTTGTGTCTAACCTATCTTAATTTCAGATGACATCACAAAAAAAACATCGATAAAATCTCAGCAAAACCGTTAAAGAGGATGTAAATATCTGCAATTCATGTAATCAAATGTGACACAATGTAATAACCTAGAGCGATGTAATGATGATGTAAACATGTTTATGTGCAACTGTATTATGTTTATGCTAAGAAAATATGTGACGTGTGTATGTATAATTACTTATTTTTTTAACTGATGTATCATGTAAAAATTTGAACAAAACGAGTGCCAAAAAGACATTGCATAGTGAACCTCTGTTCACGGACATTAACGAACATTTAGGTGAGCTATATTCAGCAAAAAACTGAAAATGTGAAGTGAATAATTCGTGCATCGTCTAGTGACATTACTACAGTACCCAACTTCAAGATGTTAACTGGATTAAATGGACACAAAGTGCCTGTCCAGAAAACAACACGACGGGTGGAAGAGTTTTGGTTGGAACTTCAGGGAATGAAATGTTCTCGAAATGTGACGGACACGCTTACCCGGACTGTCCAAGGATCGACGCCAGCTATGTGCCGTCCGAGGTTCTGCAACCAAGCTTCCACGGAATATCGAAAACGAACTGCATATGGACTAATTACTCGACGGGTCACGTCTGATCTGTAATAAACAATGCTTTTTGTCACAACGAACTGCATCACAACGACTATAATGGAAATAGGAAATGGACATGCTTATGTATCAATCACGTTGTTATACAGCGATGTTACTGTGATCAAAAAACTTTACCACGACGACACTAACCTGTGAAACAGTACTGTGCAGTAGATGAATATGAACTGTAATAACGACACGATGTGTATAGGTCAACGCACCTGAAACAACAGAACATTTTTCGTTGAAGCATTTCATTGCAATGCTATGTAACTAAGAACATTCAACAATCTAAAGTTGTATTGTATTATAACAAATATTGTAATTTTAAAACTAAGTTACCTGTCATAGAATGTAGTCTTCATATGTAATCTTGGTGGAATATTTTCTTTGTGCAACGACTAAGAAATGCGCGCGCACACGAACATTATGAACTGCAATACTGTGCCGCGTGATCTAAATTTACGAAATAACGGCAGTGCCGTAGTTACACAGACGCTTCTGCGCATGCGCGCACTCTATCTGCCAACATAAGAACTTTTACGGCGCACCCGCGTCATTCAAATTTTGTATATAATGTGTATAATGTGTAATGTAAGTCATGTAAATAGTTGTAGACAACTTAGATTTTCTTGTGCCTTTAGGTGAATTGCTCGCCAGCAGGTGTGTCCTTTCGCCTCGCAATTCAGGGGGCAATATAAAGGCACATTTGCATGCCGTGCGTGAGTTTCCTCGGAAACGCGAAATCTTAATTAAATAATTAATCTGTGAGAAATAAATAAAGCCTATGGCACAGAACTGCAGCGCTGTGTCGCTGATAAAACAAAAACAGAATTACGATACTCGTATGTTTGATTAAGAAAAGAGAGCTCTGGTTGAAGTGGTGTGAGAAGCACGTATTTTAGTTTATTGTCTGGCACACCGCCATATTTCATGTTATAGAAAATTACTGCGAGTTGCAACCATACTAGGCACTCGATTCTGAAAAGAATTTATATTTATAAAAGTAAGTAGGATTATGAACTGTAGGCTTATTCATTGAATATATCTGATTTAACTAACTGTGTAATTTTTATGTTTAGTAGACAGTCACCTCTGTACGACGTATTGACATGGCTGGCAAATTATTGTAATATTGAGATTTAGATTTGAGTCCGCACCTACCGCAGCAGTCTTTGGAAACGATTTAAATACGAAGTCCGATTATTTGAGTCTTATTTCACGGTCAACTACGAATAACATTACATTTACGAAAAAGCCATTGTCAAGCGTCTGATACCGAATAATTAAACGTCGCGCAAATATTAAGTACAACCAATCACTATCATACAATAATACATAATATTTTATTTTATTTTATTTTATTTTATTTATTTTATAAGCTCATGACGAGATAAAAACACGACATGATGAAATTAAATCAGATTTAGCTGCACTTAAAACGTCAAACGTCACTTTGAGTAGCCGTGCTTGGGAGATAAATTATACACTGACTGGACAAGTGTCCGACCTCAACGCGAAATTTTCAGAGATCTCATTACAACATGAAAGCGCAAACAAAGATGTGACTTATCCAAGCACAAGTAAACAATCTCACTAAAACATGCGAGTCTGGAGTTACATTAAATCTTATCCGGCAGCGCATGATGAAATTAAAAAACACGTATTCCCGATGTCGAAAACAAGATTGACGCAATTTACAAACAGCCTTCTGATAAAGTAAGACTGTCAACCATTTCTCATGCATCAATAGAGAATTTCAGAATTGGATAGAGCAAAAAGACAAATATTTTGACGAGCCCTTACAAGAAAAATTGCCAGCTGTTTTCCACGACACTGTCACGGAATTTATAAATAACGACAAACACGTAATCACTCAAGCAGCACAATCTGCCGCTGCGCAATCGAAACAGTTTGACAATTACGGAAATCCAGTGTGCAGTGACGGTAACAGCAACCAAAACACACAGTTTGGCAATGAATACGAGTACATTTGTGATGCATGCTCACCACGCACTACGTACTTACAACAACAGTATGCACCTCGGCATGACACATTGCATTGCAGTCATGATAATCAACAACATTTTCCTTGCCATTCGCCACTTTCACCTTACAGTAATCATTTTGAAACTAAACATTACTATAGTGCCAAGGACGAGAAGAGCCTCATAAAACACAGACAATTTCAGCCATTTATACCTTTCCTGTCATCTTTCTTAAAGCCTTCAGAAATGCATTCCCTCGTACGTGGAGTGATCGTAAGAGGATACCTAATGTTGCTGGTTATATCCAAGGCGACGCAGCTGTATGCGCGTATAAAGAAGCCGACAGATGTGTCACGTAAAATGTGGTAACAATCTGTACAGGAACGACTTCGTAGGCAGATTGTATATTCTGAACCATTCAATCCTAAGCACGGCAATTTGCGCCGGTATTTTGAGAAATATTTAAATATGAGACATTTCCTTGACGAGCCGGTTGCTCCACGCAATGAAGGCAGGACTGCCGTTTAATATCAAAGAAAAACATATGCACACCCCAGACAACGACGCAGAGTATTATCTCACAGTGCTCGATTCTGTTGAATTGCTTTACGAGGACCAGCGTTCCGTACGGCAAAACATTATTGCTACAATGTTTACACCAGTTTCATGCAAAATACGCAGGCTAGCCAACCCAATTCCAGCGCGCCGGCTGCTGTCGGAGAGGCAAGCCAACACAATCACCCTTTTCAATTGGCAAATGTATATACACAACAGAATCAACATGCTCAACACAACCCAAACAGCAATTATAACACTTCTTACTCTACTGGCGTCAATCCAAATAACAGACAGCGCAACAGCAACTACAACAACAGCGACAACAACTGCAACGGTAGTAATAATTATCAGAATGGTAACGAAAATTTTAAAATAAGCAAAAATAGCTATCAGTCCCCACCAAACCAGCAATGGACCTGGAGTAACGACAACTACTCTGCTCAGTTTCAAAACACTGCTACACTACCGCAGGAAAACAATAACACAGGCCAGTGGCAATTGCCGCCACCACAAATGCAAACTCAAAATTGGAATGCATCTACAAACCCACAGGTGAGTCAAAACATGCAAACTCAACGACCGCCACAGTTTGGAGACTGGAATAAACAATACCCTAATGTAAATTTTATCGAAATAACTAGTGATAGCCGGCCGGAGTGGCCGTGCGGTTCTAGGCGCTACAGTCTGGAGCCGCGTGACCGCTACGGTTGCAGGTTCGAATCGTGCGTCGGGCATGGATGTGTGTGATGTCCTTAGGTTAGTTAGGTTTAAGTAGTTCTAAGTTCTAGGGGACTGATGACCACAACAGTTGAGTCGCATAGTGCTCAGAGCCATTTGAACCATTTTGAACTAGTGATATACCACCTTCGTCAGTGCCTTCACCCACTACAAGTGTTACAACATCAAACTAAAAACAGTCACTTCTGTGCCTCAGGTTGTGGCCATGGAAAAATTGGGAGGCGACTTCAATTTAAATTTATTATTTGATACACCCGTTTTGCAACATCACGATGATAACGTGCCTGACAGTTGTATACAATGACCATTATTATCCATAAGGTATAATCATGACGAAAACTTGTCTGATGAACTGTTGTTACAAGATCATCAACTAATGAAATTATTTTGGCCTCAACTACTGGTGTTGTGGGTGGTATTCCCACTATTGTTATTCTGGACGAGAAGGGGTTGTTTGTGTCTTTTCCTATGATATTTACAAGAAAATGTGTGAGTCTGAACCCGTACCAGAGTATCCTGTGCAGAACTGTAAAATTGAAGGGGTCGGAGAGATAGAGTCATAAGTCACATCGAACTAGTTTTGAGCTACAGCGAGTTTAAAGTTCCACAGAGGCCTGAAAATGTTTAATACAAAATAGAAGCCTTATTTCCACTGCAAACACTTGCTTAATACTTACGAAGCATGTTGTTAAATAGTCAACTCTCTGCATGCTCTAAAATATTAAATTTAGAATGATTCTAATTAAGATGTAGTCCACAGTGGCTTATGACTATATCTCCCAAAAAATTGTTTAAAACATAAAGTATGAATTTCTAAGGATATATTTTAACTACTCTTACACAGCAAGCAGAATATGTAATTTTTACACATTAATATATACATATCAGGCATCTGAAATGTATAAATTACTTTCTCATTGATACTGTTACATTAAGGAAGTTCCTCTACCTCATCATAGAACACGTTATTTCCGGTACATGACCGAAATAAATCTTGATTTGCTGCAGGTATGTATGGCATAAGAGACAGTACATCATCAACTTCTTTCTGGTTAATTGGTAGTGGCTTTCTGTACTTTATTGGCAGCTGATTTTGATTTGGTTCAACTAGCCTTCCTTTCTTTTTGACACGAATATCCATTGACATGAAAGTTCCTATGTCTGAATAAGAGTGCTTTACACTTACCTTTAAGGGATCTTCAGACTCAAACTTAAATTGAGTAGCGTCACTGAAATGGTGGGGATCTCCAGACGTGGATTCTGTACGTTTTGAGATCAGTGTCTTCAGGCTTTCCATACTTCTGAAGTCTTCTCTTTCCATTTTAGTTACAATTAAATGTTTTCGACTCGCAGATTTTATTACTTCTGCCCATTCATCTGGAGTGTACACTATTGGACGTCTGTTTCTTGCATAGCGTTCAATGCAAGCGAAATCACTATCGCAAGGTAGCATGGTGTGACCTACCACAGGGAAGTAATGCTGGACAGAATCAAATCTTTTGTTAGCAACAAGGGACCTTTCCAAAGCAATAATAGTCCAATTCTTTACCTGACCCTTGCAGTTGTCTGTGATTATGTGGAGATGTTTTGTCTAAGGATTAGTTATCTCCAAGTACTTCAATAAGCAGCTCCCAACCTCATCTGAAGCCCGTCCTCCATCTTTCTCGCTCTACAGAAACATATAACCCTTATTTGATCCACGGTCGTGGATACCATAGTTGTATGTCCATATTTTCCTCTTGTATCATGCTGGACCAACTGTTAGTTTAGGTGTGGGGAACGTGTGCTGCATGCCCATTGCTATCACTTGATGCTCGTTCGAATTTTCTTTAGCCAGAGCAGTTAAAGACGCAATCATATTTTGTCCTCTGTCAGTCATTTTGAGATGCAGTTCATATTGTTGTTTCTTTTCTGTGACTTCTTCTGCACATAATTCTGGGTTATTTAATGCAATTAGAAATCCATCACATTTTGAACAAGTGTCACGTTTTCGTAGTTTGAAGCCTATGTTTAATTCAGATACGAAAATTTCTCTGAATTTACTTTCAGGTACTGGAGGAACCTGCTTTTCCTTGCAGTATTCTGAGTATTTATCTCGAAATAAGGAAGCAATTGTGAGACCACAATCCAAATACACTTTATTGGGGCTCTGTTGCTTACTGTGATGACGGTTATATTTCGCTATGGCGTTGAGAAATTCTCTCTAACACTTTGTACAGCTTCGTCTTGAAATTTATGTGGGTAGTTTCCATGTTTTCCTGAAAGAAAAAACAGATGAGCTTGTATCCTCTTCCTAATAGAAGTTTGAGTAGATCCCTAACTTATAGCACAGAGTAACATACAAACCTCTTCCATCTTCTTTTGGCACTGCAAATCCCTGCTCCATTTGATGTTGCAAATTCCTCACTCCTCGTGCATGTATCTGTAAGCCATGAACCCTTAGGAAAGCTTCCTTGCAGATGATGACTTCTTTACCGCATACCCTCACATTATAAGAATATGTAACATCCCTGGATAATATTTTCTTGGAAGTCATTTTTGGATAGCTTTGAAAGAAATTATGACAAATATAACAAAATGAAATAAATATACAAAATATTAAACCATTTGTATTTAAATAATGAACAAACCTCCACCTTTTCGGTTCCATTTTCATACAGCTCATCAGCTAAGTATTCTGGGCATTAAAGTTTCCTATGTCCCAAAATGAATGAAAAATGTTTTCTTCCTCTCCAAGCAGTTTTGTGAAGCATTTATTTAAACAAGTACAGGGACCTCCTATAGTAGCAGCCTGAACAGTCTTGTGGGTTTTTAAAGACTTATACTGCTGACCAGCATTTCGACGACGTTTTGCCTTATTTTTCTTCCACTGATCAATATTTCGCTTTCTTTTCCGTGAATGCTTTGGTATTTTGGGTGATTCTTCAATTATTCTACTTATATAAATGTATAATATGAAGAGCAAAATAGTCTAAGAATTTGCGTGAGATATAAGTCATAAACCACACAAAACAGTAAATTTCGCTGAAAACACATTAATGAGAAAATATTTTTTACACATCTTTTGCCTTTGAAACTACATTATTGCACCATTTAGCAATAATATAAATGTATCCATCAAGTATCATCATTAACGCACAGGATGGCTGTCAAATGCGTCGGCAGTGTTGAGAGAAACAAACTCACAAGCCACAGGAAATTAATCACCAGAAATAAACCGTTTTATATACTTACTGAAACATCATCTGAGCTGTTGGTCGATGGATGCCAAGATTCATCACTGTCAGGTTCCAAAGAGTGAAGCTCTTCACTTCCACTACTGTCTGTGTCAAATATGCGGTGAAGACCCGAAGACGCTTCAGAAGTTCCTGACCCACCTGCCATTTTGCCGTGGCTTGTGACTATGTATCTTCTGAAACTACCTCCAGATGGCACAGCATAGAACTGCACTCTGCCATAGCCTGCCATCTGTTGCAGCAACATGGAAATTTTTCAACACATTGTGAAGAAGACATTGTTAAGAATGCCGCAACATGAAAAACTCAATTTCGTGAAAGTTGTGGCTTATGACTATATCTCTCAGAGCCCTTCTATTTTAACTGATGTAGGCAATAAGTCTTCTAAGGTTAAGAAACAGGTATTTGTGACAGTCAAGTTAGGTAATGGAATCGTACAATGGCCATTCCTCGTCGTCCAAAACCTGGTCACTAATTGTGCCTTAGGTTTAGATACCTTGTGCGAGAAGGACAGCTCTATTGACTTCTCCCAACGTAAATGTACACTTAGAGATAAGGGCACTAATTGTATCTTAGGTTTAGATACATTGTGCGAGAAGGACATCACTATTGACTTCTCCCAACGTAAATGTGTACTTAGAGATAAGGACAGTGAAATTCCATTTGACCTGGATACCAGGACTCTGAAGCACGATAAATATTGTACAGGGTACAAAATTCAAAAATGGTTCAAATGGCTCTGTGCGCTATGGGACTTAACTTCTGAGGTCATCAGTCCCCTAGAAATTAGAACTACTTAAACCTAACCAACCTAAGGACATCACACACATCAATGCCCGAGGCAAGATTCGAACCTGCGACTGTTACAAAATTCAGTTAATACAGGACACTAATGATGTTGATACACAGACACAAGCACCTGATGAATAATTTGAGGACTTGAAAACTTTAATTAGTAGTAAGTTATTAGAAACCACAGCTGTCACATATGATGAATGTAATGAACTTTATGATGTTTTGTCCAACTATATACAAGCATTTAACAAACGACCAGCTGTGAACAATACATTGAGCCGTGCGTGGCTCGTATTCCCGTCATCATGTATTTCACACCCTGTTTTCAACGTAGTTCCACCTCACAACGTTAATTTAAATTACTACAGTCACTGAATTGCTGCTTTGCCTGACCGCGAGCGGCGTTCGCAGTGCGTATCGATATATCCCCTCTGGTAGTATCTTTGCTCGACTGCTATTACTTCCCAGTCGTTCTCTGTCGTAAGGGGTTCGTGTAGCGAGTTCGGGCTGCAAATCAGTTGGAACGTGTCTGGAGCGCAGTCCGGACGTGCCAATCAGGGAGTTGCAGTGCGGCACTAGTGCAGTCGGGTTGGAACTGTGAGGCCTGCGTCGACATGGCTCGCCCGCCCTTTGCCGCCACACATCACTTGAGCGGAGCCACGGTCTTGGTGGATCGTCGTTCGGTCGTGTACATCTATCTACATCTATATACATACTCCGCTGCCTTCCTCATCAGTGTTTAACTTTTATAATCTATCATAGTAAATGATAAAAAATTCTTGATATTACTGTGTTTTTTGTAAGTAAGTTTGAATTTTGGCAAGTGCATATTTGCTGAAAGGTTGTGTTGTCTTTTCTTTTAGTCCAGTTTCAGCTATTTAAAAGTTAGGGCTTATGGTTTTATTTATTTTAAAATTTTGGAAAATTAATTGTGGGCCTTCAGCGTTGTAACATTATTCTTAAGATTATCTTTCAAGCTTAAAAATTGCGGTTTGGATCGTTATTCTTAAATTACCTATCGAGCTTAAAGATTGTGGCTTGGAACCTTATTCTTAAATTACCTTTCAAGCTTAAACATTGCAGCATTCTGCCTTTGAAAGGTTATGGTAATTTATTTAAAAATATTGAAAATTTTATTGTGGGCCTTCAGCTGTTTGCATTGCATCTTGTTTGTGTTTGTCTATCCACCCTTGCCTTTGGACTTTCAGCCTAGCTTTCACACACACACACACACACACACACACACATATATATATATATATATATATATATTGTTTTAGTCTCTATTTTAACTGCAAATTTATCTAGTTGCCATTGAAGATTTCTTCTTTAGAGGCCTTCAGCTGTGAAAGATTTGGAGTTTGAAACTCCTAGTTACAGAAGTTTGGCTGTGTGCCTGCTTTTTTATTTGGCCCTTTTCACAATCCTAATCACCTGCTCTGCCCAACGGATATAGTGGGCGTCTTACATGTATATGTATAAAACAGAAGTTAAGCCTCACCAGATTTTCTTCCACAAAACATATAATGTGCTACTACCCTAACGACCTGCTGTGTGGCATGACTTGAAACCAATGTTGGAGTGGAAAATCATCGAACCTTCCTCGTCACTTTACTGCAGCCCTTTACTTTTTGTAAAGAAAACCAATGAGACTATCTGAGTTGGATGCTCGTGCAACTAATGAGATTATTTTACCTGTTTGCAAGAAACCTCTTAGAATTTAGAAAGGCAACTAAAGAAACTTCTAGATTTTAAGTATTTTCTTATGATGGATCTGCCCAGTTCGTTTGGGCAAGTCACAATCACGCCAGATACTAGGAAGTACAGTGCATTTATAATCGCGGAGGGGGGGGCGGGCAACGTATCAGTTTTGTGTCCTTCTTGAACGCCAGTTCAGGCATGTTTATCACTGCACTGGATGCTGTACTTGGTGATGAACTGGTTGAATCAGATAGTCACTGCATTGGTGAGCTAGTAAGACTTGGTCTGTAAATATTGATATTTTGCAAAAGATTTTGCACAAATTCACACAAGCTTCAGCGTTAATACTTAACACTGCCTCGCAGCAGAAAATATAGATATACGTCTTAACACCCTTCACCTTTAACATTTCTCTCACAACAGGATGAACTATTGACCTATCATTGAAAATATATTTTCATAGCTTCTGCCACCATTATTGTAATTATTATTGTTATTATCATCTTGGGCACCTGTATGATTTATGGTCAGCATATTTAGGCGGCGTGACTGGTAAACGTCTCAGATCCAGAGATCGCACACTGACCGGTGTAGTGGCGATTATAGGGAGTTCAGAACTTGCGCACTTGGACAGGTACTTTAAACAATTCGAACAAATGCTGTCCTCCATAGATATCAGGTCTAGTACTATGGTGTCACGCATATGGAGGGGCGAGGTTAATGGGCGTGTGGGGTGGAGGTGACTCAAGCAAAATTTGCAAGTGTGCAAGGGTGGCCATGGAGGCCTTCTCTTCTCGTCGCCTCCTTGACTTTGGCACATGGCAGGATGTCATGCTTCCCAGAATGGCATTGGAGATAAGGAAGTGCTGATGGTGCTTCCAGAAAAGATGACCTGCACAGTTCTATCAGATGTAATATAACGTTACTGTGATGCCGACATCATTGACTTCCTGTCCATAACTGGCACTGTCCTAGTACTGATAATGAATGTCCTTTCCTCTTTAATTGCTTCTGGTACATGTTCATTAAAATTTCTTTCACTTCAGGAAGTTTTTTGTTACTCTTTCCCCATCCACATCTCGGTTCCTTCTACTTTTTTCTCCTTTTCCTATAGTCCACATTTCAAGAACATAGATAAAAATGTCTAAATGAGATGATTTGTTTTCCTATATTAAAGTGGTTGCTTTTTCCGTAAATTACTCTTATTCCTGAATGCTTGTTCCGTCAGTGCCAATATTCCTTTGACATGCATTCTGCTTCTGTTGCCATATGTTATTTTACTTTCCAAGTAGTAGTAACTTTTAGCTTTAATTACCATCAGAGTTCCTATCTTAAGATTTGTCCTTACTCGTCTATTAGAAGTATCTGCCAACGCCGAGATAATTTTGTTTCTATTTGTTTCCAGTTTATGGTTACCCAAGGAATTATACGAAACTTATAACATATGGTCCATGACTTTTCAGAATTTGCTAAGACTAGTATACATTCTGGAAATCTAGTATAATGTATTTGCTTACACCCTCTTAGTTTAGTCCTGTTTATACCATTATTACATGTAACGTCTTTCGTTTAGCTGTCACTCAACTTGAAACCTCCCCATAGAAAAAATTATACCGTGCTGCTAAACCCGTTTACGTTATTTGATTTTCAAACAGCTGAGCAAAACTGGACGTACTCAGACATTTCTCTCTTTCTTTATTCTGATAATCACTAAACTGAGACACAATATTTTTAGCGCAACGCAATCTCATTTTCAATAATCCCTACAAAAGAATGGCCCTGACTAACAATAGCCTATACCTTTCATGAATCACTTACCTCACAAAAATCTTCGTTACTCAAACTACTGCAATACAGCTAGCGCCAATACTGCCAGCTAAATAAAGGATTCTCACTACTGAACGCACTAACTACTGATAGCCATAGTTAGCGAATGAAAGATTTTGATAGAGAACAAACAATGTGTTTACCTTAATAGTGTTCAAAAGTGATCATATATATATATCAGTTCATGATATCCAGTATTACAAATTTACTCTTTCTGATGGGCACACGTCCAGATCGTCCGCTCTCAAAATTCTGCCATCTCTCTCCCCACATCTACCACTGCTGGCGGCTCACCTCCAACTGCGCAGTGCTACACGCTGTTCACATCCAACTGCCCAACACTACAATAGCGAATATTCCAACAATGCCAACCAGCCGCAGACTGCACACAGCACAGCCAGTGATTTTCATACAGGGCGCTACGTTACGTTACCAACATAAAAACTTAAACAGCTTAATTACATAGCCCCCATGCTCCCCACAAAAATTTTACAAATTGTTTTTGGCAGTGGCCAATACATATATGAAAAAATTGTTCATAATTACAATAACAAAGATATCAAGTGCACACACTTATTGATACATTGTTGGTCAAAAGCAAAGATGTTCTCACACTCCATAAAGACAGTCCTGATCATTCATCACAGTAGTAATTGCAGATGTTTTTCTTAAAGTCTGAGCAGTAAATGAAAATGCACATGGAAGTATTGGATATCCTTGCAGTCTTGAAGAAGTAGTGTTGTCCTTCCAATGGAAAGACAATGCTGACTCTTGACATGCTGACATTTAATGGGCCGAAACAAAACAAACCCACAGCAGAGTCAGTCTAAGTTTTGAAGAATATTTGTAGGTAGGTCATCACAGAGCAGACCCACTACAGTCCTGGTAGAGATTATGGTATTGGTGGGCCACCAGAAATGCAGACCCACTGCAGACCTTGTAGAAATAATGGTATTGGTGGGTCATCAAAGGTGTAGATGCACTGTAGTCCTTGTAGAGATGGCCAGCAGCTATTTGCTCAAGGTTACCTTATGTTATTTTCTCAACCCCAGCCGGAGCACGTGGCCGCCTGCGGTGCGAGTCATTTTCTCTTACCTTTGTTGTCAGGTGTTGTTACTGGGATTTGGAGATCTAACTTCTACAAATACACCTTGCCGAGAGTGCCCTGCCCTGTTTGAATCCCGCCAGTTTTCATTGAATTCTGGTCTATTATTAAGGTTATATCGTCTGTCCTCATGTCTGTAGTTTCTGTAATTTTTTTCTTGTCGGACACATGATGGACAATTTCTGCATGAGTTGTAACCGCATGGTAGATCATTGTGTCTGAAGTTACTCTGTCTCCTTTGATAATAATAATGTTGATTCCCTTATTGTCTGTTTCTCTGACTGTCTCTTTTATAGTCATTATCGCAGAGAGGTGATCTTTCCCTGTAATTATTACTACTCTGGCAACAGTTGTCATACAGGTGGTGTCTGTTTTGGTCACGATTTGCGTTGTAAGAATAGCCTTGTGGTGTCCAGTTATTATTTCTTTTATCGCAGAATTGTGACGGATGTGACCTGTAATTGTTGTGTTCCTGTTCTCGCGTCCCGCGATTGTCAGTGTCAATTTCCAGTTATTATTTCTTTCATCACAGAATTGTGACAGATGTGACCTGTAATTGCTGTGTTCCTGTTCTCGCATCCCGCGATTGTCAGTGTCAATTTCCAGTTTTTGTAACAGTCCCTGAAAAGCTTCAATGTTGTCTTTGCAATGTCCTGTCAAAATAATATATCGTAAATGTTCAGGCAGTTTGATTAAGCAAATGCGCATTAGTTCTGAGGAGCTGTATTGGTTTGACAGATACTGATTCTTATGCAACATGTCTTCAAAGTATTTCACAAGACTGGAAAATTTAGATTCTTCGAAATGTTTCATCATTATGGTGCTATGTTTTACTCGGTCTTGTGTAGCCTGAGATCAATATGCTGAGAGGAAGGCATGATAAAATACTTCTTCACTGTGACAATCGTGAATGACCGATCGTATTCTTACAGCTGGTTCATTCTCTAAATAGCCACACATAAATTCTAATCTGTGCTCTAATGACCAGTTGGGAGGAAAACAATGAGAGAATTGATGAATCCACGCTTGTGGATGAATGTCGTTACCAGAATTCTTAAATGTTTTGAATTTACGTGTAGTAATAAACAGCTTATAGTCAAAATCATCCTGTCGGTGAGTCGCATGTCGGTCACTGTTACTTCGTTTCAGCGGTTCCATCTCAAAATTCGGTGTACTTTGCCAATTTCTTTCATAATTTCCGGAGTGCCCAGTGTTATTATTTTATGGCGGCTCCATATTTCTATGTCCCTCTTCCCGTGTTGGAGTGCGAGTGTCCTCTGAAATATGTAATTCTTTTATTACTTGTGCCAACTGATCTTGTACTTCCCGGATTTCTCTTTTGTGTTGCGTATTAATTTGATTTTGATTTTGTTTAAATTTCTTAATTTCTTCATACTCTCATGTGTCAGTGAAGGCTACAGGTCTTGTGTCATTCAGATCATCATCTACCTTTGTAGATAAGCTAGTGAACTGATCCGAAAGTTGGTCTACATTCTCCGATATGTACTGATTTCCTCAGTGTCTTTTTCTGAACCAAGTTTCACAGTGTCCATTTGTGTTGGAAACGTATCTACTGTGTCCTTTAAGTTTTCCTGAGTTTTTGTAAGTTGTGTAACCGAATCGGTAGATGCAACTGAGTTAATTTTAGCTTGCAAGGTGTCGTGATTTTCATGAACAATAGTTTGCAGTTCTTTTATGACTGCTTCGTGATTCTGTAATGCATTTTCATGACGCGAAAAAATAGGTTGGAAATGTTCAGAAAATTTTGCTTTTACGTCATTACAGACTTTTTGACATTTCGTTTCGATTTTAAGTAACTCAGCAGGTAAACCTTCACGTGTTCGTTCAAGCGTGGTGTCAGGCTTCTGAAGCTGTTGCTGTGTTTGTCTCTGGTGTTGTTTCATTGTGTCTAACTTTTGAAGATTTTGTTCCATTGTGTCTAACTTTTGAAGCTTTTGTCCCATTTATTGCATTAATTGTAATAACAGTGCACTGGTGTCTGAAACATGTTCCTCAGTGCTGTTCAGCAGTGCATTTGAACCGATAATATTCGCATTATGAAAAGCAGAAAATGTGTCTTGACTTATTTGAGAAACTGGTGAGGACGCAAAACCTGAATCTACAGTATTTGCGAGATTGTGTCCTGTCATTTCAGAATCCTGATGCGAGCTGTTGCCGACCGATCGATCGATAATGCTTCCCTATTCACTAACTGTTTCACTGTCTGCACATTATTTGCCACCTGCTCCATTTCCCTATGCACAATTACCAAATTACTACTTTGAATGTCTGTTAATTCATGACACGGTGGTGCTGATAAGCTACGCTCGTCGTCACTATCATTTCTCAGTTTACTTTGGAGCCTAGTTTTACGTTTTTCACGCGCCATAATTATCCCGTATTTCACACGATAACAAGAAAAGCACAATTTGAAGAGCAAAAATAAGAAAATACATTAAAATAGCACTGAAAATAATATCTAATTAACTGGAAGCACAGCTGCGAAATACTTGGTGGAAATCTACATACATGCCACATCTGTTTTACTGTACAGCCCGCCTTTATTTTGGTCATTGTTTCAATTTTACTTCACAAGACAAACTTTGGTTTTAGTTTTATCTAGCATACGTTTTCATTCTCTGCTTCTTTCGAATCTGTTCCAAGACACATTTGCAGAAATTACTGTAGTGTAAGACTTTCTTTGTGCAGTTTATCTCATACAGTAATCCTTTATCAGTAGTAGCACCATTCCACTGAATTGTTTGGGAGGATTCCTGGAGAAGAGATACAGAGATATGCGATGCGGAAATTGTATAAGCCTCTGTGTTATTAGGAAAACTGTACTGCCTGTTGAGACTCCAAAAATAACAAACTTCTGTTTACAAGACATGATTTTGAAGCATGGTGCGTTACCTATATAGGTTTGATATTATGCAGACAAGTAAAATAACATATAAAAAATAACTTCTAGCACTGGTGGGATTTATCTACAACAAAATATGCGTTTCCAACAACGTATTATTATCTCTGATTGAGAAATATTTTTATTGAATATTAGTATCAGAGAATACTTGTAACATTTAATATCTTACAATTCCTCTTCACATCTAGATAACACGACAATACGTAGTCTGCTTCCATACTGATAACGGCTTGGTCGTACAAGGCGTGTTTAAGAATTGCTGAAGCCAGACACCAGGCCCAGTTACAAGCCTTGGGTGCGGAAGTTAACAGCCAACGATAGTACAAAGCCAAAGTCGAATAATCAGTAGAGTTAATGAGACTCTACACAGGTCCATAGAAGTCCCTTGGCTGTTTCTCAGAATCATCCTTATACAGAGCAGTGATGACAACAGAATACCATTAAGAAATTAAGAAATACCTGTAGTTTCTTTTTAAGGCCAAACATTTATTTCCTACATAAGTTATGTATCATAGAAAAATATATAAAATTTTCAGATGGCAGACTTTACCGAAATGTCACCTCCACTGTAGATTGTAAGTAGGTTCTTTAGAATTTCATGTTGGTAACGTAACGCAGCGCTCTGTATGAAAATCACTGGCTGTGATGTGTGCAGTCTGTGGCTGGTTGGCATTGTTGGAATATTCGCTATTGTGGTGTTGGGCAGTTGGATGTGAACAGCGCGTAGCGTTGCGCATTTGGAGGTGAGCCCCAAGCAGTGGTGGATGTCGGGAGAGAGATGGCAGAATTTTGGAAGCGAACTATCTGGATGTGTGTCCATCAGAAAGAGTAAATTTGTAATACTGCATATCATGAACTGATATATATTGACTTTTGAACACTATTAAGGTAAATACAGTGTTTGTTCTCTATCAAATTCTTTCATTTGCTAACTATGGCTATCAGTAGTTAGTGCCTTCAGTGGTTAGAATCCTTTATAAATAAAGGATTCTAACCACTGAAGGCAGTATTGGCGCTAGCTGTATTGCAGTAGTTCGAGTAACGAAGATTTTTGTGAGGTTTGTGATTCATGAAAGGTATAGGTTATTGCTAGTCAGGGCCATTCTTTTGTAGGGATTATCGAAAATCAGATTGCGTTGCGCTAAAAATATTGTGTCTCAGTTTAGTGTTGATAAGGCGGCTCAAGGCCATCTTGGCAGCGCGCCAGCCGCCGAAGACTGACAAACATCGAGCGGGCGCACCTAGTGCGCCCGTACGGGATAACACGCGGCTGGCACTGTGAAATATTCTAAGTCCCTTATCTGGCGCCGCGCCAGTGCGCGCCTATAAAAGCGAGCGCAGCCCGCGGTGCGGATCATTCGCGCTGCTGCTGCTGCACAGGCAACTGCATTGAACGCTGCCAAGATGCCCTACAGAAGATATCGCCGTCGTGCAAGACAGACAATATATAAAACAATTGAAGACGTTGAAATGACAACATCTCCTGCTGACAAGAAGAAGAATACTATAAAATCTGTCGCTGCACATTCACTACTAGATGGACCCGCTGTCTTCTGTGGATGTAGGCTGAACTTCAGTATTGATCTGAATGATACATTTTCGCATGGTAATGGCTGGCTAACTGTCGCAATAGTACGAGGTGGTACAGGCGTACCCAATGTATCAGGATTGGAAAGCTTCGTCGACCGTGACGTCATAGCCTATCGGACATACCATGTTTGTGAAAATGCAGTTATGCTCAGCTGTTTGAAAATCAAATAACGTAAGGGGTTGTCGTTGGCTGTTAACTTCCGCACCCAGGAGTTGTAACTGGGTCTGGTGTCCACCTTCAGCAATTCTTAACCATGCCTAGTATGACCAGGCCGTTATGAGTATGGAAGCAGACTACGTATTGTCGTGTTATATTAGTGAACAGGAATTGTAAGATATTCAATGTTACAAGTATTCTCTTACACTAATACTCAATAAAATATTTCGCAATCAGAGATAATTATACGTTGTTGGAAACGCATATTTTGTTGTACATAAATCCCAGCAGTGCTGGAAGTTATTCTTTATATGTTATTTTACTCGTCGGCTACGACAATGGCTAATTTTCAAGCAGCATCTGCATAATATCAAACCAATATAGGTAACGCCCCATGCTTCAAAATTATGTCTTGTAAACAGAGGTTTGTTACTTTTGGAGTCTCAACAGGCAGTACAGTTTTCCTAATAACACAGAGGCTTATATAATTTCCGCATCGTAGATCTCTGTTTCTCTTCTCCAGGAATCCTCCCAAACAATGCAGTGGAATGGTGCTGCTACTGATAAAGGATTACTGTAGGATATAAACTACGCAAAGAAAGTTTTACACTATAGTAATTTCTGCAAATGTGTCTTGGAACAGATTCAAGAAAAGCAGAGAATGAAAACGTACGCTTTATAACACTAAAACCAAAGTTTGTCTTGTGAATTAAAATTGAAACAATGACCAAAATCAAGGCGGGCTGCTTGGCAGTGCACATCTTTGTGCATCTGTGAAACTAAACTGTGCTGCTGGGTAATATTCGGTGCTCTGTGTCGTCACCCCGCTCTGCCTTTAAAGCAGTCGAGGACTAGCAGGCTGCTCAGCCATTCTCCACTCTACGGTGGCCTTCCTGAGGTCATCCATTATGCGGGAGGGGTGCGGTTTAGCCAGTTCTAAGTGTGGTCAGTCGGAGATCATTTCAAGTGGGTGATTCCCACCGTGGGGGTAACGAGATGGACACTGTGTGTTGAAGCGCTGTGTCTTGAAAAGTGAACTAGGTACCGAAATAGTAAATGTTCAGCTTGTATAATAACAGACGGCCATTACATAAAATTGCTCAAAATTATTTTTCCCATTCAGTTTCTTTCTTTTTAGTGTTATTTATTTCCTCAGCCTTCTTCCTGTGGTTAAAATTATATTATTTGGCTCCTGTTTTAGAAATTATACTCAGCTTTCCTAACAAATATTAAGTCAGAATCGCTACTTATTCACAGTTGTGTAATTAGTTTTGAGGGCAGACAGCTACACTGAACTTTCCCATAATGCATGGTATCACAACACTGTTCATCTTCATGTTGACTCTACTTTTAGAAAAAGTTTTTGAAGCCGTTGATGTATTTCAGTCTGAGAAGAGGGGTGATAGTTTCTCGATTCTGACAACTAGTTTAACGTAAAACCCAATGATTTAATTACTATTAATTAATTGAAATGTAAATTTATAAATATTAATTTTTCCACAATACATCGTCTGCACAAAATTAATTTCATGAAACGGAATTGTTTGATATACAGCACAGTAACAATCTGTTTCTTTTTTATTGAAGCGTTTTTATAGCGCTTTTTGCCTGTGTTTGTTTTTAGTTCTTCCATCACTCTTTCAATCGGGCTCAATCAATATACTATCAAACATGATTAGAAAACGAACAGAACTAGGTGTTTGAGAGGGACTCCCAATATAATTTGAATTCACTTATTATCTGTGTAACAGACCATTCTGCAGAGCACCTGAATCGGATGTACAACACAGAAGAGATTTTCTACAATACGAGAGTCAGTATCGTTATTTGTGTAATACATTTCATTTTGAAGGTTTCCGCCAACCAGAGTTGTTAGTGTTGGTGCATCACAGTTATTTAGAGCTGTGTGGAAATGTTTATGTGGGTCCCATCTTGGTTAGTAATTATTAAAGAATAGATTGCTTTCGGATTCTGCGAAAAGCTTACATAACAAGCAGGTGTAACCTTAACTGTAGCCTGAGTATGCCATCTTCTCAGCGTTAATTAATTATGTATAAATATGATACCAGAGGAATAAATGTCTCTCTTCCCACGCATGGTGAGATACAAATTAATTTTGACTTTGTGTGCCGTAATTAACAGCTGAGACTAACCAGGATTTCCACTCTTGTTGTCAAAAGCTTAGTAATTTATGGGAGTTTCCAGAACATGTCTTTGGAGATGGGTACCTCCCACCAGCTCTGAGTGATTAGCCCTTTCAGAAACTGCCTAACTGACGCTCTTCGCAGATGGTCCATCTATTTACCAGCCCTCGGTTATGACTTTAAAGTGAATTATAACAACGGAAATAATCAAAACCCCACAAAATATCCTGGGATTATAAAACTACGTTTTCGTGTACATGGACGGAAGTGGTCAGTGAAAATATGTGCCTAGGAAGGGAATCGAACATGGATCTCCTGCTTATTAGGCAGATGTGTTAGCAACGAAGCCGCCGTAGCACAGCTGTTTACATAACTGCACGGATAATCCTCACGCGCCTCCCTCTTCGACGCAAATTCTCACTGCCGCCCCAGTCTGCTTGAAATTCCGTCTTACTCATGAACAGAACTGCCTAGGCTCTGCATGTAAAGGGGGAACTGAAGGACATTTTCTTAAAAATATTTTCAGTGCTTTCGATAACAGCCCAGATTGGGCTACTCTGTAATTGCCATTTTCATTTCTATACTACTTTCTGATTGGAGGAGAGGGTGGTTTTTTCTTTTTTTTAATATAAATATGTCATACCATTCAGATACTTTTCAGCACAGCCCAGACAGGGCTACATTTTAATTGGCTCTTTAAACTTAATGCTAGTCTTTTGGAAACAATAAATACCGAAGTTTACTTATATATGTATATATTATTACTAACTATAATAAACTGAAAAGCCATGGAAACTGGCACACCTGTCTAATAACGTGTATGGGCCCCGTGAGCGAGCAGATGTGACGCGATACTACCTGGGATGGACTGGACTAATGTCTGAACTAGTGCAGGTGGGAATTAACACCATGAATCCTGCTGGGTTGCCCGTAAACCCGAGGTGTAAAGATCTCTTCTGAACAGACCGTTCCAAGGCATCCCAGATACGGTCAATAATGTACATATTTTGGGAGTCTGGTGCACAGTGGAAGTGTTCAAACTCAGAAGAGTGCTCCTGGAACCACTCTGTAGCAACGTGTGTGGTGCTACATTGTCCTGCTGGAATTGCCCAAGTCCTTCAGAATGCACAATGGACATGAATGGGTGCAGGTGATCAGACAGGATGCTTATGTACGTGTCACCTGTCAGAGTCGTATCTAGACGTATCAGGAGTCCCATATCACTCCAATTGCACACACTCCACACCATTACAGAGCCTCCACCAGCTGAAACACCCTTTGCTGACACTGAGAGATGGTCTCCATACCCATACACGTCCATCCACTCGATACTATTTGAAACGAGATTCGTCCGACCAAGCAACATGTTTCCAGTCATCAACAGTCCAATGTGAATATTGATCAGTTCAGGCGAAGAGTACAGGGGTGTGAAATGCAGTCATTAAGGGTACACGAGTGTATCTTCGGCTCCAAAAGCCCATATCGATGATGTTCCGTTGAATGGTTCGTACGCTGACATTTGTTGATGGCCTAGCATTGAAATCTGCAGCAATTTACACGTTGAACTGTTCTCTTTAGTCGTTGTTGGACCCATTGTTGCAGGATATTTTTCCGGCCCCAGGAATGTCAGAGATTTGACGTTTTACCGGATTCCTGACATTCACGGTACACTTGTGAAATGGTCACGTACAGTCACGTACAGTAACAGTATTCATTGGTTGTCTGTTAGCATCAAGTATCTTCTACTAAGTATGTAGCTACCCAGCACTCGGTTAATGGTTCTTTTACGCTTGACCCACTGGCCGTTCAAGTGCTCCTGCCCAGAGGAAAGCATTTTAAGGTGTTCTTTTATGATTCACACTATTTTCCCCTTCTACTGGTTACTGAACATATGAACGTTACATCTTGTTTTATGAGGGGACAGCGCTGTAGTAGATGAAAGTGCACCTCGGAACAAAGGAGATTTCTTTGTCAGTGCTTCAGTCAAGTGTTTTATTTTAGATGTATGTGAAGGAATCAGCACTAGAGACCGCTATGAGAAGTTTCCTCAATTTTATACAGTTTTTGTTGTTATCAGACAAGGACTTATGCTATATGCAGCGTTTTATAATATTTTGCATACTAGACGTTTAAATGGTGTACAATTGGTTAAAGCTATTTAGGGCACATTGTTAATTCTACAGGTACACAATTTTGCGACGAATAAAGTGATATGTATTTTTAGAAGCATTTATATAACATGTGGAAGTCATAACACGTGGGTCGTGTATCATTTGTACCTTGAAATACAAGAATGTCTTATCATGGAACATGTTATACTTGTAAATGACATGTGTTTCTTTAATGTTTTAATTACTTTCCCTGCTTTGAAAACGGAAAGTTGTGTTAGCTTCCAGTCGCGTCTCTTGCAGAATGTATTTAGCTTGAACTAGCTTTTGATAATATTTCTGATTAACTTCATTTCACTTACTGGTTATTGGTGTATAGTAGAACAGTAATATGACAGACTATTAAATGAAGTGCTGATAATTTTTTCTCGACTACAACGCTTTAAATGTTTACCTAACATTTGTTCCTAGGTACAGACCATATTGTATATTTGAATATCTTTTCATATTTGGAAAAAAGCATAATTTTTGTAGTAATTTTTGTTAATTTCATCAAAACACATCAGCACATGGAAAGTGAAGGACATAATTTAAAAATGGAATAATGAAGTATGTCACATTTTTGTTATAGGATTGACTACAAGTAAACGTCTAAGAAGTGTACCAATGTGCAACGCCCTCCCCTACTTTTGTGCTTCAATACTCATTGCTGCTTTAACTACTTCTCACTGACCGATAACAGTTTCAATGTGGACATTCTCAAAGATGTGAGGTCCATTTGTTGTCAACAGAGCTAATATACTCATATTTCCTCCATAAATGGGCCTCCTAACTAATAGTTCCGTTTTTAGGGATTTAAATGTGATAGTGCCTCATCACACTCATCAGTAGCTAAACTATTATTATTCCATTTGACTGTGGAATTTTTAATGCCTCTCCCAATGGTGATGGACAACTGTTCCGTCTATAAAGGAAGGCAACGTAGAATTAATAATCCATACCACTACATAGAGACAAGTTGTTGTCCACACCGTAACGGTTGCGCGGTTCCAGACTGAAGCGCCTAGAACCGCTCGGCCACCACGGCCGGCATTTACTTCAAATCTTCACGCGATACTGTAACGACTGTTTAGGCTGTATGTTTCCCAATATATACGAGTATACTACTAATGTAATATATAAGGGGGAATCATAGTTACCAAAAATTTCCAAAGCTTCTCAACTGAATTACTTAAAATTTTTACAGGATACTCTAACGAACATTCAGACGGACGTAGGCTATAGGACTGTAATATATGTGTTATATTATTGAGAAGAGTGTTTCCCAAAATCTCAAATAGCTTTTCACCCATTTACTTAAAATTTTTACATGGCACTCTAATGAACATTCGGACAGCTATAGGTTATATGTCTTTTCAAGACAGATAATATATAAATATAAATGCAGTCTCGAAATGTTGTTCAGTGATAAACTTCGAAGTTTTACATAGTACTGTAATGAACACACGGACAGGGATAGGCAGTATATTTATTTAATGTACTTGATACTCTAATCAGCCAGAATATTATGACCGCTGACCCACTGTCGGTATAAAACCGTCCAGACAATAGAAGCGTCACCTGGCGAGGTGAAGAACTATTTAGACTATAGACTGACAGTCACACGCACGGTGTATGTGGTATCAGTGAGCGTGCTGTTCGTGTGTAGTATGGGGAAGGCGTGCGATGTATCTGTGTTTGACCGAGGACAGGATGTGATGCCCCGGAGGTTCGGCACGAGCATTTCGGAAGCTGTACTACTTTTGGGTTTTTCGCGGAGTGCTGCGATCAGTGTCTTCAACACGAGGCGAAACCAAGGTAAAACCACATCCAGACGTCGTTGGTTTGGGCGGCCACCTGTCATTACAGATGTCGGACGTCGGAGGCTGGGCAGAATGATAAAACAGGACAGGTGGCGAACTGTGGCCGAATTTACATCAGACTTTAACTCTTGCAGTACTAAGGGGGTATACTTTATGCCCACCTTTAGAAAATATTAAATGGTTTCTGTGATGTGTTGCATGAGATCCCGACTTCCCTGCCATTGTGTTCTTTACCGACGAGTGCAACTTCCATCGGGATGGCCTTTACAACACTCGAAGAATCCATTACTGGGCAAGGGGAAATCCTCACGTCATGTAGGTCCACTGACACTAGGAACGATTTTCGCTCAACATTTAGATAGGCACTGTGGGTGACCATCTGACTGGGCCGGTCCGACTACCTCCTCGACTTACCAGGGAAAATTACTTTCACTTTTTCGAGAGACTCTACCTGGCCTGCTGGAAGATGCTCTCCTGACATACGGCTACGCCTGTGGTTGCACCATGATGGACCGTCAGCACATAGCAGTCGAGCTAAGCATCCCAACCGATTTACACCTTCGTTTTAAGTGACTTCAGTTTTCAAGGAGGGTTTCGTTTCCTGTAACAATAGGGCTCGAGGTAAAAGAGAAGGTTAAGAGGAAAGAGAGAGACAGAAGGAGGAGAGGGGGGAATAGACCTTGAGAGAGAAAGTGGCAGGTGGACAGAGAGTAGGGGAATGTGTGATGAACACTGAGAGGAAGGGGAGGAAGACGAGATGTAGAAAGAGGAGGAGACGAGTAGAGGGGAGGGAGTTTCGGATATTACTTTTGGTAACTCTTTTACACGACTGTCGAGAATTTTCCAATTCACAGCAAATTCCGGTGTCCTGACAGCGTTGACATAGATTCCCAAGTACTTCTCAACAGCATGGAAGTCATCTGTGCACAAGAAGCAAGTAACTTTAAATTAAACTCATTGATCCTGTTTTAATTTCTGGTACTGTACCCTACAAGGATTCTAAGTTCCTTTTAATGTTTGAAGAACAAAGAACAAGAAAGTGGTTTTGCGCTGTAACGAAAGAATAACCTGGCATAAAATTTATTCCTCTGAAGCTAGCGTTGGTGGTGGTTGTGCTCATTGACTCTCGTAACAACTTCAAAACCAGGAATAATGTACGCCAAAAATCGACAACATATACTATTGTTGAAGGCGGAAATCGCAACAGAAATTTCTGTTAAGGACAAATGAAATTTACGGTTGATGATAGAGTTCGCATTCCTTGTAGCGCCCTCATACTGTCGAAACTAAACCAATATCGCGTTGCTCAAAAGCCTTGACGCAATCAGTGCATAATGGGAAAATTTACTATATGGAAAGTATTAGAATCTAGTATTTTGAATCAACCATGTCTGTAATATGTAGTCTCACATAAAGGAGAAACCGGAAGTAGGATTATTTAGTTGATTTCATTTCCGACAATTTCTGCATTAAAATGCAAAAGATAAACACAACAGATCAGTTTATCCCACCAATAATAGCATAAATCGTGGAACACCAACGTATCACACCTCCACATTGGGCAGCTAATAATACAAAGCACCAGCACTCTCTCTCATCTAGCTACTAAGATTTAAGACAGCATATAGGCGAGATGTTTTTACTGAAGTCTCAGCGACCACAATAATCGTCTTCATTCTACTATTTTGGTGCGAATATCTGACCGCAATTATTTTACCTTGCCATGAACTATGATCGATGACACCGCAACGCCAATTGCTACCTTCCGCTGGAGTTAGGTAAGTCATCCTTTTCATCTTAGCACATTTATTGTTCACTATATCAACAACAATATGCGTTAAGCACCCATATTTTGGCCTGTCCCTTCGATTATTTCGGTACAGAACCCCCCACAACTGCAATATTTTGTGGCTAATACCCCGGAATTTGGGCCCAGTCATCACATGCATACACCACATCATGGTTACTATGTGTTTTATTTCACTTGATACGTTTCAACACGCGTTTATCCTTTACATACGTTTCTATGACGCTATATTACCTACAGGTTTTTCGTAGTTTGTGGTACGCAAGTTGCACATTCGAGCTGGGATCACTGTTTTAGAATATCTGAACAAGCATACTTTCGCGATGAGTGGAAATGTTGCAGTTATTTCGAGGACACCTTTTAGAAGGGCAAGGGGAAAAACTGCCGCCGTGGCAGAAGCGACTGAATTTTAGGTCGAAACTGAGATTTCTGTGACGTAGGCCCATTTAATGACAACGTTATTTGCCCAACATATTTCAGCGAGTATATTCCTCCTCTAATAGGTCTTGAAACAGATTTGAAGGGATGAAAGATGCTTCCCAATCTGGTACGTAACATTAATGATTTGACAAAAGGTTCTTCAAATCTCTTTTTCTTACCATTAGCAAAGAAACTTTTCGGATAGGTTAATTGTCCTGATGGATGATTATTTTGGCCTTTGGAGGCAAAACTATGAAACATTGGTAACAACATACTGGTAAATCAGACATGTTTTACCTTTGTGATACGATACCACTGAATACTACGCCACTGATTTGACACTGCTTTCGTTTCCGGGGAGAGGTGATGTACCCAAGTCTCATCCGTAATACAAAACTTGTGCAGAATTTTTTTAGAAATACATCAAGAGGCAGGGACAACGTGGATGGGAAATAAAGAGAACGGTGGCAGAGGGCAATAGACGAGAACTGTGCGAGAGGAGATGTTAACTGACAAACTGTAACCGAAAATTAAAGTTTCATTCCACCTCATATTAAAAATGGAGGGGGGGGGGTGAAGTTGACAGAGGATGAACCACATATAAAAGGATGAACCTATACAGTTAAAACAATAAGCAGGATATATAGTGGAACATGGAAACAATCTGCGTAGCGAACAGGTCACCAAATAAATTCAAAAACTGTTGGCAAACCTATTCTGTGCACTTCAGAAGACAACCAGGGGGCTTGGCAACAAGATAAATTTCCACGTGCCGCTGTGTCCTAAGTACGCAGACGGTTGAGAGTGAGAGAGAGAGAGAGCGTGGGAACATGCACTCCAAGCAAAGTGACAATTGAAACAAAGGAATACTTAACAACTTCAAGATCAAATTATCAATAGTCGCACCACGCTAATCAAGACTGCGTCTCTCCTGCTATCAGTCCAGTAATACACGATTTGACGATGCACAAAATGCCACTTGAAATATCTTCTGATGCTTATGTCTTGATTACATTTCTAAACGATGGGTAACAGCAACCAGTTGTCCTTTCCTTTCAGGTTTTATAGAAGCAGCAAATCTAGACTTCGGCTAGCAACTAGCCATTATCAATGCTAAGAAATACAAGAAGTACGGCGTCAGGTGATAGTGAAAAAATTACAACTCAGGGCATAACCTATAACACTTGTGTATTAGATAACATACCAGTATTTCAGAGCTTTAATACATTGCCTACTATGTCAATCACCTGTGGTTTGGGGACCTGTCACAATTTATTTAAGACTTCTTAATAAGGAAGGTAGGCTTAGCGGAAAATGCATCGACTGACTGTATGGCGCCCTCTACATGAACTACGTAATATGTAACACTCATAGTAAAGCAGTTACAGTCCCCTATAAAACTTAAAATTTGCATAGGAATAACACAAAATAAAATTCAAGTAAAATTATTAACGTTACTGTCTGAATTACTGTCATTTTTAACAGTTGGGATTAAAAAATGTAAAAAGTTCCAGATTCACTGCTTGTGAGCCAATTGTTTTGTTATTCTTTAAAAACACATTGGTAACGTCAGATAGATAAAAAAATTTTTAAGTATTTGCAAAACACTAGGAGGCACATGATGTATGCT
Source organism: Schistocerca americana (assembly GCF_021461395.2). Taxonomy (NCBI): domain Eukaryota; kingdom Metazoa; phylum Arthropoda; class Insecta; order Orthoptera; family Acrididae; genus Schistocerca; species Schistocerca americana. Next base: position 46,461,429 of record NC_060125.1, read on the forward strand.
ACGACTATTAGAATTGAATTGATTTAAATATTTTCATTTTGTGCCATTTTTTATCTTCGTGATGAGGTATGTGGTTCCTCTTAGTAACCGAATAGTCTGTAGGTGACACCAAATATCAGCAAGATAGATAGATGGTTGGATTTACCAGTAGGTAACACATGGAGAGAGTACAAATCTCGGTGTCACTTGAAGCAGATTTTTAACTATCTGTACAACAATAGTAATCTACTGAATTGATGTTATTAACAATTGACATCATCTAAACGAATGTAATATGGAAAAAGATCCATTGGTTCAATATTATAATCATCGTACACTGTTACGTTAATGGTTGCTACATTTTGGCAGGAGGGCTGGACCTATTTCGTACCTCCTGGGTTCTGTCGTTCATTGCTTCCTAGCAAGCAGCCAACGTTTTTATATGGCAAAAGCTCCCTTGCTATTGTAGGTGGTCGAGGAAGCTGCCATTCTCACACTTATGCAGCAGGATTTTCGATCAGATATTGTGTTCGAACATTATGCTTACCTCTAAAAGAACGGCCTATTGACACGAAGTCAATAAGGATTTACAAAACATCGTTCCTGTGAAACCCAACTAGCTCTTTATACACACAAAGTGTTGAGTGCTATTGACAAGGGATTTCAAATTCATTCCGTATTTTTAAATTTCCAGAAAGCTTTTGGCACTGTACCGCACAAGCAGCTTGTAGTAAACTTGCGAACTTATGGAATATCGTCTCAGTTAGGTGACTGGATTCGTTATTTCCTGTCAGAGAGGTCACAGTTTGTAGTAACTGTAGTTACTGAGTGAAACAGAAGTGATTTCTGGCATTCCCTACGATAGTGCTGTAGGCCTTCTCGTGTTCCAAATATGTACTCAAGCTTTAGGGGACAATGTGGGCAGCCGTCTTAGGTTGTTTGCTGATGATGCTGTCCTTTATTGTGCAGTAAAGTCGTCAGAACAACAAAAGAAACTGCAAAACGATTTAGAAAAGATATCGATATGGTGTGAAAATTAACAACTGACTCTAAATAATAAAACGTGTGAGGTCATCCACATGAGTACTAAAAGGAATCAATTAAACTTAGGTTACACAATAAATCAATCGAATATAAAGCCCAAAAATTCGACTAAATAGTCGAAATTAGAAAGAACACAGAAAGTGTTGTGGGGAAGGCAAACCAAAGACTGCGCTTTATTGACAGAACATGTAGGAAATGTAACACATTGTTACGTCGAAGCCATTTGTTACATTATATATATATATATATACAGGGTTGTTACAAATGATTGACGCGATTTCGCAGCTCTACAATAACTTTGTTATTTGAGATATTTTCACAATGCTTTGCACACACATACAAAAACTCAAAAAGTTTATTTAGGCATTCACAAATGTTCGATATGTGCCCCTTTAGTGATTCGGCAGACATCAATCCGATAATCAAGTTCCTCCCACACTCGGCGCAGCATGTCCCCATCAATGAGTTCGAAAGCATCGTTGATGCGAGCTTGCAGTTCTGGCACGTTTCTTGGTAGAGGAGGTTTGAACACTGAATCTTTCACATAGCCCCACAGAAAGAAATCGCCTGGGGTTAAGTCGGGAGAGCGTGGAGGCCATGACATGAATTGCTGATCATGATCTCCACCACGACCGATCCATCGGTTTTCCAATCTCCTGTTTAATGCCAAACATCATGATGGAAGTGCGGTGGAGCACCATCCTGTTGAAAGATGAAGTCGGCGCTGTCGGTCTCCAGTTGTGGCATGAGCCAATTTTCCAGCATGTCCAGATACACGTGTCCTGTAACGTTTTTTTTGCAGAAGAAAAAGGGGCCGTAAACTTTAAACCTTGAGATTGCACGAAACACATTAACTTTTGGTGAATTGCGAATTTGCTGCACGAATGCGTGAGGATTCTCTACCGCCCAGATTCGCACATTGTGTCTGCACCATTAAGAAAAAATTTTGCTTCATCACTGAAAACAAGTTTCACACTGAACGCATCCTCTCCCATGAGCTGTTGCAACCGCGCCGAAAATTCAAAGCGTTTGACTTTGTCATCGGGTGTCAGGGCTTGTAGCAATTGTAAACGGTAAGGCTTCTGCTTTAGCCTTTTCCGTAAGATTTTCCAAACCGTCGGCTGTGGTACGTTTAGCTTCCTGCTTGCTTTATTCGTCGACTTCCGCGGGCTACGCGTGAAACTTGCCCGCACGCGTTCAGCCGTTTCTTCGCTCACTGCAGGCCGACCCGTTGATTTCTCTTTACAGAGGCATCCAGAAGCTTTAAACTGCGCATACCACAGCCGAATGGAGTTAGCAGTTGGTGGATCTTTGTTGAACTTCGTCCTGAAGTGTCGTTGCACTGTTATGACTGACTGATGTGAGGGCATTTCAAGCACGACATACGCTTTCTCGGCTCCTGTCGCCATTTTGTCTCACTGAGCTCTCGAGCGCTCCGGCGGCAGAAACCTGAAGTGCGGCTTCAGCTGAACAAAACTTTATGAGTTTTTCTACGTATCTGTAGTGTGTCGTGACCATACGTCAATGAATGGAGCTACAGTGAATTTATGAAATCGCTTCAATCATTTGTAATAGCCATATATATATATATATATATATATATATATATATATATATATATATATATAATTTATCAGTGTGAATTTTTCTTTTGTTAGTGCATGATTCTTTCTCTCAGGGATATTGTCTTTTCTTATCACTTTTACTTACGTGCATAAGTAAATATGAAACAGGTTCTTGAAGGGCTGCTGTTATTCATGTACCAACTTTAGATTTTGAACATCATGACTAAATTATAGTTGCTGTTAACTCAATTGAATGTAATTCTGGTAATTTCTATTTATTGATTGCAAAGCAAAGCTCGAGACAATTTCGATTGTTGTCGTGGGGTGGCCAGGATAAAAGTTGCTGAACTCATGGAATCTGCATAATTTAAAAAATGAATTTTAACGTAATTAGTTATCTGTTGCAATTTAAAAAGGTTCTTACAACGAAATCTCTCGCATTTACAGTTACTGTTAACACTGAAAAATAAATTAATACTTAAGCGTGTAATGGCTGACCAGAGGCTGCATCAGAAGATGAGCTCCCCGCAGCGCAAATTACTGAAAAAATGTTTATTAAAAATAATTAGCCACTGCGAACATTTCAGGTGACAACTATTACAAAGATATTCATTTTGTGATAATAATAACAAGTTTATTTTAGCAGAAATACGAATAACTTACATAAAATATGTGCAGCCGCTCAATGGCTGCCTTCCGTATCGCGAAACAAAATAGTATGTGTACCATAAAATACGCCATTCCTCCTCGGCCGTACAATCGCATCTCTTTCCATCCCTTTTTTTTATTTTCATAGACATTAAATAAAGATGCTACGCTTAAATTATCGCTGCGTATCAGTTGTTTCAAGAACATTAACTGTATCTTTCATGCTAATTATATTCACAAAATACGTTAAATACGGTTTACAACCGATAAAGATGTCAATATTTATGTGACGTACCGTCACAACAACTACTAAAGAGACAGTCTTCAAGACTTTGATCCGTCCTCTTTTCTAGCACTGGTGCGCAGTCTGGGACCCTTAGCGGAGCACATCGAGAAAGTTCAAAGAGGAACAGTACGTTCTGTAGGGGAGACTGGGGCTAGTTGTTACACGGGGCAAGTTGTTACTTGACAAAAATTTCCGCTCTTGAGCAGTTTATCCGTTGCTCTGCCAGATGGTAGCACTAAGAGACCCCCTACTCCCATCCTCCTTATATCAGCCGTCAGTTGGTAATAAGGCGCTAGTGTCAGAAAACGTGTTTTTCCAGTGCTGGAGTAATTTTTTTACTCTGTGTGAATTTTTTTCACAGTTCACAGGAAATTCGTGATTTCATTTTAAATTTTGCAACATCTCAGCGTCCAACATTCAAGTTCGTAGTAGTATACGTTAAACTTCCAAACAAAATGTTTATATTGTTGATTTCGACAATAAAAAATGGCGTAGCATGGGGTCAGTTGTTACAAAGGCGCAGGGGCAAGTTGTTACGGTGTAACAACTTGCCCCAAAGAGTTTTTGTTTCCTTCAATGTAAGCAATTATGTCTGTCTACAGGTATAATGAGTAATTATAAGAAGAAGACTAACAGAGGCATTATTTCCAGGGAAACATATGCTGAAGCGGCAAATGAAGTTCTAAGTGGCTTTTCTTCACTGCGGAAAGCTGCCCAAAAGTACAGCATAAATTTTATGACACTGCAGAGGTTCTGTAAGCGAATGGCATTAACAAAGGGAGGTAGGCAGCTTATTTTTCATTGTCATCGTCGCCAACTGTGACATTGTAGATTATTGGTGTTGTACAACGTGCAAATACATCAATATATCTAAGCAAATTAATCTCTTCTGACGTATCAGATACGCGCAGGAAAACGTAGCCTATAACAGCCTATTACCATTTTTCTTGCCTGCTTACTTTCAGAATCGGGAGAGATGCTTGTGCCAAACGTTGGTTATAAGCGATCTCGGCAGGTTTTCTCAGACGAAGAAGAAGCAGAGCTGGAAGAATACATTCAGAAAGCTGCTAAGCTCTACTATCGACTTTCTGCGAAGGAAGTGAGGAGTCTAGCATTTCATTAGGCCGTGAACAGTAACGTCAAGTTTCCCATTGGTTGGAGTGATGTAGAACTAGCTTCCACTGACTGGTTTGGAGGATTCCTCAAACGAAGGAATACGCTTTCCATCCGCACACAAGAAGCTACCAGCCTAAGCAGGGCTACAAGTCTCAATAAGCACAACGTAGGTAGATTTTTTACAAATCGAAGTGAAGTTTATGTTCGATACAAATTTCAATGTCAAGAAGTGTATAATGTGGACGAGACTGCCGTCACCACGGTACAAACGCCTGCCCAAATTGTAGCAAGGAAAGGAATTAAACAAGTCGGTGCTATAACGTCTGCTGAAAGAGGAACTCTAGTTACTGTTGCCTTGGCAGTAAATGCGTCTGGAAAGCCAATCCCGCCTTTCTTTGTGTTTCCAAGAAAGAACTTCAGGGATTATTTCCTTCGAAATGGGCCAGAAGGTAGCTCAGGGTCTTCAAACAAGTCAGGGTGGATGACAGGGCAAGATTTTTGCTCGTTCATGCTTCATTTCATTCATCATTCCAGGGCTACAAGAGAGCGATCGGTTCTCCTTCTTTTGGACAACCATCAATCGCACCTTGATATTTCAATGTTGGACGTAGCCAAAGAAAACGGGGTTGTCCTTCTCTCTTGCAACCTTTAGACAGAGCTGTGTTTGGCCCATTTAAAAAATATATTAACTCTGCATCAGATGCGTGGATGAAAAGCAATGCTGGAAACACTATAACAATATATGACATTCCATTTATAGTTAAACAATCTTTGCTTAGCGCTGCTACGCCAAGGAACATCAAGGCTGGATTTCAAGTGAATGGAATATGGCCATTTAACAGAGACATTTTTACAGACGATGAATTTTTGCCCTCTGCCGTGACGGACCGCCCATACAGGGAAGATGAAACTCTGCTTTCTGTGTCTCTTACGAACTCTGTAGGGGATGGCGTTCCCTGCACATCAACAAGTGTGGAATCAAGTCCGACGCCCTGCACCTCAACAGTTGGTTCTGCAAACTCCACACACACACACACATGTGCCACCTGAAGAACTGAGGCCTTTCCCGAAAGCTCCTGCCCGCAAGACAACAGTAAGAAGGAATAAACGAGTGAGTGCTATCCTGACTGATTCACCAGTAAAAGCAGCATTGACAGTTGAGGCAAATAGACAAAAGAAACCTGCAAGACGACGACTGATATAGGCGCCGAAAAATAAAAACAAGAAAGCAAAAACGGGGAAACGAAAATGTGAAATCGTAGAATCATCTGATGTGGAAGACGACTGCGTGTGTATTGATGGTTTGGAACCATACTCTCTGTCAATACCACCAACCACATGGCCACAGTGCACAAAATGTAAAAGGTGGGCATATCATAGGTGTACCAAGCATGGCAGTTTCTTTATTTGTAAAAACTGTAGCTCTGATAGTGAACTTGATATTTATTCATCAGATTAATGATGACCGTATGTCAATATTAGTACTGTGTTTCAAGCTTTATGATTTGTTACCACCTCTTGCAATAAAACTAATGATTAAATAAATCTGTGTTATGGAACCAAAATTATATTTTTTCTTAATTATTATGTAACAACTAACCCCATAGTGTGTAACAAGATGCCCCACAGTGGTGTAGGTTGTTACATAATACAAGTTAGCAAAAACCTTGATATAGAGCTTAACAATCTGAGTTTACATTTATGTCAAAAATTTCATTGTGAAGATTAAATAATGGGCTAACTTTCGGAATCTGTCCAATCGACATACGTGTTTTGTGTCGAGGTATACGAGATTCCAAAAAAAGTTTGTAACAGCTAGTCCCACACTCCCCTACTATCGCGACATGATACAGGATTTGGAGTGGACATCACTAAAACAAAGGCGATTTTAGTTGCTCACGACATTTCAGTCACCAACTTTCTCCCTCGAATGGGAAAATAATTTGTCGACGCCGACCTGCCATAATAAAATAAGGGAAATCGAAGCTCGCATGGAAAGGTATATGTGAGACATCAAAATGATATTCAAATTAATTAAACTGACAAATTAGTAACCCCCAATGACTCCCACCCCCACTCTCCGGATAACATCATGTGGTTTCTTCAACCGGCACGTAGATCCCTGCCCTCGTTCCCTCCCCACCCTACCCCCTACACTTCACCCACCTACCCTATTGGCGCGAATTTCGAATTTTGTGAGGAACTGGGAATTTTGGCGGCAATTTCGAATACTGAAGGGAATTGCTTTGTCCCAGTGTCTGTGCTGACGTCTCACCCCACCTCTCCACCTGGGAATTGGCGGAAAATTAAAAATGGCGGTGCCCTTTCTGGGACCCGAATCTTGATATTTCTGGATAGAGAGGCCAAGTGAACCTCCGAAACACATGGAAACTGTCCAAATGCAGGAGTTAGATGGTTTAGTATACATTGTTTATTTTGGTTAGGAAGTTGAGGTAGAGATTGGTCCTAATTACGTAATTAACCACAAGTATCAGTCCTAATTACGCAACTATATGCATAGTGCTACACAAGAAGTGCCTAACATCGCAATACAGCGATAGCATAGACCTGGTGTTATGCTGCTGGCAACAGATTTCACAAAACGACTCGAAACTAATGAATGGCATCCGTCTCAAACTCTAGCTACAAGCTGGCGTGAAAGAAGGCTGAAGTGGGAGGAACGGTCTTTATGTTTTGTGAGAAATATATTTAACTGACGAGATAGTCATATTGGACACAGAGGAGTTTAATAAGCCTATTATTAGCAAACCTACAGCTGAGGACTGTATCTACTGCTGTTTGACGTCAGAGCTCGCTATAGAAGACTGTTCCACAACCACCTTGCAGCCCAGGTACCCGTAGTTAATACATGCTACTGTAACTGATAGAAGGAGCCTCGCTGCTCTAATTACACAAGGAAATTGTCTCGAAATAAACCATCACATGTAATAAGTGGGTCAAAATGTCACACGTCTACTGAGGATTGGGGAGCAATCATCGTAATAACACAACTACCGACCCAAGAAATTGCATTGGGATAGCAGTTGCAGCTGTGTCCTTCTTAATGTGCACTCACAAACTAACGAGCTACGAGGTTGTTTTAACCCACATTTCCACCCCTCACCCTTCCACCCATCCATCTTTCTCCTCACCATTGTCACGGACAGAAGCCTGTTCTATCTTGCCATTGGTTATCAACAAAAAGATTCTTCTGGTGACACTGATATACTGTCTTCAGTCTGCAGAACCCAGTCACAGAGAGACAAAAGGTAAGAAGAGGACACTTCTTGCAATGTGTAAAACGTATTTCTCGGATGGACTGGGCCCCTCTGGAAGTACAACGAAATTCCAGAGAACGCCCCAGATCGCTTTTTCAAACGCCCAGCTGCTCCCTCCACGCTCTGCTTCGTGGTCTACCGCCATTCCCGCGTGGCACAAGCTCGCCGCAGTCACTGACCACTTGAGGCGACAGTCCTTCACCAACACAAAAGCATGTATAACCTACTAAAGAATAGGAGATAAATGGAAGGCCGCCACATGTGCTACTTCTTCGTCTAAAATATAACGACACGGCCCCACCCCATGCGCCACCCCCCTTCGCCAGTGCACAGCTGGCTGCATCGACTTCCTCACACACAGACTAGTCATATCACCAAGCCTCCAACAGGCCTGTTGTTATGCAGTGAAGAGCTCTGTTATTTAAGGTCAATGCATCTCCTATAATCACCTATTAAAAAATGAAAACACAATCGTGACAATAGTAACTCTCCTCTTTCCTCGAAAGTAGGCGCAGTCCATTTTCTTTTAGGTCTATGAGCAAAGTCAGTATAGTTTTTATGTTCGACTTCAGGATACAGTTCGCATCTCATTATTTTGCGATATCCATTGAGGTGTACCACTGCTGATTACATTCAGAGCTCATGATATACCCCGTATACACTTGCACGCTGCGAAAAATTCGGAAAAAAACTTGCATTACTTTGCTGCAAAAATTACAGATCGCTGCGGAATGTCTTCGTTATTTCGTCATCAGATTGAAGAAGAAATGAGAATTTAAACTTTGAAGAAAAAACATCTGTGTTAAGGAGTTTCTTTCAGCTTGATAGGCAAATTACACGACCTCAGACCGTCTCTCGTGTTCAAATCAGTATCTGTAAAGAAACTATCATGCACGTGTGTATTGAACACATTTCAGGCATGTGATATAGCATCAGAGAATACAATCTTTCACACCACTAGCTCACAAGAAGGAAAAAAACACAATAATTTCAAGTTCAACTACAACACGTTCTAATTCCAGAGGACATTGCTCTTTGGTACATTATGGAAAGTCCTGTGTTACCAAAGCGATACTATATGACAACTGTGTTTATGAAACAGACCGTGAGAGACTGCATTGTAATATAACCCCCTATAAGATTTTCCTGCGTTTCTCTCTCTCTTCCATTACATCGAAAACAATTACCATCTGCGTGCTTACATATGAGATTTTTGATCCATGCGTCACCTCCAAGTCTGTAAACTTTCTATCATATAGTAGATTCTTGTGTTCTAGTTTTGCAAGCAATTTGAACATAACAGCCTATATCATGCAATCTACTCACATGTTCCATAGTGACAAGAAGGAGATATCCAGTGATCCGCCAAGGTTCCCTCCCTCTCAACCAAGCGGTGTCAGTCAGCCATTATACGGTAACCAACTCCTTACCAGTGGCTGGATTTGGTGGGAAAGACACTGTTGATAAGGGAGGGCCGCGCGGGGTTAGCCGAGCGGTCTGAGGCGCTGCAGTCGTGGACTGTGAGGCTGGTCCTGGCGGAGGTTCGAGTCCTCCCTCGGGCATGGGTGTGTGTGTTTGTCCTTAGGATAATTTAGGTTAAGTAGTGTGTAAGCTTAGGGACTGATGACCTTAGCGGTTAAGTCCCAGAAGATTTCACACACATTTGAACGTTTCATAGGGGAGGCTGTGCTGTTATATACGCTGTAGTTGATAGGGCTATAAAGTTTAGGGATTTTAGCAGTTGTTCCGTAATTTCAACGCCAGCCAACGACACAGCAGAATGCTTCCCAATTTGTCCATCATCGTTAAGGCACCCCGCCACTACTTTGAGTACCTTACACCAGATTTGCGAATACAGTTAGGTGAGGAGAGAGATGTAGGGAGGATGGATGGGTTCAGTGGTGAATGAAGACAACTTCCTGGCTGGTTAGTTCGTGAGCGCACATCGAGGACGACAGAGCTGTATCTGCTGCCCCTCTACAATCTTCTGGGGTCGATTTTTGCGGTAGTTGTGTTATTACAACGAATTTTCGATGAACCCTCTGTCAGGCACTGAAGTGTGAATGACAGAGTAACCATGTAGAGGCAGATGTAGATGAACTTCAGTAATCTTACTTGTATCTCATTTTTTGTTATTCCTGTGGCAATTTTAAGTTTTGTAAGAGACCATAACTGCTTTACTATGAATGTTACGTGTTACTTCATATAGAGGGCGCTATCCTCGGTATATAGTAGTCTTCAATAAACTTGACGGGAGCCAGAACAACAGGGGATCTAATACAGAAGCTATATAGGTTATGCTATGAGCTGTAATTTTTACACGAAGACCTGACTATGTACTTCTTGTATTTTTTTAGCATTGATAACGGCTAGTTACTACCCAAAATCTAGATTTTCTGCTTTAATAAAGTCTGAAAGGATAGGACTATTGATAGCTGTTCTCCATCACTTTGAAAGTTATATCAGTCGGAGAGTCCTAGTGGAAAGGAATTTGGTATGTCCATGTTAAGTTTGGCTTATACAAGATATGACTGCTGAGAATTCCTGCCAACGATTTAAGACTCTGTGGGTAATGTGCCATTGACAGATCTCAGTTAAAGAGTTCTGGTACCGTCTAACATGTCAACTGTCCAACTTCCTACACATACGTTGTGCCTCTATTATGTCGAACAGCTCATCAGAAGGCCAAGGTAAACAACCACTGAAAGTGTGAAAGAAACAACATTGCTCTACTTAGTTCAAAATATTTCGGAGCTTCTAGTTCCCCAACACATTGCCTCATAGGGAATTTATACTCTGACCAATAGGGCATGGTGGGAACCTAATACAGAGAGACTAAGTAGGTCAAGATTCATAAAGTACGGACAGGCTATATGTTAACACCACATTTACTCCATCTGTACGGAGAGCACATTATAAGGAATTCCGGGTTAGACAAAGAGGAAACCGGAAATAAAACATATGGCATAGATATATATAAACTTTGATTTGTATATGCAGACTGCTGCGACTAATGAAAATTTGTACAACGGCCGGGATTCGGACTCAGCTGTTCTGATCGCGAGGCAGGTGCGCTAACCACTGTGCCATCCTTGCAAAGAGGATTTGTAGAACTGCTCGGACCACCCTAGCACGCCTACCTTCTCAGTCTAAATTTCATTTCACGCCTCGCTGTGTTCCCCTGTGAACTGAAACAGAACAGCAAAGGGGGAATACCAACTGGACCGAGGCGTGAATGGGAATTTGAAATGAGGGGAGAGGTGTGCTATGGTACTCCGAGCAGTTGTTCAAAACCATGGTACAGGGGATTTCGTAGTGGTGAACAGGAGATCTGGATTCAAATCTGGGGTTTGGTATAAATTTTCATTCGTTGCTTCAGTTTGCGTTTGCACATTATAGATGTTTGAGATTTTAAAAGATGATTGGAACCTTACAAGCTCATTTGTTTAAAAAACCTTTGATATGCAGATGATATAAACAATGTATTTTATTAATTTTTCAACTACCAAGGTTCGCGGATTACTGCTGATCATGACTGCAGCTGCGAAATTAAGGTGAGAGGTAGATTATGGTTCGACATCGAAGCCATTATTGACGGAGCATGCACAAGAATGGAGAAGAAAGTTGACTGTGCCTTTCAAAGCAACCATCCCAGCATTTTGTGAGGAGCTTTGTAGCGATGTCACGGAAAAACATGCTCTAGAGGGTCGGATGTGGATTTAACCGCACGAAATTAACTGACGCTTGTTGCCTGGTACAAAGGCTATGTTTTAACTTTTGTAGTGAGAGACTTAGTAATTGTTTGAGTGCTATGTTGCCTTTCTCTCACTAATCAATGTTCGATTACTCAAAAACGATCTTCCTTATATTAAAACTCATCACAGTAATTCATAGCAAAGTTTTGAATTTTTATTGTTTGCGCATGACAACTTACGCCGTACGAAGTGACATAGTGCTTGTGTCAAAAAAACCTCAGAGTAGATTATTTATGTTCAGTTGCTGCATCTGCTGATTTGTGTCCTCCAAACACAAAAAACTACATGTGGAGCAAGAGGTAAGTCACTTTTATTTCAGGGCAGATCCCACCTTGCATCCTTGAGCAAACAGTGTGTAGTTCGAAGTGTCAGGCGTCGTCCGTGCAAGCAGATTAATTTCCAGTGAACAGTGCTGGTAATTTCAGACAGTTGTTTTCTTCCGACTAGAGCAGCGATTTATTTTAGTGGATATTTTTAGTTAAACATTGCACTACACATCATGTAACGTTCCTTATGTACTTCGATACTGAGTTTTAGTTAAACAGTTTTCACAAGGCACACAATTAGTTTCTTTTGGCAGTTAATTAGATTCATTTTCTCTATTTACAGTATCTGAATTTCATGAAGTTTAAAGTTTTTATTTCATGACAGTCGTCACATGCGCTGTACAGGGCCGACCAACAGTTAGATTTTCTCAGCAACTGAACACGTAATCTAAAATACACGTTACATGCGGAGAAAGTTCTTGAAATCAATAAGTTCAGTTTTCTCACCTACAGAAATTTTTTTTTTTTTTTTTGTAGAAAGCTTATATCTGTGGACCCTTTTCCGCCAAGGATAGTCCTCTGATTATTTCTGTGATTACGTAGACTGAACTGCATGAAAGGTACAGGGAAAAAATCAGCGCTACGCTTATGTATACTAACATTTGTTTATTTTCCAATCTAGCTATTGTAACTTGCATTGTCATTTTTCCGTTTGATTTTTCGTGTGACATTTTTCTGACTCTTGAATGCCTATAGTGCGCAACGACAGCGTTGTTGTACAGATTTTGCTTGCAGTTGATTTAGTATACAGGTTACTAGTTGATTTCTATTCCATTTACAGAATCATTCAATCTCATTCTTTTTTGACTGGTAGCGAAATAAATTTTCGTCTTGAGCTATAGGAGTTCTACAACGGTTAATTTTTGTACGGTTTGTATAGCTTTTTACAATGGCTTCTTATGCACAATCTGTACCGGTGTTGCCGTCTGGCGGCGATTCTGTTAAATCTGAGAATGCAGTTGTTGTAAATTTGGTGCTACAGGTAAAGAACACTGGATGAATACAGTGGGTCAGTGCAAGAGACATAAGCTAAAACAATCAAGTCACTGGATGAGTATAAAAAGTCACAAGAAGAATATATTAGGTTAGTGAGAGAGACGACACACAAAGAAAATACTGACGGTAGAAAATACGAGGATTCAGGAAGAAATGATTACGTCACAGAGAGAACAGATAGGTACGATTCCGGACAAAACTGATGAATTTGCTACCAAGGTGACACATTTGTCTAACAATACAAAAAGAAAACCTGGTTCACTTTTCGAAAATAGTAGAATGCAATATGTCGGAACAATGTAATGATGATTAGAGGCGCATCAACCGACAACAGAAGTGCTAAGTAAATACAAGCAAAAAATTAACAGACACGAGTTTACACAGTGAACCAAATCCGCGCAATGACGAAGTAGAACCAAAATCTAAAGAAAACAATGTAATATCAAATGCCATTACAGCTCATTCTGGAAAACAGATAGTTCATTTTGCTATCCCAACCCGTGAAGAATACGTACAAACCACTATCATTTCGAGTAACGGAAGCAGAAACTCAGACAATAGTTTACTAGTTTGTTCTTCACACACAAAGAAACATAAAGTTTTCAAACAGCATACTGACGACCGCGTAAGAATAATGGAACCATAACTTACACGTAATGAAAGAAAATGCAAATGTGATACTTTTCCTTATTCTTATTTACGTTTCAGCGCTTCCTTGATTTCCACGCATTTTTGTCCATGTAAAATTAGGTAGGGATCCATTATACTTTCTTTGAATACTTCGACTGGCGACCGAAGCCTCCCCAAAATGGGTGTTAATTATGTTTCAGTTTCTTGGTACAGTAGTCTTCTCCTATCCTTTTTAGCCGATAAGTACAGCAAATTGTCTTCTACTGTACTAATGTTAATATGTTGAAAGTAATTTTAGCGACTTGTGAGCTGAGATTAAGAATGTCTTATATTTGCGACGAAGTACATTCCGATTCTGATGAAAATGAAAACTTGAATTAAATGCATTTCAAGATTTTAAACATGGCTGAAACAGCAACTGTTTTGGCTGTCATCATTTACCGTGAAGCATTAAACGTATTTCGTGACAGGGACAAAGTTTGTCACGGTTAAAAAAGCGTTTAAATGAAAAATTACTCTCATTTCATGAATATTTAATCCCGTTAGGAAAAGATGTAAAGAAAAGAAGCGGCGTTTCATTGAAGTTAGATCGCGGCACACGTAACAACACGCGTTAGGAGCGCACTGCACAGCAGAGGCTGGCGGTTCCGGCAATGAAGAGTAACTCACATCACATGGACTATACCGCTGCTACAACATTTGACTGTTCACTTAAAGAGATATGTATGTTATCTTACTGGTCGTCATAAGCACGACGTTAAACTGCCCACAATAAAAAGCGGAAATAGTGATTCCATTCTCAGTAAAGACTTGCTAATACGAAATTTTTGGATGAGAAACACATACTGGCGAAACCAATATACAACTCAGAACATGATCATTTTTACATATAACAGAAACAGTCATAAGCAGCATTTTTATCGAACAGGAAACAAAATTTCATAGCTACATGTTGTTGACTTAAACTTACCATAATTAGAAACGAAAGAAGAACAAAACAAAGCTAGCAAAAACAATCACTGCAGATGAACAGAGAAACCCAATACAGCATGACAACACGGGCGGCTCTGAACTGATAATGAGTTTCGCTGTACACGCCTACTGGCAGAAATGCGTACTGTGCAAGCTCCGCCTGCGTTTTCTTTTTGCCCCCCCCCCCCCCCCAATAAAGAATTTGATGAAAACGAAATTCTCACATAGCTGACACTCAATAGTCTTGTAGTACCAGGTGATCAAAAAGTCATTATTAATTTGAAAACTGAATAAATCACGGAATAATGTAGATAGAGAGGTACAAATTAACACACATACTTGGAAAGACATGGGGTTTTATTAGAACCAAAGAAAATACAAAAGTTCAAAAAATGTCCGACAGATGGCGCTTCATCTGATCAGAATAGCAATAATTAGCGTAACAAAGAAAGACAAATCAAAGATGATGTACTTTACAGAAAATGCTCAATATGTTCAACATCATTCCTCAACAATAGCTGTAGGAATAATGCTGTGAACAGCACTGTAAAGCATGTCCGGAGTTATGGTGAGGCACTGGTGTCGGATGTTGTCTTTCAACATCACTGGAGTTGTCGGTCGTTCACGATACACTTCAGGCAACCCCAAAGCCAATAATCGCACGGACTGAGGTCTGGGGACCTGGAAGGCCAAGCATGACGAAAGTGGCGGCTGAGCACAGGATCATCACCAAACGAAGCGCGCAAGAGATCTTTCACGCGTCTAGCAATATGCGGTGGAGCGCCATCCTGCATAAACATTGTACATTCCAGCAGGTGTTTATCAGCCAGGCTGGGGATGATGCGATTCTGTAACCTATCGGCGTACCTCTCACCCGTCACGGTAGCAGTTGCGGTACAAAACCAGAATCACGCATTTCCTCGAAGAAAATAGGCCCAATAACCGTAGATGTGCTAAATCCAACCCATACCGTGACTTTCTCGTCGTGCAATGGAGTTTCCACAACAGTTCTAGGATTTCCGGTAGCCCAAATTCTGCAATTGTGGTCGTTGACAGACCCTTGGAGCGTTCAATGAGCTTCGTCGGTCCAAAACACGTTAAACCAATCGTCATCTTCCGCCATCTTTTGAAACTCCCACACCGCAAATGGCCTCCGCTTCACTAAATCGCCAGGTAACAGTTCATGATGATAATGGATTTTGTACGGATAGCATCGGAGGGGACACCTAAGTGCCAACCAAACTGTAGTGTATGGAATGCCGGTACAACGTGCGACTGCACAAGCGCTGACTTCCCCATGCATAGGCGAACCCGCTACAGTCTCCATTTCTTCCTGAACTGTCTCAGCAGCATTACGCCTTGTGCTCTGGCGGCCACTACGGGGTCTATCGTCTAAACAGCATGTGGTTTCGAACTTCGAAATCATCCTCGCCGCAGCTGCATTTGCCGGACCTTTACCCATTCGAATCCATGGCGATAGGATCGTAATGCTGAACTAGCACATTCCCCATTCCAATAATACAGCTTCACTAAAAGCGCCTTTTCAGGTAACGTCAACATGCTGCAACTGCTGGCGCATCTGATCCTCTCTCTCTCTCTTTTTTTTTCCTTTATTGTGATTTCATTCCCCTGTCCCATATGGGCAGGGGAAGGCTGTCAGCGGCACAATGCACCGCTCTTCAGCCGAGTGACATGGCAACTAAAATAAGAATAAAATGTTACATACATAAGGTGATAAAATAGGGGAACATAAAATAAAGGGAGAAAATGGAGGTAAAAATAGACTGACATAGAGATGTTCATGAGGCACAGTTTAAAAAGTCACCAGAAAGTAATAAAACACAGTTGGCGATTCTTAAAACACAGAGAAGACACTGAATGGACATGCACAGGTTAAAAGTCGGCCACAGAATTAAAAACACTCCACAACAACACACCTAAAACCCACTTGTAGCACTCACGTCGAAGAATGAAACTGCCAGGTGGGACCTGCCGAGGGAAAGGTTAGAGAGGATGGGAAAGGAGGGGAGAGCAAGGGGCAGCAGCAGAAGCGGCGGGATGAAGAAAGTAGGGGCGTCAGCGGGTACACAAAGAGGCAGGAGACATGTGGGGTGGGAGATGAAGAGGGAAGACAGGGCAGGAGGAAATGCAGAGACACTGAAAGGGGGCACAAGAGAGGGTGGGGGAGTAGGAGGGGGAAGTCGCTCAGGAGGAGGGAGGGGGAGGAGAGGGAGCCCTGAGGAGGAGGCAGGAAGATGGGGTTAGAGTTATTAGGAAGGGTAAATGTCAGGGCGAAGCTCATCATCCGGGAGGGGTAGATGATGGTGGAAGTTGTGTTGGGAAAGGAGATGGAGGGTGTGGAGATGGAGAGAGGGTGGGACACAACGGTAAAGGCGCGGCAACTGGTTGGGATTCTCTCTCTCATTACAGCTCCTTTTATACACGATTGCCAGGGGCAGTCACTGACGTTTTGCTGTCCAGCGCCATCTGTCGGACATTTTGTGAACTTTGCTTTTTTTTTCTAATAAAACGCCATGTCATTCCCAGCATGTGTGTCAAGTTTTACCTCTGTATCTACATGATTCCGTGGTTTATTAAGTTTTCAAATTTATACTGACTTTTTGATCACCCGGTGTATTAATGAGTTACAATGCCAATAGTGGAAGTGCCAAAATAGTGATTTCTGGGCTTTCGGCCATGAAAGCAGAAGACTGTACTTGGGCCCTCTGTGTAAGAAATTAAAATGTGTAAATTTGTATAAATTAGTAAGAAAAGGAGTTTTTTTAATTTGCACTATGTATATGAATCCACAGCGCAAAATAGGGGGGGCAGGTGTAATGGAACTTGCCAGATGTTTCCAAAGCGGTATATTTAACATAGAAAAGGAAGTGATGCACTGGAGCAGAGATGCTGTTAGACAAGAGAGATGTGAATGTCACCTTTTTTAAGTCTGCAGAAAGAGAGAAGTCTGTGGTGTGACTCGATGAAAAGAGGACGCAAACATTTTATCGCTCCTCCTTTTGTAAAAGTTTTCTTAGTAATATTCTATTTCGAGTTAATACAAGCAACGGCAAGTAAAATACAGTTCCTATCCGTTTATCTGACAAACATTTCATCTCAGTGCATAGGATGGGTCAATTTCTTTCATTAGGCGAAACGGTCAACTACTAGTGATTTCTACGGTTGCTGTATTGAAGATGACCATAGCAGCAAAAAGAAGAGGGAAAGTTTCTCACTGATAAAAAAATTCAACTAGGAATACTTACTATTAAATTTACTAGAATGTTTATTTTAGGATCGTTTGATGGCGTCTGTTTGGTAGCTTGCTGGAAAAGCATTTCATCAACTTCCATTCGGGAATTCACAGTTAAAAGTGATAAAATATTTTGAATTTAAAAACTTTAATTCATTATCCAGCCAGTAGTAAAAATAGCATACAATACAGAATATTCCAATATTGCGGAGTGAATTATACACAGCTTTGAACGATATTTACCAATGCGAGTGACTAGCTAGTCCATAAATGACTTTGGCCGTCAGTAGTAGAAAAATAGTTTTGGATCTACCAGAGGTGGGTTCTGGGAAACATGCGGGTACTCAGAAGTCAGAAGAAAGTTCCAGCATACTTAAGCTTAGTGATGCTAGTGTTTACTCAAATTTTCTACAGGAAGCCCAATATTATAGCAGAAACCCATAATTCAGAGACTAGTCGTCGTAAAGAACCACGATACAGGGATAGCGCGAATAAGGCACTCGATAAATCTGACTAGCAAACTGCGTGAGATCGGAGCTACATCCTACTCATGTCATCACAGCGGTGGCACTGCTCATACGTACTGCAGGAGGTGTGGCTTTCAGTTAGCTGGCGGTTTTGCTAGGCTGTCACGTGGCTTACTGCCGACCTAAGGACGCATTCTGCCTTGCATGATATCGATTTTATACGACACCAAACGTAGTTTGTCAATTCTGTAAGTAATTCAGATACTATAACGTATTTTGTTTTTTTCTTTTTTGACAAATGTTTCAGATGCTTTTGACCACAGTCAGGTGGGGCTGCATTGTGATTAGCACTCTCATTTCGAAACTACGCTCTAATTAGGGGAGATGAGAGGAAAGGAGAATGTATGATGTACATTTGTAATAAATATTTCAGTTTGTTTAGATACTTTTGGCCATAATGTAGATGGGGCTACATTGTAATTAGGTCATTAATTTTAATACCAGAGTCTTGCAAAGTGTAAATTGTGGAATTTACAGTGGATAATAAATGTCATAATATTAAAAATAATCATGGATGTACAGCTAGTTGCTTTCATGTGTGACAGTGTTCTTCTTCACAATGTATGGGCAGCCCTGACTGGTCCCGGCTATTGGTACTTCATCGTTGTACTATGGCGCACAGATTTTCAATGATTTATAGTTACTGAGAACAAATTGCTCAAGAGCAGTGGGGCTCATGGCCTGAAACTAACTCGTCCATTTGCATCTGGTGTGATATGACACCTCCCCGTGATGTTCAAGTGTAACCTGATATCAGAAATGTAACCAGATACATGTGCTGAAGGTTCTTTCGTATCGCCAGCTCTACTCAACTCAGAGCTGCATCTAAATTTTTCTACTCTGCTTTTTGGCGAGGAAATGAAGTCATACTATATGTCATTGAGAGATCTTTAAATCTATCTCGAGAAGATTTGTGTTCCACGCAAGGAAATGAACCCATAACAAGGTCTATCAATGAAGCTACATTATTTAACCGATCAAGTACAGACAGGGACATTAATGCACACGTTCGTTTTTGCAATCAACATCAATCACAACACTATGAGGGTAGCCATAAGGACTGTAATTTTAAAAGTAATACTGAGGAGAAAATGCTGAAACAACGTCAATTCCTCACTGTATCTCTGAATACGTGTTTACAAGTGAAGACAACATAGGTGTGATGCTTGCTATTCTTCTCGACGTACTTAGTGTGGCTGAGAATGAGGGTCGCTCCCTGCTGTGAGGCGAGCTAGTTGCCTCTTTCTAGAGTCGTCCCTTCAGACTGCGTGGCTCTGAATCATCTCTGTCACCATCCAATACTCGGTGAAAGTTGCCGCAACTCAACTAGCCTTCATCTTTCATCCTCTTCCCTTCCATGTCACTTCTTCTTACTCTGGCCGGACGTTGCTGACAGCTGACCTTCCTGGAAGGCCACTTTGCCATATGGCAGTGTCCCTACACCAGTCGCCATCCAACCCCTATCCGCACCTCTTGTGGGTCCCAATCACCACAATTGTCGAATTTCACAATTTACAACCTTATCTTAAGCTATGATTAATACAAAATGATAATTTTAATAACCCTTCATTCATTTCATTGGCCTCTCACAACACATCTTTGTAACCTAATGTCTTATTTACTCATTTAATTATAATATTCAATCTACCTCCCCCATGAAACATGGACTTGCCGTTGATGGGGAGGCTTCCGTGCCTCAGCGATACAGATAGCCGTACCGTAGGTGAAACCACACCAGAGGGGTATCTGTTGAGAGGCCAGACAAACGTATGGTTCCTGAAGAGGGGCAGCAGCCTCTTCACTAGTTGCGGGGGCAACAGTCTGGATGATTGACTAATCTGGCCTTGTTACTGCGAACGGCTGAAAGCAGGGGGAAACTACAGACGTAAATTTTCCTGAGGGCATGCAGCTTTACTGTATGGTTAAATGATGATGGCGTCCTCTTGGGTAAAATATTCTGGAGGTAAAATAGTCCCCTATTCGGATCTCCGGGTGGGGACTACTCAGGAGGAGGTTGTTATCAGGACAGGTGTTCTACGGGTCGGAATATGAAATGTCAGATCCCTTAATCGGGCAGGTAGCTTAGAAAATTTGAAAAGGGAAATGGATAGGTTAAGGTTAGATACAGTGGGAATTAGTGAAGTTCAGTGGCTGGAGGAGAAGACTTCTGGTCAGGTGAATACAGGGTTAAAAATACAAAATCAAATTGGGGTAATGCAGGAGTAGGTTTAACAATGACTAAAAAAAGTAGGGATGCGGCTAAGGAACTGCAGACAGCAAAGTAAACGCATTATTGTGCCAAGATAGATGCGAAGCCCATGCCTACCACAGTAGTACAATTTTATATGCCAACTAGCTCCGCAGATGACGAAGAGATTGATGAAATGTATGATGAGATAAAGGAAATTATTCACATAGTGAAGGGAGACGAAAATTTAATGCTCATGGGTGACTGGAATTCGATAGCAGGAAAAGTAAGAGAAGGAAACGTAGTAGGTGAATATGGAATGTGGGTAAGGAATGAAACAGGAAGCCGCCTGGTAGAATTTTGCACAGAGCATAACTTAATCATAGCAAACATTTGGTTCAAGATTCATGAGAGAGGATTGTATACACGAAAGAGGCCTGCAGATACTATAAGGTTTCAGATGGATTATATAATGGTAAGACAGAGATTTAGGAACCAGATTTTAAATTGTAAGTCATTTCCAGTGGCAGATGTGGACTCTGACCACAATCTGTTGGTTATGAACTGCAGAGTAAAACTGAAGAAACTGGAAAAAGGTTGGAATTTAAGGAGATGGGCCCTGGACAAATTGAAAGAACCAGAGGTTGTAGAGAGATTCAGGGAGAGCATTAGGGGACGATTGACAAGAATGGGGGAAAGAAATATAGTAGAAGAATGAGTAGCTTTGAGAAATGAAACAGTGAAAGCAGCAGAGGATCAAGTAGATAAAAAGACGAGGGCTAATAGAAATCCTTGGGTAACAGAAGACATATCCGTTTAATTTATGAAAGGAGAAAATACAAAAATTTAGTAAATGAATCAGGTAAAAAGGAATACAAACGTCTCAAAAATGAGATCGACAGGAAGTGCAAAATGGCTAAGCAGGGATGGCTAGAGAACAACTGTAAGGATATAGAGGCGTACATCACTAGAGGTAAGATAGATACTGCCTACAGGAAAATTAAAGAGACCTTTGGAAAAAAGAGAACTTCTTGCATGAATATCAAGAGCTCGGATGGAAACCCTGTTCGAAGCAAAGAAGGCAAAGCAGAAAGATGGAAGGAGCATATAGAGGGTCTATACAAAGGCGATATTATGGAAATTGAAGAGAAGGTAGATGAAGATGAAATGGGACATATGATACTGCGTGAAGAGCTCGACAGAGCACTGAAAGACCTGAGTCGAAACAAGGCCCCTAGAGTAGACTACATTCCATTAGAACTACTGACAGCCTTGAGAGAGCCAGCCCTGAGAAAACTCTACGATCTGGTGAGCAAGATGTGTGAGACAGGCGAAATACCCGTAGACTTCAAGCATAATACAATAATTCCAATCCCAAAGAAAGCAGGTGTTGAAAGATGTGAAAATTACCGAACTATCAGTTTAATAAGCCACGGCTGCAAAATACTAAGAAGAATTCTTTACAGACGAATGGAAAAACTGATAGTAGCAGACCTCGGGGAAGATCAGTTTGGATTCCGTAGAAATGTTGCAACTCGTCAGGCAATACTGACCCTACGACTTACCTTAGAAAATAGATTAAGGAAAGGCAAACCTACGTTTCTAGCATTTGTAGACTTAGAGAAACCTTTTGACAATGATGGCTGGAATGCTCTCTTTCAAATTCTAAAGGTGGTAGGGGTAAAATACAAGGAGCGAAAGGCTATTTACAATTTGTACAGAACCCAGATGGCAGTTATAAGAGTCGAGGGACATGAAAGGGAAGCAGTGATTGGGAAGGGAGTGAGAGAGGGTTGTAGCCTCTCCCCGATACTATTCAGTCTGTTTATTGAGCAAGCAGTAAAGGAAAGAAAATTTCGGAGTAGGTATTAAAATCCATGGAGAAGAAATAAAAAGTTTGAGGTTCGCCGATGACATTGTAATTCTGTCAGAGACAGCAAAGGACCTGGAAGAGCAGCTAAATGAAATGGACAGTGTCTTGAAAGGAGGATATAAGCTGAAAATGACTGAATTTACGATGTTTTCGTTAATCACAACTTATTGCATCTCCTATTTTGCATTTTCACTAAGTCAAAAAAGTTCTCCTAATTTCACCATTAAATATTCATAATATTCTGAAGATAATGAAGTGTTGACCCAGCAATGCTTCCTCCAATATCTCTACCTGAAATGCAGGTATCTTTCTGAGCACAAATTAGAAGTAAAGCCTGCTATTAGTCGCTTTGTTTGAAGCAGTGTGCGTTGTTGGTTTTTTCACACTCAGGAGTTTTTACTTAAGTGCCTTCTGTATTCCTGAAACCTCATTTTGCTCCTATTTTATTCTGTGTTAAATTTTTCTCCTAGAGGTATTCTGCGTTAAGACTTTTACAAGCAAAATAAATATTCTTTCTTGGTACTATACAATGAATAAGGCAACAGCGTATACCGCCTACACAAAATGCTTCATCACATGTTTTGAAAACACGCGAAATATTACAGGAATGATGACACGTCATATGAACAGTTATTGACGTGGGAAGAGGTAGCGTTAGACGGGTATGGCCACACAGAGGGTCTGTCTTCAGCTACCGACACAATGTCTGAGCGTGAAGAGATCAATACAGCAACAGAGCAGTCTGACTGTGGCTCTGAAACTGTGCCCACAGTAGTCCCAACGTCTGAAAATCTCAGAATGGATCCATGAAAGGTTGGATAAACCTGTTGGTTCAAGCATGAAGTCCATGCTGCAAAAACGGCTCGTTAGAATACTGTCACACAGCACCAGGTGTCAAGGACGAAGCAATATATCGAAAACGGTACTGGATTGCTGGAAACTATGTTATCCAGACAGTTTAATCGTCTGCATCATAAAATACACAAACCAAGAATGGGACAGTATGTCAGCAACTAACGGAGTGCCTGAGGCTGGCTTCAGTCATATTTTGAATAATTGTCGGCTAGTCTTAGTGTTTTATACCTTGCCAGAGCAAATAAGTCACAGTATCACAATACCAATGAAGTATGAGCCACAGATAGGACTGTGTATAATCTTTTTATTGCATCAGTGAGCAAAGGGAGGTTCCGTACTCTTCTCCCAACTGTACAATTTGATGATAAGTCTACGAGGGTGCAGATTATCTGCCGCCAATCAGAGAAATATTCGATGAGTTTGTGAAGATTTACATGAGGAATTACTGTGTAATAGACAGAGTGCTGGAAGCATTCTGTGGACGTTGCTAATTCTGGCAGTATATTCCGAATAAGCCGGCAAAATCCGGTACGAAATTTTATGAATTCTACACATTAAACACGAACGTATATGCAGGCAAAGAGACAGGCAAGTAGTCTGCTGGTCTGTATCAGGTACCCAGTAATGCAGGACATGTGGTGCTACAACTAATTCGATGCACTGACAACACATATAGAAAAGTTATCATTGTCAACTATGTTACGTCGCTAACGAACTGTACGCTAATTATCAAGTCACACCAGTAGGTACTCGCCTGAGGAACAGTGAGAGACAAATTCCAATAGAACTACTGCCAATGAAGGATGGGCTAGTAAACAGTAGCATTTTCGCGTTTGGAGGAAAACTGGGTATCAAATGTCTCCCTTATTCATATTTTGCAAACAAGAAATAGAAAAAGAATGTACAAATGACATGAACCATGCACAGCGACGATAGTATAGGCGTCTAATTCTGAAGTGATTACTTTCCACAATCTTATAAAAATAGCTGCAGATGTCGATTATCTGTAATAGGAATATTCCGTTTCAGAGTAAGCAATCCACTGACCTCCTACCCTGTTTTTCAGCTTGCTAAACATTGGAGGAATAAATAAATAATACATACGATGGATACAAATGACTTAATGCTAAAGAGGAGATTTCTTACAGAACTGGGTGTGGTCCTTGCAAAAGTACATAATGTCAGACGTTTGTAGATTCGCAGCATATCACACCACTGGAAGGAGAAAGTAAAATGGGTTGTAAATATCCACAATCTACCAACAGCAGAAGATGCAAGTGGATCAAGAGAAAAACAAAAATATAACAATTATCCTCATAGCAAATATAGGTACACAATCCATCGCTGCCATCTGTGTTCCAGCCCTAACTGTAAAGAAAGTACAGTAACGAGTTTTCTTACCTGCCATGTAAATACGTCACAATAATATGGATCTGACTCTTGTTAATAAAATGGGAATGAAATTAACTTTGATTATTTACTTATTACGCTTAATTCGGGGTGCTTTCGGGAGAGGTGTTGTGAATATTATGATAACTGCATAACAATTGCCTATTAAAATATTTTTAAGTTAAGGAAGATAATAAATGTTTCATTTAATGTCTATACGTTTGTAAAATTTGTTAGTAATAATAAAGGAGTAATTTACACTATAAATTATCTTTGTATGGAACTTTATTTTATAGGTAAAGAAATCAAATGTTACCTTTGTTAAACACAATCTATCACTGGAGTCATTCCATGACAGCTATATGTGGGAGCGATTAAGTACATTAATATTCTCCTTCTTATTGGCAACAACATCCTATACAAACAAACAGTATGAGGCAGAGAAAGAAATCGTCACTCAATCTATTATCAATCTCAACTACTGGCCCAGATTTCTCTCTGTTCATCTTTTGTACATCGTTTCTTATATCTTTCGTCATGCTCGCACATCTTCCATAATGTCGTATGCTGGCAGAATTACTGTTGACTTCTCACTCTGAATTGATACCTACATGTACCATACACCAAATCTGTGAACAATAGCTTTACAAAAAGTTACAACGTAACATTTTCACTAAGCATAGACATATGGGGCAAAGAACTCATAAAAAGATCTTACCCATTCGTATCCTTGCTGAGCTACTTTATTCGTTTCTTTCTACATAATCATGTCTGCTAACAATGATTTTTCATCTTCATTTTCAGAGGCTTCCATTTTATTATCAATTCTTTTTGCTGTGTGTTCTTGGTGGACTCATGACTCTTTCTCCAGCATTATTGGACTCCATTGGATTCATTTAGACAAATGAAACAAAACTAAACATTTTTTAGCACGTGATCCTCCACTTGAGTCATTGTTTCATCATTATTAATAAAATTCATTCAGTGACTGCTAATCGTCTTGATTCTAGTTATGGATGCTGCCTGATTTGAGTTCCTAATTGTCCTTTCTGAAGCGAATAATAAAAGAAATTTTCTTACAAAACCTATTATATCCACTCCTTTCACGTTTCCAAACAACAATTGAACAAAAAATGTCCCCAGTAGTGTGATAACACGGGCCCACACATACTCATCTGACAATGGACTAATACTCTCCTTATTTCTACTCTTTCTTATTAACTCAGTTCAAATTCTCCATTGGCATGGACGTTAGTCACACAGCTCTATTCATTTTTGTGGCCGAATATATTCTCAATATAGAGGAAAAAAATTAAAACAGTAGTGTAAACACAGGGCTAACTAAGGAGTTAGTAAAATACGAAATCAAAAGCTTAGCAACACAGATTAAAAATGAAAACAATATATTAAAAAATAATTGTGATGAAACAAAGCTTAAAAATCTAAAGAAAAAACTGTAGGAAAACGCGAATATAACAAAATCTGTCCTCATGACAGCAAAGTCATACATAGGAAAAACAGAAGAATTCATCAACAAAAAAACATAAAAATGTTAAAATCAAACCCAACTAACGGATTTCAAACACAAGTTACAAAAAACGGTCTCAAAAACACAAAGTATACATTTACAGACAGAGAGAGACTAACTCTTGTACCAAAATTTTAAAAAAATTTCAAGCCCCCGACATGAGATGTCAACCAAAGGTCCCTAAATAAAATTACCTAGTCTGTCCAGTAGCAAATTTCAGAGCAGCTCCTACATAACTACTAGCAAACCAAATGAAGTCACAGCTTACCCAATGTTATAAACTACAACATCATAAAACAATCAGAAATACAACTTATAACACTAACGTATATCTCTCCCACATATATCACTCTAAAGTGCTGTGAAGGACTCTAATTTTACCCTCTGAGAGGATTTCGAAGTTTGACGGCGCCAGTGTCTAACAGGCAAAGGTATAGGACTACAATTTCAAATTAGGTGATATTAACAGAAAAACCAAATGAACTTTAACCTTGCGAGTTAATGAATGTGGTAAAATCATTAATTTGAAAATATATGTTTGAGACAACTGGATATTAGTTATTTAAGTTATTTTGTTTGAGATTTCCCTTTGAATAGCAAACAGGATACAAACTGACACAGGGCACTGTGTACTGCGTGCAGCAGCAGTTACCAATAGCACACACACCATTAAATTATGGGGAGTAGATTTGCGCCAAGTTCATAATAATGACAGCCACACTATGGAGCGTTGATTATTCAAATTCTGTAATGTCACTCCATGAAATGCAGAACTAAATTTGGACACGAGGGGCTTCTATCTTGACTGCTATGAAAAACACAAATAAAGATGAGTAACATCATAAATACATTGTATATGCTCCTCTACAAATATCAGTTTTCCTTAACAACAGTAATAGTTCCATTTTTTCCCTGATAGGTGGAGAATATGATGGAAAGCCATAAACTAGTGTAGTTTGACTAGTCAATGCTCTTTCATTCTTGCAGTAGTAAAGACTAATTGAAAAAGTCAATCATTCACTTCACTTGGAGTAGTACATAAATTACTTCGCAAGACAATAAAATACAACACTGGGCTTAATTAATCTAAAAAAAGGAAGCATTCATGATAGAAACCAAAACTACATTATTTTTGGAAATGAGCATAACTTCACTTCTAACATTACTATCGTAAATCTTTTCATTAAAGATTTGTATGTATTTGCCTTTTAATCACCTGTGACACAGGTACTTCAGCCAAAGCCTATCCAATTTCACTTTTGTGGTTTTAGCTTTAACTTTTACTACTCCTTTTACTTTAGGCAAAAAATACCTTATAAGCACATGAATGCAAGAATTGTTCATTTGAAACAGGATACTCGGTTTCAGTAGCACTTACGTGAAGACCCTGCATAGGTTCGTGAGCAGGATTGAATATATGACCCCAGACATGAATTCAGGTTTTAAATGCTTATTATTGAAACTACACACAAATTAACTGGTCTAGGACCAAATGCATTACTTAACTGAATGTATGAAGTTTGTGAAGTGATGGTGCAGATTCGTGGCAGGCGACATGGCGGCTAACTGTACTCATGGAACTTGATGTACGAATGCTCTATAAAATGTCTTCTTGGCATCGGATTTTCAACATATTAGAGCCGTTCCATTATACTGTCAATACCACATAATAGCCATATCCATACTCGAGGCAAATCCCTTCTATTGCAGCTCCCAATGGCCTCTCTTAGCCCCACGGAAGGGTACTGTGCTAAGGCTAGCCACATACTGCGAGCCATTCACACAAAGTAGCCGCTCAGTTCGACTGCCAACCCCACCTTTTACATCGCGCCATGCTTCTTCCGTTGCGGAGGGCCTTCCCTACAGTTTTTACATCTTAAAAATGCAATAGCCCTATCCATTAACCAGCCCTTACCAAATATTTTCTTATTCTGATCATATGCCCATGATAATAATTTACAATTTCAACATATTCTTTTCCTTTTTTCCATACATAGATTAAAAAACTGTAAATTTCTTGTCATAGATCAAGGAGTTTAAACAACACAGAATAATACTTCATAAATTGCAGATACACAGTTACATAATACAAACCTATTTCTAATCTATATAGTTGTTACACACTCATGTGGTGGAATATATAATAGACACATAAATCCCTGGCACAGCAACATTTCTCTCCTTTGATGTAGAAAGAATAAACAGTTGCATCCTTGTTAATGAAACTTTAAAAGTAATTGAAGAAAACCTGAAAACTCACAACCAGCTACCTCATGAACACACATATCAAACAATAAAATTATAACTGTTAATAACAAAACAAAGTTGTATTGAATTAAATTGAGAATACTACATACAATTAGAAGATTTACCCATAGGTTCACCTATTTCAGGAACATTAACCTAAATTTTCATGAATCATATAGAAAAATTAATATTTGAAGAAATAATAACAAAGGTAAGTTTCAACATCATCTACTAGTACAGGTACATGGATGATGTAATATGTATGCTAGATGAACCTAAAAATAGAATAGAGCAACTACGCGAAGACATAATTACTGTACACAAAAACATGAAGTCCCCATAGAAGAAGAACAAGAAAACTCACTCAACTTTCTAGTTGTAAGAAAAAGAAAATACAATAATAAACACATATTTTACATATACAGAAAATCCACAAAATGTGACGTAATCTTAAATGCAACTTCATACCACCCACAGAACCACAAACAGGCAGCAATCAGATGCATGTCAAATAAGCTGAACAGGATCCCCCTAAACACTTGTGATTACCAGAAAGATTTAGCCATTATAAAACAAATAACATTAAGAAATGGACACAAAGAAACAATGGTAGACAAATTAAAGAAAAAATAAAGAGACAAATAATGAAAAGAGGTAACCAAACCACACCAAATCATATAACTTGCACTACAACAACAAAAAATGGCACACAATGGCCAACCACAACAAATTCAAGCATAAAGTAGGTGACATATTCCAAAAACAAGGCATAAACATTGCTTATAAAACAAACAATTCCATACAAAAACACATCCCAAAACTGAAATCAGAACCAGACAGGTACCAACAATCTGGTATCTATGAGTTTAGTTGCAGATTTTGTGAGGAGATATGGGCTGGAATGACTTGCAGGACATTCGACACGAGGTATAAAGTACACGTCAGAGCATTTAAATACGGTACAGATGATTCAGCATTTGAGGATCGTCTAATAAATGAGCACCACAGACCAAGCAATATTGAAAAAGATACGAATATCATAAAAATGAGTACAGAGAGGCACCTCCTCCCTTTCGGTAGACTCGCAGGGTAACCATCAGAGACTGTCATAATGAAAAGTGGGTTAAATAAAATGAAAAGTATATAAATAATGAATAAGAGAAGACAGGCATTTTGACGCATAGCACCCGTATGTGCCGACCAATCAGAAGCAAGATCAGTACAAATGGCGGTCTCTTCCACGGGAATGAAACATAATGTATCATCTATAACTTGTACTTCACCCCACTTTTGTATCATATGCTACTTCAAGTGTATAAAGCTGTATCAAGGCGTGATTCTACCAAAACAAAATAATGGCGGTAACGGCCAGGAAAATCACACTACGTACAAGACAATCCAAGACGTATCTAGGAACATGTTTCCAAATTGGGAAATACCTTATTTTTCCGCAGTAACTTTTGTAATTTCAGAAGAATAGTGCAGCATATACACACTGAATGCCATAATTGAAAAATAGAATAAGAAAATAAACGAAGAAGAAAATGGTATAGACATGCGTATTGAAACACAGAGATACGTAAACAGACAGAATACGACGCTGCGGTCGGCAAAGCCTACATTAGACAACAAGTGTCTGGTGCAGTTGTTAGGTCGGTTACTGCTGCTACAGTAGCAGGTTATCAAGATTTAAGTGAGTTTGAACGTTGTGTTATAGTCAGCGCAAGAGCGATGGGACACAGCATCTCCGAAATAGCGATGAACTGAGGATGTTCCCGTATCTGGAATCTACTAAAACATCAAATCTCCGACATCGCTGCGGCCGAAAAGAGGTCCTGCAAGAAGGGGACTAACAACGAATGAAGAGAATCGTTCAACGCGACAGAAGTGCAACCCTTCTGCAGATTGCTGCAGATTTCAATCCTAGGCCGTCAGCAAGAATCGGTATGCGAGCTATTCAACGAAACATCATCGATATGAGTTTTCGACGACGAAGGCCACTCATGTATCCTTGCTGACTGCACGACACAAGGCTTTAGGCCTCGCCTGGGCCTGTCAACACCGGCATTGGACTGTTGATGATTGGAAACATTTTGCTGTGTTGGACGAGTCTCGCTTCAAATTTTATCGAGTAAATCTACGTCTACGGGTATGGAGTCAACCTCATGAATCCATGGACCCTGCATGTCAGCAGGGGACTGTTCAAGCTGGTGGAGGCTCTGTAATGGTTTGGGGCGTATGCAGTTGGAGTGATATGGGGTCCCTGATAAGTCTAGATACGACTTTGACAGGTGACATATACGTAAGCATCCTATCTGATCACCTTCATCCATTCATGTCCATTGTATATTCCGACGGACTTGAGCAGTTCCAGCAGGGCAATGCGACACCCCACACGTCCAGAATTGCTACAGAGTGGCTCCAGGAACTCTCTCAAGAGTTTCAACACATCCGCTGTTCACCGGACTCCCCAGACGTGAACAGTATTGAGCATATCTGGGATGCATTGCAACGTGCTGTTCAGAGGAAATCTCCACCTCCTCATATTCTGCAGAATTCATGGAGTCAGTTCTTTCCAGTATTGGTACAGTCATTAGTCGATTCCATGCCACGTCGTGTTGTGGCAAATCTGCGTGGTCGCGGGGGCCCCGCGCGATATTACGCAGGTGTCCTAGTTTCTTTGGTTCTTCAGTGTATATGGTAACGGAGCTGGCTAGAATTGAATAACTTAAAAGCAAGCATATCGAGGTGCAACACTCTTCCCTTCTCTGCCCCTGTGCTTTAGTAATCCTCCATCATAGTGTAAAACTTCGCTGTAGGACACTTATAGCAATGATCACGGAGAGAGAGGTTCAAAATAGTTCAAATGGCTCTGAGCACTATGGGACTTAACATCTATGGTCATCAGTCCCCTAGAACTTAGAACTACTTAAACCTAACTAACCTAAGGACATCACACAACACGAGAGAGAAAGAGAGAGAGAGACACTCAGCCTAACAAATAGAATAACAACACTACCATGCGACAACGCTCGAACAAATAAAGTAGGCAGCACTCTGTGCTAGCATTTGCATCTCACTCAAACAACACTGAACTTGCTCTGCGCACGTAGATGGTGCACATGACCGTCACACAAGGTCAGTTGTTAATCTGAAGCATCTGCAGTCCATGTACACTCGCAGAATTCCAATGCTAATCGCTGCACACACGAAGTAGCACTTCTTTTGACTATAAAAGACTGACAATTACAGCTTATACACAATGTAGTGTATTGTCAGCATCCACAGGCTGCTTACACCACATCGACCTGTTAGCAATATGGCGGAAGTTCGCCCATTACACGGGATTTTAAGTTTTGGTCACGTTGTTTCTATAAACCTGATGTCTACCAGATCTTATAATATATTATACAGGGTGTTATTCCGCGTGGTTCATTCAGTCATCATACTTTTTACATTCTGACAAGCATCCTTTCGATGTACTCAATTTTATTATGACAACCCATCGATGTACGAGTAGTTTGACACCTAAGGCGGATAACTTCCCAAAACCCGGGACTAAGTACATGTCCATCCACGTTATGGAAATAAAATCATTATAAACCTCCCCCCATAAACCATGGACCGTGCCATTGGTGGGGAGGCTTTCGTACCTCAGAGACACAGGTAGCCGTACCGTAGGTGCAACCACAACGGAGGGGTATCTGTTGAGAGGCCAGACAAACGCGTGGTTCCTGAAGATAGGCAGCAGCCGTTTCAGTAGTGGCAAGGGCAACAGTCTGGATGATGGACTGGCCTTGTAACACTAACCTAAATGGCCTTGCTGTGCTGGTACTACGACGGCTGAAAACAAGGGGAAACTACGGCCGTAATTTTTCCCGAGGGCACGCAGCATTACTGTATGATTAAATGATGATGGCGTCCTCTTGGGTAAAATATTAAGGAGGTAAGATAGTCCCCCATTTGGGTCTCCGGGCGGGGCTACTCAGGAAGATGTTGTTATCAGGAGAAAGAAAACTCCCTTTCTACGGATCGAAGCGTGAAATGTCAGATACCTTAATCGGGCAGGTAGGTTAGAAAATTTAAAAAGGGAAATGGAAAGGTTAAAGTTAGATATAGTGGGAATTTTTGAAGTTCGGTGGCAGGAGGAACAGTACTTCTGGTCAGGTTTATACAGCGTCATAAATACAAATTCAAATAGGGGTAATGTAGGAGCAGCTTTAATAATGAATAAAACATAGGAATGCAGGTAAGCTACTACAAACAGCATAGTGAATGCATTATTGTGGCCAAGATAGACATGAAGCCCACGCCTACCACAGTAGTACAAGTTTATATGCCAACTAGCTCCGCAGATGACAGAGAGATTGATGAAATGTATGATGAGATAAAAGAAATTATTTAGATAGTGAAGGGAGACGAAAATTTAATATTCATGGAACTCGACAGTAGGAAAAGGAAGAGAAGGAAACGTAGTAGGTGATTATGGAATGGGAGTAAGGAATGAAAGAGGAAGCCGCAAGGTAGAATTTTGCACAGAGCATAACTTAATCGTAGCTAACACTTGGTTCAAGAATCATGAAAGAAGGTTGTACACATAGAAGAAGCCTGGAGATACTGGGAGGTATCAGATACATCAGGGCTTCCCAACGTGTGGTCCGCGAACCCCTTAGGTGTCCGCCGGCTCTTTCTAGGGGGCCCGCGGCCACCTTTCACCAAATTGTGTAAAATAGTGAGTAAAATTATTGAATAAAAATCTGAAAATCAAATTCATCACCATATTTGTCTTGTGAAAAACATGTGTACTCTTACTTTGGGTCGTATTCCCAAGAAGCCTATGCGGTTCCTGAGTGGGAATGCTTACACAGTTTAGTGCCAGGGAATGCGGCTTCTCTGATCGACTGTTTCGCAACAATACGGGAGTCGTTTGTGCGCCGGCTCACGGTGCTGGATGTGCTGAAACCTTTTACGCGTAAGCGGAGCGAGCTATGTCGACCAATCACAGCGCTCTCTGTCACGTATGCGGCCCCAGTCATCATTAAATGTTAAACTTGCTTTGTCAGTGCACTACTCATATCATAAGTCGATTTTTGACCAGTTTATTACTTCTAACGTGGATCGGTGGCTGAAGTCAGGATCATTGAAGAAGGGTGCAGTTTCTCCATCGCCTTCACAACAAAGGAAGTTTCCAGTTGAAATGAATGAGTAGGGAGGACGACCAAAGTAAGAACAATCACAAGAAGCTCCACAGCCGGATTTATTATGTGAAAACGCTGCAAGTAGTCCATGGTTTGCAATATCTGTGGAAGTGGAATATCCAAGAAGCGTAAGTACAACTAAAGCTATTTAGAAATGGGTTTTATGGAGACATAGGACGGTAAAGCTCAGTGTGTAATTTGTATGTGAGTCCTTCTGAACAGTTCAGTGGATCCAGTTAAATTGCGCCGTCGTTTCGAAGATACTTAGCCGATTTCCAGACTAAAGACATGGATTTTTTCAAAACAAAGAGTCCTCTACTAGCTGCTTCACAGCATTGCATGAAAACTAATGCAAAAACAGTTCATGAAAATTCATTAAAAGCTTCTTCCTTGGTTAGTTATCGAGTGGCAAAAACAGGCAAAGCTCATACAATTGCAGAAAATCTCAAGAAGCAGTGTGTTAATGATATTGTTTCTTGCATGCTAGACGAAAAGGGAGTAAAGCTTGTATCTTCGGCGCCATTATCAAACAATACTGTCAATTGTAAGGATGTAGAGGCGCATATGACTAGAGGTGGGATAGATACTGCCTACAGGAAAATTAAAGAGAGCTTTGGAGAAAAGAGAACCACTTGCATGAATATCAAGAGCTAAGATGGAAACCCAGTTCTAAGCAAAGAAGGGAAAGCAGAAAGGTGGAAGGAGTACATAGAGGGTCTATACAAGGGCGATGTACTTGAGGACAATATTATGGAAATGGAAGAAGATGTAGATGGAGATGAAATAGGAGATATGCGTGGTTTGACAGAGCACTGAAAGACCTGAGTCGAAACAAGGCCCCCGGAGTAGACAACATTCCATTAGAACTACTGTCAGCCTTGAGAGAGCTAGTCCTCACAAAACTCTATCATCTAGTGAGCAGGATGTATGTGACAGGCGAAATACCCTCAGGCTTCAAGTAGAATATAATAATCCCAATCCCAAAGAAAGCAGGTGTTGACAGATGTGAAAATTACCGAACTATCAGTTTAATAAGCCACGGCTGTAAAATACTACCACAAAGTCCTTACAGACGAATGGAAAAACTGGTAGAAGCAGACCTCAGGGAGATCAGTTTGGATTCCGTAGAAATGTTGGAACACATGAGGCAGTACTGACCCTAAGACTTATCTTAGAAAATAGATTAAGGAAAGGCAAACCTAAGTTTCTAGCATTTGTAAACTTAGAGAAAGCGCTTGACAATGTTGACTGGAATACTCTCTTTCAAATTCTGAAGGTGGCAGCGGTAAAATACAGAGAGCGAAAGGCTATTTACAATTTGTACAGAAACCAGATGGCAGTTATAAGAGTCGAGGGGCATGAAAGGGAAGCAGTGGTTGGGAAGGGAGTGAGACAGGGTTGTAGTCTCTCCCCGATGTTATTCAATCTGTATATTGAGCAAACAGTGAAGGAAAGAAAAATTCGGATTAGGCATCAAAATCCATGGAGAAGAAATAAAAACTTTGAGGATCGCCGATGACATTTTAATTCTGTCAGAGACAGGGAAGGACCTGGAAGAGCAGCTGAACGGAATGGACAGTGTCTTGAAAGGAGGATATAAGATGAACATTAACAGAAGCAAAACGAGGATAATGGAATGTAGTCGAATTAAATCGGGTGATGCTACGGGAATTAAATTAGGAAATGAGAGGGTTAAAGTAGTAGATGAGTTTTGCTATTTGGGGCGCAAAATAACTGATGATGGTCGAAATATAGAGGATACAAAACGTAGACTGGCAACGGCTAGGAAAGCGCTTCTGAAGAAGAGAAGTTTTTTAACATCGGGTATACATTTAAGTGTCAGGAAGCCGTTTCTGGTAGTGTAGCCATGTATGGAAGTGAAATGAGGACGATGAAGAGAATAGAAGCTTAGGAAATGTGGTGCTATAGAAGAATGGTGAAGATTAGATGGGTAGATCACATAACTAATGAGGAATATTGAATAGAATTGGAGAGAAGATAAATTTGTGGCCCAACTTTACTAGAAGAAGGGATCGGTTGGTAGGGCATATTCTGAGGCATCAAGGGATCACCAGTGTGGAGGGTAAATCGTAGAGGGAGACCAAGAGATGAATACACTAAACAGATTCAGAAGGATGTAGGTTGTAGTAGGTACTGGGAGATGAAGAAGTTTGCACTGGATAGAGTAGCATGGAGAGCTGCATCAAACCACGCGCTGGATTGAAGACCACAACAACAACAAACCTGAAGATGACTCTATACTGTGAAACCGGTAGTTGCGATTAAAGTACCTTCACACTTTTGGAATCACCTCATCAGTGGTGACTTAGTAACTGTTTTAATTTTTATGATAATTTGAACGGTAATCGAATGTTGAGTGTTATTACTGTTATTCACAATCACAGTTTGCCCGACAATAGCGGCTGGCAACTGCAGTGACGAAGCTGACTCAGAGACTGGATGGCAAATGTAAGGTACGACACAAGCCAATCTAATTCAGCATCAGTAAACAGTATCTCTTCAATTAACGGTTATCCACACTTTGCATCAACGATCCCGCACTCTACATCATCCTATCAAGCCGGTAACTCACACAAGTCATGTGTAGTTCACAGTGCAAAAACTTTCAACAATCCCTAAAAAAGAACAGCCCTGACTAACAATAACCTATACCTTTCATAAATCACTTAACTCACAAAAATCTTCGTTACTCGAACTACTGCAATACAGCGAGCGCTAATACTGCCAGCCAAATAAAAGATTCTAACTACTGAAGACACTAACTACTGATACTCATATAGTTAGCAAATGAAAAATTCTAATACAGAACAAACAATGTATTTTCTTAATAATGTTCAAAAGTCATAATACATATATATCAATTATTGACATCCAGTTTACCAAATTTCCTATTTCTAACAGACACACGTCCATATCGTCGGCCAATATTAATATCTCAAAACTCTGCCACCTCCCTCCTCACATCCACCACTGCTGGTCGCTCACCTTCAACTGAGCAGCGCTACCCACTGTTCACATCCAACAGCCCAATACTACACTAGCGAATATTCCAACGATGAGTCCAACCAGCCATAGACTGCACACAGCGCAGTCAGGGATTTTCATACAGTGCGCTATATGGCGTCACCAAAATAAAAACCTAAACAGCCTACTTACATAGCTCCCATGCTCAACATAAAAATTTTACAAATTGTTTTGGGCAGTGGCCAATACTTATTTGCTAATATTTTTATATTAACGATAAAAATGTATCACATGTACACACTTATAGATACAATGTTGGTCAAAATCAAAAATTGTCATCACAGTCCATAAAGACAGTTCTGATCATTTATCACTGTGAGAATGAGAGTTTTATGCTCAAAGTATGAGCAGTAAAAGAATGTACACATGGAAGTAGTGGATTTCCATGCAGTCTTGAAGAAGTCCTTCCAACGGAAAGCCAGTGCTAGCTCATGACTTGCAGACAGGTAATGGGCCACAACAGAGCGAACTCACAGCAGAGTCAGTCGAAGTTTTGAAGAATATTTATAGGTAGGTCATCACAGAGCAGACCTATAGTATTTCTTGTAGAGATAATGGTATTGGTGGGCCACCAAAGGTGTAGATACAACTTTGTCCTCGTAGAGA
Source organism: Schistocerca americana (assembly GCF_021461395.2). Lineage (NCBI taxonomy): Eukaryota > Metazoa > Arthropoda > Insecta > Orthoptera > Acrididae > Schistocerca > Schistocerca americana. The sequence goes on from NC_060125.1 coordinate 46,498,733, forward strand.
TAATGGTATTAGTGGACCATCAAAAGTGCAGACCCACTGTAATGCTTGTACAGGTGGCCAATAGCCATCCGTTGCGACTGTGCAGGTACTTAATCGCCATCGAAGAGTCTTGTGGATAATATAGCAAGTCCATGAACCACTACTTGTGGACTCTCAAACGTTTTGGAAGGTCCTTAGAACCAGCAATGCTGTTAACCAGTCCCTTGCTGAATTATCAACACACATACAAGCACTAAAAGCCCTTTTTTGTAACTTCTCACATACTGTGCATATACTATGACCAACAGAAATGCGTGCAGCGAAATGGAACCCTACTATGTACTTAATTTGAAGAACTATGTCTAATTTTATGACATGAGAATACAATTACAAAGGCACAAAATACATTAAAAACATAACGATAACGTTAGTAGTATTCCAGGCGTTACACAAGAATAGAAACAAGCATATACATGAATATTATAAGAATTGTGACATAGGTAAATAAATGAGAATATTCAAGCATTAATTTTACATATGATCATTAAAGGAAAACATAACAAAATAAATCATATCTAAATATTTTTCCAAAGTATTTGTGGCTAACAGTACTCCTCATCATACTAAATGAAGCTTAGTATCAGAAAATTCTACAACATAACTCTTATCAGATAAACACATAAAGACAGGAAGGGTACACATAAACAAATAGCGGAATAACACAAAAGGAGAGAACACGGTTTGTTTTCAGTATAGCATTTGGTACTGCAGTATTTATAGTACTTGATTTGCAAACAAAATTTTCATTACTTCTTGGGGATCTCCTTTAATTCATCATTATTCCCAAAAAGTCCTATCTATGCATGCTCTCTGTCTAGTACTTTTTATGCTCAGTACCTCCTTAATTGTTCTCGAGAAAATCCCACCTAAACCTGTTGTCCCTAAACCCTACTTGTTTATTCATATCCTCTTTCAAAATAATTGTTCTTCATTGTACACTACTTTCTTGGCCAAAACTTTCTCTTATAGGTTCTCAATGCATTTCTTTCCCCATTCTTCATAGTTAGTTTCTTATATAGTATCCTGCGTCTTAAGCTAACTTTACTGAGCTCAGATATATATACTAGAGAACGAGGCAATGCAACAGCACAAACACAAACACAAACAAGAACGAAAAAAGAATTCAAAGTAGCAAAGCAAGCAGGAATAAATATAAGTTAGCAAGGCAAATGCAACACTACAACTAATATGAGCCAATGAGCAGTAACAACAAAATAAATCAGTTGTAGAACTGGCTTAATACAACATAAACTTCAGTAGGACAGTGCCTGACAAACAGCAGCAGCAAAAGCAATAAACTACACCTAAACATGACAAAGCTCAAGCAGAAAAAATATTGCAGTAAAAATAGGAAATGTCTAATACCTACGTCACATCTTAACACTAGAGTGATGCATCACAATAACTTACTCTACCAAACAAGTTACCAAGTCTTTGAAAAAATTACGTATGCAATTCCTGTGGAAATTTCTTTTAGTACTCTCTTTTCTTTAAGTGAGTGGACCATAAAATTATTATTTAATGGATCTGTAGACAGAAAATATTTAGATTAGTACATCTATTAAATTTCAACTTAATCAGTGCAGCAGTGCAGCTAGAAACTAGATATCAAACAAAATAAACAAATATATACAAGGCAAAGCATACAGATTTCAATCACTAGCCATATGGCATTTCATAAGGCAGTAAAAAAATATCTCAACTACAAAAACAGTAGTCATAATTAGATGTGTAGACCTAAAATAATTCTCAATTTTTCATATGCATTTCAGTAAGTATCAGACATTAAGAGCTCCAAAGTGTAATCATATGTTTCCAAGTATGAGCGTGTCATATATGCGATGCTTTCTATAAAGAAATGCCAATAGCGAGGTTAATGGCCTCATTTTTCTACACCTGTGCCTTTGAAAGGCACACACTCAGCGTTTTTTATCCAGGCGACTGTCACGCAACTGGGCGCCCGCACTGCATTATGTTGAAAATTTATATTAGAAGTGTGCAGAAACTAAACCTCATGTATAACAGTGTCCTAAAATTTGCGATGGAATTGTGATACATTCATGCATGTACACACATTTCACTACTCTTAAAGTACGATTCTTGGTTTCCAACATCCTTTTCGCAAACCAGTGTCCATTACCCCTACTCATAATTCATATATATATAAACACATAATCACATTCCTCATATAGCATCATCTTATTGATCATAAACCTATTTCAACATCATAATACACATCGTCTTCGTAATAATATCATCATACCACATCAATCTCATCTCAAAATCGTCGCAGCTTCTTTCAATAATTTCAAAACCTAAAAAAATATCTCTGCTCGTTTCAATAGTGTCATCTATCTCAAACGTACTTCAAAGATCATGATCCCATACAAAATACATCATTCAAAGCTCTCATAGTATCACTATGGTTCGATCTTGAGTAGCTTGAGACCAGTATGCTGAGAGGAAGGCGTGATGAAATTCTCCTTCACCATGACAATTCATTCTCTACGTAGCCACACACAAATTCTAATGTGTGCTCTAATGACCAGTTGGGAGGAAAACAATGAGAGATTTGATCAAGCCATGCTCGTGGATGAATGTCGTTGCCAGAATTCTTAAATGTTTTGAATTTACGTGTAATAATGAACAGCTTATAGTCAAAGTCACCATGACAGCGAGTCGCTCATCGGTCATTGTTACTTTTTGTTGGTGGTTCCATCTCAAATTTCGGTGCACCTTGCCAATTTCTTTCAAAATTTCCAAAATACCCTGTGCTGCTACTTCGTGACTTTTCCTTATTTCTGAATCCCTCTTCCCATGTCAGAGTGTGAGTGTCCTCTGGTATATGTAATTTTCCATTTCCATTTCTTGAATTACATGTGTCGACTGCTCTTGTACTTCCTGCATTTCTCTTTTGTACTGTGTATTGATATTATTCTGATTTTGTTTAAATTTCTTAATTTGTTCATACTACTCTGTGTCAGTAAAGGCTACCGGTCTTGTATCATTCAGATCAACATCTTACTTCGTATCTACCTTCGTAGATAAGTTAGTAAACTGGTCGAAAAGTTTGGCTACTTTCTCCAATAATGAACTGATTTTCTCCGTGTGTTTTTCTGAACCAAGTTTCAAAGTGTCCATTTGTGTTTAAAGCGTATCTGCTGGTCCTTTAAGTGTTCCTGAGATTTTGCAAGTTGCGTAACCGAATCAGTAGATGCGACTGAGTCAGTTATAGCCTCCAAGGTGTCGTAATTTTCATGAACAATAGTTTGGAGTTCTTTACAGCTGCTTCGTGATTCTGTAATATATTTGCTGTTGCCGTGTGTGTCTCTGATTTTATTTCATTCGTTGCCATGAATTGCAATAACAATGTATTAGTGTCTGCAACATGTTCCTCTGTGCTTTTTGGCGGTGCATTTGCAGTGGCAGCATTCGCATTTTGAAAAGTAGAAAATGTATTTTGACTTGATTGAGAAAAGGGTAATGATGCAAAACCTGAATCTACAGTAATTGCAAGATTTTGTCCTATCATTTCGGATTCCTGTGGCGAGCTATTGCTGACCGGTGAATCGACAGTACTACCCTGATCACTAGCTGGTTCACTGTCTATACTATTATTTACTGCCTGGTCCATTTCCCTATGCACAATTACCAAATTATTATGTTGAACATTAGTTAATTCATTACATGAAAGCGCTGACATGCTACACTCATCATCACTGTCATTTCACAGTTTGCTTTGGAGCCTATTGTTACGTTTTTCACACGCAATTATTGCCAAATTTCTCACACAATAACACAGAAAAGCACAATTTGAGGAACAAAATAAGAAAAGATATAAAAATGGCACTGAAAATATTTGGTGCAAATTAACATGCAGGTCACATCTGTTGTACTGTACAACAATGAATAACTACGACAAAGGAAATTCTATCTACAATTATACACCAGCAATAAACAATAACTACACTAATTACTCAAACTAAAAGAAAAAATCAGAGGATTCCAGGTTCGAATCCTGGCAAGGTCGCCATACGAAACTTCCCCTTTGTATATAAAGAATGACAGTGCTGGAAAAACTCTTACGTTATTTGATTTTCAGACAGCTGAGCAAAACTCAACATACTCAGAAAGTTTTTTCTTTACTTATTCTGAGCATCACAAAACTGACAAACAATATTTTAGTGCAACGCTGTCTGACTTTCAATAATCCCTACAAAAGAATAGCCTTGACTAACAATAACTTATACCTTTCATGAATCACTTACCTCACAAACATCTTCGTTACACGAACTACTGCAATACAGCGAGTGCCAATACTCCCATCTAAATTAAAGATTCTACCTCGACGAACAGGGAGGTCTCACTCACACCTGATCACAGGACGGACAGACAATTCTGCCATACACCGCTTGTCTGCCATCCGCCACAGAAAAAAACTGCTGTATTTCCCGATCAGCTGCCCCAAAGTGCGGCACCCACCAAGGAGACGCTCGAGTTAAGATCGCTGGAACGATGGATCGCCGCCGTAGCTGTGCTCATCACGTACATGCTAAACTTCCTGATAATTAATTATACATGACAAATGCGTCATCATACTGTTCGTTCTCTTACGTCAATGGCATCAGATACAGACCTCAACAGATATTTGGTATACAGAATTTACTAGAATGACTTCTTATAGTTCACCTATTGAGATTTGTACAATACCATTTAACATATGAAATGTAGTTATTCCTGAAAACAAGACCTATTTGTTGCAAAACAAAGCAGCCTCTCTTCTAAGTGTACACCTTCACAAAAAATCGTGAAAATCTTTATCTCATGATGTCGATTATGCGTCTTTAATATTGAGTCTGTCTTTCCCGCAGATGGAAGAGTTCTTCCACTCTCTGAAGCATGCTCTGGAGGAGACCATCAAGTTTATCTTTGGGTATGATGTCCCACTCCTCAGTGGCAGCTTCAATGAGGTCCTGAAGACTGTCAGGTGGATTCGGACACTGTGTAATGGCCACGTTCAACAGGTCCTGTGCATGCACAATTGCATTTTTGTCTGGGACTGTGCTGGGCTATGGATTCGGTTGATGTGACAATTTTGAAGATACTGGGACACTGCTAGATTACGGCGCGGTCTTGCATTGTCGTCGGCTAGAATAAAGGTGTTACCAACTTCACGTCTGTAGGACCTTACAGTCGTTTGTAGGACCTCTTGGAGGCATTGGTGACCAGACAAACTCCATAGGTGGCAATTAGAGGTGTCCCCCGTTCCATCATTATTGACGCCCAGAACATTACACTTCCAACTGCAAACGATTGGGGGTTCCTGAACGTATCGGCGTTCCTGGTGTCGTCTAGCACCTCTCCAAATCATAACAAGTCTAGTATACGGTCGCAAACCAATCCTGGTCTTGTCAGCAAACATTACATTACTCAATTTTGCAATGGCTCAGTGCCGTTGTGCTAGAGCTCAGGTACTTCGATCGCGTCGCTTCCAATAGTCTTCCGAAATAAAGACCATTCTCATGCAGTCTTCTACGCACTGTTGTTCTGAGACACGAATCCCTGTTACCCGGGAGAAGTCATTTCCAACATTTATGGCAGCTGATGTTGGGCGCCTGCGAGCCGACAGTTGGAGGAAACGATCATGCATTGGTGTTATCATAGGACAGCGGCCACTATGAGATTTACCGTCCATATTTCTCATCTTTCTGTACTGTCTCCACACCTTAGACACACAACTTTGTGTGACATGTAACCGATCGGCCAAATATTGCTGTGTATTACAAGTTGAAAGTAAAGCAACTATCCTGACTCTATCAAAGTCTTGTATGCCTCTACATGGCATGTTACTGCAGTGCTGAGCACAAACTGAATGAAGTTTCTGTTTATAATGGACTGCTCGCGGTGTACTAGTGCGGCATCGGAATGTTTACGTGACTGCGAAACGACCCAAAGCATGCCAGTAATTATCAGCGTCCATCATATGGGCCCCAACTGGATAATACATTAAGTTCAAATGGTTCAAATGGCTCTGAGCACTAGGGGACTTAACATCTGTGGGCATCAGTCCCCTAGAACTTAGAACTACTTAAACCTAACTAACCTAAGGACATGACACACATCCATGCCCGAGGCAGGATTCGAACCTGCGACCGTAGCAGTCGCGCGGTTCCAGACTGAGCTCCGAGAACCGCTAGACCACCGCGGCCGGCTAATACATTAAGTACCTAGGTCTATGAGACTCTGTATCGTAGAGTATAGTATTAACGATAGTATTCCCAACTGCAGGTCAGCAGTGTATTTCATTCATTGTTAATCACCGATCGTTTAACACTATGTTGTGCAATTTCTAAATATTTCCACCTGTGAAAGCAGCTGGCGGAAGCGACTTCATGTGGACCTCCTCTAAGGGAAGTAGCATCACGTTTTACTTAGCTTCCTATTCCTTAAGTGGATCGTATAGCGAACTCATTACGGAAGTACCAATAAATTCGCAAGACTTATTAATCTTAGCGACGAACAGCCAAAAGAAACAAAAAAAAAAAAATCTCCACGATATGCAGTTGACTCATCTGAACGAAACACATGCCGCACAAGAGCAATAAAATAATATAAACGAAAGTAATTTGTTCTACAGATGGTGTGACGTTGCATAGCGTTTCAACCTGATCTAGAATTCGCGCGCATCGCAATAGCAGGCCTGTTCGTCGTGCGACTGTGTCCTAACAGTACAGACATGTGACAAAGACATATCGAAACGAAGGGAAAAACCACTCCAAGAAAGTGACAATCGCAACTAAGAACTACTTCACCTCTTCAGGGTCACATTATCAATAGTCACGCCACTTTAATCAAGACTGCGTCTTTCTTACTATCACTTCTGTAATACACGATCAAATTAAGCTCATGAGGTCACTTCAAATATACCGATAACATCTTCTGATATATGTATTCTGATTAGATTTTGTTTTTACAAGAGATAACTTTTGACAATCACTGCCAACACCTTAATTCTCCTCACGTTAAATGCGATAACCTGATCTCAGGAACAGAGTTCTCCATCATCTCAATTCTCTAACTTCCTACCCACACGTGATGCCTCTGTTAAGCTGGACACTGCAAGTTTCCAAAAGCGAAAGAAAGAAAGAACATTGCTTTACTCAACTGAAAATGATATTTAGTTTCAAGTTACCCATTCGGATCTTCGACGGAAACCATGTTAAGGGTAGTCACATGAAGAGCACGCTGCTGCAAAGAGAAGTAATGTTTATTTACATGGAAAGTGAGCTCCTTGTATCAAGGAAAACTGGACCCAATCAAAAGAAAAATGGAGAGAGCTGTCATTGACATATAAGGAATAAGTGAAATGAGGGTGACTGGTATAGGAGCATGTGCATTGGAAGAGTATACAGCATAGTATTTTGGACATAAGACAAAATAAGTGACAGAGTGGCCACCATAATTTTTAACAAAGTAAGTAAAATTATGTAATGAAGTAGTACTACAACAAAATGATGTCTATCAGATTAGAATTTCAACCACTTAATACCACTGTCATTCAAGTTTGCGCACCAACCACCGATGATGACCAGTTCTATGAAGATCGTCAAGAACTACTTCTCTTGCCACCAAGCGGAGACGCCATGTTCATGACTGGAGACAGTAGATCCGAAATGGGGAGTCAAATTGTAGGTTCTGTAACGGGAAAATCTGCTGTCGGAACAGGAAATGAAGCTCGACAGAGACCCTCAGAATACTGTGAAGATTATTCATTGGTTATTACCAACACTGTTCCAGCTACCCAAACGACACCTGTGCACCTAGAATTCTCGATACGGCTGAATCTGAGGAATGTAGCGGAAGCTGTCTCCTCTTGCAGACACGACCTTTAGTGCATACCACCTGATAACACAGTAGAAGCCAGGAACAGGTTTAACAAATTACAGTTAGAAGGCAAAGCAGTTATGGAGAGAAATACCCTGCGCTGTCGAGGTGTCAGCAGAAAAGGAAAACTCAAAGGTGATGATGGATCAGCAGTGTTTCAATTAAATGAATAGTTCGCAAATTAACTAGCAGAAACTACAATATATTCTTACGAGTTAATGAACAGTGTAAGGAAAGTATTCTGACGAGTAAATTGACAGTGTAAAGAAGCTGAGGAGTATTACAAGGAATTTTCTTGAGAGTGTTAGTGTCATCAGAGGAAGAATCCAGGTGAAAATTGGAAAGATAAAAGTTAAAAAGGATAAAGAACTAACAGAAGCAAAGGAAATTAGGTAAAGACGGGTAGAGTATCTAGGAGACATATATAAAAGAGAGCTGTGTATTGCTAATGACCAAGTTATTGTGTTCTTAGCAGCAGGAAAAGGTGTGAAGTGAAATGAGCCCCAATACCTATTGCTATACGCAGGGCTATTGAAAACTATGGAATTACAGCGGAATTGTTCAGAGTCGTTGAAGAGAATATGCTGAAAGCGTTGCATTCAGTGGACAAACTAACAGTGGCCAAAAGACTGGAAAAGTTTATTGTTCATCCAGATACGAAAGACCTAAAGTTCTAAATAGTGTGCGAATCTCCGAACAGTCACACTTATCTCACATTTTAGCAAAGTCATACTTAAAATCTAACAAACATGCTTCATCAGACCGAGACACACGTGGAGAACTAACTGAATTTCGTAGAGCAAGAGGGATCAGAATTCAGGGTGCCAAAATTCGATCGATGATGGAGAAGGCAAGATAATTCCAGAAAGATGTGTATCTCTCATTGATTAATTACGCTCAAGTTTTCGACCGTGGCGATCACAACAGTAGGAAATACTCAAAAACATGTGAGTGCAAGATCAACTCATTTACCTCATGCGGAATTTATTCTCTGACCAATAAGCCACGGTGAGAATCTTACCTAGAGCGATTAAATAGGTCAAGATTCAAAAAGTAAGAAGAGGCAACATATTAACGTCTTATTTACTCCATATGTGTATAGAACACGTCACGTGAAATGCGGGGTTACATGAGAAAGGAACTGAAGGAAAATGTGGCTGGCATTAAAAAAATTGACATGTGGATGGTTCCAACTTGATGTCTGAAACTGAAGAGGAGTTAGGAATCATCTTATTGAAGGTGAAAGAAGAAAGTACAGAGGCTGAACTAATTTTGAACGCAAAGAAAGCGAACATTATGGCAAATGCACCTATCACTTCATGAAATGTGTGGGGAGAAACAATGGCGTTAGCTTTTATTTTAAACTATAGGGACGAGCAGATGTCAGCTGATGGTGACTGCAAACACGAAATTAAGAAGGGAAAATGATTAGGGTTTAACGTCCCTTCGACATCAAGGCCATTAAAGACAGAGTATGTGCAAGGATATGGAAGGAAATCGGATGTGGCTATTCAATGCAACCATCCCGGTATTTCCATGGAGCGATGTAGGGAAAATGTGGAGAAACTTAATCTGTATGACCGGACGCGGATTTGACACGACGAAATTAAGAGACAGTTGCTGCAAGGCACTATACGAATTGATAGTGTTTAGAGGAGTAAAGGCATAACTTTAACGACAAATATCAGTATAGTAAGGTCTATGGTTCTTACAGTTTTAATGTACGGCATAATGAAAGAAAGGAGGAACAGTAAACTCATCTGAACTGAGGTTTTGAAGGAATCTTCCTTGTTTTCTAAGGCATGGAAACACATCGAATAAGTCGGTACTACAGCAAATAAAACCAGACTGCTCCTTGGAAGGTCTAATACACAAACAAAAACTCACCTCCAATGGGCACATGATGAGAAGACATGATTCTTAGGAAAACACCTTAATGTTGGATAACATCGAAGACACATCGAGAAAAAAACGGCAATGGGTGGTATTGCATTTCAGAAATAACGAATTCCAACGTTGAAAGTCTGTGGAAATTTGTGTACGACAAAAGAAACGGGTGTGCTTCAGTTCATGGGATCACGGAGAGTCGGAATAGACTAACCGAAAGTGCCCGAGGTAGAGAGAGGGGGGGGGGGGGGAATAGATAACGTAAAGGACTGTCTTTGATATTTCGAATGACTTCATGTAATTCATATTCTTTTGCAAATTTCGTTGTTTCATTCGTACTGCACATCTGTTGAGACAGATTGGTAGATATCTTGGTGAAGTGTGCTAGTAAAGCCAGTTATTTGTCAAACATCTCACTGTACATAATATAAATTAAATTTCAGAACTATTCTACTGAAAGACTTCTGAAGTAACAGAACTGTTCGAGTGTTTCGCATCCGCAAGAGGTCGGAATAAAGGAAGGCATCGAAGCAATTGAGAGGTGGTCCGCAAGATTTGTCACAGGTAGATTCGAACAACACGCAAGTGTTACGGAGATCAACAGAACGGAAAACCAATCCAGGTTGCAAATATTTAATTTCTTGTTCTATTACTAGTTTCGGGCCGAAACCGATTTCCAAAACAACATAACAAAGTCGAAACTGGCATTTCCGAAGATGTCAACAAATGTGTAAGGTACATTCACAGTGTATGCAGGTATGGAGATGCCTCGGGAACACGAATGGGAATCACTGGAACGAAAGCAGCGTTCTTTTTGAGCACTATTGAGAAAAGTTAGAGAACCGGCATATGAGGCTGGCTGCAGAGAGATTATACAGCTACCAGCGTACAGTTCGGTTAAGGACCATAAACACAAGGTTAGAGTGACAAGAGCTCGTACGAAGGAGTATGGTCAGTTGATTTTCCCTCTCTCTATTTGCGAGTGGGCGGGGTACCTTACGGACGCACCGGGATTGTCTTGCGGAATATGATGTATATGTAGAAATGGTAAGATAGCTGCTTGCGTTAGAGTTTTCCCTGGAGCACCATTGAATCATTCTTGTATGAACATACCTACTTCGTGAATTAAGTATGACTTAAGCGACATGACACAGAAAGTTTAGAAGACAGTTTATGTTTAAAGGGCTCTCTACGCATGCGAAACGAATCGATGAAGGGGCAGGGGGACGGGTATGTTCAACGCTTTCTCGACTTTTAATAGTTCAGTCGATCGATACGGAGCTCTTTGCTGGAGCGGCTGGCTCTGAGCACTATGGGACTCAACTGCTGTGGTTATCAGTCCCCTAGAACTTAGAACTACTTAAACCTAACGAACCTAAGGACATCAACACACATCCATGCCCGAGGCAGGATTCGAACCTGCGACCGTAGCAGCCGCACGGTTCCGGACTGCGCGCCTAGAACCGCGAGACCACCGCGGCCGGCTGCTGGAGCGGACTGTGCGTTCTGTGTGCAAGAATTTTGCAGCAACGGTGATTAGGCGGCTGTAGCCCGGAGGATATTTTACAGTTATTGTATACTGCATAATGTAAATAAGGCTCCAAGTGTTGCCCTTATCGGGAAATAGATGTAAACGTCTGAGGAGACAGGCTCAACAGTGGCCAGAGCTAAGTCTTGGTGACCAAGGTCATCAAGAACGGGGAATCTATGGAGAGTGCAAATGGGTCTGTTCATGACGGTCCTAACCTCCCCGCTTGTAAGGGTGCAAGTTCTTTAAATGTGCATAGAGAAACAATGCATCGAATGCTGCGAAACGACTTGAACTGTACCGTTTCAAAATCCAATTGCTGCAACAATTAAAGCCTCAGGATGGCGCACATATGCTGCAGTTTGTTATTGAAGTAAGTGATTGGTCTTCATTTAACAACTTCTTATTTTCTGACAAGGCTCACTTTCACCTGAACGTCACGTCAATAAGCAGAATTGCCGATACTGGAGTGCAACATATCCTAAACAGCAGCATGAATAATCCTTTCATTCGCCTGAAGTTACTGTATGGACTGCACTTTTTCGAGGATGAAAGCCGTCGTGCAGTTACAGTGACTTCGGAACTTTATGAGTCGATGTTAAATGATCTTTTGGTGCCTGAGTTGTAAAGCTTTCCTGATTACAATCTGAGAACATGTCTTCAGAAAGATGCAGCCACATCACACACATCCAATACGTCCACACCGCTAGTTCCTGAAATTTTCCCTGGGAAATTGATCTTCGAGGGGCGATATAGATTAGCCTCATGGCAGACAAGATTTGAGTCCCATAATGTTCTCTTGTGGAGACATGTGAAATCTAAAGTGTATGCGAATAACCCGGCTTCTCTGGTGCAACTGAAAAAAACAGTACTGGCAGCGAAGTGGGAGTCACCCCGGTACCTACATGCCGAACGGTATTGCAAAATTTTGTTCATCGTTTAAATCAGTGCGGTAGGCGTCCTGGATTGCATTTAATTTTTAAGCAGTAAATTTCTAAACTGTAAATTTCAATAATAAATGAAGATTTTATCGATATACTTATTTTGACACATCAAGTATAAACTTCCTTTTGAGACACCCTGTATTTGTTTCTGTAGGAATGTGCAGCTAACCAGGATACGGTGCACTACGTTTCCTAGCTCATTTGGCGGGGTCACACCAGAAGCCATTGTGTGTCTTAAAGTTTTCTCGGTCGAAAGAAAAAATCATCACCCTTGCTGTGTGGATACAGGTATTTCTTCTGACGATATTTCGGCTGATAACCTTGAAGCGGACCCTGCACTTATAATGTTCCACTCTTAGGATCACAAAGCTTTATCTATGAGTGTTGCTCCCGTTGTCGACGGTTTTATCTCCGGCAGATACGTGTTATCTCCACAGTAGTGTGTGAAGTGGTTTAAATTCTGCAAGCGACTCACCTTGAAGACGATTTTCTTGATGCAATAATTTACCGACAGCCGTATGATTTCTAGAAGTTTATTTTATTTTATGAACATCTATGTGGTACCAGTTCCGGCATTATATTGATGCCATCTTCAGGCCCCACTCGTCATAGTCGTAAAATCGCTATACACGGAAGGAGCCATATAACTGGATCCGTGAATCAATCGTCCTGCAACAGCTCTTGGTGGCCAGGCGACGCAAACTGGGCGTTTTGACTTCTGTCAGCGAAGTGCTCAGGAGATTTGTCCCGTCTGCAGACTATGGAGTTGATCTCTGTAGAATCTGATAGCATTTTTGCGTTTTAATGTCTGAACAACTGCGCCTTTGAATTCATTGTAATCTTGTGATGAAATCTTTCGTGGTTCCCTGAATTCTTAATTTAGCAACTGCTAATTTATCTGAATCAGCCCACGAACCCAAGAAAACAGCTCCTTCGAGTTTACAGAAGAAACTTTTGCGTCTTCCTTGGGTTTACCGCTAACCACAGGTACCGATGGCAATAATGAGAAATTCTTTATAGGGCCAGCACTAAAGGAGCTATAATTTGACAAGTCATGTGAGAGGCTCCGATCGTTTCTGTCTGCTTCTAACCTTTGCGCAAATGGTTTATAACGGTTTGGATATCGCCCGTGTCACCGGGGCTACATTCTGCCATAATAATTATGTACTCCAGGAATGTCAGCCTATTGCAGCAAAAGCTTTTTCAGTCCATCACATCCTCTCGTATTGTAGCCAAATTTGAGTAGACTAACTCGAATTCCAGCGTCGGATTACATGCACGCTGCTGCTACTGCTGCTGTTGATTCGCCATGGAGATACGCCAGGAACTCGGAAATTCTCCGAAGTTCACACATCACTGCACCTCCTCAGGACTGTACGATTTCCATAATTGACCCCCACACTGGCACCATCTCTACAAGCCGTTTATGAGGATTGCAACCTAGACTGAGGATGTCTCTTGGTATTTCTAAGGATTATTGGGGGTATTTGGTCCATGTGGTAGAGAACTCTGAGTTAATAGCCGTCACCACTTTATTCCCATGAAGACATTTATAATAACGTACTCGTTACGCCAACCCGCCATATCACGAACAAATACGGATTTGCCAATAATCGCGTCGGAACCACGCGCATTGGAGACTGTCCTGCCCGTGTAGGCAGTTAGCGACGCGACGCGACTACTGTGTGTGTGTGTGTGTGTGTGTGTGTGTGTGTGTGTGTGTGTGAGGCGCTGTGCGGCCGGTGTGTACTCAGACAGCAGTTCGTCAGCGTTCCACGACAACGCCAGTCCGCACTCGTAACCGCACGTCGAGGCTGCGTCCAAGCCTGTGAACCTTAAATCACAATGGTTCTCTTGCACTTGGCAATCTAAAATGTTCAACATATATTTTGTTAGTAATACACATTTTCACCGTTGGTTTGTGGGGTTATGGTGTGTTGGTAACAAGTGGATTCCCACTGCTTGTGGTGCTCTTACTAATTTTCCATGTATTGGAATGCAGGATGTCAGGATTGAACAGCTGTTGCGGAGAGTGATTACCACAGTCGAGGGTACCAAGTGAAAGGCAGAGGCGGCGTCATTCAGCTATGGTTACATCTATTTCGTTAATCAGTCTATGGATTAAAAGTAATCGAACGGAACAGTGAACAGTAACCAAAGAGTTTGATTCGATCGACGCCACTAGTTCACCCCAGCTGGCCCAGTAATCTCAAGTGCATGGAACAAGCGTGCCAGAGAGTTACTAACTCTTAAGGTCCTACCTGACCAGGTTACACTAAAGAACAGATAACACTTTACACAAACAATAATGGAAACATATTTACAAATGTATTATTATTTACACGATGAATTCGTATTTAATTGTGGGAGGTACACCACTGGTCATTAAAATAGCTACACCAAGAAGAAATGCAGGTATTACACTAGAACTGACATGTTATTACATTTTAACGCAATTTGGGTGCATATGTCCTGAGAAATCAGTACACAGAACGACCACCTCGGGCCGTAAAAACGGCCGTGATACGTCTAGGCATTCAGTCAAACAGAGCTTGGATGGAGTGTACAGGTACAGCTGCCCATGCAGCTTCAACACGATACCACAGTTCATCAACAGTAGTGACTGGCTTATTGTGACCAGCCAGTTGCTCGGCCACCATTGATCAGACGTTTTCAGTTGGTGAGTGATCTGGAGAATGTGCTGGCCAGGGCAGCAGTCGAACATTTTCTGAATCCAGAAAGGCCCCTACAGGACCTGCAACATGCGGTCGTGCATTGAAATGTAGGGTTTCGCAGGGATCGAATGAAGGGTAGAGCCACGGGTCGTAACACATCTGAAATGTAACGTCCATTGTTCAAAGTGCTGTCAAGGCGAACAAGAGGTGGCCAAGACGTGTAACCTATGGTACCCCATACCATCACGCCGGGTGATACGCCATTATGGCGATGACGAATACACGCTTCCAATGTAAGTTCACCGTGATGTCGCCAAACTCGGGTGCGACCATCATGATGCTGTAAACAGAACCTGGATTCATCCGGAAATATGACGTTTTGCCATTCGTGCACGCAGGTTCGTCGTTGAGTACACCATCGCATGGGCTCCTGTCTGCGATGCAGCGTCAAGGGTAACCGCAGCCATGGTCTCCGAGCTGATAGTCCATGCTGCTGCAAACGTCGTCGAACTGTTCGTGCAGACGTCCCCATCTGTTGACTCAGGGATCGAGACGTGGCTGCACGATCCATTACAGCCATGCGGACAAGATGCCTGTCATGTCGACTGCTAGTGATACGAGGCCGTTGGGATCCAGCACGGCGTTCCGTATTACCCTCCTGAACCCACCGATTCCATATTCTGCTACCAGTCATTGGACCTCGACCAACGCGAGCAGAAATGTGGCGATGTGGTAAACCGCAATCGCGATGGGCTACAGTCCTACCTTTATCAAAGTCGGAAACATGATGGTACGCATTTCTCCTCCTTACACGAGGCATCACAACAAAGTTTCACCAGGCTATGCCGGTCAACTGCTGTTTGTATATGAGAAATCGGTTGGAAACTTTCCTCATGTCAGCACGTTGTAGGTGTCGCCACCGGCGCCAACTTTGTGTGAATGCTCTGAAAAGCTAATCATTTGCATATCACAGCATCTTCTTTCTGCCCGCTAAATTTCGCGTCTGTAGCACGTCATCTTCGTGGTGTAGCAATTTTAATGGTCAGTAGTGTGCTTAAGTTTACTATGATTAGAGCATGTCTTTTAGGTTTCGTTTTACATTTCACATGTATTACGAAGGATCTCATTCAAGTTAGATATAAATTTTATTAATAAATTAACATACGCAATTTGAGCGCCCTTGCCACAGTTTCTTATAAAGTTTGATTCAAAATTATAGATAAGTCGAGTAAAAGCACCGACAATCAGAGCTGACGTTAGAGT
This sequence comes from Schistocerca americana, assembly GCF_021461395.2. NCBI lineage: Eukaryota > Metazoa > Arthropoda > Insecta > Orthoptera > Acrididae > Schistocerca > Schistocerca americana. The sequence goes on from NC_060125.1 coordinate 46,514,953, forward strand.
TAATGGAGCTGTTAGCTCACTCCAGCAACCGAAACACAGTTGCCTGATCCTTGGCGACTGTGCAGAAGTCTATATTGAGTGTTCGTGACTTGATTAAAATGAGCCTCCACTGTCATGGACTCTACCACACATCGTTTCTACACGACACCAGTAGTGAGTCGCAAGTTGCTGAGCATAGTACCAGGTAAGCACAATGTAGGCACAATGCAGGTGACAGCGCTACAATTCTTCGTTCGTACTGACATGTTCCAACACTGTACTATTACAACCGTATCATCAAATTCCTTCACCTCTCATATTCGCTATCATAGTAACTCTTTGAAATAGCACTTTTATATCACACGGTTTATCAGCAGACTTCTCATAATTCATGCTCCAGTAAATTCTGCCACTCAGATTCCAAGATTTTTCGTTCTGATATCTGTAGGCAACATATTTACAAGTTGATTATGTGCATCCTTTCAAATAATAATAATTTCTTTCTATTAATTTCTATATTTACAATCACTTGTCAAGTTCCTCAAGTGAACCTGCGCTTCTCATCAAATCCTACTTCAGAACAGTATCATCTGTGCTCAGGACAGGATAACATAGACTATCACAATTTCTGTATAGAGTGTCGCCTCAACATAGGACAAAATACGAAAAGTTACAGAAACCTAATAAAACAAATGCTCGTAACTGAGTGGGAGTTATGCTCGTACGTTAACGAGAAATCGAAGTACAGTACTCATTCAAAGCTTTCTCAATCTCTTATCCTAAAATGTACAAAACTTTGACATCAGCGGTTCTGATAATGTTACCGGATCCAGTTTGCCTTCCGTTTGAAGTACTAACTATCGTACACTTATCTCTACCATGTACATACTTGGAGAGAAATCAGTAGATATTTTCATAATCTAGGCATCTTTTTGCCTGGTAAAGTGTTTCTCCCCTAGTGGAAATTAGCACACTTGGGTTAGGTTTAACTAAATAAATATCTGTTGCTTCAGACTAACTTTTGCCTCAAATTCTTAAAAATTGTTTTTATCCATGTACTATTGTTCTTGTGAAGGAAATTTTCTGTGAATGTGATGATTTAACTATTTGCAAACAGCCTTCAGAATTATATTCAAACGTAGATTTTAGACTCATTACTTATGAATATATTTCCTTAAATCGTGATGGGAATATAATCCTTCAATTTTGTCACTTTTAGGATAAGCTAGGAGATTACTCCATGGGTGTGGTATTTGTACAGTCCTTTAAGGTCCAGTATATGGGAGCTGCCACTTGCAATTCCCCTTGTGCAGAAGAAGCGTATTGCAACACATCAGCAGGTTGATCAGCTGGACAGCGATCAAGGATAAGTAGAGTTTCTCGTCTCAGTTTCAGGGACCGTAGATACTGTCTCATGGACCGAACAAACTCTTCTTGAAAGCAGCTGGTGAAAATGTTAGATGCCATCCAAGCATTCTTTGAATGCCTGTAAGTGAACTATAATGATGACTTTTATTTTTACGTACAAGATTCGGATTCAGCTTATGGCTGCCTTATTTAGTTGTAGCAAAGAGGAGGTCTATTCTGTCTTTATTCATTTTCAAACCAGTCTCTTTTCCTGATTTCTTGTATCAAGAGTTCTGGTTGGAAGCAACCGATAACAAAGCGCCGTCTCATCGTAATTATTCATTTGGTGATCACTTAAACTTCCATCTACCGTTACTTTCTATAGAATTTCAGAAAACTGTGAAGCAGATTCAGTGTCACAAGACGTTGCTTCTCCAATAGCCTATTGGCGAATTCCATAGAGACATTTCCATCTTGAATACCATCTGTCGTAAGCCATAAAATCTTTGTTCCAATGTGAATGAAAGCGGAATTTTACAGCTTGGGTTTTAATAATTGGCCCAGAAAGTGGCAGGCAGTCACGTCTCTGTTTTAAAAACCACCTATAAAGGCGTTTGTCAGAGCCACGTTTGTTCCTAGTTTCAACTACGTTTCCAAAACTCCTAAGTTCACTCTCTTCTTTTGTCTGTCCCCTGAGTGTTCCTTCAGGTACACCACACTCAGGAAAGGAACTTGCTATAGTTTCATAACTCCTAACACGATCAATAATTTCTGGTTTGCCATTCACAGAATACGCTTTCCATTGGTGTGACATCCTAATAAGCACATAGAAATTTAGACAATAAATGAATCATCTATGATCCACATGATGGTTGTGCTTATTTCGATTAATGCCAAGAACTGTAGCATAATCACTTCATTGAGTGCGTCACAGTGTTATTCGTAAGATGTGTATTCAAAGCTTATGTCCAACAACAAACCTAAGACGTTCATTAGCTAAACCAAAGGTGAGTTTAATTAATTTGGTTGTAGTATGGAGACACTGGAAGTGTCAGCAGTGACACTGCAGAAAGGCTACGAGCAGACTCTAATGCGTTCTGCCATGTTTTCACGGTCATTTGGAACTTGTTCACAAGTCTTATCTTTTAGGTAAACCCACAGAAGTAAATCCGCCGACATCAAATCCGGCAACCTAGCAGGACTGTTAACAGGGTCACCTCCACCAATCCACCGAGCACCGTAAACATGGTCTGATAATCCCTGTGCTTGAATTGAGTGCTGCGCTGGGCAGCCGTCATGCCGAAGCCCCATACTTGTCGAATGTCCAAAGCAACATCCTCAGTTTGTGTTGGTATTCCCGAGTCCAAATAATTTAGATTTTTGATTCAACTCAAAGTGCCTTCAGTAAAATAAGGGCCAACAGTTTATTCCCTGTGGATCCACAGCAAACGGTAACTGACAAGAATGTAGAAGATTATCTTGTCGTGACCTGTGAGAATTTCCTACACTCCATTAATGCATACTATGCTGATTAAAGCTACCACGATTTGTGAGTGTAGACTCATCTGAAACCATTGCATTAGCAAAGATATTGGGCTTAGTTTGAATTTGTTGAAGTGACCATTCACGAAATACTACTCTATTATGTAAATCGTCGCCATGAAGTACTTGGTGCAGTTAAAGAAAATATGGGTGATACTTATTAAGTCCGCACCTCGTGGTAGTGCGGTAGCGTTCTCGCTTTCCACGCCCGTTTTCCCGGGTTCGATTCCCGGCGGGGTCAGGGATTTTCTCTGCCTCGTGATGACTGGGTGTTGTGTGATGTCCTTAGGTTAGTTAGCTTTAAGTAGTTCTACGCTCTAGGGGACTGATGACCGTAGATGTTAACTCCCATAGCGCTCAGAGCCATTTGAACCATTTTTTGATACTTATAACCCATACTACACTCCTGGAAATTGAAATAAGAACACCGTGAATTCATTGTCCCAGGAAGGGGAAACTTTATTGACACATTCCTGGGGTCAGATACATCACATGATCACACTGACAGAACCACAGGCACATAGACACAGGCAACAGAGCATGCACAATGTCGGCACTAGTACAGTGTATATCCACCTTTCGCAGCAATGCAGGCTGCTATTCTCCCATGGAGACGATCGTAGAGATGCTGGATGTAGTCCTGTGGAACGGCTTGCCATGCCATTTCCACCTGGCGCCTCAGTTGGACCAGCGTTCGTGCTGGACGTGCAGACCGCGTGAGACGACGCTTCATTCAGTCCCAAACATGCTCAATGGGGGACAGATCCGGAGATCTTCCTGGCCAGGGTAGTTGACTTACACCTTCTAGAGCACGTTGGGTGGCACGGGATACATGCGGACGTGCATTGTCCTGTTGGAACAGCAAGTTCCCTTGCCGGTCTAGGAATGGTATAACGATGGGTTCGATGACGGTTTGGATGTACCGTGCACTATTCAGTGTCCCCTCGACGATCACCAGTGGTGTACGGCCAGTGTAGGAGATCGCTCCCCACACCATGATGCCGGGTGTTGGCCCTGTGTGCCTCGGTCGTATGCAGTCCTGATTGTGGCGCTCACCTGCACGGCGCCAAACACGCATACGACCATCATTGGCACCAAGGCAGAAGCGACTCTCATCGCTGAAGACGACACGTCTCCATTCGTCCCTCCATTCACGCCTGTCGCGACACCACTGGAGGCGGGCTGCACGATGTTGGGGCGTGAGCGGAAGACGGCCTAACGGTGTGCGGGACCGTAGCCCAGCTTCATGGAGACGGTTGCGAATGGTCCTCGCCGATACCCCAGGAGCAACAGTGTCCCTAATTTGCTGGGAAGGGGCGGTGCGGTCCCCTACGGCACTGCGTAGGATCCTACGGTCTTGGCGTGCATCCGTGCGTCGCTGCGGTCCGGTCCCAGGTCGACGGGCACGTGCGCCTTCCGCCGACCTCTGGCGACAACATCGATGTACTGTGGAGACCTCACGCCCCACGTGTTGAGCAATTCGGCGGTACGTCCACCCGGCCTCCCGCATGCCCACTATACGCCCTCGCTCAAAGTCCGTCAACTGCACGTACGGTTCACGTCCACGCTGTCGCGGCATGCTACCAGTGTTAAAGACTGCGATGGAGCTCCGTATGCCACGGCAAACTGGCTGACACTGACGGCGGCGGTGCACAAATGCTGCGCAGCTAGCGCCATTCGACGGCCAACACCGCGGTTCCTGGTGTGTCCGCTGTGCCGTGCGTGTGATCATTGCTTGTACAGCCCTCTCGCAGTGTCCGGAGCAAGTATGGTGCGTCTGACACACAGGTGTCAATGTGTTCTTTTTTCCATTTCCAGGAGTGTACATAGGGAAGTTCTTGAATGGCGTTTTAACTGCCTGCTGCTTATTTGTGGGTTTTGTTGAACAGCTACTAGTATTCTCACCACCTTCTCCTGTAATTGTTTCTCCTCATTTTGTTTTCGGTGTTTAGGCTGGCATCCGATACAAAGGCATTCGAGAGAGAGCATTATCTGAAAAACGCTCAGTATACAAGGCAACCGCATCGTCAACATTTCTCCTACATACAGTATAATTCACAATCATTTCAAGTTCTCTTCTGCGGTTGCAACAGTAATTGTCGATTTGCAATTCTGTTCTAGAAATGAAAGTAGATGGTTCAAAAATGGCTCTGAGCACTATGGGACTTCTGAGGTCAGCAGTCCCCTAGAACTGAAAACTACTTAATCCTAACTAACCTAACGACATCACACACACCCTTACCCGAGGCAGGATTCAAACCTGCGACCGGAGCGGTCACGCGGTTCCAAACTGAACCGCCTAGAACCGCTAGGCCACACCGGCCGGCAAAGTAGATATGCAGGCTATAAAAACTATTCACGTAATGAAATGCTCGCAGGTGCTTTCAGTTCTACTTCTGACAGTAGAGACCTCTTATCGCATTACAGTACCTGTTATGTTTCGTCGTAGTTCGCTACACGGTCACAGTGGTACGTCGAGCAGTACCCTATCCGATTTGTCGGAGGAATACAACATTTGGAATGGGGTTTCCTCCTCTCCTACCCTCGCAGCGTGGAGATGAGTGGGCTTAATTCAAGTGTCCTTGGATAGTATTCTGCAACATTCGATTTTCTACCCATTTTGATTTTTCGATTACAGCGCATCTGTCGCGAAACGAAAACAAAAGTTTCAGACAAAACCGATGTGTTTTTGTCCTGCAGTAAAAAATGTGGTTTCCCACCGAAGATTTCATAGTGCCCCCCCCCCCCCCCCCACATACACACACATACACGGATGAGCGCGCACACGCGCTGGGTGTGGTGGGGTTGGGGTAGGAGAATAGAGTTAGGTATCATGGTATGTCCCCCTTCGAGACGAACAAATTTTAATTACAAACTGTGTGGATCCGGTGTGTAGTTTTCGTTAAATTTCACTGTCTTCAGATATAATTGTATTTTGTACGTTTACCACACTCCATCCACGTTTAGCGTTTGCAGTTACACTAAATGTATTATTTATAATGCTGTGTAGCGTTGCTCACTTGTTCGATTACGTTAATATTACTGTTTAGTTTCAAATTCTGAAGGTGGCAGGGGTAAAATACAGGGAGCGAAAGGCTATTTACAATTTGTATAGAAACCAGATGGCAGTTATAAGAGTCGAGGGGCATGAAAGGGAAGCAGTGGTTGGGAAAGGAGTGAGACAGGGTTGTAGCCTCTCCCCGATGTTATTCAATCTGTATATTGAGCAAGCAGTAAAGGAAACAAAAGAAAAATTCGGAGTAGGTATTAAAATCCATGGAGAAGAAATAAAAACTTTGAGGTTCGCCGATGACATTGTAATTCTGTCAGAGACAGCAAAGGACTTGGAAGAGCAGTTGAACGGAATGGACAGTGTCTTGAAAGGAGGATATAAGATGAACATCAACAAAAGCAAAACGAGGATAATGGAATGTAGTCAAATTAAATCGGGTGATGCTGAGGGGATTAGATTAGGAAATGAGACACTTAAAGTAGTAAAGGAGTTTTGCTATTTAAGGAGTAAAATAACTGATGATAGTCGAAGTAGAGAGGATATAAAATGTAGACTGGCAATGGCAAGGAAATCGTTTCTCAAGAAGAGAAATTTGTTAACATCGAGTATAGATTTAAGTGTCAGGAAGTCGTTTCTGAAAGTATTTGTATGGAGTGTAGCCATGTATGGAAGTGAAACATGGACGATAACCAGTTTGGACAAGAAGAGAATAGAAGCTTTCGAAATGTGGTGCTACAAAAGAATGCTGAAGATAAGGTGGGTAGATCACGTAACTAATGAGGAGGTATTGAATAGGATTGGGGAGAAAAGAAGTTTGTGGCACAACTTGACTAGAAGAAGGGATCGGTTGGTAGGACATGTTTTGAGGCATCAAGGGATCACAAATTTAGCATTGGAGGGCAGCGTGGAGGGTAAAAATCGTAGAGGGAGATCAAGAGATCAATACACTAAGCAGATTCAGAAGGATGTAGGTTGCAGTAGGTACTGGGAGATGAAGAAGCTTGCACAGGATAGAGTAGCATGGAGAGCTGCATCAAACTAGTCTCAGGACTGAAGACCACAACAACAACAACAACTGTTTAGTTGAAAATTTCATGTAAGTTTGGCTTGTCCGTGCTCTGTTTAGTGTGTGTGACTCATAACCATGGTAACGTCTTTGTTGGGTGTGATGGTAACTAGTTCGATTTTGCTACCATTTCTGTTCAATTGAATTAGATTCGGTGGGCCGCATTCCGCGTGCAGAGTGCAATGTACACGTGGCGTCATCGGCTGTGTTACGTAATTGACATCGTCGCTTTTTACCATGCCATGACTCTACCACCTTTCACGTGGCGGAGAGGATCGTTCCACCTATCTATTGTTGTTGCTACGCGCACTGATGTTTACTTTGTCCGCGAAAACCTGAATACTTTCCTCGAAATACAGGTATTCATCGAGTAATATTGATTGCACTAAAGACACTGAAGTACACCGTATATTAAGTACTTGGACGTATTTGATGTGTTTCGTGTGTGAACGTTTCACCGTGTAGGGGAGAATAAAATCTTCGTTTTCTGTAACAGTCACAGAAGGAAGCACATCCGATGCTATCTGTTTCACGTCGGACGGTTCTCGCTGTAACGTACTGATTTGTTTTGTCTTATGTAGTTCCGGTAAAATTTTGCTTAATGTCCTTTCATATGCTTCCACATCAGGTTTAATAATTTTATCCTAAGCGGCATACTGAGTTAAGAACTCAGTAGCTGAAGGCTGCGCTATCTTTGTCGGATCCGAATTTAATTTTTCATTACCAGTAGTTAACGTTTCATGACGTTTAATGGAAATTTCACCATCTACGATAACAAGAGATGATAGTGTATCTGATACTGTTTGTTCTATGTTGACTTGATCATGCTGCATTTTGCTTACGTGCGGTGTTACATCGTAATTGTTTTGTCGTTGCAACAACATTTATCCCAGTACATTCTCAGATAGATGTACTTGAGGCTCGACCCTTCTACGAGGTGTCTGTCTTAGATGCTAATTCATAGTTGCTGTTTGCACTAGGTGTGTTACATCTGAATATACACTTCTGCTACAGGTCCTGAATAGTTCATTGATACGTCTTTTAGATCGCCTATCCGATCACTCACATAATCAATTGCTTCTTTTATACCAGAGGCCATTCCGTTCTGTGTATCTGATACTGTTTGTTCTATGTTGACTTGATCATGCTGCATTTTGCTTACGTGCGGTGTTACATCGTAATTATTTTGTCGTTGCAACAACATTTATCCCAGTACATTCTCAGATAGATGTACTTGAGGCTCGACCCTTCTACGAGGTGTCTGTCTTAGATGCTAATTCATAGTTGCTGTTTGCACTAGGTGTGTTACATCTGAATATACACTTCTGCTACAGGTCCTGAATAGTTCATTGATACGTCTTTTAGATCGCCTATCCGATCACTCACGTAATCAATTGCTTCTTTTATACCAGAGGCCATTCCGTTCTGTTGGATGACATTTCATTACTTACAGTGTTCGTTTACCTAAGATAGGTAGACATCTGACGAATAGCATTTACATTCTCGTACAGCCGAAAGACATTTGCTTATTGTTAGCAGATATATCCGTACATTTAGGTGAAAATAATTCGTTTGGTTTAGTCGGCGTCTCAGATTACTAATTAGACGATAACAGATTCGACATTTTTAATTCAATGGGTATCACATTTTGTTGTGCGGCAACGTGAGTTACGATGGATGGTATTTCGTTGTGTTTGGTTGAAAATACACTACCTACTGTAATTCAAATTTGATCTAATGTCTTAGATGCTGGATGATCTAAGGTCTTGTTATGTTTACTTTGCTTATGATTTGATCTTCCACTGAAACGAGTAGATATTAGCTTTGACATTTTAGTTTTTACGTCTGTCGTTTGATTATCTTTAATGAATATCCCATTACGTATTTCATATGATGTTTCATTTTTATGTCTTAACATATCACTTTTAGTAACACTTCACTATGTAAAGTGTGCACTTCCGTTTTAGTACGCATTCATTAGCTAAAGTAGTTAATTAATTTATAATTTCTAGCATTTCTTCCGTCGTCTGTAACGTTAGGTACATTACAGTATTTCTGTCTGTTATTTGTACCATAAACCTGGCTAGTAGTCGGACCAGTAATAGTATTTATTACAATCTCAACAGCAGGATTAACTTCTTCACTTTTAGCTTGCGAGTCAAGTTCGTGTGATGGACGTTTCGTATTGCCTAAACTTGTGTCATCAACAATGTTGCCAGATTTATTTTTATCCCTTAAGAACAAATGTTCAGTTGGGCAAAATACAGGGGTTTCGTTTTTTTACCTGGGACAAATTGAAAACAAAGTTATTTCTTGTGTGTTCTTGGTCTTTATCGTATTTTAACGAGGACCCGTAAGTTTTAACATACTTTTGTTTGATTTCACATTCTTAAAAAATTCGTGCAAATTCGGGCAATGTTTGTTTCGTACATCTGTCCATTTTAATGCCATCTGTGAAAAAATGCTTTCTACGGAGCAGCAGGAACTAGGGATACTACAGATGAAGAATAAAAACTAAAAGCTAAACACCCTAACAGGCCTTGAATGCCTCACGGCACCGACAGGGCGCCTTGTCATTCTCAACCCGCAGGCGTTACTGGGTGCGAATACGAAGGGGCATGTGGTCAGCACAGCCCTCTCCCCGCCGTATGTCAGTTTACGAAACCGGAGCCGCTACTTCTCAATCAAATAGCTCCTCAGTTTGCCTCATAGGAGGTGAGTGCACTCCGCTGGCCAACAGCTAGCCCATCCAAGTGCTAGCCCAGCCCGACAGCTCTTCGATGACGTGACAGGAACTAGTGTTACCACTGCGGCAAGGCCATTGGTTACAGATGAACAATGAGAAGTGAAAAATGTTGGCGATTTCGTTCTTGGATAACCGTTCCAAGATTTTATTCAATTTCTCATTAGCATCCTTATTTTGTCATCAGAAGACTGTGCCCTGTCCAGACTTCTTTCGATTATTTGACATTCTTCAAATAAGGAGTGTATGTTGAGTTGTTCGATCCTTAAAAGTCCGCAGCTTTTTGAAAATGGTCGTAATTTATTGGTGTTTTTTTGTTTTGTTTAAAAACAGCATATTGGAAAGGCTGTTGTTTTCTGATCGTATTGTGATTACAAATATCCCACAAAACTGCTGCAGAACTGTAGAAAATCATTCCGAGAAGATACTTTTACGTTGATACTTAATTTACCCATTATTTCTCTCGTCATACATCCCAAAAAGATGTCTTTTATTCTTTGCTCAATCTTTTCGCGAATACCGGGTATTTCAGCATGCATCTCAACAACTGATTCAATCTTCATTATTGTTTCTACCGAAAACATTACGCAACGCAGAAACGACAAATACGCCAAAGATTCTTTTCTCGTTTTCAAATAAACGAAGATTTTCATTGCGGAATTCGTAAACATAAAATTTTAGTGCATCCGTATTTTTAATACTCTTTTGACAGTAGGACCAATAGCTAAAAATCTCGTGGTAACATGTTTTATTATTTCTTCCCATTGCATTTCATTGGCTTCAAATTGAAGTTCCAAATTCGCTCTTCATTTTGCTGTTCTACATGAGCGAATACATATTGTCAATATTGACCTTTCTTCATCCACTCCCAGTGCTGGGAACGGAGTCCGCAGCTCGTGGTCGTGCGGTAGCGTTCTCGCTACCCACGCCCGGGTTCGATTCCCGGCGGGGTCAGGGATTTTCTCTGCCTCGTGATGACTGGGTGTTGTCCTTAGGTTAGTTAGGTTTAAGTGGTTCTAAGTTGTGGGGGACTGATGCCCATGGATGTTAAGTCCCATAGTGCTCAGAGCCATTTGAGAACGGAGCAACCAACTGTGACAATTTTATCATTTTCAGCTGTAGAAAGTGTATTATGGTTTCTGCCGAAGGCTGAGAATGTATTCTACCACTTCTAGACGAATTATCTGTGCCAGTGTCACTTAAATTATTTATTTTGTCTATAGCTTTATAATTCACAAGCGTAACGCGTTCAACACTCAGCAGTTCTGGCAGATCAATAATCGCAGTTTTAAACTAGAATGACAATGAAGAATGGAATCAAAAAATCCTTCCAGTGTTGTCAACACTTTTTGATATGGCATTTAAAGAAGTTAGCAATCGAACGAAAATGTTAAACAGAAAATTGTAGAAGGAAAATGTGAAACAGCGGGTGGCAATCGGTGAATATCGGTCCCGCCCGGCGTCAACATAGACTGATAGCCAAGCTAGTCGTACTTCATTGCGGTATGTGCGTAGATTGGCAATAATGATCGAACGAAGTTGAAATCTGGGACAGAGCTTGTCCCGGCGGAGCATTTTAAATTATGCCGGAAATACTGGACATCCAGGTTGAAAATGGCTCTGAGCACCATGGGACTTAACATCTGAGGTCATCAGTGGACATCCAGGGAAACAAGGGACGTCTGGCAACGCAACTCATCACACTCGAACTCGTCAGTAAGTATTTCATTAATGTGTTGTGTTGGTGGATCCATGGCGTATAATTTCCCATTTTTCTTACATAAAAATGTAATATTATTGAATCTTACATATTGTTAGTATAAGGCAATTAAGTGAATTTATTCTCTTACTTAATAGTTCCTCTGGCTATTAATGATCTCGTAATGCAAGAAAGCTAAGTTAATAAGTGAATCATGGCTACAAAATTACGCACTCCCACGACATTAATTCCTCTATCTTGTTCAATGCATTACATACTATCGTTAACTATTTTAGAGTAAAATTTTCTAGCCTACTGTTATAAGTAAACTATTGAATGAGTATTGAGTGCACTGACATAATTCTATACGTAAGATATTGTGACAGACAGTAATATTCTTACCTGATACGTCACGTCGAGCGCAGTCAGTGACACTTTCTGCTCTTAACTGATTTGTGAATTTTTTCTGGTTCAAATAAATTTTACTGGTTCTATTTTTTTCTCTTTTAGTAGGTCATGGCTTCCTTACACATATTTATTCGGTATGGTTTTGTCGTTTGTCCACGAAACGAAGACAAACGGAATACAACAATGCACTGAAATGACATGTAAAATTTACGTAAGGTATCTTCCTATTTTTTGCTTCCTGATTACGGGAACCAGTTGTAATTTGCCCATCGTCGGTATAAGTTAAACTGTCAAAATTTATCATTAGCTTTCTCTTTACAGAAAAAACTACAAGAGCTGCTTCGGGAGTGAAATTGGCTGATGAAAGATTTAGAAAAAGCTATATGGTTGATTGTACGCGTCTTCTTTCTCAGGTGGTTCTGCGGTTGTTTATGTTACCATTTGCGTTTGAGGATATACTACGCAGGCGCAGAATACGCTGTTGGACAGCAGCAAGTCGAGTGAAGTGTGACCGCCTAAAATTGCAGTGCAGTGCGACGAAACACAACGCATTGTGCAGCAATAACTCTTCGGACTTCTTTTTAAAGGCATATAAGGCTTCAGGTTCTAAAGTGAGCAAATTAATGATTTGCATAAAATTACACGGATGGTACATAGGCCGCACATCACCGAACTTAAGATTCACAGCGGAAAATTGAATCTGAAGCAGAAATACAGGTACAAAAATCAAATGTTCAAATGTGTGTGAGATCTTACGGGACTTAACTGCTAAGGTCATCAGATCCTAAGCTTACACACTACTTAACCTAAATTATGCTAAGGACATACACACACCCGTGCCCGAGGGAGGACTCGAACCTCCGCCGGAACCAGCCGCACAGTCCACGACTGCAGCGCCTGAGACCGCTCGGCTAATCCCGCGCGGCAATACAGGTACACAAATAATCATGATAACGGGAAATGTGGGTACAATAATAATAGATTCAATATGTGGTAAAACTGGAATGATTATCAGCAACTTACTTACGTACTAAAACATTAACGTCGCACATTAGTGGATGCCAGCTACAGAAAGGGCAAAGATGAAGACGGCTTACTTCTGTCATTTGTTTAAGAAACAGACGAATGTAACTACATCAAGGATTACATTAAATCCTGCAAGAAAAATGTAAAAGGTATTTATTATATAGGTAGTGGCCTCATCCAAGGAATCGTTAACCCTCAATTTCAGCGCATATAAAACTGATGGGCGAAGACTTCGGCACAAGAAGTCACCCTCGTTCTGCCAACGGCCTTGTCAGAGAGGGAGGAGGAGCAGAAAGTGGTTCAGGGCAATCTCTTGATGTAGGGATCTCCCAAAAGGCGGAGGTGTCACCAATGATCAGCGCACGAGAATGCAGAAGGCAGTGCAAACCATAACATTAATGTGCGTCCACAGGACATGTGGCCTGAGATTGGGAAGGCGTCATGATGATCTCTCCATTGTCACATGTTTCCGGGATAGTCCCGTTCTCGGACTTCTGGGAGGGGAATGCCAACCAGCAGATGACCATGAGAAAAGATTGAATAACCGACGAGAGCGTAACGTTCTACTAGTTGGGGACTGGAATGACGAATTTAGAATTTGGTAGGCAAGCTATAAAATGTGAAAAGGCGGTTTCTATCTATGGTGGGGGTCACTGAAGTGAAATGGAAAGAAGACAACGATTTCTGGTCAGCATAGTATAGAGTAACATCAACAGCAGCAAAAAGTGTTATAACCAGATTAGGATTAGTTATGAATAAAAAGGTAAGGCAGAAAGTGAAATATTGTGAACAGTTCAGTGATATACAGGAAATCAACATAGAAAGCAATAGTTCACGTATACATTACGACGTTGTAAGCAAATGGTCAAGAGATAAATAAAGCACATGAGGATACTGAACAGATAATCCATCACGCACATGGAGAGAAAATCCGATAGTCATGGGGGATCGGAATGCGGTTATAGGGAAAGGAAGAGAAGAAAGGATTGCGAGTAGTAGGAATGAAAGAGGAGAAAGACTGATTGAGTTCTGCAATAAATTTCATCTAGTTAGAGCGAATACTCTGCTCAAGAATTACGAGAGGAAGAGGTGTATCTGGAAATGGCCAGAACGTACGGGAAGATTCCAGTCAGACTACATCATGGTCTGGCAGAGATTCCATAATCAGATTTTGGAATTTAAGGGGTACTCAGGTGCAGGTATAGAATCAGACAACAATTTAGAAATGATGACAAGTGGGTTGAAGTTTTAAGAGACTATTCAGGATGAATCGGAGCTCAGTGAAGTGGGATACAGAAGCACTAAGAAATGAAGAGACATGCTTGAAGTTCTCTCAGGTTATAGCTACTGCCGTAACTAATAGCTCAGTAGGCAGAGTATTTAATGAACAATGGAAATATCTAAAAATGGCAGTTACAGGTGTTGGAAAGAAAAACATAGGTAAAAAGAAGGTAGCTGAGAAGAAAACGTTCGTTACAGAAGATATACTTGAGATCGACGAAAGAAGGAGCTACAAGAATGTTCGGGGAAATTCAGAAATACAGAAATAAAAATCGCATTGGAATTAAATAACAGGAAGTGCAGGAAAGATTAGGCGAAACAGCTGCATGAAAAATCTGGAGAAATCGTAAAAGAAATAATTATCAGAAAGAATGACTCAGCATACAGAAAGGTCAATACAAGTTCGGTGAAACTGAAAGCAAGGCTGGTAATATTAAGAGTGCATTGGGAGTACCACTGTTAAAAGTAGAGGAGAGGCGGACAGGCGGAAAGAGCACATGTAAGGCCTCTATGTTGGGTGAGTACTTGACGGATGACGTGATAGAAGAAGAAACAGGAGTCGAAAGGGAAAAGATAGGAGATTCAGTATTAGAATAAGTATGTAAAAGGCATTCGGACAAAGTAAGGTCAAATAAGACCAAAGTTGTACATAAGATTCTATCGGATTTCTAAAATCATAGGACTAAATGCCAGCAAAACGACTATTCTCGTTGGTGTGTATGAGTCTAGTGACGTACCATCAAACTTTCGAAAAAATGCCACCCCCACATTTCCCAAGATGGCAAGGACACGTAAGTGTGAGAATTATTGCAAACTAAGCTTAATAGCTCATGCATTCCAGCTGCTGACAAGAATAATACAGAGAAAAAAAGAATAAAAAAATTGATGATCTGTTAGATTATGGTCAGTTTGGTCTTAGGAAACTTAAAGGCACGAGAATATCAGATATGACGTCGCAGTTGATAATGGAACGAAGACTGAAGATATGTCAAGACACATTCAAAGGATTTGTCGACCCAGAGCTGAAAAAAATAAGAGTCTAATGAGAACAGAATATGGACTGAGTGAAGATCGAAAGAAGACGAAAGTAATGAAAAGTAACAGAAATGAGACAGCGAGAAACTTAATTTGAGAATTTGGGATCTTGAAGCAGACGAAGTTAAGTAATTCTGTTACCTAGCTCGCACAGTAGCCCGTGATGAACGGAGAGAGAAAGACATAAAGAAGCAGACTAGCACTTGCAAAGAGGGCATTCCTGGCGAAGGGAATTCTTGTAGTATCAAACATAGACATTAATTCGAGGAAGAAATTTCCAAGGTTGTATCTTTGGAACATGGCATTGTATGATAGTGAAACATGGACTGTTGGAAAGCCGGAATATAAGTGAGTCGAAGCATTTGAAACGTGGTGCTACAGAGCGTTGAAAAATTAGATTCACAGGTAAGGTAAAGAACGGGGAGATTCTCAGAAGAATCGGCAAGGAGAGGAATAGATGAGAAACACTGCCAAGAACAAGGAACAGGATCATAGGTCATCTATTAAGACATCAGGGAATAACTGCTGTGGTACTGGAGGGGAGCTGTAGAATGTAAAAACTGCAGAGAAAGACAGAATGGAAGCAAGCTGCAATTGATACTCTAAAAGTTGGGCCAGTTGATGAATTCGTAGCGGTCTCATGAAACCCAACAGCAGATTGATGACTCAAAAAAGAAATAAATCTGAATAAATATACATTCTTGAGAATTTTCGGAAGTTACGAGTGTTGTCCATTACATAGTGAGCCGTGGCTGGCTCATGCTATGTGCTGGATTAAACCTTCGTTGCGATTCTGTCTTTAGTCTCCCGCGGTTATAGCGATTACGCTGATATCCACTCTTTCCGTGGCTGGGAGCAGCGGTGTGCATCGATATTCGCACCTTGGACTATCTTTGACCAGGTGCTTGTAGTTTCCGGCTGGGTGGTGTGCGGCAGTCGGTCGGCTGGCGGGGAGCAGCGAGGAATTCGACGGTCTCTAAGGTGTGTCGGAGTGTGTGGGGCTGTTCCCATTGCTACGAGGTCCGTGGTTCACCGACCCTGGACACGAAAGTTGCGTTTTGATTTATTGTACCAGCAAGTCAATATTATTCACATTGTGTCGTTTGGAGTTCGTTGACGGCTGTTGGGACATTCCCGCGAGCAACAACGGGGTTTTCAAGTAGGAAGATTCTAGCCACCCTCCGGTAGAGTTTCACTGTATTTGGTTATTTGAATTGAAGGGCACCAGCGGAATCTTCTGCCTTGTGGCCGTTAAAGTTCCGGTTACCTGCCTGGCCGTTGACGTATATTTTAGGCAGTGTAATTTCCTCATCGTGTCGTTGCTGTCCAGCACGGTGTGTAGTTTGACAGTTCCATGGATAACTTGTTGTGGGGGCCAATATCTTACACGTTATTCCCTTGAACTCCCTGTTGTGTCCTGGTCGGGTGAAGTGGAAGTTATCTTGTCTGTGGGTCCGTTGACTGTCGGTCGGCTGGGTTTGCGTGGGATCGTGAATGGTTGGCCCCACTGCCTGTCTCACCTAAGCAAGCGTTGGTGTTGGAATTGCAGGCCGACCCTGGAACATCTGAGCGCCCTTGGGTGTAGTGCCTTATTTTTATTTGTTCTTGTTGTTTGTACTTGTATGGGTTCTAGGCGATTTTTTTAAAATTATTGTTGTTTTGCCCTTAATGCGTAAGATTCTATAGGCCTTCAGCCTAATTTAAAGAACTGTTTCAAGTAAGACCTTTGGCATTTTAAAGGTTTTAATGTTGTTGGATTTTTACTGTTAGGCTTTCAGCCGATTTGAATTTAACTTGTTTGCTCTTGAAGTGCGTTTTAAGTTATTGGCCTTCAGCCTAACTAAGGAACTGTTTTAAGATAAGGCTTTGCCTTTCAAATTTCTGTTTAGGTTGAGTTTTGCCTAAGTAAGAACTGCTTTACGTAAGGCCTTTGTTTTTTTTATTATTTAATGTTGTTTAGCCTTACGTGTTGTGCTTTCAGCCGATTTTGAATTCAAATTCTTTACTCTGAAAATCTCAGATTCTTTGGGCCTTCAGCCTACATAAAGAACTGTTGTAAGATAAGACTTGCCTTTTAAATTTCTGATTATGCTTGCGTTTTAAGTTATTGGCCTTCAGCTGTTTTTAAATTAAAGTTGCTTTCAGCGGGTAATTTAGTCTCAAAGATGATAACTGTGTGTTAAATTTTTTTTTTTTTTTGGGGGGGGTGGGGGGTGCTCTTGCAATGTTTAATCAAATAATAAAGTTGTATGATCGAGTGTAACTGACAGACACATATTTTGGACCCTTTCCACAATTAAACTACCTGTCCTGTCCTGCGGGTTTAGCAGGGCGTTTCACATAGTTCAAAGTAAATCAGCGTTTGTAACTTAGTTATTGTAGCACATATTATAATTAACATATTGTGTTACATCTAATTTTGCCTTTCAGATGAACTTTATATTGTCTGCACTTTTCCATCGTAAATTAAGAATTTTATTATCTGTGTCTCAGAGAGTTTAAGCAAATTACTAACTATAATCCCAGAATTCTCTGATACCTTAATATAAATTTCGTTCTACATCTGCATCTACATGATTATTCTGCAGTTAATAATTAAGTGGTTGTCAGAGGGCTCATCGAAGCTATTTCTCTACCGTCCATTCTAGAACATGGTGAGGGAAAAACGAACGGTTAAATCTTTTCTTGCGAGGCCTGATTTCTCTTATTTCGTTATGATAACCAATTCTCCCTCAGGGGATGAGCGCCAACAAAATATTTCCACACTCTGAGGAGAAAGTTTGTGATTGGCGCTTCATGACGAGATCCTGCCCCAAAGAAAAACGCCTTTGTTTTAATGATTGCTGCACCACTTCCTCCATCACACCCCTGGCATTTTTTCGTCGTCGTGTGTCAATCCTATCTGAGACGGATTCCACACAGCATGGCAATGGTCTAGAAGAGGGCGGACAAGCGTAAAGTAAGAAGTTTATTTAGCAGTTTTGTTGCATTTTCTAAGTGTTCTGCCCCTTAAATCGCAGTCTTCGGTTTGCTTTCCCAAAATTTCAATGTAAGTTATTCGTAATTGTGATCCCTAAGGAGTTGAATTTACAGATTTTTCGTTTGTGTGATTTATCCTGAAACCGAAATGTAACGGATGTCCGTCAGTATTCGGGCACATGACTTCATACCTTTCATTATTTGATGTCAAGTCCCAGTTTTGCACCATGCAGATATCTTGTCTAAATCATTTTACAGTTGTTTTTTATCATCGGATGACTTGTGATATCTGTAAATGATAGTATCATCCGGAAACAATCTGAGAGGGATGCTTAAAATTGTCTCATAAATCGTTTATTCAGATCAGGAACAGTAGAGGCCCTATAATACATCTGTGGGAATGAAAGATATTACTTCTAATTTACTCAATGATTTTCCGTCAATTACTACGAACTGTGACCTTTCTAAAAGAGAATAACGAATCAAGTGGCACAATTGAGTCGATGCTCTATAGCCACGCAATTTAGTTACAAGTTACTTGTTACGAAGGGTGTCAAAAGCCTTCTGGAAACCTAAAAATATCGGATGAGTTTGATACACTATGCCGATAGCACCCGTTACTTCATTAGAATCAAGAGCTAGTTTGGTTCACAGGTACGATATTCTCTGAATCCGAGTTGGCTGTTTTTCTATAAATCGCTTTCTAGAAGGTAATTCATAATGTTCGAACACAATAGATATTCCACTTTGCCTTACCATGATCGGTACAATGATAATTCTAATCAAGGTATTCTAGAAAATAGAACGCCTAGACTTGCTATCAGGAAGGGCCGTTTTTGTACTTATGGTGGTAAATTAGGCGCCGTAATGGGTTGATTTACAGTAGATGAGGATTCTGAGACCTTATTTTTCCAAATTCGGATAGGTTCTTGGTTTGGAGGTCGCGATTGCTACTACGTGCTCACTGAATCTCCTCTTCTGAAGTGACGTGGATGTTGCCCGTGTTCCGAGACCGATAAGAAGGATAGATGTATGGGAATTAAAGTTGTCACATAGCGTATATGCAACAAGAGAAAGTGGAAATAGGTGCTGTAGGTTTTATAATGACTGTAATTTCAGAGGTTATGGGTCGATGAATGGTTAGGTTCGAGAATCGAGGAAGGGTTATGTTGGAGAAGAAGCGTAGGTTTGATGAAGTTGGAATCCATTGTTTCAGCGATATAATATTTGCGCAGCTCATTTTCCCTTTAGGCATGTTTAGGATGTCTGTGTTAAGAATTTTAGGACTTTTTTGAGTCAAAGTTTGTAAAGATTTTTGTATAACACCAATAACTGGTAACAAACCTTTATTGGTTAATAGTTTCGATCCAAACCATCTTCAGATGTCATAGAACTGTTACAATCGCTAAAGAGAAGGCGACGGGCAGTGACCATGACAACGATCAAGTCACAGCAGTGAATCTCTGGAGGAGGCTGGCTACAGTGGTCTGTGTCATATCCTGGCTGGCAGCCCACTCTAAGAGTGAAATGTGGGTGACATATCCAATACGAAGTCTTAACTTCAACGTGACTACAACGACAGCACATCATGAACATATAATATAAGCAGTGCTATTTTTTGAAACGGTAGACAATTCCTCGAGTGTTCGCTTCACTTATCTGTAAAGTATACTTTACTGCCTGATAGTCGGTGTAGAATGCCCACGAAGGTATTAGGAATTGTTCAGTTGTGAAAGTGATACAATACAGCAAGCGAAGACATGAAACATGACTTCTTCTTATAAAGGGAAACAGTACCATTTCTGAATAGTACTGACAGGTTACAGCTACGAATAAACATTTTCTTTTCCTGTGTTGGGCCACCAATGCCAATCTAGAATATTAGAATGCTGTGTAATGGGGATGCCAAGCTAAAAGAGGTCTTGTGGCGAGAGAGGAATTTCTGTATCGAAGCAACTGCTGCCTAAGTGCTTCACTCTTGAAGACATGTTCATTCGTTTTTGAGTGTACTGTCTCTTAAGAATGTGTGGATAATGCTATCAGCCATCGAGCTATTTATCAGTATTGATACCTGAATTATCACCTTTGTAATGAAGATGTCTGACTGTGTCGTGAATTCGATTCAGACGTAAGATAAGATAGACGTAAAAGCTCAGCCAAAATTAGCATATCGATGATTATGTTTGCATCAAAGTACCCAATCGCGTGGACACTTCAGGAACAAGTGTGAAGTATCGATCACATATTTTTTTCTGTTTCCTATGACTTGGAGACACACATTTTGAACGTGCGACACGGCTGGGGGAGACACGTTTTGAACATGTGGTGCGGACACAAGTGGTAATTACTCCTCCAAAAATTATTTTGAACATTTCGTCACAAAATTAACTCTCGATCATCAAAAGGCTTTTATAAGAATAGGACACCGCCGATAGTGGTCTGTTGCTCTCTGTGGACCATTGGATCCCCGGTTTGATTGCCGCGTGGCTCCGGTTCAAATGGCTCTGAGCACTATGGGACTCAACTGCTGAGGTCATTAGTCCCCTAGAACTTAGAACTAGTTAAACCTAACTAACCTAAGGACATCACACACATCCATGCCCGAGGCAGGATTCGAACCTGCGACCGTAGCGGTCTTGCGGTTCCAGACTGCAGCGCCTTTAACCGCACGGCCACTTCGGCCGGTGTGGCTCCGGTATTTTCTCAATTCGGGAACTGTGTGTTCGTATTTTCCTTATCCTTTCATCATTATCGACTCGGAAGTGGGTGAAGATGAGTGGAAGGATGTGCAGTAGACGGCAGAATTACTCCAGATTGCGTTTCGTGATCCATAACGCAATACGACTATTACTTTTTGTTTGGCAGTAACGGCAACCGATATTCAGTTGATAGATCAAAATTATTGGAAAACATGTCTTCTTAACAAGTGAAAGAATAATACTATTTACAGTAGAGTAATAAACGTTCAGGGATTGTATAAATGCGTGCTCTCTCGGCAATATGAATTAACAAAATCTTCAAGGGCTCTCAGCCGTGTCAAGTGTTTAAAATCCGATCGAGATTTTGGCCGAGCACTCCTAGGCCGTAGTCTATTGGTAAAGAATTGCCATGTCCCAACGTCCTAGCCGTTATATACCAGCGCTGCTGACTGACATGTCGCTGGGGCCCTTTTCTTGCCAAGTGTGGTGATGCTTTCATCCCGCGTCCGTCGCGTCCGCTTCAACATCGTTATGGCCAGGTCCCAGGCTGTGCTGGGATGCAAACCGCCATCGTTATTTGCGATGTTATTAGACAGCATTATTCCTACCGCTTCCTTTATGACTCTGCCCCAAAATCCCTTCGTCCTCATTATGGGAGACGTTCGTCGAACAGAATTCGGTGCGATTTTCTAAATCGTGTTGGGCCACGGCTCATTTTTCAGGATAGCGTAGGCGTAAGCACGACTCGTATTCCGTCTGACGTTGCACCACAGTGCGCACTGTTAGGCCGACGTGGCAGCAGCCACCGTGGCACTGTAGCTTGTATACCCCAGGCGTTCTGAGCCATATATCGTCCTTCACAGGCGTCATCAGCTGTCGTACTTTTTGCTGGGAGCATGAACACTGATGAGCTGTTGTGTCTCTTCAGGAGCCAGCTAATCTTTCAAGACATTGTGCCACAGAAAGGCAAAAACACAAGTTTCTTCTTCTCCTCTAGGCTGGTGTTGTTCCTGCAGTCACCACTGGAAGAGGTCGCTATCTAGAATCTCCTCCCTTAGGCGCCAGGATCTCTTACGTGCCTCACCAGAAATAGCATTTGATACCTGTCGGTGACTATAGCCGTTTCCTCGGAAGACTTTTCGAGGGCGGCTTAGTTCTTGTGACAGATTTTCAGCGTCTAAGATGACTTTAGCACGGTGGATGAGGGTGATCAGAACGCCAAGTTTTGTGCCAGATGGTGGTGGCTAAGTGCTTTCAGATACTGATCCGTGTGTGTAGGTTTCCTGCACACACTGTGGCTGAGGTGTCCACAGGATTTCCGGCGAACGAGAACTTCAAGGGAGGGCAGTGCACCATCTATCTGTAGCCCCATCGTAAAGCAAAAGTGGCCGTGGAATGCCATTCAGCTGTTCTAAGAATTCTCCAAGTTTTTCACGTCCGTTGGACCAGTTGATAAAACTGTCGTCGACTTACCGGTAAAACAACTTGGCTTGTCCCAAGCGACGTCTTCAAATTTCTCCATAAAAAGGTTGGCTATGAATGGAGCTAATCGCCCATTGCGACGCCCACCAACTAGTCGAAATACTGGCAGCGGTATAGGAAATACGATGTCAACGTGTGCTTAAACAAAGCCTCAATTATACTATCAAACAACTGGGAGAGGAGGTCTATGCAGTCAATTACAGGAACATGCGTAAATATTGAGGCCACATCAACACTGAACATTGTAACACCTCGGCCTAGGCACAGATGTATAATAAGGTTGATATAATCGTTGGTGTTCTTGATGTGATGCACCCACATGCGGCGTAAGGAGGCTGGTCAGATGTTTTGCCAATACGTAAGTCGGTATCCCAATATTGTTCACAACAAGGCGAGGAGAACAACCCGTTTTGTCACCTTACGTCAAGAATGATGAGGAAGACATAAGAGCTTCTAAATCAGTCACCACTGGAAGAGGCCATTGTTCCGACCCTTTTCCCTTAGGTGCCGAGACCACCTGCCCCTTAGGGGCCTCCAAAGATCCGCAGAACAAAAGTTAAGATGCTGGTAATGGTAACTATACTACAAGGTCCCAATATATTCAGAAACAAGTTCCACCATATGCTCGTTTATCAGTTCGACATTGTAACAGAAAATGATCAGTAATGTCAGTACAACATTTTACTCTCTGAGATAGCTTCATCAATGAAAATTGTAGTATCCTTCCCATATTCGATATTTGCACGAATGTTAAAGTTGTAGAAGAAACTACTCGACTGAGGTAAAGCCAATAGCGCTGATTACATAACAATTTAGATTTTACATCAAAGCTGCGGACGGAATGTCCCATCTTCTACAAGTAACTGTGTATTGCAGACCGCAGCAACAAAGGACTGTACTGCATGATTAGCCGGCCGGTGTGGCTCAGCGGTTCTAGGCGCATCAGTCTGAAACGGCGCTGCTGCTACGGTCGCAGGTTAGTATCCTGCCTCGGGCATGGATGTGTGTGATGTCCTTAGGTTGGTTAGGTTTTAGTACTTCTAAGTTCTATGAGACTGATGACCTCAGATGTTAAGTCCCATAGTGCTGAGAGCCATTTGAACCTGCATGATTGCAAGGGTCGTAAAACACACAGTGAGGGCTAAGAAGATATCTAACTGACTTAGTCGCCGTGTGATTGAAATTATTTTGTGCTCTTGTGTGGTAACAGTATAATAGATAAAAGAAAGTTCTTCCAAGAAACCACCACAGTATACATAGGGTCGAGAACCTGTGGAAAGTACAAGGTGATTATAATTAAAGTTAAACTTTCAAACCGCTCTAGAAATAACACCACTAGTCAAGAAAGACGTCAAGTTGCATTGGAATATAATCGGAGAAGGGAGAAAACGTATGGCAGATGAAAAACAAATAGTTACAAAATGTAGCAGTAGACGGCCCTGTAAACATCGTAATAGTGGTCGACTACAAACGGCAAATGAATCATACTACAATGCCTAAGGTGTACGTTTGACGTTAAACAAACTGTACTACTCAGTGTGTATGGGTGTAGAGGTATGTTACTGTCAGTTAGTAAGCCCATCCACCAAGTCAAGCTCATATCACAATGGATGGGAAAAGTCGGTTTTTAACTGTCCTGAGGCCAAAAAACCGCATAAAAAGCATTAATCACATCGGTTTTTAATTGTCCTGAGGCCAAAAAAGCATCGATCAAAGTCAAATCGGATTATTAATTTCTCTGTGACTGGCACAAAGCATGTTCAATATGCTGTCCACCGTTTACTGATCGAAGTGTTTCTGGGGTCATGTACAGAATGTGTTGCGCAATGCGGGCCTTCAGTGCAGCTAAATTTGCAATCTGAACACGTCTTTCAGATAGCCTCAGTGCCAGAAGTCGCACAGGGATAAAGTGATCGGGACGGCCAAGCTGTAGGGAAATGGCGGCTGAGAATTCTAGCATTTCCTAAATGGCGCTTCAGCAGATGCTTAACTGGATTTGCAATTTGCGGAGATGCGCCATCTTGCAAAAGAAAGATCGATCCACACATCCACGCTGTTGGAGAGTTGGAATGACTTTGCAGCACAAAAGGCTCTCATAGCGCTTACCAGTGATGGTATAGGTAACAGGACTAGAAGCACCTGTCTCTTCCAAAAAATATGGCCCTATGATAAAAGATGCTATAAACCCGCACCACACAGCGACCTCATCAGGATGAAGCGGTACTGGTTGATTTGCGTGTGGATTTTCCGCTGCCCATGTTCGATAGTTCCGCGTATTGACATAACCTGTCACATGGAAGTGGGCTTCGTCTGTCTACAAAATATTCCATGGCCAATCGTTTTCCACTTCCGCGCGAGCAAGAAATTCTAAAGCAAAGGTCTCTCTTGCTGGCAGGTCAACAGAAAGCAACTCGTGCACATGGGTAATTTTGAACGGATGCAAAGAAGGCTGTTTCGTAGGATTTTATGCACCGTGCTCACGGGCATGTCCAATGTTCGGGCAATTGTACGTGCACTGCACCTATCTCGAGGTACTTTCGAAAATCAAAAAATTAAGCACTGGTCTTGGTTCTACAGGGAGCTTATAATTAAACCCTCAAAACGCTGTAGATGATGATGTCAAATTGCAACGGAATATTATCGTTGAAGGGGGAACACGTATGGCAGACACACCACTCGTCTCCTGCATTGCTGTGGCCACTGTTTCCACTGATGCCTAATCAATTCATTTCCTTCCTCTACCAGGTTGGACACCTGAACAACCCGTCTTTTCGAATTTTCGAACCATTTTCTCCAGACCCACGGCAAAAATCGAACCAACGCCTTTTTCCAAACCCTTCCGTGTCCGGACCTTCTCCTGAGCGATGGGTGCACAGTCATCGTTCTTGTAATACAGTTTTACGAGCAGAGCGCGATCCCGCAATGAGACAGTCATGACGAACGTCGCAGAAGCGAAAGGAGGAAAAGCCGTGTACGCGTCATGTTTGCACCAACTTCAATGAGTCGTGCACAAGACAGGTGTTTTCATTTACGTGTTCTGACACATATAGTGCCATCTACTGATCAATTTTCACACTATTTTTTCTGCCATACGTGTTCCCCCTTCTACGATAATATTCCGTTGCAATTTGACATCATTATCTACAGCGTTTTGAGGGTTTAATTATAAGCGCCCTGTAGAACCAAGACCAGTGCTTTATTTCTTGATTTCCGAAAGTACCTCGAGATAGGTCCACACCGTCTTCCTCGAAAAAAGGTAGATGCTTATCGAATAAAGTAACAATTATCCCATAGGGAGGGGTGGGGCGAAGCTTCCTAGCCAAGAACACTCAGTGCACCGTTCATAGTGTCAGAAGTCAAAGTTACTTCCATCATTGTTAAATAACGTGTCAATTGATTGTAACTACTCAGTGTCCTTAAGTAGCTACACACTTTCACATAAAGCATAGGTAGCTGCCACAGAGTTCGCGCACATTGCGACATAGGAGGGATAACACAGCCACGATATTATAATTGAAGGGCAGTTTTCTGCACAATCTGGCAACAGTGAAGTTTGCGGCAGGTCTCGAAGTATTATCTTCTGCTCTGTATGGTCCCTTTCGTCTGCATGCCAAAGTCCTGAGGGTAACGGTAGCACTACTGCTATAACGTATTTCACTTTCCGACACATTGGTAATTACAGTTCTGTCCAATAACATTTTTGAGAAAGATTTGTTGGCAGATTGTCGTTGAATGTCACATGCACCAGAGAGCACAAGGGTCCCACTGGCTGGCTCCCAGTAGTGGCTGCCTCTGTGGTGTTGCACACACTTGACCTTTGTCGAAACCTTCAACTAGATTTTTGAATAAAAGAGAAATCCAAAAAAGTTACAAACAGATAATGTTACTATATTTCAAAAATTAATGACAAAATTTAATATTAATCATTACTAAATGTTAAGTGATTTAAAAGCATCTGTTGCTGAATGGTTTAATTGAACATTTATAGTAGAAAATGTGGAAAAAATTAGAGTTACTAGGATATTATAAAAAGGTTCTAAATTACTTAATGAACGTAATAACACAAAACATTCAGCAATAAAAATTAAACCAAAAGATGTAAACAAAGAAAATGAAAAAAATTTATTGAAAACTGTGTATATAACAGATTGGTTATATACTAATCTGTTATATACACAGTTTTCAATTAATTTCAGATCACTCTTTGCGGCCAGGATGGAAAGGAAACTGGTTGAATCATTTGAAGTAAGTACAGAGGAAACATATGACTATATAAAAGCTAATGTGAAAATCATAGCAACAGAGGTGTTGGATAAAAAAGATAGCAACCACAACCGTGAAGCAGATTGGTGGTCAGAGGAACTAGAGGTTCTCGTTAGAGAAAAACGAAGTGTGTTCCTTCAGTGGTTGAATGATAAACCAGAAGAAACAAGATCAATATACTAGGAAAAGAAGAATGAAGAGGTGAAAAAAATAAGGATGACAAAAAATGAAGCATGGGAAAGAACATGTGCGAAGGTGAATAGCAAATTAGGATTTGGGAGAGCAAAAGAAGCATGGTCAGTATTGAAAGGGCTTCAACAGGATACAAAAAGCAACACTAATCTCTAACTAATAACACAAAAGGAAAGGGAAGAGTATTTCCAGACATTATTAAATGAGGACAGAGAAGAATATCTAGAAGAAGGAACAGGGGAAGAAAAACGACATAAAGATGATGAGATCCAGATTTTAGAAAGTGAAGTACTTCAGGCGTTGAGAACAGGAAAGAATGGTAAATCACCAGGACCAGGCAATATCAATCTCGAGTGTATGAAATATGGTGGTGACAAAATTGTGAAACTGATAACACAGCTCTTCAACAAAATGATACATGGAGATTCAATACCCAATGAGATGAAGCTAGGTTACATTAATACAATATTTAGAAAGGGGATCGCAAAAGTTGTTCAAATCCTTGAGGAATTGGTGTTACAAACACATTAATGAGAATTTTTGCGAAAGTAATTAAAAAAAACTGGAAACAAATTTTAGAACCCAAGAAGAACAATGTGGATTCACGGCTGGGAGATCATGTCTAGACCATATTTTCACATTACGACAGATATTGGAGAAACATAGGGAAAAATCAAAAAATATAGGATTAATTTTCATAGATCTAGGAAAAGCGTATGATACTGTTCCAAGAAAATTACTTTGAAGAGCATTACATATGGCAAACATAAACCCTTCCTTGATTAAAATAATACAACAGATGTATAAAGATAACATTTGTCAAGTGAAAGTTGGTAATAAACTTTCACAGAAATTTAGAACAAGCAAAGGCCTTTTACAGGGCTGTCCTATGTCACCATCATTATTTAAAATCTATATAGATATTAGCCTTAGAACATGGTCTCGTAAATTTAATAGTATGGTATTAGAAATAAGAAATGGAGTTTACCTACATCATTTATTATTTGCTGATGATCAAGTAGTCGTAGCACAAGATGGGGAGGATGCTAACTATATCTGCAATCAACTAGCAGTAGCATACAAAACTTGGGGTTTGAAGATTAATTAGCAAAAAACAGAATACTTGACTAATGATTCAGATGAGCTATACATTGAAGGAAAGAAAATCAAAAAGATAAACACTTTCTGTTATTTGGGATCCATTTTAGAAATCGAGGGAAAATCAGAGTCAGAAATCAATAAAAGAATTAGTAGCGGACGGAGCGTCATTGGGATGCTTAACTCAGTCTTATGGAGCAGGAATGTAATGAGCAGAACTAAAAAATTAATATACAAATCCATATTAGAGAGTGTGGTTCTATATGGAATAGAGACCTGGACAATTAACATGAAGCACATTAAAAAATTACAAGCTCTAGAGATGGACTCTTGGAGAAGATTGGCAAGAATCTCCAGGAAAGAAAAGATAAGGAACACCAAAGTAATAAGGAGAATGGAAATAAAAGAAAGAATATATGACGTAATGGATAGGAAGAAATTACAGTGGTACGGGAATGTACGACGAATGGAGAAAACCAGAAAAACAAATTTGATACTGGAGTGGGAACCGGAGGGGAGAAGAAGAAGAGGACGACCTATGACCACCTGGCTCCAAAATGTACAGCACACAATGAGGAGAATGGGCGCAGAGGAAGAAGACACACAAGATCGAAACACCTGGAGAAATATTTTGAGAATTTAGTTTAAGAACGTTTATTGTTTGTATTGTAATTTCTAAGTAAATTATTATGTTGGAGATAAGCCTCTGTAATGAGGAGAAGCTGAAAATAATAAATATAAATGATATACTAATCCTAAATAGAAAATTAGTGATAAGGTAAGAATAAGTAAATTTTCAGTAAAGGATGTACAGCAAATTGTACACAATTGTATATATAAATGGAATTAGTTAATGAAAATTTAAAATGTTTGTTATTGAATATAATATTCATTGTACTCATTGTTGTATTAATGAATATACATTTTACATTTATATAAAGGTTAACAAAAGTGAGTCAATGTAATAATTATTGGAAAATTTTAAATTTGAATTAATGGGATAAGATGTTTTAATGAATTCTGTTTATGAGACATATATAAATATGGTTAAGGATGTTATTAAAAATTAAATCATGAAAAATGTAGTAGAAATTTAGTTTTATTTTGTAAGAAAATTGCTGATTATGTCATCATAGAAATGTTCTTGTGAATAATTATCCAAAACAATTTCGATGGCAAACAATATTCAACCATTCTTTAATTTTCTGAATTAATGTATTAATGTATTGAAATTCTTCACAGTATGGATATCTATTTCTTATACTATTTATTTTTTTCAACATTTTTAAATTGTGTTCTAACTTCATAAAGATCATAATTATAATTATTATCATCACATAATATGAAAATAATGATATTAGGTCATAAATTTTCAACAAGTGTTTGAGGAATAGCATGTGGTCATAAACTATTTATTTGTTCATAGCTTTCTTATAATTTCATCTGAATTTTACATGTAAGTATCCTTTTACATGATTTATTTGACCTTCATGGATTTGTTTCGCATTGAACTTCGTTTTGTATTCACCATGTTTTGGAATTGATGGCAACACTTCTTCATAAACCCAATATTGAAAATTTCCTGCAAATGGCATAAATAAAGAAAATGAACCTTTCAAACATTGTGATTGTTCAAATGGTAAAATTCTATGAATTTTCGTTATTTATGAACTGAGATTTAAACATTGTTTCAAATTTCTACAATGTGAAACATATTCCTCTTTATTATTTTATGTTGTTAATTATTTATTTCCTCCTTTTGGTGTTAATGGCACATCATTGTGTAACTTTTTTGGATATTCTAAATCGACTTCAAAAATATAAGCATACATATTTTCATCTGTTATTTGAAAAATATTTTCAGAATTCAAAGATTTTCGATTTAATCAGCTGAAATCACTAAATGCCACAACTTGAGACATTGACCCACCATGTAAGTTATTTGCATCTAAATATGCTGTAGCAATGCAATGGATACCAAATTTGTTATAAGTCAGTAAGTTACTCAATGGACAGTATTTTTCATTACAGGCATTACGTTCATTCCAAGCAAGTATTGATTTGTGACATCATCGTCTAGACACGAGTGGACTGCAATCTGAATTTGTTTTAGCAAACTAATAGCTTCTTTCAGGTGATAAAATTTTATTGATTATGCAATATAAGTTCTTGACATTGATACAGAATGAGAAATGTTAATTATAATTGCAGGTCATAATTTATCTGTTTAATATAAACGTGTTTTGAATTTTGTGTGCATGAAAAAGTGTGAAAATATGTGCAGCTGTTACTCTGAGGCGAGTAGTGGCATGCCAAAAGTGCACATGTGCAGCTTGCTGACCTGCCTGGTGAAATTTATTTTTGTGATTTTCACCCAAATGGAGACAAATCCAGTTTCAGTTAAACACAACACATCATTAAAAAAGAGTCGTTTAGCCCATTAGGGAAAACTGAAACTTATGCACTCGATTTAAAATACGTTACACACTAGTGCGTAATCGAGCTGTATAGTGAATTGCATACAATAGCTGCAAACACTCTTTGACTTAATGCACTAAGCTGAAATTAATTTTGAGACTAGAGTTGATTTGGACAAAAATGAACCGAAAGTTTATTCAAAACATCGAGGTTCTGTTTTAATTGAGACACATATTACCTTGCTGATCATGTTTCTTAGCAACACTGTAATGCACATTAATTGATTCATTTGGACAATTTGCGATGTAATAAGTCCCATTACACATACAATCTGTTACACAAGATTTGATGATCGCATGAGAATCTGAGAGTGATTTTATTTCCAGAAATGCCAATAAACTGGCGGTTTCAGAAGTTAAATTACTAACTCTTGTGTAACTTCATTGATTGTCCCATGCCACTACTGAAAGTGTTGTATTGTGACTCTTCGCAAGAGATCTCAAGAAACCAGGATAAACAAGAAACAAGAAAAATAGTAAAGAAGTGGCATCAGTATAACAGGATTGTTTTTCTGATTCAAAATTTTTCACATTTTCATTATTTGATTTAGTATATATTTCAATACTTTGAGAAATTCCCTTTCAAGATATATAATATTACAATCTTTCAATATATTTGACTCAATGTTTGTTATTTTTATCATAGAATCCAGAAATAAACCAGGAGCTGTAAAATACTAAGGTGGATCAGGTTTTTAAGATTTGATAAATGTGTCTCTAATAATTTCAAAAATATCTGCTAAAATTAAAATGTCAGATATATTACATAATATTGTATACTAGTTTAAATTTTTAATGCCGAATTTTTCCGAAACTGGTGTGTGATTATAATCTTCATCTGAAATATTTTCTTTATTCAGTCTAAAATAATACCATCCTTTTGTAGGTACTTTTGCTTCTTGTAATTTTCATTCACAATCCATATATTTGTAAGGATAATCTCCTCTTTCAATTATTAAACCTAACTGTTCACCTTTAAAACATTTTGCTGTGCCTCTAAATTATTCTTTTGTTTGATTTGAAGATAATTTATCAATACTTGAAGCCATAATTTAGATGTATCCTAAAATTTTAACCTCCTTACTAAAAGAAATGTATTTTCCCGCATTATTTGGAATAGCATTAATATCTTCCCGATCTATTGCTAATTATTTAATAAGCATAAGAACATTGTAATTTGTTAGATTAAGAATATAAACCTATTTTCAATTATGATTTTGATAATTAAGATTATAGTCATTGAGTGCACTCCTCAATATTTTCCTTTTGAGTGACGATGATCTCTTACTTTTTTCTCCTTTAGTAAATTTATTTTCACAAATAGAATGAGTTCCTAAATTAATAAAATTTATTTTATCTTCATTTGTCATTATCATTGAAATATTTCAGTCATATGTTTCACACTTTCTATACATATCCTTTTTTCAGGATTTCAAACAAGTTTTATGCTGCATCTTTACCATTATATGTTACAGGTTTTTTATAAGGATTATTAGAATATATAACATAATAACTAAATGAAGATGATAAATGTTTTTAATATTTATTAATACACGTTTTTTTCAGGAATTGGTTCACAAGTGTTAACATCTTTTAAAAGACATTTGAATTCTTCACAAACTAGAAAATGTACTCACAACGAATTATTAAAATTTTTAAATTTAATTTTTCATTATGTGTAGCCATTTCTAATTTTACTTCTTTATGTTCTTTGCAGTCCTTTTCGTGATTGTATAATTTTGTAAGATAAAAAAAAATTTGAAATCAATCACAAGAGATTATCTGCTGTCCATTTGTAGTTGTGTGTGAACTAACTTTTCTACCAACAGTATTGTGAATTATATAAATCTCGAATTATACAAAGATAAACACTATGTGCTTGTTTATTTTTGTAAAGGAAAGAGGATATAGAACTAATTAATTGGAAGATTTTACTTCTTTTCAAATTTTGGATTATCTGATAATTGAACAGGAAAACTAATTTTCTCTTTTTCAAAAATTTCATTTAATTCTTTTCCAACCTCTTATATTTGCTAACTCTTACTCCGTCATGATCTACTGGATGTAAAACTCATTTATTGAACAAGAAAAACATTTTTGATGTGTTTTTTACATTAATTACTGGGTTTTTTATCTTTATTTTCTTTTGGAAAGTAGATAAAAGAAGAACCCAAAATTGGATACTGTCCATTGACATTTAAATCTAAACTATTTACATAAAATAAAGACCAACCAGATTTTTTCTTTGCATTTCTTCCCCTTCAGTTAAAAGTTTATGTTTTGATTTGTGATAATCTTCGAAATTACTTGTTCTGCATAAAACATCTTTCCTTGTTTCACAATAAAGTTCTTGTGTTTCATCTTTATTTTTATAATTGTAATGAAGTTTTTTAATCCCTTTCCTTTGTAATAAATATTTTTGATGTTGATGATTACTTCTTCTTTAATTTCCAAAGAAATTCTTGTGGCTCAACAATATTATTAAAAATTATTAAATTCTTAAATTAGTATTCATCACTTTAAAGCAGAAGCTTTTCTACCAGTCCATGATGACGATTTAAAAAATCGTCATCATCTAGAAAATTGAAATGACGTAACATTTCCTGATAATTATTTTTTAATATGTCAATATTTTCCACTGGAGGTTTGTGAAAATAATTCTCAATATCGATATTATTAACATTATCCACAGATCTGCTGATAAAATCGATTAATTTTTGTGCACATAGAACAGTTTTTTGTTTTTTCATTTTACATAATTTACAAAGGCCATTTAAAGACATCTTTAACTTTTTTTACAGATTTCAGGGTTATTTAGAGAGTTTTATTCAATTCGTTATTATTATTATTAATATTGTCAACAGAATTTAAAATACGAATAGTTAGTTTTTCTCTGTTCAGTTTAGAAATTTTTTTAAATTTTCGTGTTTTATGAATTGTTATAAGTTTTATTTTTTTATACCTTACTTGTCTCCTTCCCATTTATTTCAAACTACAATACCCAATAAATTACCCTATCACTTGTTTAGTTACATTTTAAAATCCTATTTCTTTACAGTAACTTTCAAAATCAGCATAACTTATTCTGCAATTTTCTTTACAATAATTTTCTAAGTTTTTAAGTAGCTCCACTTTGGATTACATATTTGTGTTATCATTTGTTTAGGAAAATGTTAGTTTCTTTTAAAATTAAAATGTTAATGATTGAAATGTACTTTGAGTTTTTAATTAAAACTTCTATAAACAATATAGATAATGTCTGATAGAGTTCATTTACAAAGAGAATAATTTGTTTGATTTTTATTTTCGAGATAAATGAAAATTTGATTCATTGACGTATATAAACATGTTCTTGGAGAACATATTTATAAAAAAAATATTACATTTTTATTTTTTAAATAAATGAATATTTTGTTCATGTATATAAACATAATCTCAGAGAATCTGTATACAAAAAAGTAATAGTTTTAATTTTTGAATTTAACGAAAATTACATCTGCAGATTCCAATAGAATTTTAAATGGCAGTAACAGTAGAACAAAAATTTTGGTTTTAAATCTGAGAGTTTTGAATAAATATGCTCTTTGGTCCAGAATCGGCATAAATATTCTATTACAGTAGTGTTGCTTTTGTCAGGAGGTAGGACAACAATCTTAGGGCGCTGTCTCAGGTGACAAAGTGCCACACTTTGCAGGCAATGGTCGACTTCATGGGCTTCAGGCAGTAACTGCACTACAACTAGTTCAGCTGTGCTGGCTGTGTCTGGGACTGGTGTGAACTTAAGAGGTGGTAACCAAATTAAATCCTTTGTCCATAACTGAAACTTCATTCAGCTCCATATCAGTCAGATTGATGACTGTTTTGCATGGGGCCTCCAGGGGCAGTTTCTCAGAGAAACGTGAGAATTTTGATATTTGACATCTGCTTCTTAATTTTCCCAGCTGCTGCAGAATCGATGTGATGCGTAACCTTACCAATGGTCGGGATAAGATACTATGCACAACATCTTTTGAGAAATGCACAAGCACTCAGCAAAGGGCATTTTCAGTTGCGCACATTGTCGAATTTCTTCATTCTGCGATACATCTCCTCCCATAAAGGTATATTATGTGGTTCCTCACTTTCTTCTGGTGTATTTATTGATCGATAGGACCACAGATGTACCGCTGATTCATAGTGTAAAACGGACACAGTATTTCGGCGATCAGACATGTCGCTATTGTCAGTTGTGCTGACGATCTCAGCTCCTGAGGGACGGTGGCCGACTAATATCCCCTGGCCCCCACGAGGCAATACGTCCGTGAGAAAAAGGTAATTAAACTGTTCATTACGTCAAAAGTGGTCGCCACAGCTGTTAATACATTTATCCTACTGTGAAACAGAAAGGTAAATGTCTTCATGGTAAGATGTTTGCTGTTATCTATGGGAATGTTATTGTATCCTGAAGCGCACCTCTTTGTCCGAAGCAAATCGACATCCATGAATGTCTTTCTTCTAGGTTTCAAAAATATGAAAAACGCATGAAAGAGATCGCCACTGTAAGGAAATGTGTAAGAGCTTCCCAACAAAACTTCTGCAGTGTACTCGGAACAACTTTGACAACATGAGGGCATAGCCACAGTTTTGGTATATATAGACAGTTTACTTACTTTTATGCTATCGATCTTGTTTTCATTTGTCTTACTAGTATACTTTCTTAGACTTATTATCAGAAATTAGACTGTGTCTCTGATGCCTTCGGTTACATCTGCATAGTAGGCGAAGAAATAAATTAGAAAGAATGAAACAAAAGTTGAAAGCTATGAATGACTTGTCTGAGGAACTTGTAATATATTACCTGACATCTTTGATTGCTTTTTCCTTCATTTCTGTTAGAATAAATGTGGCGGCAATAAACTGGATGAACAGAGCCCCATTTGGGCTTTAATAACATTCGTGGATTTACCAAGCTGATTAATTATAAACAAGACACATATCACTCAATCTTTAATTTTATTTGTGTTCTGAGTTGAAGTGATGTGCTCTTTATCAACCTTATTCGTGAATTTATCCAAAGTAAATTCTTATAGATTACTTTTGGTGTTTTGCTTTTGGACGCAAACATAAGCGTTTTGTGGTTGTCCAACACGCAACCATGTTACCGAAATTGGAGGCTTTATAGGTTGAACGATGAGTCAGCTGAAATGATTGCAAAAGTGGTGTGAATAACGACGTTTGATTTTCTTTCTCCTGCTATGATGTTCTTTAGAAGCTTTTCTGCTTGGGCATCTCGAGAACACTGAGCGAATTTAAATATTCCGTGGGAAAATTTACTCTGTGGCATTGGTACATCATTGTATTGATGGATGTAAATATTTTTTCTTCCCTTGTATTCTGAATTACCTGATCTATTTGTTAAACGGCGTCATTTTCTGTTGTTAAAATTGTTCACTTACACTATCATACATTTGTTTAAGTATGTCGTTTCTTTCTACAAGCGAGTAGACTTTTTCCATGAGTTGTTCCACTCCCCTTAATACTTTTCACAACTTGTCAGTTAAGACGATTTGGCCTAAGTGCATATGAATGCGATATATGTCGTTTGCAAGTAATATTCCATAACGTTTGCATATCCATATAAGCCAGTATCCAGAAAGTTTCTAGTAACACATTTCTTGTACTTCAAATATATTTATGGGTAAATAACAATGGTTTATATTTCCATAAATGTTGTAGACATCCAAGGATGACAAATCAGTCTGTCGGAGCCGGGTATGTACAATAAGTATTTCCGTTGTGCTACTGTCGACAGACAACATTTTACAAAATTAAAAAATTGAGGATATGATCAAACATTTCAAAATATGCGAAAATATGACTCTTTGTAAAACCTCGAGAGCAGTTTCAAGATGCCCTGATAACCACCATGTTGTCATGTAGATCCCTTCCACCATTCATGTCTCCACAACCACAATAGCTGCCACCACACAACCACCATAGGGCAAATCAAGAGTAGCATGATACACAAAAACCAACGACTGGCTTTCAGTTGCTTTGGTGGTGTCAACAACCTATAATGATAACCCATAAGGAAAAATAATATTCAGGTTGGTAGGGTTCCTACACTTAACTTATGATTCACTTAGCAACTAATAAATATACGAAACCCTCTGTTGCCAAACTTGCCTTTATTATAATTTTAATTAATGTGGAAGCCAAAAAAACACAACCTCCAAATAACATTTATTACCCAAGGTAGGTACTGGTATCGAAAAGCACCTTTAGTAACACAGAATACTAGTGTATTTACTTATTGGAAGGGTTTCAACTTTACATCCCTTTCCACATAGCTCTCTGTTTACACACTTCTATAACTTCTGCAACTAAAGGGCATATAAATGCACATATAACTGACACAGATTTAAGCAGAATAAAGCAGTACCTCAGTACGGCGCAAATGGCTTCATTTGCTTTACATGTGGGATATCTTCACCATTCAGTAATTCCGAAATATATTCAACAACACATGATACCAAGATGTCGCCGTGATATCAGCTATTTACTTCACATAATTTCCAGCACAGACACAAGGCAGATGAAGCTTTTTCATATGCAACAGTGGCGACCATCACACATTTCCTCCATCACGCCATAGACACATCTCAGTTTCAATGGCCAGTAACAAGAACCTATACATGCCCTCGCAGCAGACAATCCCCAAAACACAACTGTGCCCCACCACAATACCAAACTCGAGATCCCATCAAGTCACTGCCGGTATCTCTCGCTGACCCTGCCCATAGAGTACTGGTGTCGTACCACAGGCCTCACAGTAAATGTCAAGAAGCCACCTCCGACCCTGCGAATATCCACTCCACTGTCTCTTTTCTGTGTACTGGTTTTTCATCAGTTGACAGTCTGTGGAAGAAGGTACCCACACTGCCTGCTTTATTTTCAACAAATCCTCAGTATTATTTCTAAAGGCCATCCCATAATACTGCTGTAGTTCATCAAGCATTTTGTCTGGCAGCCTACCTCTTATGGTTTTAGCGTCACAAAGTTTCTTGTCTATCAAACATCGTTTCAGCTTCCTCAACCTGGTGCCCATCCTCTTCTGGACATGACCAAAACATTCCAGCTTTTTTATAATCTTTTCACCATGAGGCTGAGCGTGTACTACACTGTTATATGTTTTTGAGTCTCCATCACCTAGGAACTTAGTGTAACACACTCCCCTTTCATTCACAGATCGACTGAAGATTTCCATAGCTGAATAGGCCTCCAAACCACCACTTGTTCCTTTTTAACTTCTGTTACAGATATGCCCTTCATGCCCTTCATCCCCTTATTCACACTTGTAACAATCTTTGGTTAAAATCTGGAAATCGATTACTTTTCCAGTATTCACACTGGTCACTGTAGCAACAGAATTCTTAGAACGGTAGCCTCACTTCTGCCAATTGCCATCAAAAGCTACTGGTATGTGAGTCATACCATCATTTATTTCAACAGCTTTGTTTGCAGCACACTTCATTGACTTGCATGCAACAGATTCCACAGCATCTCCAATAAATCCTGCATACTTCTCGATTTTACTAGGTGGGCATGGCATATTCATTACAGCACACATTGGTTCTCCTGCAGTGTGTCCTTCGTCAATAGCTCTCAAGCCATAAAACCACCTAACATCTATTCAAAATAATTATCTTTCCACTTACCAGAATTCCAGAATGAATGAGTATATTTACAAGTGGCACTATTAATGATAAGTTTCGTGGCTAGTCCATTTGATACCTGACTGTCTTCATGTAAACTAACTGGCCCTCCACATATTTTTCAACACACACATTCACCTAACACCCTTGTTAGGATGTGTAAATCTATCAGAATATAACCTAACCTACCATATAAATCACTTTTGTTTTGAGAAAACTGTGTATCACAACTTTTTATTTTAATCTTTGAAGCACCAACGGCTGTTTCTCTAGATACTGAGGGGTTTGCCTGTAATTCACTGTCTGTAACTTCACATGCCACATGCTGAACACTTTACCTTTATTCGAAAATCTATTACCATGAAACCCACGTTTCATAAAAATGCTTCGTTTTGGCGTCATATTTCGCATTTTGAGAGATTTACCAATCTATTCGTCACTTTTCGTCGGAAAAACGTTAATACTTCGATATACAACTCGTGTTTACGCTATGAAACGATACGATACTTTTTGTCAGTGGTATGAATACAAGCACATATTTTGACCTTAATAAAACAGCAATCCACAGCCTTCTATATAAAACATTACCGATTTTATTAGATCTTGAAGTATTGCAAGTAAAAATTTTAACATTTTCAACTGGTGTAGAATATATTTAAAATAATAGAAAAATTCTTCACATGTGGCTTTATAAGTGATATATATATTCGGAAAACAGAAAACTTTATAATGAGACAAAAATCAGGAAACGTGAAAAAAAATTTTCTTCCATTCAAACTCCCCTAAAAGAAGAGGTATTTTCCTCAGAAGAGAAAATGAATAAGAGTATGCTCTTTAGAGCCATTGCTTACTCAATTCTTTTTGTCTTGTTTTTATCCATACTACAACCTCTCACAATATGGAAAACAAAGAGCTTGCAGTAAAAGAGATATGTTCCACAGTCTCGAAGACGAAGAGGTGTGGATAACTTCTAAGGTATGCTCTTTAGCGCTCATGTTTACAAGACTTCTTTGGTTCGTTCATTCACATCGCAACCCTCAATACCGACCATTCCTTACGGGACAACGTACATATACCAGATACTTTTATAAGTTTACTCAGTCTGCTGTCTTTTGAGAACAATCATTGAAAAACTATCAGTGTTATAATACTGAGGACGTCATACTGTACATCACTGTCTGAATGGATAATGTTTGAATCGTTAACATATGTGAAATCTGTGTTTCCACGTGGGAGGTCTTCCACAACCCATAAAGTAAGACCTTTTGTATGCGTTTCTTCGTATTTTCACTTTAACACATTTTAGTACGTATAAGACAGCTCTCATATTATTGTGACTGAAACAGAAAATACATCTTACCAACCTTCACACTAACGCCATGCAGTACACAAGTTCTTCAATAACTTGAAGATAACATCTTCATAGTGTTTCTCTATGACAAATAATTGTCTTCATTGACATATGCACATGTTGGAATAGGACATATAGCATTAGAACTATCGATTCTGGTAGTTTTCTTGAATTAGAAGTATCGAAAATGTTCTACCTTTTGATGTAACTAATAGCAATCGTAATTATCAGAAATCAACTTCCCCCCCCCCCCCCCC
This sequence comes from Schistocerca americana, assembly GCF_021461395.2. Classification (NCBI taxonomy): domain Eukaryota; kingdom Metazoa; phylum Arthropoda; class Insecta; order Orthoptera; family Acrididae; genus Schistocerca; species Schistocerca americana. The sequence goes on from NC_060125.1 coordinate 46,554,584, forward strand.
AAGCACAAAAACAACGTTAATGCTTCATTTCTCACTTTAGGGATGCATCTGATTTTTTCTGTAAACCTTTGTTTCGTTGACATAACATCTAAAGGTGATTCTCGGTTACTTCTTTTTCATATGATTTTGTATTGGTTTGTCTCATGCCGACGTATGTACTTAATGGATTGCCACAGTATCCACTTCAAAATCCAGTTACTTTTGTTGCCTGACAGATAACTTCTCCGTCGTGCTCTCCAGGCTTCGCGCGCTGCTCGAGAGATGGCAGCGCATGGCACTCATTTGACTGAAGGTAAGCTTCCACTAACGGACGGCAGATGGCGTGTATGAGCAACACCTCGCCTTACCTCTGGGGACGTAGTTTTGTCCAATCTCAGCTTCTGTCTCTTTGTGTTCGTTTGGTCGGCTTTCGAAATGTCACACTTAATATCAGGTTCTTCAGTCAGCTTAACTGCCAATAGTACATCGTCTTTCAATCAACAGCGGGAAACCGTAAGAACGTAATCGACTAATACTTGCCATTTCAAAGCGTCAGTTCCACTCAAGATGAAACAAAACGACAAATTGTCATTAATATCAAATTTTGTAACTTTTGTCCGTGTATCTATCACCCCGGCTTTCACTTCAGTCGTTATGAAGATAAGTATATGAGAAACATTGTTCTCCAAACAGCTGTTTTGAACACTTGACAGTTCATCCGTTTCCGAAAACATATCCATGTTTTTAGACAGCAGTGTCATCCAGTTCTTAGCAAAAGACTTTATCAACCCTTTTACAGAGTTGTCACTAAAAAATCCAAAGCATTTACATGATATCCAGCACCAGTTCTTACGTATACTTGCAAACAATCAAGTAACTTTTAGAACTCATTTTGAAACGTAATGAAGACGAATGATGCTTGATGCGGAGTGTTCCCTGGAATCACAAACTGATAATGATGAGATATTCGGGAAACCATGACGGAGTGCATGTGAAATAGAGCTTGTGTATTTCTGCAAGTAGTCTAGACGTTTAAATTCACTGACGCAGAAACCGAATCTGAAAGTTGTCCTTTGTTTCCTGCATAAAAATCTTCGGAAAATATTCTTACGTACTTTTTTTGAGAGGTGGAGGAACTCGGAGGAGGGGGGTGGGGGTGAGGGATTGGTAGGTCGTCTTATGCTAATCTTTTCATCTTATTTCGAGGTATATTTTCCCATACACTTCAGCTTTTATGGCTCCCTATGTTACCATGAAAGCTATTCCCTGATGTGGTGTCATCGTCTCCTTCTCGTTACAGTTTTACATATACTGCTTTCCTCGTCGATATTGCTGAGAACCTCCTCACTTCTCATCTAATTAGTTCATTTAATTTTCAGCAACCTTGTAGATCTGAAACGCTTCGATTCTTTTCTTTTATGTGTTTTCACAGTCTATGAATAACATCCTCACAATGCTGCCCTCCAGATGTACATTCTCAGAAATATTTTTCTCAGATAACGCCAATGTTTTTTATGTCGGTAGAATTATTTTAACGAGGCACTCTAGGTCTAGCTACCCTGCTACTTATATTCTCCTTGCTTCGACCGGCATACGTCATTTTGCTTCCAAGGTAGCAGTATTCTTTCATCTATTGCAATGTCACCAATTTTTTATGTAAGCTTTATCGGCGTCTGATAGTTAAATCTTTTATTCTCTGGTTTATTCTCAATCCATATTCCACACGGATCATCCCATTCAAGACGACCTGTATTTCTCCCTCCTTTCACACTGGATAGCAATGTCGTTAGCGACATCCTTTCACATTGATTTTCAATTCCCTTTCGATATTTTTTTCTTTTCCTTATTGCTTGTTCCACAAGCAGATTGAACACTAGAAGTGAAAGACTGCATCCTTCCCATATGCCTTTTTTAATTACAGCTCTTCTCTCTTGGTCGTAAATCCTCACTGTTCCCTTTTGCTTCTTGTACATATTGTATATTGCCCGTTTACGAATGACGCGTACTTTGTGATTTGTCTAGAGTTTATTGACCGATACTGCGAGTACCCAGTAAATACAGAGATCGACAAATCCACAACATTGGTGGATGTATGTATCCTTTAAAATTGTCAACTGCGCAGCTTCCCTTACATTTCTGAGGTAGCTTCTTTGTTATTTTATTACTATTATTGACAAACATTACAATCTATGAAAGCTCGTAGATACTGAAGAGCCCATAGAGTGCAACGAAACCTAGATTTAGTTTTGAATACGATGTCTCATTGTGTAAATCATTCACTTCCGTGTTTGTCAGTTTTCCCCGTTCTGCTGTGCTTTTTCTTGGGTTCCTCCAAATACATTTCACAATATTTCCGTTTCAAAGATTTTAATTGTAAATTAGAACAAGTGTGAGAAGAGTTTTACGCTTCCGTTGAAATAAGTTTGCTTCTATTATGTCTGACTATTTGGTTTTTTTATTCTACTGCTTATATCCTCTTTAATGTTGTTGTTAACAGGAGAAAAGTGATCAGATTTAGTTTTTCACTTCCTTTATCAATTTTACGAATACGTGCTGTACTATTTTACCGCAGGACGAGAAATTATTTCGTTTTATCATTATTAGCTTATAAAGTTGTTACAAGTAAGATACAGTACAACGTTACGACGAGTGAATTAACTTTTGGATTTTCTCCGAAGACTTTTACATCATCTGATAAACCAGTACGATAAACTTGTATTCTATTTTCTTCCAAAGCGTAATTATTTTGTTAATAATCGGCTCTGTAGTAGGGTGGAAAGGTGATGATAAAATAGTATCTCCCTATTTAGCTCCATAAAATTCCTCGACTATGAAATTAGAATTATTAGTTGACAATATGGTCAAGAACCTGTTAATGGTGGGAAATGAAAGAATTTGCTGTCGCATAAAACGAATACGGTTTGTAAAACTGTGCACTGAAATTAGATTATTCAGTGCATAGTTTTGCAAGCCGTATCCGTTTTCTTTCGACTGCAAATTCTTTTATTTCCAACAATTAATAGTTTCTTGATCATGTTGCCGATTAATAAACTAAAAGAAAAAGTTGACTTTCTCACTTAAGGAACATAAATAAACCGTAGCAATAATATAGAATGAGGAATTAAATAAGAGGGGCATAAGTTTTACCAACGGAAATCCGTGTAAGGTGAAGTATATATGGCACGCAACATGTTTCGTCTTGTCTTTCTCGCCACCCATTTTTCTTTTCAGCCGAAGTAGTTTTAATAAATAGCTCATCACAGTTTGAGTCTTAAGCAAATTATAGATCATAATGACATGTCTTAACAAAATTATTATTTGACATATTATTAATTTATGACGAAGGCCAAGTTCTCGTGTGATTTAATTTGTAACGTATACCGGAGAGCGCCACAAATTACCAGTTCTGTGTGTATACAAATTGTGTATATTAAGACAATGATTAGACAGACTGGCAACTGGCAATAATTGCTAAAACATGAACAATTACCACAATATTAACAAAATAAAAACTGGATGGAATGTTATTGTTATGGTGTTCGATGTAAGCAAAATAAATCAGTAATCATATTTTGGTAGGATAACGTGTATGGAAAGTTATCTGTGCCTTTTGTGCCATTGCTTTAAGTTAATCACGGTAGTTAAAACTTGTTGTTGATGGATGTCAGTATCTAGGTACTTTGGCATTCTACATCGATTGATATAGTTCATTTGTTTCAACAATCTAGTTCTAAAATGCACCTAAACCAAGTTTCCCTGGTGCTCTGTTAACACAGCCTTTGTGGAATCAGCTGATGGATGGTGTCCCACACAAAATCCATTCATTATCTCACTGCGAATAAAACAAGGTTGTGACTACCAGTAAATGTTAGGAACTTTAGGTACAGTTTCGAAACAAGAAACCAAAAGCGAAAACATGAATCTCAAGATGACGGTGGATTCCATAAATATATGTGAAATAATTCGTACGAAAATGAAGACTAGATTTAAAGCAATTTTAAGATGCAATAGGAAGCGTTTGTTATGTTACATCAGAACCAGATCTTCAAAAATAGTATATTGTGCCACACGCTGAATACCGAGTATTCTTGACAATGAGACCACCAGTCGTCCTTTTTTAGATGCTACTACACAAATCGAGATTTCGGCTAGTAGTTAGCCACTCTCAATGCACTATTTTCTATTCTCAGTGCATGTAAGTCCCTGTTGTTCGGGCGTCAGTCACAGTTCTTTGAATTATTCAAAGAACTGTGGCTGACGCCCGAACAACAGGGACTTACATGCACTGAGAATAGAATATAGTACATTGAGAGTGGCTAACTACTAGCCGAAATCTCGATTTGTGTAGTAGCAGCTAAAAAAGGAAGACTGATTGCTGCACTGTATAATTTAGATGACAATAAGCTGCCTGTCAGAAGTAGTCCGTCAGACATAGATCCACTTTTTAATACTCCATGAGAATTATGTCCCAAGTGCACCTCAGACTTGTCGCAGTATTTTCGGAAGATTATGAGGGGCCTCGAAGTAGACAAGGAAGATTACAGTTTCAAGAGTATATGGCGAAGGAAAAATACTGTGAAATAATTCTAAACTTTTTTTTTTTAGATCTATCCAGATCAGATATCCCGGAAACCCAAGCATGTTCATGTTCAAACTGGGAACCTGAGTAACAGAGGGATAAAGCACCAATAGCAAAGAACCATAGCAAAATACTTCCTTGCTGCCTTCCCCAAAACTGTAAATATTATTTACTTGTTGAGGCACTCAAAGGACCGAAAGTCATCGACCACGCATTTGTTTATGGAAGGGCTAAAATACACAATACACAAAACAAAAGATGATATGTTTTATTTACAAAAGAATGTATAAGATGGAGAAAGAAGTCCTCTGAAAAGATAAATACATAATGTTTCCACACTCCATTCGATTAATCAGTCTTTTTTTTTTTAATATTACTGCTGGGAAAGAACTTTTAACAATGAAATACTTCATTTAGAAAAATATCTATGCAAAAGTAGTAATATGGATGCAAGAAGAAAAGGATAACGTGGGGAGAAGATGAAAGTATATCGGGAAGGTCGAAAATAACAAAAAGGAAGCATGGTTCAGTGCGGAATGAGTTCTCTGTGGCCTACTAAACTAGAAAAAAAGGAATATCTTAGAAAATGGACAAGATACATTCACATGCACCGCAGTGAATACGGTATATGGTGAACCCTCTTACATTTTACAAAAAAATATTTATTTACTTTCAAATATTTTATACCTTTTTGCAGGTGTGGCTCACAAAATTTACATTATGTGCCGTCGTCTATCGGAGACGTGTCACACAGAGATAAAATTCTGAGCAACCTGAAATAGTCGGCACCTACGCGATATTCATATAAGAAAGGAAATCTGTATAACGAATATTACATCATGGAAACACGTGCTCAAAAATGCTTACAGTTGTCGTTTTTGTTACGATACGTTTATGGGACGAATTTTTTCCGTTCCTTGTTTTCTCTAAAAATATTGGCTACCGAGAAATTCGATTTCATTGTTCCGACGAAACAGGCCTACTGACAAATTTCTGTAACTCATCCTCCTCTCGGTTAGTTCCCTCTAACTGTCCACCTAGACATGTGAAGAATATTTTATGATAGATTACAAGACTTTTTTACTGCAGAACCGCTTGCAAAGCCGACATGGAATACTGGTGTCCAAAAAATAACCGAAAATGAAGTGACTAGAGTAGTAATCAAGCTCTTTTCTAACTCAGTCCAAAAACACTCAAATACAGAATAATATTTTCTCCGCAAGCCGTTTTTCGTTGTTTGACGAAGGGTAATTGTCACGAATGTTAGCCACTGTTGTTCTGCTCCGTGCAGGAATGGAACGAAACAAAAGTAACTAACTAAATACTCTCGTATGAGGCCGAATCTTTTTTGTTTTATTGTCTTCATCGCTGCTAGAGATAGAAGATGAATGTAGATGTAATGCTGCACGTATTACAGCAAAATAGTTTTCTAAATTCATCCAGTTCTATTTCAGAGAATAATATCGTTTTTTCCAACGAGTATAGTTCTATGTAATACGAGGGCTGTTCAATACGTAATGATACAAAATTTTTTTCTCAGCAAACATTTATTCTTATGCGTTAGAAATAGTGACAATATCATTCAACATTTCTTTTAAATGTACCGTTTTTCTGCCATAGTTTCCATCATCGTTCCTTTGAAACACAACTAGCTCTTTATTCACATGAAGTGTTGAGTGCTATTGACAAGGGATTTCAGATCGATTCTATATTTCAGGATTTCCGGAAGGCTTTTGACACTATACCACACAAGCGGCTCGTATTGAAATTGCGTGCTTATGGAATATCGTGTCAGTTATGTGACTGGATTTGTGATTTCCTGTCAGAGAGGTCTCAGTTCGTAATAATTGACGGAAAGTCATCGTGTAAAACAGAAGTGATTTCTGTCATTCCCCAAGGTAGTGTTATAGGCCCTTTGCTGTTCCTTATCTATATAAATGAATTGGGAGACAATTTGAGCAGCCGTCTTCTGTTGTTTGCAGATGATGCTGTCGTTTATCGACTAATAAAGTCATCAGAAGAACAAAACAAACTGAAAAATGATTTAGAAAAAAATATCTGAATAGTGCGAAAAGTGGCAGTTGACCCTGAATAACGAAAAGTGTTAGGTCATCCACGTGAGTGCTAAAAGGAACTTGTTAAACTTTGGTTACACGATAAATCATTCTAATCTAGAAGTCGTAAATTCAACTAAATACCTAAAGTATTACAATTACGAACAACTTAAATTGGAAGGGAAACATAGAAGATGTTGGAAGGAAGGCTAACCAAAGACTGCGTTTTATTGGCAGGATACTTAGAAAATGTAACAGACCTACTAACGAGACTACCTACACTATGCTTGTCCGTCCTCTTTTAGAATACTGCTGTGCGGTGTGGGATCTTAACCAGATAGGACTGACGCAGTATATCGAAAAAGTTTAAAGAAAGGCAGCACGTTTTGTATTATGGCGAAATATGGGAGAGGGTGTCACAGAAATGATACAGGATTTGGGCTGAAAATCGTTAAAAGAAAGGCGTTTTTCGTTGCGACGGAATCTTCCCACGAAATTCCAATCACCAACTTTCTCCTCCGAATGCGAAAATATTTTGTTCAAAATGGTTCAAATGGCTCTGAGCACTATGGGACTTAACATCTATGGTCATCAGTCCCCTAGAACTTAGAACTACTTAAACCTAACTAACCTAAGGACAGCACACAACACCCAGCCATCACGAGGCAGAGAAAATCCCTGACCCCGCCGGGAATCGAACCCGGGAACCCGGGCGTGGGAAGCGAGAACGCTACCGCACGACCACGAGATGCGGGCAAAATATTTTGTTGACACCGACTTACTTAGGGAGGTGCGATCACCACGGAAAAATAAGGGAAATCAGAGCTCGTACCGAAAGATATAGGTGTTCATTCTTTCCGCGCGCTATATGAGATTGGAATAATAGAGAATTGTGAAGGTGGTTCGATGAACCGTCTGCCAGGCACTTAAATGTGATTTGCCGAGTATCCAGGTAGATGTAGATGTAGATCACGTTCTGTCGCCTAAGGCCGTCGCCACACAGGTCGTGGCATTCAACATGTAGAACGCTGTTGCAGAACTCTGTCTTTTGTATATGGTATGCGTAGCTGAACGTGATATACGCGAGTTTAGCGCACTCTAGCGGCAGTTCGTCGCTATAGATGATGATTGCGAATTTCGCAGTACACATGAGTTCTCGATATGGGCAAGCAACTGCAGCGTTCTTACCGCCATTTAACGGCTGTATCTGGCTCGCAAATCGCACAGCTTGTTTACGAAATTGAACGGCTCTATTAAAACGTGTATGCCCTCCTTTGTCCATATGCTAGTCATGTCGGTATAAAAGCTTCAAAATCCATGTCTATGTTAAAAGGCTAATAAGAAGTACCGTGTCCAGGCAGTAAGAACATTAGCGCACAGAATTCGCATTACAGATAATGCGACCTTTCCTTCCTTGACAGCTCTTTCCAAATATAATCCAGTAACTCTCTGCCGAGTTTTGGTGCTCACCATGTATGCTACATATGTGTAGGTTGTGTGTTCAATGTCGTCTTCCCATACTGCTAACGCCATTTTTAATTGTACTTCGTGCCGTCTATGTTTATATACTACTTCTTCGTCGAGAGTCATTTTAATCATGTGTGGCTTTTATGTAAAACTTTTTTTGTATATTTTAACTCTAATTGTTTCCCCCTTTCATGCGTAAATTTCATCTTTTATCCGCGTATTTTATGTATGTATCATTCTCCTGTGATATTTTATACAGTCTCTTGACTGAATAGCGTTGAATTTGGCTGCTGCCGCCTACCCCTGCCCACATTGGGCAGGGGTATGAAATAAAAATAAAGAAAAAATAATAATGCGATATAAATTGAGAACAGCCTTCGGCAAAAGATGAAAGTTATTTCGTGAGCTTCAGTTCTTACTAAAAACCTGAAAATCATTCTTAATTGATCACTGCTTCTTTTCAGTTTGATGATGATGATGATGTTTGGTTTGTGGGGCGCTCATCTGCGTACAAAGTCCCAGTGTTTACACAATCCATTTTCTTTTTACAATCAAATCTAGTCACTCTCACGGATGATGACGATGAGTATGAAATGAGGAGGACAACACAAACACCGAGTCCCCAGAAAGAGAAATTCCCAACCCGGCCGGGAATCAAGCCCGGGATCCCGGGATCCAGAGGCTGCAGCAACGCTAGCCACTAGACCACGTTTCTTTGCAATAGCAGAATCCTTAAAATATAGAAAATACGAGACTTGAAATACGAAAGTACAAAATATCTTACTGCGAGTAGTGCAGGCTCTCTTGTAGATAAAGCACTTAACTGCCGAGAGAGAGCCCTCTTATATTTACGTAACATGGAACATTGCAGAACTAAAATGGTTCAAATGGCTCTGAGCACTATGGGACTTAACATCTATGGTCATCAGTCCCCTAGAACTTAGAACTACTTAAAACTAACTAACCTAAGGACATCACACAACACCCAGTCATCACGAGGCAGAGAAAATCGCTGACCCCGCCGGGAATCGAACCCGGGAACCCGGGCGTGCATTGCAGAACTGACTTGTATTAAATTCATAAAAAGTCCCAGTAACTTTTTAGAAAACGTAAAGGTGAATAACAAATATGCTTGGAATTAGCATGAAACTCATCAGCTGCACACTACTTACTAATTCTTCACTTCGATTCATTATATAGTGCGCTGAACTTCTGCCCTATACGACCATCTTTCGTATCTTGCCATCTCTTGAAGACTTTATTCGTCAATTTCTTACAGTCGCCTAATTTTAACAAATTTTAATAAGAACTGCAGAAATGTACTCGCAGTTGCGAATACGAACAACTATCAAGCTGTATGAGGGGAATGAAGACACTGAAAATTCATGCCGGACCGGAAACCGTGCCCGGATTTCCCGCCTTACGTGAGCGGTTGCTTGCTATCTGACATACCTGATAGTGTTATGCAGCTTCCGAACGACTGCGCAGCGAAAATGATTCCATGCTATGAGGTCAGTAACTCACAACGCTTAACACTAACATTCGTCATGTCTTTGCTGACAGCTGCCTTGAATTTCTCGTTTTACTGGGATAGCGGGTGCTGCCATTCCAGTCACGTACTTTTCGTTTTCGGCTCAACGTGATGCGCTCAGGTTTCGTCGCCTGGAACGATGCATGGAAGAAAGGCCTCTCTATTGGCCCCAATGTGCTCCAACAATTCAAATGAAATGGCTTTTCTTCGAATCTTGTGCTCTGTTTTGAGCACTTTCGGATTCCGTCTTGAGCATAACTTTGAATATCCAGTAGCCTCGGTTATTGCACACGCAACTCAAATACTTACAGATAGCTGTACACTCAACTGTCGAGTCCTGATGCAAGGATCTATACTGATAACGGCATCCGCGCGATTCACGGGAGCTGTGGCTGCGACACGACGTCGCAGACGGGGCCGATAATGTAGCCCTGTTACAGTATTTCCTGGTGTTTTGTTGTCTTAACGCTTCACGTGACGGTACTCCCATCAACTGCATCATTACCATACACTGCACACAAAGTTTTTTGGATGTTCACATCGGTACCTTTTTTCGCAACAAAGAATTCAATTACAGCACGCTGCTTGTAACGAGTATCTTGCGTATACGCAATTTTCATTGTTCACTACTGCTCTGCCATCTGTTGGAATAGTTCGAAACTTCGCACACGTCGACGAGAAACATCAAATTTCAGGCACCCAAAGGGACGTTTTCCTATACATTTCAACGACTGCATAAAAAAGCGGAACATTGTTTATATAACCACAGGTACACGGACATGTTATTGTCCATCCACCGCGTCTCCCAACTCTTTCATTGTGTGCTATCGGACTTACTTGATGAGAACTGAAACACTGTCGCGTTAATATCTCCCTTAGTAGTTACACAGCATTTTCCCAGAAATATCCGAATAAGCTTTATCCGCCTAATCTACTATAGGCATCATCTCTTCGTTCAATTTTGTACCGGTCCGTAGGTATTAAAACGACGTGAAGGGTTCCAAGAGGTGCCCACAGTCTGGGTCGGTCTTTCGTCCCCCCAGCTTGCTAGTCTGTCTCTCGTCCGCATTTGATAGGCGGGTAGTGTCATTCTGTCGTTCGGAGTGCTTGTATGTCGGTCGTTCGGATCAACACTTGAAGCTGGCAAAATGAGAGTCTTTCCACTCCGCCAATAAGAGAACTCAGCTAGTGGTCGCCCGGTTGGGGCTTAGTTCCTGCATCTGAGTGTGCGCATTAGGCCGCCAGTCTGCTCGAGTTTGCTCAGACAATGCTCATTGGCGGTTGGATCGATCGGTTGGCCTGTCGCGCACTGAGACACAAGATGACTTGTCCGCCTTGAGCGTCAGCGCATGTGAGGTCGCCACGTGAGTCCAGTGGGCCGCGCCGTATAGCGAGGGGTAGTGGCTTCGCGGTCGACACGAGAGCAACAGGAGTCAACCCACGACATCGATCTGGCTGGTGCGAGCTGCGACGCCGTGAGACGGGAGATCGGCGCGCCTTCCTGCGTCCGTTGAAGCGGCTGGCAGCGGACCGATCGGGAGAGCGATTAGGGAGTTCTGCGCCAGGTCTTCTCGAGAAATCGCAGTTTATCAGAAAAGTGATTCGTTGTATGCTGTGATTTACTCTTGTTAAATTCTACTTGTTATCTTGGTCAGTCTCTCGTCCCCAGTTTGCTCGTCTGTCTCTCGTCAGCATTTGTTAGGCAGTTAGTGTCTGTCAGTCGTTCGTAGCTGCCTCTGTCATGTTTGTCTGATTTGGTGTGTTAACGAATTTATTGCTTGGAGTGTAACGGCCTAATTCCTGAAATATTTTTTGATTTTGCTTATCAAGTTGAGAGGCGGTATCTGGCTATTGTAGAGCATCTTAACTTATTTGGCCAACCTTGTAGAATTTTATATAAGATTGCATTTCATGGGTTTTTATTCAAATGATCATTTCAGTATATAAAGTTGCCACCCTTTAACCGTAAGATTTTTCTTAGAAGTTAAAATCAAGTTGCACCTTCGGTGGCAAAGTTAATATTTTAATTTTTAGTGTTCTGTATCATTTCCATTCCACCTACGGGGGTGCATAGTTTGTGTGCTTGTGCAAATTGTTATAACATTTAGTTTCAAGTAATCTGGTGTGTTGCAGATTTGCACCAGTGTAGTCTTTCAGAGGCTGTTGTGAGTGGTCGTAACTACGGCAGTGTCAAAAGGGAGCGGCAAGGTTCTGTGCCTGAAAGCTTATACAGTCAAAACTTGATTCTTTCTGCCACTGAATAAATTGTAACTTGATATTTAGAGGGTGCTTTCTTATTATAATTTTAAATCTGTTACTTTTAGAAATAAATTCTTAAGAATATTCTTTGAAAATAAATCACTGTTTATTAATGGTAGCAGAGCGTGGTTACGATCCATGGACCTCTCGGTTATGGGTCCAGCACGCTGTTTTTTCTTCCTGTTGGCTAAAAGCTTTACCTTTCATTTGTCCACATTTAAAGGAAGTTGCCGTTTAGCAGAGAAAGTGGAAGTAATGTTGTTGTCCGCTTACTTACAATACTGATCCAGCGACAATACGACATCATCAGTGAACAGCGACTGCTGCTGGCCTTAGTAAGTACGTGTGCTGCCACCATGAGTGGGTTTATTACGTTTGCTTTTGGAATGTTCGATGCTGCTACTATTATTTTTGAACAATGATCTTTGAATATAATACCTTCAGGCAGCATCGTGGCCATACGACGTGGTGATTGCGAGCAGGTACCTGAGAGAAATACGAAAAACAGGAGAGCAGAAAAATTAATCTGAACGTAAGAAGCGTATGATGCCATCGAAGTCTTACAACAGCTATTGAGCCTCCTCGCAGCGTAGTAGCAACTGAGTAGCTTCTGACTTGGCACATAGCAATTTATTAAGTCATCTTTGATCAGCGCGCCGTGCCTTTAAAACCATTACTAACATAAAATTTACTTAATGAGCAAGGTAGAAGATAGAAGAGGACGACCTAACGTAAAATGTCTAGTAAATCTAGTTTTAGTTTGCTTTCAATAGAAAGATAGATAGCCTCGGAATCACCTCGTACCGAAGTAGCCACAAAAACTAACAGAATACTCTAACAAATCTAGGACATTTTACCTTCTTGTCACTCTGCATTGAAGATATTTCAATGAACGCTAAACCTGGCACGAATCGTTAGTTTTGTCGCCATGTGCACATAGATTCTCGTACAGTTGGTTGCAGTGGTAGATGAACTGCCCTAAACTATGTGGTTTGCATATGTCCAAATAGAAAGACCAATTTGTGGCTCGATAATGAAAGATATGGTACGTCAACTTATGAATATGGTTGACATGACAAGATTGTGTTCAGTGTTCACATTACTGCGGCACTAAGGAATTGATACAGATCTGAAGATGCTTGTTACCAACTGGAACCTCTCATCTACATCTGCAACTACATGGCTACTCTGAAAACCTAAGCTTGTAGCCGTGCGGTTCTAGGCGCTACAGTCTGGAACCAAGCGACCGCTACGGTCGCGGGTTCGAATCCTGCCTCGGGCATGGATGTGTGTGACGTCCTTAGGTCAGTTAGGTTAAATTAGTTCTAAGTTATAGGCGACTGATGACCTCAGAAGTTAAGTCGTATAGTGCTCAGAGCCATTTGAACCATTTTTGAACCACCGCCACAACAATTCATTGGAAGAGTGCGCGGAAAAAACGAACACCTATAACTTTCCTTGAGCGCCACGATTCCCTTAATTTTATTATGATGTTCGTTTCTCCCTATATAGGTCGGCGTCAATAAAATATTTTCTCATTAGGAGGAAAAGTTAGCGATTGAAATTTCGTGAGATGATCCCGCCACAATGAGAGACGCTTTGCTTTAATGATGTCCAGCCCAAATCCTGTATCATATTGACGACAGTCTCTCCCCTATTTCTCGATAATACGAAACGTGCTACCCTTCCTTGAACTTCGTTGATGTACTCCGTCAGTTCTATCTGGAAAGGATTCCAGACCGCGTGGCAGCAGCCCTTTAAGAGCAGACGGACAAGCGTAGTGTAGGCAGTCTCTTTAGTAGATGTGTTGCTTCTTCTAAAATCTAAGTGTTGCGCCAGTAGTACGCAGCCTTTCGTTCGTGTTCCGCACTGCATTTGTTTGTAATTGCAATTCCTAGGTATTTAGCTGAATTTATGGACTTTAAATTTGATTGATTTATCGTGTAACCGAAGTTTAACGGATTCCTTTCGGCACTCATGTGGTAGACCTCACATTTTTCATTGTTTAGTGTTAACTACCATTTATCCCACCATACAGACATCTTTCTAAATCATTTTGCAATTTGTTTTGATGTTCTATTGACTTTACTGAACGATAAACTACAGCAGCATCTGCAAAGAGTCTAATCCGGCTACTCAGACTGCGTCCTACAAAGTTCATATAAATAAGGACGAAGACAACGCCTATAGCAGTATCTTGGAGAAGGCCAGATATTCCTTCGGTTTTACTCGATGACTTTGGTTCAAATGGCTCTGAGCACTATGGGACTTAACTTCTGAGGTCATCAGTCCCCTAGAACTTAGAACTACTTAAACCTAACTAACCAAACAACGTCACACAAATCCATGCCCGAAGCAGGATTCGAACCTGCGACCGTAGCGGTCGCGCGGTTCCAGACTGTAGCGCCTAGGGCCGCTCGGCCACTACGGCCGGCCTCGATGACTTTCCGTCCATTAATACGAACTGTGATCTCTGTGACAGGAAATCACGAATCCAGTCGCATAACTGAGACGTTATTCCATGAGCATACAATTTGTTTACAATCCCCTTGTGAGGTACAGTGTCATTGCGATTATTTGTATTTTCGCTCCCAAGAGCAAAAAGTTATTATGTGACACTCTAGTCGCATACTCCGTTCCTTGACTCTCTCAGACCAAGAAGAATTCTTTTCTACGTGACTTCATTTACTTTGCAAGCGCTAGCAAATTAGCAGTGAGCGTGGGGAGTTTATGACGAAAAGCTATAAAGTTTTTGGCCATGTGAGTTCAAAAAATTATATTTAAAAAAAATATTTACAATTTCCATTTATACTTTGGTGAGACTTTGAGCTAATTATCTACTACCGACTGAAAACTGGAATACGAGATCGGTTACGTGCAGCATCTTCACTACACCGCTGCATAACACCGTATCTCGCTCTACCTACTTCTCCATTTTAGCCACACGACTATAAACTACACGTTAATCTACGTCTCACCCGAAACCACTCTACTTTCTACATTCAAGATGAGATTAAAGCTTTATCTGTTATCCTCAAGTTAACTTGCCTCTCGTCATTTTCTACCTGTTTTCATTCTGTCCAGCAGTGAATCAGTAGATCTGTCACGTTAGCAAGACGTGAAATCAATCGTGAGTGAGGCAAGGCAGGTGCCAGACTGAGATTCACTGGGAGGATCCTCATGAGATGTAGTCCACCAACAAAGCAAGGAGCTTAAGAAACACTTCCTCGACCAATACATGAGAACTGCTCGTCAGTTTGGAATTCATACCGTATAGGACTGATGGAGGTAACAGAGAAGATCCAAATAAGAGCAGTCCGCTTCGTTACATGTTCATTTAGTAAACACTAAAGCGTCACAGAGATGAACGGCCATCTCCAGTAGCAGACGCTGCACGAGAGGCGTCAGACTTCTCGCTGTGGTTTACTGTAGAAGTTCCGAGGGGGTATCTTCCTAGAACTGTCAACAAAATACACTACTGGCCATTAACATTGCTACATCACGAAGATGACGTGCTACAGACACGAATTTTAACCGACAGGAAGAAGATGCTGTGATATGCAAATGATTAGCGTTTCAGAGCATTCACAGAAGGTTGGCGCCGGTGCCGACACCTAAAACGTGCTGACATGACGAAAGTTTCCAACCGATTTCTCATACACATACAGCAGTTGACCGGCGTTGCCTGGTGAAACGTTGTTGTGATGCCTCGTGGAAGGGGGATAAATGCGTACCATCACGTTTCCGACTTTGATAAAGGTCGGATTGTAGCCTATCGCGATTGCGGTTTATCGTATCGCAACATTACTGCTCGCGTTTGTCGAGATCCAATGACTGTTAGCAGAATATGAAATCGGTGGCTTCAGGAGGGTAATACGGAACGATGTGCTCGATCCCAACGGCCTCGTATCACTAGCGGTCGATATGACAGGCATCTTATCCGCATGGCTGTAACGGATCGTGCAGCCACGTCTCGATCCATGAGTCAACAGATGGGGACGTTTGCAAGACAACAACACGAACAGTTCGACGACGTTTGCAGCAGCATGGACTATCAGCTCGGAGACCATGGCTGCGGTTACCCTTGACGCTGCATCACAGACAGGAGCGCCTGCGATGGTGTACTCAACGACGAACCAGGGTGCGCGAATGGCAAAACGTCATTTTTTCGGATGAATCCAGGTTCTGTTTACAGCATCATGGTGGTCGCATCCATGTTTGGCGACATCGCGATGAAGGCCCATTGGAAGCGTGTATTCGTCATCGCCATACTGGCTTATCACCCAGCGTGATGGTATGGCGTGCCATTGGTTACACGTCTCGGCCACCTCTTGTTCGCATTGACGGCACTTTGAACAGCGGACGTTACATATCAGATGTGTTACGACCCGTGGCTCTACCCTTCATTAGATCCCTGCGAAACCCTACATTTCAGCAGGATAATGCACAACCGCATGTTGCAGGTCCTGTACAGGCCTTTCTGGATACAGAAAATGTTCGACTGCTGCCCTGGCCAGCACATTCTCCAGATCTGTAACCAACTGAAAACGTCTGGTCAATCGTGGCCGAGCAACTGGCTCGTCACAATACGCCAGTCACTACTCTTGATGAACTGTGGCATCGTGTTGAAGGTGCATGGGCAGCTGTACCTGTACACACCATACAAGCTCTGTTTGACTCAATGCCCAGGCCGTTCTTAAGGCCAGAGGTGGTTGCTCTGGATACTGATTTCTCAGGATCTATGCACCCAAATTGGGTGAAAATGTAATCACATGTCAGTTCTAGTATAATATATTTGTCCAATGAATACCCGTTTATCATCTGCATTTTTTTCATGGTGTAGTAATTTTAATGGCCAGTAGTGTATGTTTCTCCCTGGTACGTACGTCTCGCTGAAAGGCCATTAGGATTAAATCAGAGAGACTCATGTCCACACGAATGCTTTCTGGAATCAGTCTTCCCGAAAACTATTCGCGATTGGAACAAGCAAGGGGAGAGTTATAGTGGTACACAAAGTAACCTCCGCCACACACCGCAATGTGACTTACGGAGTTTAGATACAAATGTAAGAAAAATAATGCCCCCGAATATTTATTGGAAACTCATAAAGCTTTTCAAATAATACGAATGTTATTAACATTCTATATCGTTATTCTTCATGTCTACATATTTATTTCTCGATATAGTCACCCTCGCGACGAATACATTTCTCCCAACGAGAGCAGTTCGTTGCACCGGTTCACCACTATCGAAGAGAATTCCTCGAAGGTGTTCTTTTAAGTTTTGGGAACAGGTTAATATCGGATGGGACCCAGTAGGAAATGTATGGAGGATGATCGATGACATTGAACGCAGGGAGTCGGATTTCTGCTGATGTCGCAGAGTTCATGTGTGGTCTGGAATTGTAATGCTGAAAGAGAGGGTACTCCATGTGTGGACGAACTCTTAGAATTCGAAAACGGATTACAGTACACCGTTTCTCAAGCATCGACATAGTTACTTAATACGGCGCCATGTTATACGCTACAGCTCGGAAGCCTGTAGAGGCAGAGAGTTTTAAATATTTAGACATGAAGAATAAAGATGTAGAATGATAAATCTTCTTAAGTAAAAGAAAAACATTACAAAGAGTTTTCATAAAATAATTCGGACCCACTACTTTCCAGCACGGTCTAGTCGGTTTTGTTGTCGCTATCTTTTCCCGTTATCTTCCTTCCTTGTCATCAGCTTACCTTAACTTATTATTTCTCGCTATTTGTCTGACCAATCAACTTTTGCAACATATGTACTGCTGAAAAATACGTATATGTTAGCTCTCATTTCTCGTGTTCGACAAGAACGTGAATGTTTATCAGACTAACATTTCTTACATTCCATTTATCCAAACATTAAATCTGTTTATTTCGTCGTCATTAATATTATTTTTATTATTTTGTTACTATTATGGATGACTGGTACAATGATGTTTATAAGAAAAGCGGCTTGTTCAGTTTTATGGATAACTATTAAGTTAATTTTGAAATTTTCATTTTCAGCAACAGTCAGACAACCGTATCTCTGGTATCGCGGAAGGTCTTTCATTAACTTATACTGCTCTCACAACTTTTGGTTCGTTATTTTGGCGGCCTGTTGATACTATTTCAAATATTCCATGGGTTCTAAGGTCTTACACCCTTAGGTAATGTGTGCTAGAGTCTCCTTTTAGTTCATGCACTTCCCTCAGCTTCCATCTATTCCTGATCTTTCTGGATATGTTTCCCGAAGTTGTTCTTCGCAATGACTTGATGTTGTACCGCTTTTTGCGTGCGACAGTTTGTTATTCAATGTTTGCGAACTAACGTTATCATGCCTGAGATTATTCGCATATTTCCTGGGCCGTACTTTTCTAAGCCGTCCTGTTATATCGATGTCATTTATTTCTGCCTTAGTCCTCGGCAATATGCGGGCTGTTTATGCCGGATTAAACTGTGTGTAATTAATCTCTACGGCTACTATTGTTTTATGGGTTGGTATGTGGTGCTGTGGAAGTGCTACACTACTGGCCATTAAAATTGCTACACCAAGAAGAAATGCAAATGATAAACGGGTATTCATTGGACAAACATATTACACTATAACTGACATGTGATTACGTTTTCACGCAATTTGGGTGCATAGACCCTGAGAAATCAGTACCCAGAACCTCTGGCCGTAATAACGGCCTTGATATGCCTGGGCATTGAGTGAAACAGAGCTTGGGTGGCGTGTACAGGTACAGTGGCCCCTGCAGTTTCAACACGATACCACACTTCATCAAAAGTAGTGACTGGCGTATTGTGACGAGCCAGTTGCTCGACCACCATTGATCAGACGGATTCAGTTGGTGAGAGATGTGGAGAATGTGCTGGCCAGGGCAGCAGTCGAACATTTTCTGTATCCAGAAAGGCCCGTACATGACCTGCAACATGAGGTCGTGCATCATCCTTCTGAAATGTAGGGTTCCCGGGATCGAATGAAGGGTAGAGCCACGGGTCATAACACATCTGAAATGTAACGTCCAAAGTTCAAGGTGCCTTCAAGGTGACCGAGACGTGTAACGAATACCACCACATACCATCACGCCACGTGATACGCCAGTGTGGCGATGACGAATACGCGCTTCCAGTGTGCGTTCACCGCGATGTCACCAAACACGGATCGTGCTGTAAACAAAACCTGGACTCATCGGAAAGAATGACGTTTTCCCATTCGCGCACCCAGGTTCGTCGTTGAGTACACCATCGCAGGCGCTCCTGTCTGTGATGCAACGTCAAGGGTAACCGCAGCCATGGTCTCCGAGCTGATAGTCCATGCTGCTGCAAACGTCGCCGTACTGTTCGTGCAGATAGTTATTGTTTTGCAAGAGTTCCCATCTGTTGACTCAGGGATCGAGACGTGGCTGCAAGATCCGTTATAGCCATGCGGATAAGATGGCTGTCATCTCGACTTCTAGTGATATGAGCCGTTGGGATCGAGCACGGCGTTCCGTGTTACCCTCCTGAAGCCACCGATTCCATATTCTGGTAACAGTCGTTGGATTTCGACCAACGCTAGCAGCAATGTCGCGATACGATAAACCGCAATCGCGATAGGCTACAATCCGACCTTTATAAAGTCGGAAACGTGATGGTACGCATTTCTCCTTCTTTCACGAGGCAGCACATCAACGTTTCACCAGGTAACGCCGGTCAACTGCTGTTTGTTTATGAGGAATCGGTTGGAAACCTCCCTCTTGTCAGCACGTTGTAGATGTCGCCACCGACGCCAACCTTGTGTGAATGCTCTGAAAAGCAATCATTTGCATACCACAGCATCTTCTTCCTGTCGGTTAAATTTCGCGTCTGTAGCACGTCATCTTCGTAGTGTAGCAAGTTTAATGGCCAGTAGTGCACGTTCTGATTCCTAAGTCGCTTTTCACGCAGGTGCTCAATATCTGTTAGCTCCCTGATTCTTCTCTCACGTGTGACAGTTAGCCTTTCAACAGCAGATTTAGGATGATGGATGCAATAATTCATGAAAATTATTATTGTTTTTATTATTATTTTACCACTAATTCTGTTATTACTGCTGTACTGATTAAGTCTTTAACGAGACCAAACGGCTAAGTTCGTCAGCCTCGTATTTTCACCCCCCCCCCCCCCCCCCCCCACAGGGCAGAACAGTTGTATCGCAATCTGTCTGCATACAGAGTAAATTCTGTATGCTGGTGTGAGAAATTGTTCTAAATGTTTGCGTAGCGTGTATCTGAGGCTGAACGTGGGTACCAGCCCAGTATTCACCTGCTGGGATGCGGGAAACCGCCTGTAAACCACATCCAGGCTGGCTTGCGCACCAACCCACTCCAGGCGGGTTGGGTGCGCGGCCGCGGATCTTCCCGTTCTGGAAACAAGTCGTGTTAATGCGAGCGGCTGGACGGACTGGTGTTATTACTGTTATTACTATTAACATTATGTACTGGTCATATACTATACAGTTTCTAATGTTGACTGACTACTGATGCCTGGTTAAATGTTAGAGACCGTCTGAGTACCGTAATCATGTCAGCTGAAATAAAGAAATGAAATAATTTTCATTCTGTGAACAGCATATGGAAACTTTCACAGCCTCTCCACATCACGTAAAGCTGCCTATTGTGGCAGTTCGTTTGTGGTTCGAACGAGGAAATTATTTTGCACTCAGCTAGGCAGGTGTCGGGACTGGTGATCAATTAGCGGGACTCCTCAAGGCGAGCTACCGCGACACACTAGGGCGGTGGGGGAAAGGAGGGGGGGGGGGGCACGTTGTCACTTCCTTTTGCAACATCGGACCACCTACTGCTCCGAACGAGACTGAAGGTCACTTCGTCAATAACATTCGTTTTCTATTTTCTGCTTGCTTTTCGTTTTGAACAATGTACTAGCTTTCTATATGAGTCTTATTTGATCCTTTAGCTATTCGTTCAGATATTAACGCCTTATTGTCTGGGGTTAGCATATGTATGAAGAAATAATAAATCTTGTTAAAGACTGATACAATCTAAATGGAACAGCGTCATACGGGAAGTACATGCAGCAAGTGCTCTGTAAACCTTAGTCCGATTCTCACAGGCTGAAACATTTTTTAAACTTGAAGGGCAGCCAGTCAGTTTGAAGACAGAACTTAGTCTACCCTTATTTAAAATGTGAGACAATTGACGTAGAATTCAGAGGCAGGAAATGGAAAAAGGCGGTTCTGGTGAGGGAACAAGGTTCTGGTGAGGGAACAACGAATAATGCTTTCCTATTATGTGCCTTACTGTTAGGACGTATTTCTTTGGAATTTTGTCTAACACATGTAATAGTTCCTTCTTCAATAGAGTGATGCAGAACATCAGTTTGTTAATGTGACGTGCCTTGCAACTTGTAAGGAAACTGGCTTCGATGAGATTAAACTTCAATCCGCAGCACCAGAGCCTTGTATTACGAAATGTGGATATTTTTAGGTTCTGTGACAAACAATACTTCTAGCTAGATTCTGTCACTAGAAAACTGTATGTTGAGTACATTTTTGACTCAGAACAGTAATGAAGTAACGTTTAATTGCTTGATAGCTGGATAACCCGTTTCGATACTAAAGTTACTGTAAAACTCAGCAATAATATAAATTGCGAAAATCCTATTAAGACTTTTATACAATAAGCCAAAATCGTAACATTTCCATAATAGAAATTACAAGGTAAATAATCTCACTCAAGTTGCAATAATACGGAACCCAGAACTTAAACCTCAGTTCCTGCCATCGTACAGCTGGGAGATTTAAAATTTTGCTTTATTTAGACCTTACAACAGTGATATACAGCCTCCCTTCTTCCGACTGTCGGAGCCAGAATTATAACGGCGGACGCCAGAGCTCACGTGAATTTCACAAAATACGTCATATAAACATGTAAGGTATGACGAGTTTCTAAACCTAAATGTCAGTTCAGAAATCATACAGTTGTGAAATATAAAATCTCCGCTTTATTAAGCTCGTGCACCATTGTGTGATGTAAACTAGATATTTCCGATTAGCCAGAGACAGAACCGTACTGGCAGATGCCACAGCTCCCGCATATTTCCCAAAACGCCTCATCTAAACAAGAAAAACTTGATAATAACACCTCTGGACATACATACATCGACGCACAGTCCGCAAGAGACATATATAACACCAAACAAAACCAAAATAAGAACAAAGTCGGAAATCGTATCAGTTAATAATACGTGAAGCAGGTAGTATTTGTTGAGACTATTTAAAGCAGAAGTTCACTAGAACCGACTCATCATGGTGGTCGCCAAATGAAACCTCTCTCAACATACTTTGCTTTTAAATCAAATTAAGACTGACATGAACTGGACAACATGAATAGACCTACTTGAATTTCGTTATTATTGCGATGAAATTTACCAAGAAGCACGCATTTGATGCAATCAATGATAATAAAATCACTTTAGACATTATTTGAACAGTTTTCAGAGTCTTTAGGACACACAGATTTATGATGATGTTAAATTAAAATGTTTCTTTTCTATTCGTGGTAAATGATTTCTACTGGTCTCGTCAGCAGCTAGATGATAGTGATTTTGTTGTGGCAGATCCGCTAATGTAAGAGAAAACCGTTAGATCCTATTGACATGTGTATAACTTGATGACGATGATATTCCTCTTTCGATTCAGGTTCATAGTTTCTAAAGTTTGTGGAACCACGCTAGTCAGCAGGTATTAAAACGCAGTTCATTAGTTTATGGCAGACTAGTCACATGCGATAACACGCAGTTTGACGCTTAACCCTCTGCCATCTCTACATTCGCACGGACTGTTTAACAAGTCCATTCGAATCTCTATTGATTTATCACTCTCTGTCTGCATCTCATATAGTAGTTCATCAAGTGCATTGCGTTTAGTGTAGTTATCATGAAGACTGATACGAAATTAAGATATTTCCGACACAAAAATTATCATATTGATAATAAACACATAACGTAGCTTAAAAAAGTGCTGCATAGTTCTTGGTACAGAAAAAACACGTGAACTAGTAAAGATACGTATATGTTTTCGTACTACTTCACAAATTGCACTATGTGAGTTAATTCCAGCCTGAAAATTTAATATTGTGATTATAAATTAATAGTCATCTATCTGCTTTTATCAGCTGCAGAACACACAATTCCCTTCCTTTCGTTATTTTATTTTTTCTGAGAAATTTCACAACTGTCCAAAAAGTTAGTATTTTACGATCAAAAATACTCTCGAATGCTCAAAAGGAGTACTTAAAAAAGTACTCTTAAATCCACTTAACTTAATCTGAAATAAAGTACTTGAGTTCCTGTCTTCATCCACTTATCGTTGAACCGCCTTCGTCTGTTCGTTGCCAGCGAAATACAGTCGCAAAAATTCATAATATTTGTTTGGCAATGGTAAGAATGATGCTATTCGTTTATAGCCATATCCTGTAATCGATTCCAAAGGACTGAACTGATGTTCTTTACTTGTCACGGAATTAGCACCAAAAGCAATCATTTTAATGCAGGCATCGTACACGCTCATGTTTTGTAGAAAATGCTTTTAAGTTCTTCAGTCGTGTAATGAAGTAAAATCCGGATGAAGCACTTCCAGAGGTGATAATCGAATTGTTCCACTCTTACAACAGATTCCTGGTGTTTATCTACATAGTTTCTTGGAATCACAGAACTGACACACTGCATCCACTTTGCTAATAACAAGGAGTTTGTGTTGTTGTACTGTTTAGTGGGACCACATACGACTGTTTCAACTGCCAACCTGCAATCTCTATTTCTTCTGAATTGCAGTTCTTGTACAATGTTGTGTTCATGCAGTTGTGACCGTTGCGCTCCGTGAAACTCACTCACTAGCTCCTTTCGTAATCTTATTTCTTCAACAGTTTCTCTTTGTATGCCCTGCTCAGGGTTTCAGTTGGTCCTCCTCTCGAACTTCATGTCGTTCACCTGTTAAGTTTCCCCACAAACTGTTCAGTTTCTTCCTTTGCGAAGCTAAATGTGCTTCTCGATCCTCTTCTATTTCATTTCTTCGCTGTTCTTTCTGTTTTTTTCATTTCATTTCAGCACCAATAAGAACTTCCCTTCTTTTACGTTTTGGCATCCTGTTAAATGTTAATATTACCAAATCACTAAAATTCCACATAATTCATTATTTACTCCTCTAAACAAACCATTTTCACGTAATTTTATTCCTATCACTTTCACTAATCCTTAATTCCTCTCTCATCTATATCCTGAAGTACAGTAACTGATGGGTCTTACCATTGCCTATAGTGCTTCTCATAATTTTTGTGCTTCGGCCGCATTTAAAAGACCACAAATAATTGTGAGACCACTACATACATCTCTGAGGAATATTTTACAATAGTCAATACGGAAAATAAATACTGTGATAAAATAACAATTAAATCATTTTATTTTGAATTTCGCGTCCAGAATAAACAAAATACAGATTATATTAATAAAAAACAGACATTATCACAATATGAACAAATAATTTTTCTATAACAATATCAGAAATTTGCGAAGCATGATTGTCTCCCAAATGCGACGGCCGAGCGCCGTATTGCCATCTATCCTCTCAAGACGAAAGGCAAGAGAAACGATTAAGTGAAACGTATTGAAATGAAATAATGGAATAAAACTAAAGATTATTCAAATTATAGAGAAAAGTAATAATGTAATACAAATGAAACGTACCTTACGCCTACTTTTTCTAATGTTTATGAGAAACATGAGCCCGATGTGTCATCGAGATTTCTTTAATGTTTGGAGATATATTTGAAAGACAAGCTTTCATTTCGTCGTCAATACATTGAAGAGTTCCTTTCTTTTTAGATTTGATTGTGATGAGGGCGGAAAATCCTAATTCACATAAATTTGACTTCGAAAATTGAAGTAAAATGTCCAAAGCCTTTTTAGGTATCGAAACACATTCTTATTTTATAGAAACCCAAAAGGCCGAGAGACAATTCCTTATGCTTTAGCGTCAGTCCTCGATCAGTAGATACAGCTCCAGTTCATCTCCTTCTATTACCGTCAAACCGAAATCACCTAAAGTTCCCATGAATGGGTTTCGAATCCAGTCTTACTGTCTAGTGTTGAGGGATGGAAAATATGAACTCACTTTCTCTTCTAAACTTTTTAAATGATCTTCTACCATTGGAAGTATTTCATTTTTGCACATGATGGTTACCAATGAGAACATTTCCAAGTTAGCTTGAACAACGTTTCTTTTCCGTATTTGAATTGTCTGTGAAACGATTTAATTTTATCGGTGAATGTGAGGATATTTTCTTCATTCCCTTACAAGCCAGTGTTCAAAATATTGCTGAAACATATCGGCCAAATACTGCAATATGGTAATCCTAAATTCACTTCAAATGAGGTTGCAAAAGTGTAAATGTTTAATTTTTTCGAAAAACACGATACGTTATTGTGGTAGCTCATGCACACAGGTAAGAACTTTCCCCCTTGACAACCACCTGACTTCTGTGTGTCAAAGCAACCGTGTTTGTTCTGACTGCATATCGATACAAAGTATTTCGAGTAAGTGGGGTTTGACAGGCCTTGTTTTAATAAAATTTACCAAGTTGCTCTAAGACTTATCTCAATTTTTTTTAAATGGTTTTTGCTATTAAGGCTTCTCCCTACGAAGAAAGCAGTGAATTACGATAACATCTTCATTTTGTTTTTGTTTTTTTGTTTTTTTTTTTACAAAAGAAATAAGGCCCTAAACACAGCCTCACATTGACGGGGTGCGATCTGCACAAATGCGTAGACTTCCATGTTAACTGACACTTATTAAGATCATAATTTAAAATGTTGAAAAGTCCTCACCTTTAATAGACACACATAACTCTTTGCAGAAAAGAAACTGATTTACTGTTTGATCTGGATTAATGAAATTGACAAATGCTAAGAGTTGTGTTTGGTTGGTAATGTCCGTTGATTTATGCATGAGTTTGAAACTGTAATGTGTGTGAATTCCTAAGAGACCAAACTACTGAGGTCATCTATCCCTATAAATACACTCTATTTAAATTAACTTAAACTAAGTTATGTTAAGAACAACACACACACACACCCATGCCAAACTAACTTACGTTGAGAACAACACACACACCCATGCCTGAGGGAGGACTCGTACCACCGATGGAAGGGGCTGCACAATCCGCGAGATGGCGCTTCAAACCGTGCGTCTTGAGTTTATTATTGCATACATTTTTCCCAATATCAGTAGACATTTCTATAATACGCCCGTGAACCGCATAATTTGACAAAGGAATTTTGCTTATTTTCATAGCTGCCTCGCTTCTTAGCATCGTCATGACCATTTTTTTGCAAACAGGCAAAGTAAATGACTCACCTATAGTGAGTGCTATTAGTTTAGTAACTTGGTTGGAAGCGATCAGAGCTTTATAAGAAAGAGAAATTTTTAAAGGATTTGCTGCCCTTGTTTGCTGTTCAGACAATCACTTGAAATAGCTTACAGGTTTATCTTGCAAATGTGATTGCATTCTTTTAAAATGTCTGCCCAGTTTACTGGGAAGCAGTGATTCATTTGCCATTTCATACCCACGTACTAGGCATAGTGAGAAAGCATAATCTTCACTCCCATTCCCAGTGAAAACACAGCTTAAGTAGCTTTCATTGTACTTATGAGTAGGCCGCTGTTTTGCTTTTTTACTGGCACTTACCGTTTGTTCACTTCCAGAATCCTCTTATTTTTCAGAAATCTGTCCATTTTATTCTATAGTATTTTGCATTTAAGATTCACTTCTAGCGCTTTGAAAGCAAGCAGTACTCTGTGCACAAACCACGAGCCCCACGTACACTAACAACACCTCACTGACATAACACCTGAAATCTCTGCGATAACGTCAAGCGCACAACAAAAGAAATGTGTTTTCCTTCTGGGCCGGGATTCTTGTGCCTCCATGGGTTAACAGTGCAGTCAACGACAATTTTCAGGTTCCGTCAACTTTGCTGGAAGCTTCTGTCATGAGTCCCCTGGATCACTAAACAGCAAGGCTTCATAAACAATGACGGTCATGTTCACATGTGCTAATCATCTGTAGCAACGAACGTGAAATGACATTCTTTTAGTGACGGACAGCTCCGAGGTCAAACAGTAAGCAGCTCTCATAGATTATCTCATCTCCCAGTTTCTCTATTAAGTAATATTTTATTGACAACAGGAAGAAAAGTATTTTCAGTAGAATATTATTAAAAAGTTGCTGGTTGCGGATGTTTCTTACAATTTTTTGATAAACCGTCGCGGTAGCTAAATTGGTCATAATTGGCAATAACAATAATATACAATTCACTTCCTACGTTCTGTTGCAGCGCCACTTGGAGGGAGATGGAATAGGTTCACAACCTTTGGGAACGACACGAAACCTTCCGAATTCTATGGACAAGGTGTGACACATGCATAGCGCACAAGGCACAATTTCAGCATGGCTACCGTCGCAAAAGAAAACCGTCCATAAGCAAATCAACTGCGAAACAAAAGCACGACACGATCAGATAATATCCGTAAGAGTTTCCGTCGGAAAAATCCGTCAGTCGTCAAATATTTTTTAACCGTTTTCTCCTGATTCTGAACGTTTGGATCTGACCAGACATCCATTAACGCTTTAAAACACTGTGGATTAACTCAGTGTTTATATACAAACTTTAAGAGCGACGCAAGTGTCGTACCGTTTAGTTGCGGTAAGAAGGCACGGGCCGAGGCGTGCGAAAATAATTTGCTTGGCACCTACAGGGCGAAGGGTGGTGAGAGGGGGGATGGTTTGGATAATTTCACGACCAGTGCTAGTCATCCACGGATGCCTGTGGCCTGGTACTGACCAGCGACTAAGATAGTTGTATTGTACAAACAAAAGTAAAAAGCGTTCGCTAAAAGCGCATTATTTCTACCAAAAATTGTGAAATTAAGTTGAGGCTGTAGCAATGCAGTTCTAGTGCAAGGAGTTGAAGAAAATGGCATTCGAAGCGTTTATTAATTTTGAATAACCATGACGCACTATATTGTAAGAAACTTGCAGTCCACGGTTGTACTGTACTGTAAGTTTTTTGCAACATATCAACTAATTTACTGTGTTGGCCACACCAAACTCTACCATGAATAAAGTGTTTCATTTGTAAAAACCGTTACTTTCATTACTAAGTGAATTAATAATTCCCACCACTGCTTACTGTCACGATTCTAGCAATTTGACAAATTTCTGAGCATTCTGTTCCTCCACATCACAGCATTCTGCCGTCCGAATAATTATTTTTCTCACCCCACTACGAATTACACTTTCCCTAGAATTCAAAAATGGTTCAAATGGCTCTGAGCACTATGGGACTTAACATCTGTCGTCATCAGTCCCCCAGAACTTAGAACTACTTAAACCTAAGGACATCACACACATCTATGCCCGAGGCAGGATTCGAACCTGCGACCGTGGCGGTCACGCGGTTCCAGACTGAAGCGCGTAGAACCGCACGGCCACACCGGCCGGCTTTCCCTAGAATTCCTTACACTTACTTAGAAATGTCTTTTGCCCAGTTCCTAGACAGCCTCTACTGTTAGATAGCTACGATTAGCAGCAATGGGAGAGAGAAGACAGTCGGAATGAAACGTTTCGAATACTGTCGACACTACAAGGAGAATAAGTCACGTTATTTCCTTAACCAAACTAAACTGTTCGACAAAACTTAAGGACTCGTTCCGTATTATACCTGTAGTGAAACGTATAAAATTGAGTAGCTATATGTTCTTTTACATTTGGCCATATGTTTTCCTAAAATATTGCATGGCGCAACCGTAAATGTTCTAGGGTGCACCAGTGCGCCCTGCCGCACACTTTGAGAACCACCGAGATACTTCCGAGCTGGAACTTAGCTCACGACAACATAATAATGAAACATTCTAGCTCTCGGCCATCCTGGAACATTCTATAACGTTCTAGGATGTTCTCTAGATTGTAGGATATTTTGAAATATTCTAAGACTTTCTTGTAGATTCTGGAGGATTGTATAAAATTCTAGAATATTGCAGAATATTCTTCAACATTCTCGTTCTAGAATGTACATTCTGGCAAACAGTGGTCACTTCGGCACTCGATTTCAAACTGCTTTTCTGACTTTCCATAAGAAGTTCATTTGTGTGGTGCCCTCTTTTGATACCCACGTCTTCGAACCGAACTCCCGCAGTTCCGAACGGTCCATGTATGGGGGACAGGGGCACACCATACCATATAACGCCCACTGGGCTGTAGGGATAGGTTGTAGAGTTATAGTGGCACATGCAGACAAACTATCCTACATTTAGTTTTGATACGTACAGGTTCCAAAGAGACCTTTGGAGACAAGAGAACCACTTGCATGAACATCAAGAGCTCAGATGGAAATCCAATTCCATGCAAAGAAGGGAAAGCAGAAAGGTGGAAGGAGTATATAGAGGGTCTATACAAGGGCCATGTACCTGAGGACAATATTATGGAAATGGAAGAGGATGTAAATGAAGATGAAATGGGAGATACAACACTGCCTGAAGAGTTTGACAGAGCACTGAAAGACCTGAGTCGAAACAAGGCCCCGGAGTAGACAACATTCCATTAGAACTACTGACGGCCTTGGGAGAGCCAGTCCTGACAAAACTCTACCATCTGGCGAGCCAGATGTATGAAACAGGCGAAATAATCTCAGACGTCAAGAAGAATATAATAATTCCAATCCAAAAGGAAGCAGGTGATGACAGATGTGAAAATTACCGAACTATCAGTTTAATAAGTCACAGCTCCAAAATACTAACGCGAATTCTTTACAGGCGAATGGAAAAACTAGTAGAAGCCGACCTCGGGGAAGGTCAGTTTGGATTCCGTAGAAATGTTGGAACACGTGAAGCAATACTGACCCTACGACTTATCTTAGAAGCTAGATTAAGGAAGGGAAAACCTACGTTTCTAGCATTTGTAGACTTAGAGAAAGCTTTTGACAATGTTGACTGTAATACTCTCTTTCAAATTCTGAAGGTGCCACGGGTAAAATACAAAGAGCGAAAGGCTATTTACAAGTTGTACAGAAACCAGATGGCAGTTATAAGAGTCGAGGGGCATGAAAGGGAAGCAGTGGTTGGGAAGGGAGTGCGACAGGGTTGTAGTCTCTCCCCGATGTTATTCAATCTGTATATTGAGCAAGCAGTGAAGGAAACAAAAGAAAAATTCGGAGTAGGTATTAAAATCCATGGAGATGAAATAAAATCTTTGAGGTTCGCCGATGACATTGTAATTCTGTCAGAGACAGCAAAGGACTTGGAAGAGCAGTTCAACGGAATGGATAGTGCCTTGAAACGAGGATATAAGATGAACATCAACAAAAGGAAAACGAGGATAATGGAAAGTAGTCGAATTAAGTCGGGTGATGCTGAGGGAATTAGATTAGGAAATGAGACACTTAAAGTAGTAAAGGAGTTTTGCTATTTGGGGAGCAAAATAACTCATGATGGTCGAAGTAGATAGGATATAAAATGTAGACTGGCAATGGCAAGGAAAGCGTTTCTGATGAAGAGAAATTTGTTAACATCGAGTATATATTTAAGTGTCAGGAAGTCATTTTTGAAAGTATTTGTATGTAGTGTAGCCATGTATGGAAGTGAAACATGGACGATAAATAGTTTGGACAAGAAGAGAATAGAATGTGGTGCTACAGAAGAATGCTGAAGATTAGATGGGTAGATCACATAACTAATGGGGAAATATTGAATAGGATTGGGGAGAAGAGAAGTTTGTGGCACAACTTGACTAGAAGAAGGGATCGGTTAGTAGGACATGTTCTGAGGCATAAAGGGATCACCAATTTAGTAGTGGAGGGCAGCATGGAGGGTAAAAATCGTAGATGGGGACCAAGAGATGAATACACTAAGCAGATTCAGAAAGATGTAGGTTGTGGTAGGTACTGGGACATGAAGAAGCTTGCGCGGGATGATGTCCTCCTCGCCGTGTCCGGCGACAGCGACTCCGTCAGTCTTCTCTGTCCTTGTTGTGGTAGGCTCGGATGTGGCTCGCGAATCCGAATTTCGCTTTGAATATCCTGTTGCATGAAGCACAGTGAAGTTGACCAGCAGAGTTGTAAGTATACGTGTAGACAGTCTTGAGCTGAGATTTTCGGAGCTCTCTTTTAGCATCCAGGTTCATTGGACGCTTTTGCTCGAATTGTTCGATGCTCTTATGTACAGTTGATCGCCACTCCGATCGGCGCAATGCTAGCTCCTCCCAACGGTTGCTTGGAATGCCACAGGCTGCCAGGTGGCGTTTAATGGTGTCTTTATATCGCAGGTGTTGACCACCTTTCCTCCTCTTTCCGCACGAGAGCTGCGAGTAGAACACCGCTTTAGGTAGCCTACTGTCATCCATGCGTACTATGTGACCACTCCATCTCAGTGGATGTTTCATTACTAGAGCTTCAATACCAGCCAGTTTCACGCGGCGCAAAATCTCTGTGTTTGGGACACGGTCTTCCCATTTGATGCGCAGAATTGATCTCAGACATCGAAGATGAAATTTATCTAGCTTCTTAATGCCAGCTTTGTAACAGCACCAGGTTTCCGAGGCACAGAGTAAGGTGGATAATACTACTGCTTTGTAGACTGCTATTTTTGTTTGTAGTTTGAGATCATGTGATTTCCATACTCGGTCATTACCGAAGGCTGAGGCTGCGCTGGCTATACGCGCTGCGATTTCCGTTGTCAGGCTGTTGTCACTTCGAATTCGGCTTCCCAGGTATTTGAAATTTGACACATTTTGCAAGGGTTGCACGGGATAGAGTAGCATGGAAAGCTGCATCAAACCAGTCTCAGTACTGAAGACCACAACAACAACAACGTACAGGGTGATTAAAAAAGGTCTACAAACTGACATACCTTACAATAAGGACCAGTAATCACATAGAAATAAAGGGTCGCAAAGGCCATATGGGGCTGATAAATGACATTCCAGTCATTTAGTCACATGCTTCTAACGGACACCCACTACAAGAAATGCTCGAAGTTTCGTCTAGATGCCTCGAGACACGCCTCACATCGACGCTCATAGAAACCTATTGTATCTCGAACACATCATACTGCTGCAACAATCCTGCCCATTAGGCCCTACAGCGGTGTTTCATAAACAAGGGCCGCACGGGGTTGCCTGTTCCTTAATAACTGAACCTTTAGTTCTGTCACGGGAAAAGCTACGTATAGCATTAACGTGCCGTGAAATTCTAACATTCTGCGTGGTTTCTGTTTGTTCTATATCGTGTCTCCCTACCACTTTCGCGCAACGACGCTCTGAGTGTGTTTTTTAGGGATCTGATTAGTTTGAACCTGGGACCTGTTGCTGGTAAGGAGACGCCAGACCACACATGACATGTAGAGTTCAGAAGAGTTCAGTGAGACTAGCGATGATATAACCAAATACTTAATGATTTCAGCGTCAGCTCCACTGCTTTCCCTGTAAAAGAATCTTAATACTAACTAAATTTAGTGGAAGGGGTTCAGGGCTTTCCTATTTTGTTAGCTGGTAAAATAACGTCGAAAAATCAGTTAAGTTTACCATTGGAAATTTTATTCTACTCACAAAACATTGTTTATAAATTGCACTATTGATAAAAGGAAATGTTTTAATACAGGATGGTAAAAACCAATTGCATTCAACAAAAATGTGAACGAATATTCCCTGAGTGGGTTTCCTAGTTCTACAATGGATCCAAGGATGATCTATGCCATATCACATCTATAATCTATGTTTAAATTAAGTTTCACAAAAGAGAAAACTATCAAAATGGTCTACAGTGACCCTCAATTATCTTTAATTACTTATCTAACTTGTCGTAAATTACAGTGGCTGATGTGGCTTCTCAGTAACTATATAACAGAAAAATCATCGCGTTTCAGATTTTTACTTCAAGTGGCAAATGTGAACACCATGAGCTTTAAGTGACGTTCGACACTAGTATTACGCAAAAAGGAGGTGTAACAGATGAGACTTCTGCAGTTCTAAGTGAAGCTTTATGCGCTGTTAGGCGGCATCGCGTGCATTCATTACCTTGACGGTGTTCGTCAGGGGGCGGCAGACAGCACAGCTCCGCTCACCTCGCCGTCTCGGAAGCAACTCTCTCCAAATATCTCCTTACTCCAATTTACCGAAGTTGGTTTAAAAAAACTATTTGGCTGTGTTTTCATCTGACCAATCGGGGTCTCAATGTTAACCTTAAGCTCTGCCTACAAAAATTCTGTCAGTCCAATGAGAAACGTTATACTTTGCGAGGTGGGGCAATGTTTTTAAAGTTTGCAACGTAACAGAGATGCGAAAAAGTCTCACGCTATAACTTGCACCTGGTGTGGTCCTTTTAGTGTTATCGTAAGATCTATACTGTTCTTCTGGAGGGCTTTAGCTTTCAACATGGGCTGGGGGGTGGTCCTAGCGGTTAGCTGGCGACGTGGGTGTCCGTCCCTTATCGTAGGGCCTTCCAGCTTAACACAGTTCTGCTATCAGCTTCTGTTCTCGTTTCTCCCCTCGGAACTGTGTCTGTCTCACAGTGGGAAGGTATGACATGCATTCAGGCATTCTTGTGTTAGTCTGTGGTATTCCATTTGCTCACTCATTACTCGTATTACTTTGGTTAATTTAATGTCACGATTTATTCGGAGCTTTGTGACATACCACTGGATTTGCTTATTATGTCAGGGTTTTCATGGAAGGTGTTGGATTTGCCTGACACCTTACATATCACCACCCTTCGAACTTAATTTTTGCACTGAAGTTAGGCAATGATTGAATCGTTGTATAAGTCAGTCAAAAATTATTCCGTTGTCTAAAGTTTGTTGCCTACTGTTTAGCCATGTTATTCTGTTCTATTATAGTTTGTATTACTAATTTATATTTTTATATTCTTCCACATAATTATCAAAAATATATTTATATTGAAAAGGGAAGAATAATTTTATTCTATTATAATTATTATTTTTTAATTATTTTCTTTCTTTACTTAATTGTGAAGTCTGTTTTTAAGAAGTTTGTTACCGAAAGTGAGGAGTCTTTCACATCGATTTTCTTAGAAATATTGTTTTTATAAATGTAGTAATTAAGTAAAATCTATTCCTAACACATTATCTAAATATCATGTACAAGTAAAATGTTTTTGTTTCTAGACACTCATTTCAACATTGTTACACTAACAAATAAGAATTATTTCCAAGAATTGCTTTGACAAAGAAATACACATACATAAGTATTGAGATATTACCCTAACAAATGGCACAAATGTTAAAAAGGAGGAAAAACATCCAACAAGATAATATTTTAGTCTTTGATTTTATAAGGAGAAAATAAGTAAAAGATAGTTATTCTTTTATTTTTGTGAGTTGAAAATAGGTGGCATATAGTTTTAGCGTTTATTATGCCTTACTTTTGTTCTTTATATACTGTCCATTTCAGAACTAATGACTTATTTTTATCGATAGTCTATTTTTTACTTAAGTCCATAGTCAATGACTGTTATTTTGTAGTTTATTAGCTGTCTGGTGTGCTTAACTTATTTAGTTTTTCAGACATTTCTTTTGCACGATTCCTACATCACATAATTTGATTTCACACATTCACACAATCCTATGAATGTTTAAGTGTGAGGTTAGCGAATGTTTTCGCATTAAGGTGATGGACTTGAGCGAGATGGATGTGGGCAAGTATTTGATGTACAGCTTTGTTCGTCATTCCTTGTTGGCTTTGCAAATGTGTGTTGCTGTTGTGGAGGTCCCATAATGGAATGGAGCTGTGAGTGCAGAATGTCGTGGTTTACTGGCTCTGTATGCGTGAAAGTCATCGTTATGTGTCGCTGAAAGCCACTGGTTTGCTTATGTTTCACAGATGCTACACAGTGAAAAACTGTTACAAAGTACAGTGTTAGACGAATATTGTCAAGCGGTGTCAGGCAACATTTTGTTGTTTAAGTGCAGAGTTTCGTTTCGTTTTCACTTCTCCTCTATGACTGTAACAGGACAACTTCGAACTATATGGTGAATATGGACAAAAAAATTTAAAGTACGTGGAGGAAATGAAAGCTGAACTTATATATATATATATATATATATATATATATATATATATATATATATATATATATTCACAATGAAACATTTATTGTATACATTTTGTATATTCTGCTTTGGGCTGATATTTGAATCTTGGTCCACTCAGCATCACGTCCCTTCTTCCGTAATATGCAAATTACTGACCTCTTTCACTTTTTCTTGCCCACATTTGCTTGCTTATCCTATCAACTTTTCTGCCGGCACAATCATACCCTTCTCGTTCTCACTTTCCTATTTGCTCTGACGATTTTGAAGAAATTCTGGTATTAAAAGGGAATTTCATAAACATACTCAACCTCTGTAATATCAATATAACCATAAGCTTTCTAAGACTGTGTTTGAGACCCAGAAATGTTTATCCGAGACGTTACTTCATTTGAAAATAGTAGCAGTAGCAGTGTGTGTTGGACAGTCAGGCAGTGAAGTTGGTTTGAAAAAGATGGAAGCTGGACTGCTGTGAAGTGTAGGCAGTGTTATTTAAAAAGGATTTTGTAATAATATGTTTTGAGAAAATGTATTGTGGTTATATTAATGGAAAGATGACAAAACCAACTTTTAAGGTAATCCGATTTTGTATATTTGTTTAGTTTCTTATTGTTAGAACGTTGGGTATGCCTGAAGGCTGTAGTAGAAATTTTATAATGCAATATATGGTCCTGTCTTATAATTGAAACAAGTATCAAGAAAGGCAATTGTACACAGGAGAGATATTAAGAAATATTTTTGGGAACTTGTCTAGGTGTGAGAACTTTATGAAAAGGTGTATTGTTCTCATGGCTTAACGAAGCAGTCTTTGTCCTCATTTATCAGTCATTAAGATCAATTCCTCACTTTCATCTTTTACTTTCATGATTCTTTTTCACGCTCGCATTGCACATTGCGAGTTATGTACTGAGAACCATTTTATGAAAATTGGTAAGCTACTGTCCTGCCTTGCACATCGGGAGAACGGCAAATTAAGGCTGATTTTTGACAGTAACATCCTTATTCTTAATGTTAAAAGACTCCAGAGCAGACTAGCGTTCCGTGCACACAAGTAGCTCAATAAATTTGACCATCATGAAAGTTAATATCCATTAATGTCCACTGTAAGATACAGTATCTGTCGCAGCGTACTTGTGAAAATAATATCATACCAGTTCAGAGGCTTAATATCAGTAAATGGCTTCAGTAAACTACTATCACGTGAAATTTCCAGCAACTGTTTGATGCATCGGTTAGTCAGGATTTCGCATCGTGTAACATGAGGTCCATATACTTCTTTTCACAATTAAATTTTATCGTAGTTCTGTTGCCTTGCACTGAGATTCAAATATTTCAGTATCAAAATAAGTCTTACACATTTCTCGGATAACAACCAGATACAAATAAGAGTTTGTGTAGAACTTTAAACTTTCACGTTTGTTTAAAATTAATGGCGTTAACATGAAGTAGTCGCGGTTTCCCCTCAAAGGTATTTTCCGAGATTGAATTTCGTGAATACTTTCTGCGCTCGCACTGCGAAGCAAAAAGGGATGCTACTTTGATTTGTAAAGCGGCAGTCCTAGACATGCCCAAGTCAGTTCCTGCTGCAGCCGAGCTACAAATTCTCCTTGCTGAGTAGTAGTAGGCGCTGTGAATACAATTTCAGTCTGCTGAAAGCCCTACACCTCTCCTCCAGCCGCACTATTCAAAAAACGAGGCTGTGATCACTTGCTTCCACTGTCAGCATGATGCAAAATTGACAAAATGTACTGCGTGTCAATACAAGAAAGCGGAAAGAAAATTTTACAAGGAAATATTTGTAACGTTCAAGTATTTGTCTTCAGTGTAGTACTGCATGTCGATGAAACGAAAAAGCAGAGAGAGTAGAAGATTTTGAAATTTGATCCGATAGAACAGACGTCGCCGAACATTTTTTTGCAGTGTATCGGTGTAAAATCCTAGCTCCCCCCTCCTTTTTTACAACCAGAAGTGCCTCAGTTTAATTAGGAAGAGGCATACAGTAT
The DNA here is from genome assembly GCF_021461395.2 of Schistocerca americana. NCBI lineage: Eukaryota > Metazoa > Arthropoda > Insecta > Orthoptera > Acrididae > Schistocerca > Schistocerca americana. Next base: position 46,591,601 of record NC_060125.1, read on the forward strand.
GACTGGCCAGTCTTTTCCATCCGAGACTAACACAGACAAAGACAAACTTAATTGGGTTATCTTCGAGAGTCGTCGCGAAGTTTTTCCAACCGCCTGTTTTGTCACAAAGGTCTAGTAGTTCATGCTCCTCGAAGAAGAAATATCAGCACCATTGAATTCTCTGGAGTGTGCAGTTCTATAACCTGTAATTCTAAGTGACGATGCTGCAAGCTGTACTACTTAAAATAATGTTCATTAATGCTGTTAAGAAGTGTTTATTTACGAAAACTCTGTAATCTGATAACATATTAAACAATGTCTTACTTATTAACTCAGAGCTAGCAATTTCATGAGAGCATTGTCCAATGACAAAACTAGTTCGGAAGGCATCCAATCGACGACCGGTGACTATGACGCGCAGTCTAGATCTCTATGAGCACAACCAAACCATACTGAAGTTTCTATGAATGCATGAAACAGCCCAGCATCACTCTAACAATGAGAGCATTCATTCTACATTACACTTATGGAAATAATGCACAGAGTTACAAAGTAGCAGTCCTCATCAGTGTAACCTTGTTTTCATTTGTTATGTTCGTTTCAGAGAAATAATGACTGATGTCACAGCCTCCTAATAGTTAACGTAAGGACAGATGTTAATAATTACTCAAACTATATCACATTTGAATTTCTAGATAACAAAGTTTCTTCTACAAAACATCTTAAATATTAACAGTGTTATTATCAATTATTGTGTTAATGGGCACAGCACAATATATAGGAAAGATAGTCGACTTAAGTTTTGAAATTGGATATCATATCTCATTAACAGAGTTCTACACAAACTAACTTTCACACAAATACAGGAAGGAAAACAAGGCAATCCAAATTCATGACATGTAAAGGAAATACCCTTGTCCAGCCACAATTAATTTTCAAAGCGGGATCAACATAGCACATGGTCAAAGACATACAAATACTTCTCACTAAACTCTACAAAATGGCAGTGTTGCAAAGAATGCTGTGCAGATAACAAGCAACGTGAGTGAGAGCCATCTTAGAGACAGTAAATTTGCTGTCATTGCATCTTGTATGTGAAACAAGAGTTTGCTACTTGCAGTGGAAAACTACAAGCAGATTGTTGGGGGCATGAAATAGCTTTACTTTTAAATTTATAGGGTATGCTATATAGTAGAAAAAGATCTATCTAAATATTAGGGTGAGTACACACAGTGAGTAACATATTCGGAAAACACAGAATGCAGCACAAGAAAGGCACCAGAACTAAGAAAAAATACATATTAAAACATTAAGAATTCAGGAATTTACTAGTTCAAATATCAAAATGAAAAGTGGTGCATAAGGCAACCATAATATTTCACAGAAAAGCAGACAAAATCTCAGGTCACAAGTGTGGAACAGCTCATTTCACATTTGCATGGTAAAATGCACTTAAAAATCTTCATATTGTGGCCATATGTACAAATTAATTTGCAATGTGGGTTTAAAATAATTATAATTTATCATGCAAAATTATCTATGGAACTTGAAACGAAGGTGAAAATCAGAAACCAAATATTCCACAGTGAAAACAATAGGGAGAGCAAGACAAGCAATCGTGACTAGATGCACTTATCTGCCATTCCTCATACCACCTAAAACTCACTCACACCATGCCACACTCACACTATTTGACATTTGCATACCATCTGAAACCACACCATCTCAGGAGTCAAAGGAATTGGATAAGAAGTTCAGCAATTGCACACATCTCATGCTTAAGGAAGCAGCACTCAAAGAACAATAGAAATTAGGAAACTTTTAAATTACCTGTTGGATATCAGAAACCAAATATTTTCAAGACACATTACAAATGATAGGAGGAACAAGGAAAACAATTATGACTAGCAACACGTATCTCCCCCTTCTCTTACCATCTAACTGGACACTCACACCTTCCTGCACCAATACTAAGTATTTCACATTTGTATAATATCTACAATGATAATATCTTACATCAGAGACATGAGTCACACATATGGAAATAACAAGTGCCAGCAGTATTTTTAAAACACAAGAGAATATCTAACAGGAGGAATATAACAAACAGTTATGGGTAGATACACTTATCACTCCTTCCTTCTTCTTGGCACCTAACAGCTCCGTCACCATTCTGCACTACACTAAGTAATACTCATTACAGTGACATACTAGACACAAAGTATATTGTCTCTTTATTGAAAATGATGAAAGTTTGGAACATCAGAGCTGAAGAAATAAGTATGTAAAGGGAGAGCTTACATGTACCATAGTTAGTACCGAAAACTTGCTTAGTGATGTTAACCAAAACGGGCAACTACTGATGAAAATTATATACACTTATTTTTACTTTAAAAAATGGTTCAAATGACTCTGAGAACTATGGGACTTAACATCTATGGTTCATCAGTCCCCTAGGACTTAGAACTACTTAATCCTAACTAAGGACAGCAAACAACACCCAGTCATCACGAGGCAGAGAAAATCCCTGACCCCGCCAGGAATTGAACCCGGAAACCCGGGCGTGGGAAGCGAGTATTTTTACTTTATTTGTTTAAAATATGTCCTTCCACCATAGTTTCCAGTTGCCTTTTGTTTAATGACCTATGTACTTTGTCCTTTTCCATTTTACAATAGTTATTAAGCAAAATATTAACACCAATCCAAACAACAGATTTACGCATTTCTTGTGCTGAATGTTTGTCACAGACATCTACTGCAAAATCATCACTGGCCATGACACAATCAAGAATTAATTTACGTGCTGTTTGCTGTTGGTTTTGAAGCTGGAGAAAGGAATCACAGTGTTCATCTGATAATAGTTTTCTCATGAATCATCATCAGTTATCTGCTATATTAGCAGGTCCTTTGCCTCTCCATTTTCTGCGATCCATTGCTTCCTTCTTAAGGCTGCTGTATGTTGTACCGTCCATCATGTCATCCAGTATCTGGAATCTCTTCCTTCCTCGCTTCCTTTTCCCTTCTACATAACCTTCTAAAACTGTTTTTATCAGTCCGTCATTCTTTCTTAATATATGCCCAATCCAATTTCTTTTTCTCATGAATCAAATAGAATATATTACTATTAGCAATGGCAATTTCTGTGGACATTGCAAGCCACCCGTATAAAGATCTTTAATTACTTTGTGCTCAGAACCACATGCCAGCTGCTTGCCTATTGTTAAAAACTGAGCGCAATTGCCACACTTTAACTTTTTTTATTGTGCTGTAGCAACAGTATCCAGCAATGAATGTAAGCACTGGTACTTCTGGACCGATAAGTTCCAAATCGTACTGACTGACACTTAACTTAAAAATACCTGATTCTGAGATGTCACAGGCAGCATCAAGACTGATCACAGTATTGTAGAGATCTAATTACAATTTTCATAGCTGAGTCAACCTGTAAAGAAAGCTCTAACAAAGTTGATAATCTGAGCTTTTTCTCTGCCTCAAATATTTGCCTCTTTGACACATGGTGCTGGATCCACATAGTTGTCGATACAATCTCAATCTGGCCTCCAAGACATCAGTCTGAAATTTTCCAGGCAGAAAACATGACATTTTAAGTTCTGACCGACAACACGTTCTCAGTTCCAATGATACATATGTTGTGCGCTTGAGTTCAGAGTGTGTTCCTAGTTGAGCTTACCACTTGACAAATTCATGGAACTCCAGTTGTCTAGCCAATCCCGAAAATTTTCTAGAAATTTATACCTCTCATCAATCTTGTGGCTTCTTAGAGGCTTTTGCATTTCCTCTCTAACTCTAAGGCCTTTCATAGGGGAGTTAACATTCACAATGTATCACCATATGCTTGTTATTTCAATAAATTCAGCAGTTCCTTCATAATTTATAATGTTATTTGCAGGCCCTAACTCCAGTAGACTAAACTTGATGTTGTCATTGAAAATTTGACAAACAAGCTTTACATTTTGTTTTACTTATGAAGAGGGCCTCAGACATTTCATACTTAAACCATACCCAAATTTCAATAATATGTTCGTTTCAATGTCAAATATGAAGCTTGTATTCTCACAGATGTATTTTCAAAGCTGGGAAGCAAAATGGCACAACTTCATCTTTCAAATTCACCCAGTTATTTGTGATGCTTTTATAAATGTGTACTGGGTCTGTAATATAAAACAAGGGTCTGGAATGATCTGAAGGGAGTGAGTAAGCAATGCCAAGTTGTGGTGGATTTGCAAAATTGTAAACAAATTGTAAAATCTGGTCTAAACGATAAAAAGAAAAAAATTCGTTTTATTGTCAAAATATGGGCTATGTGCCTAACCTTCCTCAATAAAAACCAGGCTATCTAGTAATCAGTGTGGAAGTGGTTTAAAACATTGCCACCAGAATGCGGCTAAGTGTCACCTGCTCTGAAGCAAAATCCAGGCTATGTGCCTCTGCTGTTGTTTTTAGTTTGAGATTCGATTGTGCTCAAGTTGCAGTGATTAGTCCTGTCTGTTGTGTTTACTGTTGTGGTTTATGTGGTGGATGAAACAAGGAAACGTCGGGAAAGTGCTGAAGGTAGTGTTTCCCAATAAATAAGAAGCTAAGGGTCAAGGGAAAACCATATGTGAACAATAAGAAAGTTACTGTACCTCAAAAACAACCTCCACCTGATGAGGTAAGCGTATATGATTACTTTAACGACTTAGGACTAATGCTTTTTTGAAGAAATTCGTTTGATTATGATTTTACTGTGGCGTTTTAAGCTAACCTATGTTTAGATTACACAGACCACGTTACGTTATGTTTAACTTGGTTCGTGGACTAGTGTAGACCTACTAAATGCACAGAGTAGCAAACAAACAGGTTATTCGTGGCAGTCACAAATTATTTAATGCCTATAATTCCCATATTTGCTTGTTGTGGTTTTCATGCCGGTGCTGCTGTCAATCTAGACACACTGCATTCGAACTCAAATTAAGCTGTGAGGACGGGGCGTGAGTCTTGCTTGGGTTGCTCAGATGGCAGAGCATTTCTCCACGAAAGGCCAAGGTCCCGAGTTCGAGTGTCGGTGCGGCACACAGTTTTAATCTACCAGGAAGTTTCATATCAGCGCACACTCCGCTGCAGAGTGAAAATCTAGTTCTCTAAACATATTCAGTCAGTTCAATGAACAGGTAATAATGTTAAGCAAAACACAGTTTTAACCAACCAGGAGCTTTCATATCAGCGCACACTCCGCTGCAGAGTGAAAATCTCATTCTGTAAACATATTCAGTCAGTTCTATGAACTGGTGATAATGTTAAGCAAAACTTTTATTTGATGGAAAACGTAAGTGTATGCATTGTTTGAAGAAGGCGTCATGGTTCTTATGAAGAACCAGAGGAGAGTCGCAGACAGGCTAGTGTTTGTATAAAGTTCCTGATGGCGAAGGTGGATATATTCAGTTTGCCACAAAAACTCTTCTGGAAATACGCAAACTTACCAGGCGAAGAGTGGAAATCTTCGTAAAAGCAAAAAAGTGTGATGATGCTACCTACATTGAACGTAGGGGATATAAAAACAAGGAAAGGAAATATACAGGTGCTGATGTATAACGCATTGTTGAACACATCAAAAGTTTCCCCAAGGACGAAAGCCATTACACAATTGCTAAAAGCTCCCTTCTATTTTTAAGCTGGGATTTAAATTACAGCAGTATGTATGAGGCTTTTGTTACACTTTATCCAAACACAAACATTAGATACTGGTGCTGCAAAAAAGTATTGAAAGAACACTTTCTCAAAGTGAAATTTCACCGCCCAAGGAAAGATACCTGTAACAAGTGTGATCTGCTTAATAGTAAAATGTTGAACGTCTCAACCAATAGCGCTGTACATCGTACTTCACTAGAATTTCATCATAGGCGCGCTGAAGAACCTAGAGAAGAGATGAAGCGTGATAATGCATATTCTACTACTCCTACAAGTGGTACATGCGCAGTATCCATAGACTTACAACAGGTTTTCTCTTTGTCAACAGTGTCACATTGCCAAATGTATTATTTACGTCAGCTTTCTTGCTACAATTTGGGATTGAAAATGGCAGATAATAATAAGGGTTTTATGTTTCTCTGGCACGAGGGCATGAGTGGCAGGGGAGGCAACTAAATAGCGACCTGTGTGTTAATGGAAGGTTAAAAGTAAAATTATCCAGTGTGGTCTGACATCCGCTGCGGCCAAAATAAAAACTAAACAGTATGGATATACATGGTCTCTAATGGTTTCTTTGACCAAGTTCACCAGAAGTATGTCGTCTCTGGATACTCATACTTAACTTACTACTGAGACTTTCCCATCACTGCAAAAAGAAAAGGAGTAGAAAAATATGATTTTCCTTTGGATATTGTGAGAGTTTTGTGTAATGCCAATAGCAAAACTCCTTTTCTAACCACTATGATGAACGATGACGATTTTTATGACTTCTCCAAAGTGGCTAAAGAACACCTCATCACGAAAAAGATAGAAATTTCTAGGTCCATATGGCTCAAAGTTTCCAAAACCAACCCAGGAAAAGTGTTTACGAAAAAATCATTCATTGAAGTTGAAACATGGACGCAAACGAATGTACTCGAAAAAGGTGTGAAGATGGAAACCATAAAAGCCTTGGATCTACCCCACCTTGAACTAACAATCAGATTGAAAACTGAGGAGGAGGAGGACTTAAAAAAAGATGATATCTTACCTCAAACAAGAAAACAAACTCTTTTACCAAAATCTGGCTGAATAAACACAGCAGCTCTTTATAGAGTGTGACATTGTAATATTTTGTTTAAAATAGTGGTAAATTAATACAAAATGTAACTTTTTAATCTTTGTATAAGTCATTTGTTTCGAAATAAAACTTGTAAGAACACAGTAACATGCTTGATTTTGTCTTTCTTCTTTAATTAGATTCTTTCCTAACACAGCACTTCTGTAGGCCTAACTGCCATTTCATAATAATATAGTTATTACAAAAACCTGTAAACAGTGGTTTCCAGATTTTTATACTAGTAAAATTATTATTGTTATCCTTCACACACCCTAATTTACAGATATAAATGGTAGACTTAGTTCGGTTTTTATGTTAGAGTGGTTGACACATAGCCTTATTCTTGTTTTGTTCCATCAACAATTTTTTGTTGTTGTTGTTAAATGCCCGCCGGAGTGGCCGTGCGGTTCTAGGCGCTACAGTCTGGAACCGAGCGACCGCTACGGTCCCAGGTTCGAATCCTGCCTCGGGCATGGATGTGTGTGATGTCCTTGGGTTAGTTAGGTTTAATTAGTTCTAGGTTCTAGGCGACTGATGACCTCAGAAGTTAAGTCACATAGTGCTCAGAGCCATTTTTTTGTTGTTAAATGTTTTACGGTAACTTCACTCTAAAAATGTTTTTAGATTAACTGTCTTCATTTGTTTAGGCTATAAAAAATAAGGATATCAAAAAGGAATGCTTTCTGGAAGTTTTTTGCCATTTCCTCAAAACAGCATTTGTGCCACTCACCACAGATTTCATGATTGGTTGACAGTTACCAACAGCTTTTGTATTAATTGAATTATCGTCCGAACAAATACAAATAACCTATAAACCCAAGTCTGCTAACACAGTCAATACTTCTTTTATTACAATGAACAACTGGTCAGCAGTCATTTTATTTTCAGGCAAGATGTGGATAACATCTTCAAATGAAGAAATTACACCTCGCACCACAAACACATGAGCAGTTGTTGCAAGAGTAGTGATATCATGTACCATACCAATTAAATTTCCTCCTTTGTAGTCCATCGCTAGCTTAATGTGTATTTCATCTGAGTGTCACAAAACAATCATGATGATTCAGGTTTGACACATTCTTCTTAATGTAAACTAGAAAGTTTGGACTGTTAGGATCAACATTAGTATTTGCACAGATGTTTATAACAGTATAAGGATCATGCAGAATAATATTTCCAGTTCTCCGTATAAAGCATGGCTTGAAATAAAAAACAACAAAGAAGCAAATACTAAAACATGGGGTGGAAACCTATATCTCTCAGGAGGCGAAAAGCTTAACTGAAGCTGGCTTCTTATGAATTCTACAGCAGGTATAGTTTTCCTCTCACATTCTAAGTTATCTAAAAACACAACAATGATGTCTTGAAGATGTTTTTCTTCCTTTTTGCACACTAAACTTTCAACAAATATTATAATATTGTCTAGATCACGGATATTACTTACAGTTTTTTGAAATTTCTTGGAAGTGATTTCACAACCCTTAGCATAAATGCTTACACCGAGATCCTGATTAATAATCATGTACAATATATTGAGAGGTTCCATGCCCTCTTTTGCATGTCTCCTCTCATTTTCATCAATTCTATTAATGTTCTACGTCATTCCACGATAGTAACAGACTGCATAAGGTCATTGTAATGAGATTATTTGTACTGAGAGCTCAAAAAATACTTTTCACTTGATTCCTAAACATGTTGTTTTACTTCCCTGGGTTGCCTGTGCGAGACGAGCATCGGAGGACGCGGCACACTGCGTTTCCGGTTGGCGGCTGCTCTTCCCTGAATTCTGAAGGGTACGTTCAGTAGGCTTAAGCGCCTGGCGGAACGACTAACGTTGGTGGAGTTTCGCCTATTATATGCAGGGTAAAACGACCTGCGAGACGTCTGAGTGTCGCCGCAGTTTATATGTTTCCTGGCACCGACTGACTGCATTGTCCTCTTGGTTCTGAGGACTTGTGGACCGTCGCCTGCTGAGTGCGACTGCCTGGCACCAGATGGGTCGTCGTGTAGGCAGGTTGGTTTCGTAGCCAGTCAAACGGCAAGTTCAGTGCCCTCAGCTGAATAGTAGAGGATCACATCTTCCTCGGAGTTGGATGGTCTTGCAACTTAGTCGCTCGTGTTTGAAAGAAGTTTGAATTCTCGGACAGCCGTCGTGGCCAGGGGCTGACACAGAGTTTCTGCACGGCAGAAGTCTGCGCTTACGTCATCAGACGCTACCTACCGACGACATGCTGCAGATTTCAGTACTGCAACATTATTTTGCGGCTCCGGCATTGTAGGACCTTATCAGTTTTATACTGAATCCCTCAGCAGCACGCGAGCTCGCTTTGCTACAAGTCCACCTTGCTTGTTTCTCCATGTGATACTATTTGAGCTCTCACTACTGCTTGTAATACTGCTACATATTCGGGATATTAATATTCGATTCATGAGGTCCTCCAGTCATTATCGTCAGTCTATTGCATCACAGAGAGTAGGAGCCCCTGTTCTCGAGCCGACTCTTATTCCCATAATATTTCAGTATACCCTATCCTTTAGCCTACAGTGTGTTGACAAACATATGCATTCATGTTCTAATATATAATAAATCTCACTGTAATATTTTATTCGCATATCGTTTCGTAGATATAGGCAGAATCCCATTTCCTGTTGTTTATTATGACAAAGTTCTCTTTTTTTGAGTACATTACGATTTTTATTAAATTATTTTGAGTATGCACTCCCTATTTTACCAACTAGCAGGGTCCACCATCATCTCCTTCCGTTACCGTTGCGCGCATAATTAATTAGCAGGTAGATAAGGAGGGGGTCGAGCGCATGTCCCGTTCTCATGCAGAATTCCTCTGAATTAAACAGGTATAAACTCTTCTCCATCCCGGAACCTCGCAATATGATGTGGTTTTCTTTCAGTGTCTACATAAAAAAACAGTATATATCAATCTTTCATTGCTTTTGACCACTTTTCACTACAAATAACAGAGTCAAGCTTCTTTACCAGTTCTTGAAATTAAATGAAGGAGAACTTCTTATTATATTCTTCTGGAAATTGAATACTGTCCTCTATGGATGCTCTCAGTGCCGCAGCTTCCCTTTTCTCCTTTCAGAAGCAGATTCTCTGGTTTCTTGGCATCACTTTCGAAATATACGAAGGTCAGTTAGGAAATCTGCTTGGGACTGCGTTTTGTCGGAGTTGTGGCTTGCTTAGTGGTGCAGTTAAAGTAGCCCCAGTTTTCCAGTCTACTGCTTTTGTTTCCCACAATATATCGTCATCGCAGAAGTGCAAATGGCAGACCTACGAAGAGCGAGTTAAAAAGTTTAGAAACGCATTTTGTCTCCTGAGCTGAGCGAGCGAGGGAGTTCAGGCCTAACTTCGTGACGTACTGCACACATGTCGCTGAAACTTGTACCGATACTCAACTTCAACTGTCATATACTCTCGTCGGTAAGTACGTCTTAACATGGAAGGTACTCAGCACAGAATGCTTGCTAGGAACGAAGTTCTCTCTTTTGATCGCAGATAACCATTTCCTTCGCGTATTCTCATCTGCTGGAAACTTAAAACTGTGAACCTTCTCCTTCTCGTAGTACTTACCGCCACAACCAGGAACACAACGCTTATTCACAATGGTGATGATCACTTCAGAATTGCTACAGGCAGTATACACTTCAAACAGCAGAAAAGCAAACGATTTCATAAGGGAAATCATCTCACTAGGTCCCGGCGGAGGTTCGAGTCCTCCCTCGGGCATGGGTGTGTGTGTATTTTTCCTTAGGATAAATAGGTTAAGTAGTGTGTAAGCTTAGGGACTGATGACCTTAGCAGTTAAGTCCCATAAGATTTCACACACATCTGAACTTTTTTTTTTCAACTCACTAACACCACAGCTCCGAAACAGTTGTTTACAAGGCTCCACATAGCATTTCCACAGGCATCTAGGTCGGCGCTGCTAGCGGTAGGTAGTACTGGCTGTATACCTGAAGTTGATGACGTCACTCGTTTATTGGCAGAGAGTTGTAAGGCCTTGTGATTTGAGTGGTGTGGGATATACTGGCCCTGCAAAGAGCTTGTGACGTCACACTAGTTGGCTCGAGGCCTACGAGAAAGATATGTCACGAAGGTAGGCCTGAGCTCACCGCTTGCTCAGCTCAGCAGACAAACTACGTTTCTGCACCTGTTAACTAGTAACTAGGCGTATACGTACACACCAGAATTGCACCTTCTACTGGAATTCGCTCTCATGGAGTCTTACTGTTATTAGTCTTACAATGATCGGAAGTCTACAGGCCTACTTACAATTTCTTATGGTTATACTGGGGTACAATAAAATTAAAATCATGCCAAAATGATTATCAGTTGCATGAGGCACTACTTCTTGGATGAAATGAGGACTGTTAACCAGAAGAGACTAAATACAATAAACGAGTCGTTATACCATTTATGTCGAGTATTGATCTTAAAAGAAATTAATCAGTAAGACCTCATAATAGCCAATTCCAGTAGAAGATGCAATTCCCGTTAGTACGTACACGCCCAGCTGCGATTAACAGGTTCAGAGACGCATTTTGTCTGCTGAGCTGAGCAAGCGAGCGATTTCAGGCCTACCGTCTTGGCGTACGGGCAGTGGTCTGTCTTTCTCGTGGGTATTGAGTCGGCTTGTTCGCCACACTTCGCGAGAGCTCGGCTCTGTGCACGATCCACGGGACATCAATATCTAACTGAAAAGGTACCCCGTAAATGTCTTCATTTTGTCGTGTGCTAACGACAACTTATATGCGTTTAAGCGCCCAGTATGGAATTGTTAAACTCGTCTGTAGTAGTTACTCGCTGTCCATCGGAGACGGCTCCTGGCACTCGTAAGACCCGCAGTGTCACGTGCTGTGAGGTACGCGCCACGGCCTGTCTTTCTCGTGCGTTCATTCATTCTCGTACGGCCACGTCAGCTGCTGGCCGCGCCACTCACAGCCCGTTGATACTTCCCCAGCCGTCCTCGCTCTTTAAATGCCTTGCCGGCACCACAACACTTCCGACTCTTGGTTCTCGAGGAGTGCCTTCAACTCCAGCTCCTTACTGTGCACAAAACTGGGACTAAATACACGTTATGCCGACTTCTTACAACTGTTGCTTCTCTTAATACTCTTTCATTCTTACTGTGCTGCTATGTACGTTTCATATACTTGTTTTCTGAAGGGATGTTCTCGGCGGTAGCTCGTATTCAAGTTTGTCAGAGCCAGCAGGCTCCACCTTAACTACAATGGTCCCTTACCACTTTCGAATCAGTTTGTGCCACTTCTACCAGACATCGTTTATGTATCCTGCTCATAAAAAAGTACTGTTTAAAATTTTCATTGTAAGTCTTTTTACCTTGTCCATAATAATGAATAATTTCTCAACTTTCCTTAACCTTGTGCATTTCGAAAATAAATTCATTTTTCTTGAAAACAAATTCTATAACCCAGCTTTTATAGCTTCATATATTACTTTCATTTCGTCGGTAACGTTATATCCTTCACCGTCACTCTTCGTCCAATCTTTAGTATTTGAAAATACGTTCAGATACTTCAAAATCAAATTCTTTGCTCTTCCTTTTACCAATTTGTTAATCATATTAATTTCCTTTACTTTAACTCTCGTTTGACAGTTTACTATTGTTGATCCACTGAAGTTCTACTATTTTCCGTTCCTGCTTTAATTTTACGTTAACAGGATTCATACTGAAAACATACTGATCGCCACATAGCTCGCTTTATCGCTTCTCCGTAAGTAACATAAATATTTGCAGATTTTATTGTTTATCCGCACCATTACCTTGGCGATCATTCTGACCCTTCTCAAAAACTCACGACGCCAGTACCAACAATTCTTTTAACACAATAAAACTGGTATCTCTATCTGGTACCAACATGTCAATAATTCGAATTGCTTCGTTCTATATCACATTTTCATTAACATTCATTTTGCTGTTACACCGGTTTCTGCGACCCCAATTGCCTGCAGTGGTGACACCAGCACATTCTGTCTTCCTTTTATTTGCACAAACGATACTATTTTTACAGTAGCACTTAACTTGCTAGCTGACGCAGTGGTCGCTACTGTTTCAATACTACCAACTTCAACCCTCACATTAAATTGATAATTCTCTATTCTCGTTTCCTGACTCTTTCCTATGATCTATATTTTCTTTGACATCATTATTAAATCGTCTGTTATTATGAAATACTGAACTCCCACAAAGGATCTCTCTATCAATATCGTCATTGTGTCTACAATAGTGAAGCTGTAAGTTCTCGTTAGTATCAATAATAGTCACAATAATTATTTTGTTTAACGTGAAAAATTTGATCTCATTTGTTCCCCACCAGCTCCTTTTTCTGGCAAACCGTTACAATGTTTTCCGTTTTCGTGCGTGTAACATTAGTTACTTTATTCTTTGACTTTCACCTTATGTCCTTCCAAACACTACATTCGGTCCTTTCTTTGGCAAAGATTATCACCTGACGTAAAGCCTTCAAAATATTCCCAGATATCTATCTATGATACTTGATATGGTGTACTTTCCTATTAGTCACAAAGCATACGTAGTAACATACGTACACTCAAATACTGGCTTTCATAAACAACATGTTCCTATTGTTACGTGTGTACTTTTCTCTTAGTAGTATATTTGAGGAAAGTAGCAATTTTTACACAGTGTTCTTCATTGCTAGCATATCTTCTATTATTAATTATCGTAATAAGCTATCGTAGTTTTGGATGTAACATGTCTTATACATTTTCGGCGAAGATATCAGTGCTTTTGACAGTAAAGTCACTAAATTCCTGCTGAATACCAGCTACATTTTCAAATATCTTCTCAGTATTCGTTTTTACAAAATTCTGTAGTGACCCTTGTCTACGAAACAATGCTGACCCTGTTTCATCGAATTCATTGTTTGAATTGGAGACTGACTCAACAGGGTTTTCACTCTCATTACTGACATACAGTTTCGTAACAGAATCTATTTACACTTATGGTATGTTTTGGATTTGTTCATCTGTGACTAGGTTACTGTTTATACTCAAATTTAAATCATAATTTATTGGGACGTTTAGCATTGACTAAGCCTGTTCATCTGGGACTAACTTATTGCTCGCATCAGGGACTCTCCTGTTGCTTTCTCCAGTCTCATCATTGACAGCAGTTTTTGAAGTATTAATCTGCTTTTGGTTAGCAGTGTCTTCGATTTTCTTGTTAATTGAATTTGTTGTTGTTGTAGTCTTTAGTCCAGAGACTGGTTTGATGCAGCTCTCCATACTGCTCTACCCTGTGCAACCTTCTTCATCTCCGATTAGCTACCGCAACCTACGTCCTTCTTAATCTGTATAGTGTATTCATGCCTTGGTCTTCCTCTACGATTTTTACCCTCAACCCTTCCCTCCAGTACTAAATTGTTGATCCCTTGATGCCTCGGAACGTGTCATACCAACGGATCCCTACTAGTCAAGTTGTGCCACAAATTCCTCTTCTCCCCAATTCTCTTCAGTACCTCCTCATTAGTTACATGATCTACCCGTCTAACCTTCAGCATTCTTCTGCAGCACCACATTTCGAAAGCTTCTATTTTCTTCTTGTCTCAACTCTCTATCGTCCATGTTTCACTTCCATAGATGGCTGCACTTCAAACAGGTACTTTCATAAAAGACATCCTGACACTCAAATCTATACTCTGTGTCAACAAATTTCTCATCTTCAGAACGCTTCCCTTGCCATTGCCAGTCTACATTCTATTTCCTCTCTCCCCAAATAGCAAACCTCATCTACTACTTTAAGCGTCTCATTTCCTAATATAATTCCCTCAACATCATTTAAATTAATTCGACTACGTTCCATGATCCTTGTTTTACTGTTGTTGATGGTCATCATACATCCTCCTTTCAAGACACTGTTCATTCCGTTCAACTGCTCCAAGGTCCTTTGCTGTCTCTGACAGAATTACAGTGTCGTCGGCAAACCTCAAAGTTTTTATTTCTGCTCCATGGATTTTAATTCCTACTCCAAAATTTGTTTACTCAATACACAGATTGTATAACATCGGAGACACGCTTAAACTGTGTCTCACTCCCTTTTGAACCACTGCTTCTGTTTCGTGCCCTTCGACTCTTATAACTGCAACCTGATTTCTGTTCAAATCGTAAATAGCCTTTCACTCCCTGTATTTGACTCCTGCCACCTTCAGAATTAGAAAGAGAGTGTTCCAGTCAACATTGTCAAACACTTTCTCTAAGTCTACAAATGCTAGAAACGTAGGAGTTCCTTTCCTTACTCTATCTTCTAAGATAAGTCGTAGGGTCAGTATTGCGTCACGTGTGTCCAGTATTCCTACGGACTCCAAACTGATCTCACACAAGGTCGACTTTTACTAGTCTTTCCATTTGTCTGTAAGGAATTCGTGTTAGTATTTTGCAGCCGTGACTTATTAAACTGATTGTTCGGTAATTTTCAGATCTGTCAACACGTGATTTTCTTGGGATTGGAATTTATTTATTCTTCTTTAACTCTGAGGGTATTTCGCCTGTCTCATACATCTTGCTCACCAGAAGCTAGAGTTTTGTCAGGGTTGGCTCTCCCAAGGCAATCAGTAGTTCTATTGGAATGTTACGTGCTCCCTGGGCCTTGTTTCGACAGGTCTTTCTGTGCTCTGTGATATTTTTACGCAGTATCCTATCTTCCATCTCATCTTACTCTACGTCCCCTTCCATTTAAATAATATTGCCCTCAAAAACATCTCCCTTGTATAGACACCCTATATATTCCTTCCACCTTTCTTCCTTCCTTCTTTGCTTGGATCTGCTTTTCCATCTGAGCTCATGATATTCATACAAGTGGTTCTCTTTTCTACAAAGGTCTCTCTAATTTTCCCATAGGCAGTATCTATATTACCCCTAGTGATATATGCCGCTACATTCTTACATTTGTCGTCTAGTCATCCCTACTTAGCCATTTTGCACTTCTTGTCGATCTCATTTTTCAGACGTCTGTATTCATTTTTGCCTGCTTCATTTACTGAATTTTTATATTTTCTCCTTTCATCACTTACATTCAATATCTCTTCTGTCACCCAAGGATTTCTGCTAGCCCTTGTCTTTTTACCTACTTGATCCTCTGCTGCCTTCACTATTTCGTCTCTCATAGCTACACATCCTTCATCTACTGCATTTCTTTCCCCGTTTTTGTCAATTGTTTGCTAATGTGCTATCTGAAACTCTATACAACCTCTGATTTTTTCATTTTACTCAGGTCCCATCTCCTTAAATTCCAACTTTTTTGCAGTTTCTTCGATTTTAACCTACACTTCATAACGAATCGATTGTGATCATAGTCCACATCTGCCCTGGAAATGTCTTACAATTTTAAATCTGGTTCCTAAATCTCTGTCTTAACATTGTATAATCTGTCTGAAACCTTCTATTGTCTCCAGGCTTCTTCCACTTATACAACCTTATTTCATGATTCTTCAACCACGTGTTAGCTATGTTTAAATTATGCTCTGCGCAAAATTCTACCAGGCAGCTTCCACTTTGATTCTTTACCCCCATTCCATATTAACCTACTACTTTTCCTTTTCTTCCTTTTCCTAGTATCGATTTCTAGTCCCCCACTACTATTAAATTTTCATCTCCCTTGACTATCTGAATAATTTCTTTTATCTCATCATACATTTCTTCAATCTCTTCGTCATCTGCGGAGCTAGTTGGCATTTGAAGTTGTATAATTATGGTAGGCGCGGGCTTTGTATCTACTTGACTGCAATAATGCATTCACAGGCCTGTGAACGTGTACGCGTCATGCAGGTCTTGGAGTCATTCACGTCCTTCTAGAAAGTATCTACTGAGGTTAACGAAGGCGACGTTGGCCTGATGTACTCGACGATGGCCTTTAGCTACACTGTCTAAATACCAAATTAAGATCAGCCTGAAGATACCTGAATAAGGTGAAACGCATAGTTAATAAATACAAAAACTAAAACAGCAACCAAGACTGTTTTCAACTAGTACATTAAATACTGGTTTGCTGATTCATGCCACAGACGGATTGGTAGATGGTAAGAGACTGGCAAAAGAATGAAGACGCTATTAAAAATGGCAATGAAAAAGTGTTCTATGAGGAGTAAAATAGCTTACTGGCCTGATTTACAAAATAGCGTTGCAGAACGAGTGCAAGAACAGAGGTGGAATTGTTATGTCAAAAAAACGAATTTTCTAAGTATTTGCACATGAGCTGCCCACGTGGATGTGGCGATAAGAAGATCATCCACATACACAGTGACTTGACTCAAAAGTTCTGGCCCAAGCACTCTATCTAATGCTGCAATAAATGCCAAATGACAGAACTCAAAATTGGTAGCTTCTGCCATTGCACACGAAGGTATTATAGTGGTGACTTTCATTGTGGAATAAAATTTGCCATTGCGAGGTCCTGAGGTCAAGAGAGGTCAAATTATTAACTCCATGTAATTGTACCAGTTGCTCTTCAACACTGTCGGGTGAGGTTCTTATGGGTATGGTGTCCAGGACAGGGCAAACAGTACCACCAGGTTTGGCTATGGCTAAAACTGGACTGCAGTATGGTGACTGCGGTGGTCAATTATACTCCACTTCATTATGTGCTCGATCTCTTTCCTGACAGCCTCCTTTTTCGTCCATAGAATTGTGAATGACGTGCGATAGGAAGTTTCATGCGAATATACCTTCATTTGATACACGCACCCCTTTTTTACACCTGGGTTTTCTTCAAAAACGTGTGATAATTGTTTCTATAAGCCAGGTAAACCATGCTTCTGTTCTTGTGTAAGTGTGGTTCACTTCTCGACTTTTTGGTGTACATTGTATTGGTGTTCTAAATTTACACCATTAAATGTTTTGTGTACATATAAAATTTCAGGATATAACAATAGAATATTAACGCTGTTTGTCAAATGACTGTGGACATTAGCCTTCGTTTTAACAAATCAACTGAAACAGGTTTTCCGTCAAAATACGAATGGCACTTAGCTTTGATTCGATCAGTTCTTACCTGATACTTCCTGGAAAATTCCATGGCTAACGAACAGTTCAAATGGTTCAAATGGCTCTGAGCACTATGGGACTTAACTTCTGAGGTCATCAGTCCCCTAGAACTTGGAACTACTTAAACCTAAGTAACCTAAGGACATCACACACATCCATGCCCGAGGCAGGATTCGAACCTGCGACCGTAGCGGTCGCGCGATTCCAGACTGTAGCGCCTAGAACCGCTCGGCCACTGTGGCTGGCTAGAATTGTTATGTTGTTACAAGAAATATAATTAGGGCTTATGCACTGATGTGGGTATGAGCCAATCCAGGGCACGGCAAATAATTTGAAGTAACAGTAGCTTGGTGCAAACGTTTCCTGAACAGAATACAGATGAAAACCTATGAACTTCGACATGATAAACAATAGAACTGTGGCACTAATAGGCGTAAAAACTGATCAAGTCAGAGGTACAAGCCAAGAAAAGACCATATTTACAGTAGTATTAAGATGAACTGCAGATGGAACGATGTTTTTACGTATAATCATTTTTAAGCGGAAAGCCATTCCTAAAATAAAATTTCCACCAGCCACTTTTCGTCATTTTCACGAAAAGGGAAAGATGGACGAGAACGGTGTAAAAGTGTCGATCGAAAATATGTTGCAGAGGCAACCAGGTGCTCTGCGAAATCAACCAAATTTATTGGTGTGAGATATGTTTCGCAGTCACTCAACCACGAGTACCAAAGATCACATTGCGCTAGCAATACTATGGCTGCTGTCATACCAGGTTCTTTGACTTTCGTACTACAGCCTTTCGACGTATCTCTGTATAAAAATAAGTCATATAAGACAGGTGGAGCTATGCAGGTTGCACCACTCAATGTTTTGTGTGATTTAGTGATCAAATCATGAGAAAAAGTGAAAGTGGAAACAATTACCAAATCCTTCAAGAACTGAGGGATTTCATTTGTTATCGATGGTCGAGGACGATTTGAAATGTGATACAGATCACGAAACGAAAATCCAGTCACAAGGTACAAAATAGTACCGATATGACGAGCTTCGCAACAACGGAAGTTATGTACTTGGTGAGCTGCTTTCCGTAGATGACGATTGCGAGGATTTTGCAGTGTTTTTAATGCACTGGTAAGCGATTTATTTTATTTTACAATGGTTTTAAATTATATAAATTTCAATCTATGATTTACATCTCTCGAATGAGACGACCCAGATATTCAGTGCCTTTTTATATGTTTCTACTACCGTATTCTCAGCCGAAATATACGGTATTCACAGAAAGCAGATGGCGCTGCTCCTAATTAATTTGTGCGGCTGAACTAAAATGCTCATTTTTACATAACTAAGGATGAAACGCTCTTCATGCCAATGTTACGTTTGACACATGCCACCTACGTGAGGTAAAATGTAAATGAAAGCAATTATCTGTGTCAGTCACTTTTTATTTTCTTCCACAGAGCGCTTCGACGGCTTATACTGTCATCTTCACTTGGATCAGTGAGTTACATTACGTTTACTTTTTGCTGGATGTAGCCAGTTGTTCCTTTAAGTTTCATTTCGTTACAGGTAAGGCATGAGTTTCACCTCGCTGCGGGTAAGGTATAATCATCTCATCATCACTTGTTAACATAATATGGCAACACAGACACAAACTTTAAACCGTAATAAGCTACATTCATTATATTTGAGCAGAAAGAGCTCTAATGTTCTTCATAATTACACAAACATAAAATGACAACAAAAACTGTCTCAAGATGGCATAGATGTCTTGTACGTCAAGGAGTATTCTTTACAAGCTAACATTGTGAATCAAAGGCGGTATTACACTTCTGGCCTTTAAAATTGCTACACCACGAAGATGACGTGCTAAAGACGCGAAATGTATCCGACAGGAAGAAGATGCTGAGATATGCAAATGATTAGCTTTTCACAGCATTCACAAATGGTTGGCGCCGGTAGCGACACCTACAACGTGCTGACATGAGGAAAGTTTCCAACCGATTTCTCATACACAAACAGCAGTTGACCGGCGTTGCCTGGTGAAACGTTGTTGTGATGCCTCGTGTAAGGAGGAGAAATCCGTGCCATCACGTTTCCGACTTTGATAAAAGTCGGAGTGTAGCCTATCGCGATTAAGTTTCATCGTATCGCGACATTGCTGCTCGCGTTGGTCGATATCCAATGACTGTTAGCAGAATATGGAATCGGTGGGTTTAGGAGGGTAATACGCAACGCCGTGCTGGATCCCAACGGCCTCGTATCACTAGCAGTCGAGATGACAGGCATCTTATCCGCATGGCTGTAACGCATCGTGAAGCCACGTCTCGATCCCTGAGTCAACAGGTGGGGACGTTTGCAAGACAACAACCATCTGCAGGAACAGTTCGACGACGTTTGCAGCAGCAAGGACTATCTGCTCGGAGACCGTGGCTGCGGTAACCCTTGACGTTGCATCACAGACAGGAGTGCGTGCGATGGTGTACTCAACGACGAACCTGGGTGCATGAATGGCAAAACGTCATTTTTTCGGATGAATCCAGGTTCTGGTTACAGCATCATGATGGTCGCATCCGTGTTTGGCGACATCGCGGTGAACGCACATTAGAAGTGTGTATTCGTCATCGCCATACTGGCGTATCACCCAGCATGATGATATGGGGTGCCATTCGTTACACGAGTCGGTCACCTCTTGTTCGCACTGACGGCACTTTGAACAGTGGACGTTACATTTCAGATGTGTTACGATCCGTGGCTCTACACTTCATTCGATCCCTGCGAAACCCTACATTTCAGCAGGATAATGCACGATCGCGTGTTGCAGGTCCTGAACGGGCCTTTCTGGATACAGAAAATGTTCAACTGCTGCCCTGGCCAAACACATCCTCCAGATCTCTCACCAATTGAAAACGTCTGGTCAATGGTGGCCGAACAACTGGCTCGTCACAATACGCCAGTCGCTACTCGTGATGAACTGTGGTATTGTGTTGAAGCTGCATGGGCAGCTGTGCCTTGTACATGCCATCCAAGCTCTGTTTGACTCAATGCTCAGGCGTATCAATGCCGTTATTACAGCCAGAGGTGGTACTGATTTCTCAGGATCTATGCACCGAAATAGCGTGAAAATGTAATCACATGTCAGTTCTAGTACAATATATTCGTCCAACCCGTTTATCACCTGCATTTCTTCTTGGTGTAGCAATTTTAATGGCCAGTAGTGTATTAATTAGCAGAGTAGGCTTCAAACGATAGTCTAATACCTGAATGCCGCAACTACTCGAGTGATGGTACGGAATGGTACAACAATGGTTAGCTGGATAAACCGAGGAGACTTCCAAACTCCACAAAAAGTTGTTTACATTCGCATAACACCATCGAAAACTATGGAATAATTCCCACGCTGCAATCTTTAAGGATTCTGATGCCTCTTGTAAATTGTCATTCCTGTGTGGTGTTGCGAGCGGAAACACCTCTACGCACAGAGCTTATATAAGGTAGAAACGGATGTTGGAACAGCAGTAGGCAGGAACTAGAGGAAACACATGCACGTGAAGTACTTACATAAGGCAGACGTTGCAGCAGCAGTGGGCAGGATCTAGTCTGATGTCTCATCGCGGCCTCGTGACCCCCGCGATCGCAGAACCGCTTTGATTGGTTGGCGGCAGAACTGTGGGAGTGGGAGGGGCGATTTGAGGCCGGCCTCTGGTGGGCTGTGTACTTGTTCACGTCTGCTCCATGTTGTATGTCGCGGCACGCAGTGTGAAGGCCGCCGGCGAATGGAACCGCACCTGCTGAACGCGGCCCCTGTTTGGCATGTAGCAATGTCCGGGTAAAATGACTCAAATGGCTGTGAGCACTATGGGACTTAACATCTATGGTCATCAGTCCCCTAGAACTTGGAACTACTTAAACCTAACTAACCTAACGACATCACACAACAGCCAGTCATCACAAGGCAGAGAAAATCCCTGACCCCGCCGGGAATCGAACCCGGGAACCAGGGCGCGGGAAGCGAGAACGCTACCGCACGACCACGAGCTGCGGACAATGTCCGGGTAATGGAAACCAGAGGACAATCTGAGGCCGCAGAATAAGGTATTCGGCTGTGTACGTTCGCTGACTGCATGTTACCTGACATGTCATCCTCGGTAAAACTGCCTGTGAACACCTACTAGGCACACTGCCTGCTAGCTTACGACTCTTAGGTCGACCTGTGGATCAGCGCTGGTGCGAGACTCGCATAAATGAACGTGCTGGTAGTTACTAAATGCGAAGATTGTACACTGATAATTCAAAATAATTAGCTTCTTCGAAAGCTTGCTGTTTGTATGCAGCGAAATGCAGGAAGATCTGCAGCGGATAGGCACCTGGTGCAGGGAGTGGAAACTGACCCTTGACATAGACAAATGTGATGTATTGCGAATACATAGAAAGAAGGATCCTTTATTGTAAGATTATATGATAGCGGAACAAACACTGGTAGCAGTTACTTCTGTAAAACATCTGGGAGTATGCGTGCGGAACGATTTGAAGTGGAATGATCATACAAAATTAATTGTTGGTAAGGTTGGTACCAGGTTGAGATTCATTGGGAGAATCCTTAGAAAATGTAGTCCACCAACAACGGAGGTGGCTTACAAAACACTCGTTCGACCTATACTTGAGTACTGCTCATCAGTGTGGGATCCGTACCAGGTCGGGTTGACGGAGGAGATAGAGAAGAACCAAAGAAGAGCGTCGCGTTTCGTCACAGGGTTATTTGGTAAGCGTGATAGCGTTACGGAGATGTTTAACAAACTCAAGTGGCAGACTCTGCAAGAGAGGCGGTCTGAATCGCGGTGTAGCTTGCTGTCTAGGTTTCGAGAGGGTGCGTTTCTGGATGAGGTATCGAATATATTGCTTCCCCCTACTTATACCTCCCGAGGAGATCACGAATGTATAATTAGAGAGATTCGTGCGCGCACGGAGGCTTTCCGGCAGTCGTTCTTCCCGCGAACCATACGCGACTGGAACGGGAAAGGGAGGTAGTGACAGTGGCACGTAAAGTGCCCTCCGCCACACACCCTTGGGTGGCTTGCGAAGTATAAATTTAGATGTAGATGTAGAACTGGTTTCCGCGAGATTTACTTACTGTGAAATGAATGTAGAAAATTATACGGGCACTCTTAAATTACGTGTATTTACGTGCTAATACGACTGCAGGCCTCTTGCTGCACTTAATACAGCTTCCATTCCTCTCTGGAGAGATCTACGTACTCTTTAAACAATTATAAATGATATTTAGTAGAGGTTCACAGCACGCCTTTTTGCCACCTGGTCGCAGTCACACACTTACTAAACTGTTGATAGTGGTGTTCAACCTGATCGGCTACCACAAAACATATGAACAGTAGTACTTCACTGACCACGAAAATTCCATCATCATGAAATCACAAGACGGTTGACGCAAAGGAGACGTACGAAACAAATTGGTGTAGCAGGAAAATGCGGTAGTCGCTTAAAGAAAGGGAATTCAGAGAGATTCTCTTGAAAACGTAGTGTGGACACACAGAATTGTATGGAAATGAAACATCGATCGCAGAAAAAGTTGGAAGAAGGAAGTCGGAATTCGAAACGTACTTAGAAAATGAAGAAATAAGTAGACAGAATCGGGGAGAAGAGAAATCAGTAGAACGCCTTGCTGGAAAGAAGAATAGCTAAATGGTGACATGACGCAACGAAACATCGTCAATGAGTCGTTCAGTCTGCGCGAGAGCGTTGTAGAGACGGCCCGTTGCAGACGGCGGCTGCTTTGGAGGCGTTGTGCTTCCCACATAACACGTCCCGGGAATAGTTGGGCAGCATATTGCATCTTCTCACATAACCAAAACGAGGAAATTCGATACGTTAGAGGTAATACAAAAGTTTACCGACAATCATAATTTCCACGCGCCACTCGCGAAAGAAACAGGGAGCGGAACATTTAGTAGTACCAGAAGTACCCTTCACCACACACCGTCAGGTGGCTAGTGAACGGTTGACGTCGACATAGCACCCATGTTAACTTGCCACTGGGAGACAAAGAGGAGCAGTAGCACAGAATAATTGTAGAAACAAAGAATGGTAGTTATAGTCTTTAGAAGGGACGGTAATTCAGCGACATTAAGTTACGTTCTTGCTTCGGCAGAGAAAGATCGTAGATTACTTTGCTACGATCTACTAAGCGCTCACTAAAGATGTGGGAATTGTCTGTTGGCAACGCCATTTTATTCATTTTGTCTCTTCGATGGATAACATCAGTAATGTTGACTGCACAAAGTACACATTAAAGTCGACCAAACCACAATACGTGATTGGAAGGAAACCAGCAGAAAACACCATGTATTCACCCGTAACACGTATCCACCTCAACCCTTAGTTCGACAAATTAAGCGCTTCTGAGTGCAACGAAATTGGGGATTTCTTCCAACTAACAGGAATACCTACTTGTCTGCAAAAATGTGTCACTGGACCAAAAACAGCTATTGTATCGTCTGTGACTAACGTAAACTACTACGGGCACAACTTTTTCAGCAGTAGGTATTCGTGCAAATACTTCAAACTTGCTACAGACATTGCGTTTATCAACCTGTTTTAGAACTAAGTTTCTTCAAGATGTACAGATCACTCATCTGTTACTACGCGGTGATTTTGTGCAGCAATTGAAGCATTTTCTATATAATTTCCTTTGCTCATGTATAACTGGCAGCTACTCTGACATCTGTAAGAAAGTCCCAGATTCCCAACTGGAGAATACGACCTTTGAAATGTGTTGATTTTTGCACAGGAAAAGAAAGCGTAGCTCAAGAACAAGGTAAAATATTAGTAAATATTTTATTGGTAGTACGAAGAACTACAGCTGGCCAATCGAAGCAAAGAGCATGCTGAAGCACGTCTCATTCTCTTCAGAACTGGTTGCACGAACATGTACAGACACAACAGACCCTTCCGCTTCTCATACATGGTGTAAAAAATCTCCACCGTTTTATCTGATTGCATAATAAGCTCCTTTGAATACCTGCAACACAGTACCTGAAACATCCGACAACACAAAATCACCTTTGTATGGACATGTTAGTTCCACTTTAGACGGTTTCGTAATAACAAAAAATGGCTCTGTGCACTGTGGGACTTAACTTATGAGGTCATCAGTCCCCTAGAACTTAGAATTACTTAACCCTTACTAACCTAAGGACGTCACACACATCCATGCCCGTGGCAGGATTCGAACCTGCGACCATAGCGGTCGCACGGTTCCGGACTGAAGCGCCTAGAACCGCTCGGCCACCGCGGCCGACTAGTAATGACAGTAATACTGTACACGGACCAAGTTTTTTTCGTATTTTTATAGTAAATACGTCGTAATCAGCTTTTTTTTTACGTTGTGTTCACATGCGCTACGGAGGTCGAAGCTGCGTGTGACAGTGAATTTATCTGGTCGTGTATAACAGGTCTGCATGAAGCCAAATTAACTTCTGAATGTTTTCACCGGCCACCCGATTCCGTTGTGATAATTCTAGGGTTACTGAAAGAACGCCTACGGTCAGCAGTGCTTAAATACCCAGGTCATTCAGTACTAGTTGGAGGCAACATTAACCTACCGGGTGTAGACCAGGAAGTCTATGGATTCGTTGCCGAGGGTACCGACGGGCAGTCCTTCTAAGTACTTTTGAAACGTTTTCTGGAAATTTTCCTCAGCAGCTAGCTCACGCAATGGAAATATCTTAGATCCTCTAGCTACGAACAGGCTACATCTCATTGACAGCGTCAGATTAGAGACGATGACTAGTGATCATGTTGTCCTTATGCAACTGTGATTACGAAAGTTAATAAATCAGTTAAGAAGGCTAAAAAAGTTTTTCTCCTTGAAAGAGCAGGTAAGCAGCTGTTAGCATCTCACTTAGACAATGAACTGACATCACTTGGTCCCACTAACATGGTCATAGAGGAATTATGAGCAAAGTCAAATTGAGAATAGTGGTTTGGAGAACGATGAACCTACTTAGTGGATTAAAGGCGCAAAAGTCCCACCAAGGTTCAATAACGAAATTCGGAAAATGCTGAAGAAGCAAAGACCGTTGGAATCTCAGTTCAAAGGAGAACGTGAACATGACGACTGGCAACAGTTAGTGGAGATTCATACGTATGTGAAAAGATCTGTGTCCGAAGCATACGACAACTACCAACGTCATACCTTAAAACTGATCTGGGCGAGAACCGGCGAAAACTCTGTTCCTGTGTAAAATCACTAAGTGGGTCTTAGGCTTTTATCGAGTCACTCGTTCACCAGCCTAGTGTTTCAATCATATATTACAGAGAAGTTTTAAATTACGCGTTCAAGAAATAATTAACGCAGGAGAATCGTACAAACATCCAACCATCGAATAGACTCCCTTATGGACAACATTGCATGAAGTATCCTTGGCTAGATAAACAAATGAAAGAGTTGAAAAGAAATAAGTCAGCAGATCTAGATGGAATCTCAATTGCGATTTACAAAGAGCACTCTACGGCATCGGTCCCTACCTTATCTTGCATTTATCGCGAATCTCCCCCCCCCCCCCCCCCCCCAGTACAAAATATCTCAAGCGACTGGAAAAAAGCGCAGGTGACTCCTACGTATAAGAAGGGTAAAAGAAGGCAGACCAATATACCTAACATCATTTTGCTGCAGTATCCTTGAATGTATTCTCAGTTCGAATATAATAAATTTTTTTGTGGATGACAAGCTTATGTTACGAATCAGCACGATTGTGGAAAGCACCGCTAGTGCTAAACTAATTTTGCCATTTTTCTACATCAAATAAACTGAGGCGACAAAAGTCATTGAATACATCCTAATATCGGGTCTGGCCTCCTTACGCCCGGCGTAGAGCAGCAACTAGTTGTGACATGGGCTCAACAACTCGTTGGATGTCTCATGTAGACATACTGAACCATGCTGCCTCTATAGTCGTCCATAACTGCGAAAGTAAAGCCATTGCAGGTTTTCATACACGAACTGACCTCCCGGTTATGTCCCATAAATGTTCGAAATCATTCATGTCGGGCGATCTGGCAGGCCAAATCATTCGCTCGAATGGCCCACTATGTTCTTCAAACCATTCGTGAACAATGGTGGCCCGGTGACATGGCGCACTGTGATCTGTAAAAATTCGACCCTTGTTTGGCAACGTTATGTCCATGAATGCCTTCAAATGGTTTCCAAGCAGCCGAACTTAGCCATTTCCATTAATGATCGGTTCAGTTGGATCAGAGGAGTCACACCTGAGCCATGGCGGGACTGGTGACGGGGCTATCTTTGGTTAGGCACTATCGATTCCCTCTGGCAGACGTTTGTCTTCGGAGCCTGGGCCGGCTCAGGACATCGCGGGCAGTACGGAGGGGAAAGGGACAACAACATTGGGCACGGCACTCGGAAGTGCGCGTATTAGCGAGACGTTGGAGAGACGACAGTCAGCACGGTATGCCTGGGTACGGGCGGCAGTTAGCGCTTGATCGTACTGCGGTCAGTAACAGCGAGCCTGCACTGTGGCTTCTTGGCAACCTCGTGAAGCTCTGCATGTGCTCGCTTCTGTCAAGGAACACGCCGTTACTATCAGACTAAGCAACGTCTGGTGTTTTCGCCACATCGATCCAGCAGCTGGCATCAAGTTAAGTAATTCAAGTCCTGTCAATGATTAGCGAAATATAATGATGATTGCTCTTGAGGCAGCAAAGCGTTGCAAGGACTGTGATGTGAAATTTCATGTCTCTTATTAAGGGTGTGCTTCGCTCCTTAATAGTATTGTTCTTATTTCAGGTGGCAAGTGTCTTAAACATTGATACGTGTGCGCAGCCTTACCGAACGATCTATATTCCGTGTCTAAAGATTGCCGTGTGGTACCTTAAAGGTGCTCCATGTGACGCTTGGATTTTAATGACCCAATTCCGTTTGCATCATTCGTGTACGTGGTTCTGCTTAAAGGAATGAAATCAATTTTATTATTGTCAATTTTACCGAAGTAGTTTTCTGTATAAGTTTGAGTATTAGGGTGAAGGAAGGGTTGTTCGGTTCCCTACTGTAGTTTGTGATTTATGTTTCGGAGATCGGAAGCAGTGGGCCACCCAAGTGCGGATCCTTCCCTTTTACACTACTGGCCATTAAAATCGCGACACCAAGAAGAAAGGCAGATGGTAAACGGGTATTCATTAGACAAATATATTATACTAGAACTGACGTCTGATTACATTTTCAAGCAAATTGGGTGCATAGATCCTGAGAAATCAGTACCCAGAACAACCATCTCTGGCCGTAATAACGGCCTTGATACGCCTGGGCATTGAGTCAAACAGAGCTTTGATGGCGTGTACAGGTACAGCTGCCCATGCAGCTTCAACACGGTACCACAGTTCATCAAGAGTAGTGACTGGCGTATTGTGACGAGCCAGTTGATCGGCCACCATTGACCAGACGTTTTCAATTGGTGAGAGATCTGGATAATGTGCTGGCCAGGGCAACAGTCGAACATTTTCTGTATCCAGAAAGGCCCGTACAGGACCTTCAACATGCGGTCGTGCATTATCCTGCTGAAATGTAGGGTTTCGCAGGGATCGAATGAAGGGTAGAGCCACGGGTCGTAACACATCTGAAATGTAACGTCCACTGTTCAAAGTGCCGTCAATGTGAACACGAGGTGACCGAGACGTGTAACCAATGGCACCCCATACCATCACGCCGGGCGATACGCCAGTATGGCGATGACGAGTACACGCTTCCAATGTGCGTTCACCGCGATGTCGCCAAACACGGATTCGACCATCATGATGCTGTAAACAGAACCTGGATTCATCCGAGAAAAGGTTTTGCCATTCGTGCGCACAGGTTCGTCGTTGAGTACACCATGGCAGGCGCTCCTGTCTGTGATGCAGCGTCAAGGGTAACCGCAGCCATGGCCTCTGAGCTGATAGTCCATGCTGCTGCAAACGTCGTCGAACTGTTCGTGTAGATGGTTGTTGTCTTGCAAAAGTCCACATCTGTTGACTCAGGGATCGAGACGTGGCTGCACGATCCGTTACAGCCATGCGGATAAGATGCCTGTCATATCGACTGCTAGTGATACGAGGCCGTTGGGATCGAGCACGGCGTTCCGTATTACCCTCCTGAAGCCACCGATTCCATATTCTGCTAACAGCCATTGGAACTCGACCAACGCGAGCAGCAATGTTGCGATACGATAAACCGCAATCGCGATAGACTACACTGCGACCTTTATCAAAGTCGGAAACGTAATGGTACGCATTTCTTCTCCTTACACGAGGCAACACAACAACGTTTCACCAGGCAACGAAGGTCAACTGCTTTTTGTGTATGAGAAACCGGTTGGAAACTTTCCTCATGTCAGCACATTGTAGGTCTCGCCACCGGCGCCAACCTTGTGTGAATGCTCTGAAAAGCTAATCATTTGCATATCACAGCATCTTCTTCCTATCGGTTAAATTTCGCGCCTGTAGCACGTCATCTTCGTGGTGCACCAATTTTAGTGGCCAGTGGTGTAAATTAGTAGCGGGCGTACGGGCGGTGGACTTCGCCTGAGCTCGCGAGTGCTGTTTGGTTCCGATTTCGGTGTTTTGAACGGGGTGGAAGTACAAACGGAGTCCACATCTTAATTCGATGACAAGTACTCAGTCGCCTCCACGGTTCGTGGCCAAGTCGTGGCCTCACAATCTCGGGCCTCAGTTATCGTATAAGCTTGCGCCGGCTCTGCAAGGTTGCCCGGGTTAAATGTTTTAGATATTTGTCTTAAGAATTTTGAGGGATTGTGTCTTAATTGAAACCGTTTTCTAAAATTGGGTTGCAATTCAGCCGTAGGGGCGTTTGTCAGTTTTGATGGGGAAATAACTGGGTCATTACTGATCAAACTGTCTATAACCTTGTAAAGTTGCTTGGTAATATCTCGCCTAGGAGTCTATGTGGAAATAATAATTGATTTCCTGGTTATTTGATGTAAAGTTTATTTTAAATCAGTTACTTGGCCCGAGTGGCGGTTTTTCAAATGTTTACAAAGAGATTAATTCGCTTGTGGTTTCATGTACCAAGCAGTTTGTAAAATTGGCCTGAGTGGCGGGTTTTTAAATGTTTTTAAAGAGATTAATTCGTTTGTGGTTTTACATAATAAGCAGTTTGTGAAGTTTGCCCGAATGGCGTTTCTTAAAGAAATTATTATCCGATTTATGATTGTAATTCTCTTAATGGTTTATTTATGATGCAAATAAATATGCTGAAATGAAATGGTCACTGCATGGGTCAAGTCCTTCCACTCCCTTTATATTAAAGGTTAAGGAAACTGCAGTTCAAAATAGAATTAACGTACCAACACCATTATAGAGCCGTCACCAGCTTGCACATTACCTTTTCAACAAACTGGCACCATGGCTTCGTGACTTCCGTGCCACACTCAGATCCCACCATCAGCTCCTACCAACTGAAATCTGGGCTCATCAGACGAGGTGACACTTTTCCAGTCATCTAGGGTCAACAGACATGGTCACCAGTCCGGGAGAGGCGGTACAAACGAAGTCGTGCTGTTGAGAAGGGTATTAGCGTCGGTCGTCTGGTGTCACAGCATATTAAGGCCCAATTTCGCTCCACTGTCCTAATGGATACTTTCGTCGTTCGTCCCACATTGATGTGGTTATTTCAGGCAGTGTTGCGTGTCTGTTACCATTCAAAACTCTACGTAAACGCTCTCGGTCCTTAGATGAAGGCCGTCAGCTATTGCGTTGCCCATGCTGCGAGGTATTTGCTGAGATTTTGTACTCTCGGCACACACATAACGCTGTGGATCTCGGAATACTGAATTCTCAAACGATTTCCGACATGGAATTGTCCCATGCGTCGAGCTCCAACTAGCAGGCCGCGTTCAACGTCTGTTAATTCTTATCGTGCGGTCATAATCACGTCGGAAACCTTTTCACATCAATCACCTAAGTACAAATGATAGCTCTGCCAAGGCATTGCCCTTTTACACCTTGCGTACGCGATATTACTCCGTCTGCATATGTGCATATCGCTATCACTTGACGTTTGTCAAATCAGTTTACTGCGAATTATGGATGAAGGGCAACAGGCACATTCCGTATTTCTAGATCTGTGGAAGAAATTTGACACGGTGCCCAATTGGAGACTGTTAACGAAGGTATGAGCATGTCGAGTAGTTTCCCAGTTATAATATATTTTACCATTCCATAGCGGCAGGGTCTTACAGCAACCGGTTTTACAGTATTGCGAAAATATTTAATGTCAGTCAGGCGTTTCAGATATGTAGGTGGCTGAAAGACGTCCTAAGTAACGGAACCCAGTGTGTTGTCCTCGATGACAACCATCAGAGACATCAGGGTTCCCTGATGAAGTGTGATAAGACTGCTACTACAATGAAGAGCCAAAGAAACTGGTACACGTACCTAATATCGTGTAGCGCCCCCGCGAGCGCGCAGAAGTGTCGCAACACGACGTGGCGTGCATTCGACTAACGTCTGAAGTAAAGCTGGAGGGAACTGACAACATCAATCGTGCAATTCGTAAGAGTGTGTACAGCACGTTGCAAAGGCGTACCGGATATGCTCAATAATGTTTACGTCTGGTGAGTGCGGTAGCCAGCGGAAGTGATTAAATTCTGAACAGTGTTTCTGGAGCCTCTCTGTAGCAGTTCTGGACGTGTGGGATGTCGCAGTGCCCTGCTGGATTTGCCCAAGTCTGTCGGAATGCACAATGGACATGAATGGATGCAGGTAATCGCACAGGATGCTTATGTACGTCTCACCTGTCAGAGTTGTATCTAGACGTATCAGGGGTCCCGATCACTCCAACTTCACACGCCCCTCACAATTACAGAGCATCCACCAGCTTCAAGAGTCCCCTCTCTGCTGATATACACAGTCCTTGGCTTCATGAGGTTTTCTCCATACCAGTAAACGTCCATCCGCTCGATACAATTTGAAACGAGGCTCCTCCGACCAGGCAACATGTTTCCAGTCATCAACAGTCCAACTTCGGTGTTGACGGGCCCAGGTGAGGCGTGAGGCTTTGTGTCGGGCAGTCGTCAAGGGTAGAGGAGTGTGCCTTCGGCTCTGAAAGCCAATATCGATGATGTTTCGTTGAATGTTCAAATGGGTTCAAATGGCTCTGAGCACCATGGGACCTAACTTCTGAGGTCATCAGTCCCCTAGAACTTAGAACGACTGAAACCTAACTAACCTAAGGACATCACACACATCCATACCCGAGGCAGGATTCGAACCTGCGACCGTAGCGGTCGCGCGGTTGCAAACTGAAGCGCGTAGAACCGCTCGGCCACACCAGCCGGCTCGATGAATGTTTTGCGATGCTTGTTGATGCGCAGCATTGAAATCTGCAACAATGTGCGGAAGAGTAGCACTTAGGTCACGTTAAGTTCTCTTCAGTCATAATTGCTCTCATTCTTGCAGGATCTTCTTCCGGCCGCAGCAATTTCGGAAATTTGATGTTTTACCAGATTCCTGATACTCACGGTACGCTCGTGAAATGGTCGTACGGGAAAATCCCCATTTCATCGCTACGTTGGAGATGCTGTGTCCCATTGCTTATGCCGCGAGAATTACGCCACGTTCAAACTCACTTACATCTTGACAATCTGCCATTGTAGCAAGAGTAACCGATGTAACAATTGCGCCAAACACTTGCTGCCGACCGCAGTGCCGTATTCTGCTCGTTTTCATTTCTCTGAATCCGCATGCCTATAGCAGTTCCTTTGGCGCTTCAGTGTATTTATTGTATACATAAATGATCTGGAAGGTAGGGTGCACAGCAACCTGTGGTTGGTTGTTGCTGATGTTGTGGTGTACAGGAAGGTGCTAAAGTGGCTGTAGAAAGATGCAAGATGACTTAGGCAGAAGTTCTAGTTAGTGTGCTGAATGATAGCTAGCTCCAAATGTGAAAAATTGTAAGTTAATGAGGATGAGTAGGAAAAACAAACCCGTAATATTCTGATACCGCATTAATAGTGTCCTGCTTGACACAGCAAAGTCGTTTAAATATTTGCCAGTAACGTCGAAAAGCGATATGTGTCATCTCCCCACTACTTTTGTTTCTCTCCGAAATTTAGCCCAAATTTTACCTCCCACTCTATAAAAGCCTTCGTATAGCCAAAACTACCTCCCCACAAAATGTTATCCAATTGAAAGTCGTGTGCTAATCTTCGACCGAACAGAACCTAATTTGAACTGAACTGCAACTGTTCTGAGTGCAGCTTGTCATTATATTAAATGCGCAACCGAAGGAAAACAATTATCTTGCCCTAATCAAGATTTCCGCTTAC
The DNA here is from genome assembly GCF_021461395.2 of Schistocerca americana. Lineage (NCBI taxonomy): Eukaryota > Metazoa > Arthropoda > Insecta > Orthoptera > Acrididae > Schistocerca > Schistocerca americana. The sequence goes on from NC_060125.1 coordinate 46,624,767, forward strand.
CTCGAGTTTTGACAACTTTGTTGCAGATTTCTCGAAAGCAAACAGCGAGTTGGATGCGGCTAAGCTAGCTTTCTATTTCTAAATACATATTCAAACTGTTGCATGTGGTAATGCGTAATAATAAACAGTGGGGTGGGAACAGTAATAATTCCTATGAAATGATATTCCAAGACAACGATTTTAGACCGAAGTATGTATTGATAAAGACAGAGTAAAATTTCGCTTGATCTTCACACACAACATACGTGTGAACAATACTATGCTTAACAAAGTGAACAGTGATAAAAAAGGGTACAGCGTTAACAGAGAATTTCAATAAAAACCAACCAGCTTAATCAGTTAATATGTTAACGCATGTCTCACGAAAGTGGGATAGTCTTTTTCTCAGCTTTGAGTAAGTTAACTAGCTAACAATAATCATTCCCAGCTGCGCAGCGCTGCAGTTTTACCTCAAACTTCTTCTCCTCAAAAATAATAACGTTATTCAAAATTTACATTCTCTTCTCTATCTAGTAGGTACAGCTTACTCATCCTTGCTGTTCTTTAGAATCAATCTTTCTTCGTCTGACCGATATAGTCACAAGAACTACTAAATATGTCCATCACCTACCACACTTCAACTAAGAATGTATCCGACTTCTCCGACGCACAAATCGTGCCACGACAAGAACAAAGATTGCGTAACAGTAATGTAAATTGTTCTCTCTCTGACGTGCACAACGATAGCATTCAAAAATCAAAATAAAACGACCACCTTACATGTCCTCCACGTCTGTCCAAAAGAACAGACACCATCTTCATATATATATATATATATATATATATATATATATATATATATATATATATATGGGATAGTGGCAGAAATGTGGAAACTAGGGGGCTTATCCGCATGTCAGAAAATTCACAAAGTAATTAAAGACATTTGGACAAAAGGAATCATACCCAGTGACTGGAAACAAGCATTGATCCGCCCTCTACATAAAAAAGGAGATAAAACAGACACCAACAACTACAGGGGCATATCCTTGTTACCAGTGACATACAAAATACTTTCTAAAGCACTTTTAAATAGAATAGAGGAACAAGCAGGACCTAATATAGGAGATTATCAAGCAGGATTTAGAAAAGTAGATCATGTGCAGAACAGATTCTTAATTTAAAAACAAATTTGAGAATGAGAGCTATACAAAATAAAAATACAGTAGTTACTTTCGTAGACTTCAAGAAGGCCTACGACTCAGTTGACAGACAAACACTATTCCAGATACTTTATGAATCAGGGATAGATGAAAACACCAGAAGACTTGTTGAACAAACGCTCACAGATACAACATCAAGAATTAAGTTTCAAGGCGAAATTTCTGAACCATTCAAAATCAAAACAGGAGTTCGACAAGGTGACGGACTGTCCCCAATTCTCTTTAACTTGGTTTTAGATAAAGTAGTAAAAACATGGGAAAACACATTAAAAAACTGAGGCACAAAGGGTATAAGCATGGGCCAAGGAAAGAACAAATTTGAAGTAAAATGTTTAGCCTTTGCGGATGATATGGCATTGATAACTGAAAACCGAACAGACGCAACAGTTATGCTTGATATGTTACACGAGATTGCTGAAAAGACTGGGCTAAAAATATCCTACGAAAAAACCGAGTATATAGAACACAAACATAATACAGATAAGTTTATGAAAACAAAGTATGGAAAAATTAAAAGAATTGATAGATTCAAATACCTGGGGGAGTGGATCCAAGCCAATGGACTGGATAACACAACAAGTAAAGAAAGAATAAAAAAGTTGGAATTTGCATATAAATTAACACAAAACTACTACAATAAGAAATCAATATCCATACAAGCAAAGATTAAACATTATAATTCAGCTATTAGGACACAAGCAACATATGGATCAGAGTGCCTAACATTGAATAAGAAAGGCGAATTAAGAGAACTAGAAAAAAGAGAGAGAAAAATATTAAGAAAAATTCTAGGTCCTGAGAAAAACAAGGAAAACAGTTGGATTAAAAGGAGAAATGAAGACCTATACAAAAATACAGAAAAGATCACAGATACAATGAGGAAGAGACGGCAAAAATTTTATGGACATTTAAAAAGAATGGAAGAAACACGAATTACAAAGAAAATTTTTAATTACGTTAGTAAGCTGGAAAACACCGTAGGATGGATAGAAGCAGTAGAGAAAGACGCCAACAAAATAGGTGCTACAGAAGAAATAATACGTGACAGGAATAACTTTAGGCTACTTATAGAAAACCCAAACTATGAAGAAGATGCGCCAAAACCTCGACCCAAGAGAGTGTGGACAGATGAGCAGAGACGAGCAGTTGGCGAAAAAATGAAGAAGTACTGGGAAGAACGGAAGAAAAAGAAACACCGTAAGTCTTAAGTTGTATGCGGTCCATAGCTGGCCAAACTCATAATTAATATATATATATATATATATATATATATATATATATATATATATATATATATATATAGTTAAGGCTCACCGGCCATTTGACCATCTTTTGTGCGGATGCACAAACAGTGCCCGAACTCTTAAGGTAATCGGCAAAAATCCGCGAGAAATGATTATAATGGGCAGGGGCACTATGAATATAGTGCGGGACAATAAGTAAGGAAAGTGGGTCCTCGGTGGCTCAGGCGGACAAAGTGTCTGCCATGTAAGCAGGAGATCCCGGATTCGAGTTCCGGTTGGGGCACACATTTTCAACTGTCACCGTTGACTCACATCAACACCTGTATGCAGCTAGTGGTATTCATTTCGTTGTAATTTAATTCTGTGGCTCACACAAAACACGGCGTTGCCGAAACTTTGAACTTCGTGCGTTTCGAAGGCATTAGAGATATTTTACTGGAAGAGACTGATGACAAACAAAACTCCGTAATACATCCCATAATATACATTTCGGTACGCAACACTACTCTTTCCGCTGTCCTTGACTCTGGTAGCCCTATTTCTGTATACAGTGATGCGGTATTCCACAAATGTATGACAACAGATTGTTCGACATTACCTTTAGGTAAGATTAAAATATGAGGCGCGATTTCTGGAAGAGGTGTTGACGTGAAGCATAAAACCTATTTAGACATTTTGTTTCAAGGCTGTAAATTTTCGATGAATTTCTTGATTGGTCCTATGTTTTCCACTGAAATAATATTAGGAGTAGATTTTCTAAACAAATATAAAACTGTTAAGAATTTCAGTCAGGCCGAAGTAGGAATAGAAGTGCACTGACATTTCAAGACTGGATCTCGACACAAGAAGAAATAAATTGCTTATGTTTTTTGACAAATAATGCATCGCAAATTCCATCCGAGTACTTTCGCAACGAAACAAGTTGTGCATGTACCTTTTACGTTGAAGTGGATCAGGAAATCGATGTACATTGTCTCATTCAGAAAAATGTGGATAGATTAGAGCAATGGGCAGAAAATGACAGAAAGGATGTTCCTGACAGTCTGCGCACACATTCGAGAGTTTTTACACATCACGCAGAAATTATTCAGGGTTTTCAATATAAGTTCCAGGTCAAAGAGCACAGTAAGTTTTGCGTTAAACCATACATCATTCCAGCTTGCTACAGAAAAAAAGTAAACGCAGAAATTCAGTCTGTTGTAGAACAGGGAATAATAGAACCCGCAGTATGTTCATCTAACAGTCTATTACATACTGTGAGGCAGAAAGATGGCTCGATTAGACTAGTATTAGATTCTAGACAGATAAATATTATTATTTCAACAGAAACAGATAGACCACAAACATTAAGAGAACCCTTGCAATATTCGTATGGTGTGCAAATTTTGTGTTCTGTAGACCTCCACGTACGTTTTTTGCAAATAGCGTTACACATAGATTGTATAAAATATACTGCTCTCTTACGTTTTGGTGCGTGCTACCAGTTTCGTAAATCTTTTAATCTCAACATCTCGTCGGCTGCCTTTATTCGGGGTTTAAACATTATAAAACCTATCTACTTGAAAGGACACATATCATCCTATCTTGGTCACAAAACAATCGTATTTTGAGAAGCTTATTGCGCACTTTTGAGGATTCGGGTATCACTATTAACTAAGAAAAATTGGAGTTGGAAAAACAATAGCAAAATATCTTCGTCAAATATTATCATGAGGAGTTACTGAAACAGACCTAGAGAATTGAAGCAATTATGGCAATGCAATCCCCCCTTCCCCCGTCCTACCACAGAACGTCAAGTTCGGAGTTTCCTCGGTTCAGCAAATTTTTATCACCGTTTCTCAAAGATGAAAGTTCTTGCAATTCCTAAATTATGTTCTCTTGATGAAAAAAACACCATATGGCACTGGGATAAACAAGCACAGCTGGAGTTTCAGAGTTTGAAAGATGCACTTATTAATGCTCCAATACTTGCTCATATTGACTTATAATGAGACTTTTGCTTATCAACTGACTCGTCAAAGATTGAGCTCGGCGCCCATCTATTCCTAGAATTTGAAGAGAATGGTATAACTATGCACAGAAGTATAGCCTTTGCCAATCGTGTCTTGTCAAAATCTGAAAGAAACTATTTTGTAACCTAGTTGAAATCATTGGCAATTATATGGGCATTTTCTAAATTTTGGTTCTTCTTATTTTGGAAACATACTAAGGTGTACACTGATCATCGAGCAACCCAACTTTTAATGTCGTCTAAACTAAATCGTGGACTTTGTACTTGCAAGAGTTTAATTTTACTTTTGTTCATATTCTTCGTACTCAGAGTGCTGTACGGATACTTCATCATGTGCTCCTATTGGTTTTGGCAAGAACACTTCTGAAAATGATAGCTGCGCGGTCTGCGGCCCCTTGCCAACGTTCGCGCGGCTCCCCCCCGTCGGAGGGTCGAGTCCTCCCTCGGGCATAGGTGTGTGTGTTGTCCTTAGCGTCAGTTAATTTAAGTTAGATTAATTAGTATGTAAGCCTACGGACCGATGACCTCAGCAGATTGGGCCCATAGGAACTTACCACAAATTTCCAATGTTTTTCTGAAAATGATTTGGGGAAAACTTCAGTTTGTTGCATATACGAAAGGTAGCCTTTCACAACCTTATCTCTTCTTCTTTACGAGTTATAGCGCAGGAACAGGATAAAGATCCGACCCTGGAAAGATGTAAAAGTAAGTGGTATGACAAAACAAACACTGCATTAAGACAATTTTATTTGGTACATAACAACATTCTTTTCAAAAGATGTACAGTCAGTTACTCTCTTCCGGTTGTGTGCATACCCCATGATTTTGTAAACAAGCTTACTTGGTATATCATCTCAGCTGTGGTCACTTTGGTCCGTGGAAATGCTTTCATAAACTTTGTACCACTTGTTACGGTAATAACATGCAGAAAAGAATACAGAAAGTTTTAGCAAAATGCCAGATGTATCAGAAAGTCCAACTATTACCAGGGCTGACACAAGTACTAGAAATCAGGGAATATCAGGGAATTTCAAACGTATCAGGGAATTTGGGAAAAAAAAGAAATACTGGAAGAAACTCGTTTTTGTCTCAGTAGATAAGATGGTTTGTTTAGTGAGATGGCATACTTTGTCGCTGGACGGGCACAGCTGAGTACGTGTACTGCTTCCCTACTCCATCATTCTTATTGTTCCTCCCCTTCCTACCATAGAGCACAGCCTCCATTCAGTGTTGCCACCACTTCTTTCCGCTAGCCTGGCAGATGCCTACGAGAGGCAGGAAGGTGTGAGGAGTGGTCTGTTTGGATCTGATTCCCAGAGACTATTCACACAGTGGCCACAGACGACTGTCATGTGTGAGTGAGTTGTGTCTGAGAGATTATGTGAAAGTGTGTGTGCTCTCGTTTTCTGACAAAGGCTATGGCCGAAAGTTTAATTGTGAGAGCGTGATTGTCTTTTCTATATGCCTGTCTGCAGCTCAGCGATCATCTTCACCGTGAGTTGATACCTATCGTCATTAGTTTCGATTCTCAGAGTATTCGCGCAGTTTGTCTGTTGCTTAGATTGATCACCCACAAAGAAATTGACAGCAAAGACGGAGATCGCCCTCGATTGCGTCCGCTTAGTTCAACGGCTACCCCCAGAGTGACCCAGTCATGGCGGCCCTCTCCGGCCGTTCTCTTCCGCCCTGGAGGGGAGGGGAACCTGTTACCAACCCTGAACTACCACTGGCAAACAGGTGCGTCATCGCTGCCTTCACCCCAAATTGACGTTGGCACTAACCAACCTACAGAGTGACAACATATCTGCGTTGCCACTACTAGCAGACGAACTCTTAATACAGACTCAATGTTAATTAACCCAAGACAACGTAGAGACATTAAGGAAAGCAAGTGCATTTCTGTAATTATGAATTAAATAAACAGGTAGTCCATTTCTTCACTCTTGTTATAACACTTCATATATTTGGAAAAAAATGATGAAAATATCTCAGACATCTACACCATTCAATACAATGTGACGGAACAAGCTAATTAGATGGATCACGCTGTTCCCTCTCATACTGTCCAAACCGATGGACATGGTGAATAGGAAATGCGCTTTCAAAATCAGAACGGACAGCCAAAGATGTTTTAATACGACAACTGTGCTACCGAATTGAAACAAGTGAAGGTAGTGAAACCAAAAAATGTAAATGTGCGCGTTGAACGTACCTCACACCTGCCCAGCTGTAGCAGGAAGAAACATGATGAACACTGTGAATCAGCGGGATGCCTTTGGCAGTAATTTTTAAGTGGATTAAAAGACGCGCTCTCTGGCCACTAGAGAGCGATAACATCTGTGACGACGAAAAAAGATAGCGAGGCCAGAGATGATTACTAATGAGCAATCCACCACGCTCTAATTAATTAGTAGCTGTCTGTCTGTGCTGAGATCTGAAAGAGACCAGGTTCCTATGATGACTTGTGGAAAAATGTACGCACGCCCAGTATTATTAACCTTGTGAATGTATTACGTAATAGTTGTGTGTGAAAATATATTCAGGACAGTTTTAAAAAGTTAATTATTTATTAGTCCATGAAACTACATCATAATAAATGACTGGATAATCATGAGGACCTTTAAGGACACCAGTAATAATGGAGGGAAACACCAGCGTGTCACCACGGCATTGAAGAGCTATAAGAAATCATTTGAAGAAGGGATATAAGAATATTTTTAATTTTTATATGTATGTATTCATAATGAAATGTAATTGTTCCATTTTTTCTTCATTAGCTACGGTGAGCGTTCGGATAGCCGTAACGTCTCTTTTCTCGATAATATATTCCAGAATAATCTTAAAAATCGTTTAACCCTATAAATAATATTTCCCCTATCGTTTCCAAATCCTTCTCCCATAATTTTACAACGGCCATTGACCAGTGAGACCAATCTCCAAAAATTTCGTGTCTAACAATAATAATAAGAATCGATTATTGGAGATTCACGTTGTACTAATAATTATTTTTTTCGCATATTTATGGAATATGAGGAAGAAAGAAGAAAAGCCAATAAATAATTACTGGGAACAAGAAACATTTAAAACATCCAGATATACTGGAAATTGCAAACTTCGAATTACGAGGAAACGTGAATAAGACAACGTTCAAGGTAGGATAAAGAGTATTATTGAATTTTATGCATATGAGAGCAATTCCAGCCTTTGTAACAAGCAACAAAATCCAGCCTCGCAATGCGTGTTCTTATAGTATTTTTTACGCAGTAGTAACACAATTACGTAACATCTTATAGCAAACAGAAAGTAATCTCTGAAGATAGAAAAAAAGTTCTCTTCAAGAGATTTACGCTTTTCATATATTCAAATGTTATACGTGTGTGTCAAAAATGGAACCCAAAAACAAGCAACAAATAACTATTAATAATATTGAAAATGAAAATGTCGAAGTTTCAGCAAATTTGCCGTTAAGAGATAACAATAATGAATCGCAACAACGTGGTGATTTGCCAAATACTAAGAATATTCAAATAAACTCTACTATTAGTAGTGAATCACACGTGCACTTTGGGGATAATACGTGGCTTACGCTTGATGAGACTGGTCCTCATTCACTGTTGGAAGATGAAATTTTTTACAGTAACGGAGAAAGAATTAATGGAACTGACAATGAAAAGTTTCGCGACTCAACTTTGAGTGAACGAAGCGAGCTCGCGGGAATGAGTAATGTCGATAGATCAAATCGTAACGGTATGAATGAAATTGGCAGTAACCAAATACTGCAGGCAGTATTAAAATTGCGTTGATAAATGTCCAGCATGAGCACAGAAATGGCCAACATATGTTCATAAATTGCTGGTATATGTTCAGATAACTCAAATAAGTACTGGAATTAGCGGGGTACGGTCAGATAATACGAAATTAGCGAACAAAATCGATGGCTTGGACCCAAAATCGAGACTGTTGCAACAGAAGTCAACAATCTCGACCAAAAACTTTCCAGTCGTGTCATCGTGGTGCAAGAAAAAGACAATTCTTTAATTGGTGATCTTGAAACTTCGCGTTATAATAGAAATACAGATCAAATAGGGGCCACTAACGAATTTGACACAAAAGATTTGTAGTATGAATACCCAGGTTAATCTAAAAGTTATCAGACACTGAAAAGGAACAGAAAAATGGTGCGGACCAAGTACAAAAGGTAGTAGAGGCGCAAAAACCTTGAAAAATGAACATAAAAATCTGATCGACAGTACAAATAAACGTATCCGAATTTGTATCGACTTTCGGAGAATTGCCACAGGATGTAAGCAAACTCATGCAAGTCGTTGGTCTTTTAAAACTGGGTCATACATTCTACAAAAGCTTAAGAAGGATGTAAAGAAATTAAACGAAAGATCCGAAGCGGGAATATTCAACAGTTGAATCAGGCTCGCAGAAGAGTCTATCCAGGAACACAGGACTTAACGTCGAGGCCGTAGAGAAAATATTGCGTGAGCGCGAAACAAAAAATGCTTCCTAAAATTGACAATGACATGGAAACGATCGAAGATAATGTTGTGACTTGGCAAGACAGCCATGTCACTATGAGAGGAAGCCGAAAGGCACGCGTTTAAGCTCACGCAGGATGGCGTGAGGTCTGGAAAATGACAAGGTCTTTATAGTAGCAAAAATAGTACGTAGCTTTTGGAACACTTAACTTTAATCCATAATTGGTCAACATCGGTCTGACGGTACATGCATCACAAGATAAATAGCAAATGATAATGGCGCCTTGCTAGGTCGTAGCAAACGACGTAGCTGATGGCTATGCTAAATATCGTCTCGGCAAATGAGAGCGTAATTTGTCAGTGAACCATTGCTAGCAAAGTCGGCTGTACAACTGGGGCGAGTGCTAGGACGTCTCTCTAGACCTGCCGTGTGGCGGCGCTCGGTCTGCAATCACTGATAGTGGCGACACGCGGGTCCGACGTATACTTCCGGACCGCGGCCGATTTAAAGGCTACCACCTAGCAAGTGTGGTGTCTGGCGGTGACACCACAGATAACATTCGCTGTGCGCTAATAAGGGAAAAGAATAGTTCGAATGGTCCATTTGTAGCTACCGCCCAGAATGAGTCGGCTATAGACAATAATGATGCGAACACGGTTTCGCCACGATCAGTGTATGATACAGGCGAACCAGAACAATTTGCAAATGATTACACGAATGTGCCAGTGTTGTCGAGGACTGTCATGCCATGAAAAAAGAGGAGGTAAAAGAGATCACAGCGAAATAAAACAGCACAGAGAATATCGTCAGTCTTTATTGATGAAGGTTTGTTAAAAAACAGACAATATCCGATCTTTTTGCAGGAATGTAAAAGAAGACACCCAGTGGTATTCGTGCGAGCATTTAGAAAGACATTACCTCGACATTGGTCCGAACAACTAAAAATCCAATTCTCTATAGAATGTATGACGTCCGTTCATGGGCATCGGAAGAAGCCGAAAATTGTCGCACAAACGAAGAATTAGAACAAGCCTTTTTAAACACATCTTAGTCTCAGGAAATGCAAGAGAGATATCGAATGGAGGTTTATGACCCGCAAACTTTCAATGCTAAACACGGTAGGTTGCGAAAACATTTTGAAAAATATTTAAACAAAACAGGATATTGGAATAAGATTATGTCACATGCTGATCTGTTCAGAATATTAAACAGACGGTTACCCACACATTATAGAAGCACATTTGCATGCCGTGCGTGAGTTACGACACTCTTATGTTTCATTAAGAAGAAGTAGGTCATGTACAATAACTGGTGCGGGAAGCACGTATATATTATTAACTGGCAACCCGCCATATTTGATGTTATATAAGAACACTGCGAGTAGCAATATCACTAGGCACTCGATCCTGTAAAGATTCTATATTTATGAAAGTAAGTTGGATTATTTAACTGTAGGCTTATTCGTTGAATATATCTGAATTAACTAACTGTGTAAACTTTTTTATGTTTAGTAGAAAGTCACCTCTGTACGACGTATTGACATGGCTGGCAAATTATTCTAATATTGAGATTTTGAGTCCGCACCTACCGCAGCAGTCTTTGGAAAAGATTTAAATACGAAGTCCGACTATTTGAGTCATATTTCACGGCCAACTACTAATAACATTGCACTTACGAAAAAGACATTGTCAAGCGTCTGATACCAAATAATGAAACGTTCACGTTCCAGATAAGCAAATATTAATTACAACCAATCACTATCATACATACACAATAACCAATACTTTATTTAATTAATTTATTTATTTATTTTATTTTGGCGACTGCGTGTCGGACTTGTTATTTTGTCATTTGTTACATTGTTATCTTTGTTTCATGTGAAAAATCAACTTTCTGGACCTGGACTTGAGTATATGAGAAATAACAAAAAATCTGAAGATATTTTTCAACTCTAAAATTTTGCGGGACGACGCAACGAAGCGTCCAGCAAAATAAGGTAAGATAGCATTTGCATTGGCAGGCTAGACCAGACGCATAATTCAGTGCATTAGCTTTTCAGTAGATTCGGTAGTATTTCTTTCGCGCGTAGCAGTTTTCAGTGATAAATTTCATTCTCAGTGCTTTTCCTTAAACAGTAACTTCTGCAACAATACCAATTCACGAGTGTACAATATGGCCGACTTGTGTACGATACGTTGTAACATGGCCAGCAGCCATTAAGAATAATCCGATATTCAGTTTACATTTTTAAATTAACAAACAGCCATTGTTGCTACGAGTGATTCATATTCAACTGCATTTTATTTTAAAATTAGTGCCAAACTTTATTTTCTTGAAGCATATCTTACGTGTGGCATGGACATAACTAGACTAGGCCACTGTTTCTATGTTTCGATACAGTGTATCGATACGTGGAACTGTTTCACTGTTTCGAAACTGCCATGTTTCACTGTTTCGAAACAGTGGTGTTTCATTCCGCACTGTGTCGGATAACGGGACCAGATTCGATCTCGAGCCAGCCACAGAAACTGTATCGTTGTTTCAAAATAACGCTGTTTCAGTCCACTTGTGCTTAGACGGACTAACTGTATCGAAACAGTGATGCTTCATTTCACTTTGTCTCGGACGAGATTCGGGCACGGCACAGATACGGAAATACGTTTAACATACTACTTCATCAAACTCTTTCAAGAGTGTCGAAATCTTTTTGACACACAACAGCATGATGCTTAAGATTTCCGAAAATAAAGTTTCGTTTCTAATTGACGGCTCTATTCCGAAATGGCGTAATATACGCTTTATAAACAGTAACAAACAATAAAATAAAGCACACTATTCACATTCAAAATAATAAAAGTGTGAAAAACATTCAGTTAAATTACACATCTCCTATAAAATATGCTTCTCTGTTTATGTACAGTAATCACATTAAAAAATTCAAGTAAACCTACAACATTTTAAATTAGAAAAGGCGTAGAGTGGCAGTTTTCAGACATGTACGTAAATTGGATGTACTTTCAAGCAATGTGATTGACGGATCATTGATGATGTAATGGTGAACGGGAAGGGCTGGGAAGCATGGTGGATTTATTGTAATGATTTGAAACACCTTGAGGGACAAAAAATTTTTTCTCTTATATTTCGTTATTTTTTTGAATTACGTGGCTTTATTCGTGAGTCTATAGTCAATGTGCCTATTCTTCGCAATGTGTGGATGAATATTAGCAGGCTGGGTATATATTATCCATACTAACGAAATTTGGGAATCCCAGTAGCGTATCCGTTGTTTCTGCAGTTTGTTCCCGCCTCCAGTACTATTACAAAACACAAACTGTTTCGAAACAGCGTTTCGAAACATTACATTGTATTGTTTCATTTGTTTCGAAACAGTTATGTGTTTCAGTTTGCCCATCTCTAGTCATAACTAGAAAACAATACGCAAAGATGGAACAGCAAAGACATACTATTCAGACGCAATCCGACTCGGACGAGAGACAAATATTAGAAAATGACTTTACGACAGCAACCGATAGTGACGATTCATCAAATATTGACGCAAGTGTTAACGGAAATTTTGACAATAGGCCGTAAACCACAGAAATCTCTAATTCTCAGTCAGAGCCCATGTTAAGACATGACGTCACGTCTAAAGACTAGGCGGAGGCAGAGACCTTGCAAACAGTAAACATTGCCAACATGTTACAAATGCTAATGAAACGAAACGCAGAAAATATGGCAACTTTAAAGACACAAAATGAACAGATAAAGACACAAAATGAGTAGTTATAGACACAAAATAACGAAATTAAATCTGATCTCATAGCAATCAAGACATGTAATGACACTTTATGTAAACGTGTGGAACTTAAAGACGCCACATTGACCAAACAGATGGCAGAACTCAGTACGAAATTTTCCAAGCTTAATACGATACGAGAAAAGACTGCAAATGACGTAGCACTTTTACAGATACAAGCAAGAAAACCTTAATGTCATGTGTGAAGCTCTTACTGAACTAATTCATACATATCCTTCAGTACATGACAACCTTGAAAAACGAATTACTGAGGTGCAGAATAAGTTTGACGATGTTGAACAACACCTGACAGACAGATAACAATCTGATGCCACAGCTCATTTTCAAAATATTGATAAAGAATTTCATGATTGGGTAGAGAACAAAGACAAACATTTTCATATATGCATACGTGAAAATTTACCAACAATTGTGCGCGACTCCGTAGCGGAATACATCACTAATAACAAACAGCTGATTAGTGACGCAGTACAGTCTGTCACTGCACCAATGAAACAATTCACGGATCAACCACAGTCTGAATGTAACGAAAATACCAGTCAAAATGTACAGTTGAGAAACCAATATACATACGATTGTGACGCACACATACCGCACACGACAAACACACAAGAACAAAACACACCACGACAACAACCCATACCACATCGTACAAACACAAACACAAGCTGTTATCATGGTAAACCACAGCAACATTATCGTAGTTACTCGCCATCTGAACATTACAGTAATTACAGTGGAACAAATCCATATCATAATGCAAATGAGGAAGAAAGCTTAATAAAACACAGGCAATTTCAGACTTTTATTCCTGAAAAATGAACCATTCATCCGGTGATTTTTCTTAAATCTCTTAGTAACGCATTTCCACGCACTTGGAGTGACCGGATAAAGACTTCATATATTGTCGGTTACATCCAAGGCGATGCAGCTGTCTGGGCATACAGTCAAGCTGACGTATGTACCACGCGCAGTGGGTTTGAGCGTGCCTTTCTGAACAAATTCTGGTCGCAATCCGTCCAGGAGCGACTCAGAAGACAAATTTTAGAACCTGAAACTTTTAACAGTAACAATGGTAAATTACACAGATATTTTGAAAAATACTAGAACATGAAACATTTGTTGGACGAACCAGTCGCAACACGTGATATACTCCGTGCGTTGATGGCCAAATTGCCTTTCAACATTAAAGAAAAACTCTTACAGATTCCGGATGACGATCCAGATTATTTTTTAACAGCTTTAGATTCGGTTGACATGTTACTAGAAGATCAGCGCTTCGCGCGTCAGAACAGCAGCCCCAATGTTTATATCAGTGGTATGCAAAACATGCAGGCTTGCCAACTCAATTCTGGCGCGCCGACATTTGGATACACGGTACAGCAAAAACAGCTAACTCATATGCCGTCGCAATACGAAAATCAAAATCAACACGCGTATTCCAATACAAACAACAGTTACAACAGTAACAACACTTCATGCGGCAATCCATACAAAAGGCACCGCAGTAATAACAACAACAACAACGGTGACAACAGATACAAATATAACAACAAAAACACAAACAGAAATAGAAACAGTAATAACTACGAGCCAAGACAGCATTATGGCTTGACTCGTAGCGATCAATACTTTCATTCAAACACTGCTATACCACAGCAGCCACCAGGACAAAATTGGAGCATACCTTACGACCGACAGGTAAGTCATAATGTGCAACAGCAACAACAACTGCAAAAGTTTGGAGATCACAACAGGCAATAACCGAATGTTAATATAATAGAAGTGACACCTGATACACAACCTCAGTCTGTGTCAGTACCTAATACAAATGCTAATCCAACAGACTAGAAACAGTCACTTCTATGCCCCGGGTCGTGGCTGAAGAATTTTTGGGGGCGACTTCAATGTTAATCAGTTATGTGACACCACCATTGAACAACAAAATATTGATATGCCTAATAATTGTAAACAAAAACTACCTGTTTTATTTATAAGATACAACCACGATGAGAATATATCAGATGAACTTCTGCAAGACAGTACACATTGTCGTTCTAACACAAATGAAATCGTTTTAGCCTCTACTTTTGGTGTAGTAGGTGGGATTCCAACTACTATTATCTTAGATACAGGTGCAGCTGTGAGCGTTTTGTCTCTTAGTTTCTATAAAACGATGTTTGAATTGGAGCCTGTGACTTGAGTTTACTGCCCAAAACTGAAATAACTACTGCTCTAGGTAATAAGTCAAGTAGGGTTAAGAAGCAAGTTTTTGTAAACATTAAAATAGGCAATGGAACCGTACAATGGCCATTCCCGGTTGTACAAAACCTTGTGACAAATTGCATACTACGATTAGATATTATGAGCGAGAAGAACTGCATTATAGACTTCTCCAAAGGTAAATGTATTTTAAAAGATAGAGGCAGTGTAATTATTATTGATTTGGGCAGGAGAACTCTAATGCATGACAAACACTGTATAGGGTACAGGGTTGAGTTAGTACTTGACAATGACAATCAAGACATGCACACACACTCATCTGACACAGAGCTAATGGACTTGAAAACATTGATTGATCATAAGATAAATGAAGCTACAGCTCTCAGTGTACATGAACGTATGAAACTACAGGAAGTGTTATCCAAAATTTACAAGTTTTTACCAAAAAATTAGGTGTTATCAACACATATGTCTACAAGATTGAAGTTAAGCCTCACAAGATCTTCTATCTTAAGACATATAACGTACCGTTATCTCAACGACCTGCTGTGTGGCAAGATCTAAAGCAAATGTTAGACTGGAAAGTCATTGAACCATCCACCTCACCTTACTGTAGTCATCTACTTGTTGTCAAAAAACCAAATGGTAGCATTAGGCTAGTGTTAGACGCACGATCAATTAATGAAATAATCTTACCAGTTCACACAAAACCCGAAAATTTAGTAGAGCAATTACAGAAATTTCAAGATGCAAAATATTTTTCCACAATAGATCTCGCTAATTCATTTTGGCAAGTAGGTATCACTCCTGATTCTCGGAAATATACTGCATGTATATTCGGAGGGCGAACCTATCAGATTTGTGTTCTGCCCTTCGGACTGAATGTCAGTTCTGGAGTATTCATTACAGCCCTGGATACCGTGCTTGGCGATGATTTAGTTGAGACAGTCACACACTATGTAGATGATATACTGATAGCTACACAGTCTTGGAATGAACACATTGACACACTTCAAAGAATTTTAGAAAAATTTGCACAAGCTGGAGACACAGACAATCTTAGAAAATCAAAATTTGGTTGCAGTGAGATAAAATATTTAGGATAAATCATTAATTCACAGGGCATACGTCCTGATCCCAGTAAATTAGATGCCATCAGAAACTTTCCTAGCCCTCGAACAAAAAAGCAGTTAAAATCATTCCTTGGGCTACGTTCATTTTTCAGGCGTTTTTTACCACAACCACTTTTGAACAGTAAACATCTGTTAAATCTACTCAGAAAGAATCAAGTTTGGATCTGGTCGGAACAGTGCCAGAATGACTTTAATACAATTAAACAGGTTTTAGTGAATGCAAACATATTGAGCCATCCAGATTTCAATTTAGATTTTTGTATGACTTGTGACGCTTCATGTTCTGGCTTGGACTGTTGCCTATTTCAAGTTGTAAAGAATAAAGAAAAGGATCAGATAAGAATTATTGGATTTGCAAGTCGTGCTCTAAGTGAATGTGAGCGTACATACTCCACTAGTGAGTTAGAAACACTTTCCATAGTCTGGGCGTTCAAGAAATTCCATTATTATTTATTTGTCACACATACAGTAATTTATACCGATCACCAGGCCCTGACATTTTTGTTAACTTGTAAACTTGTACATCCTAGACTATCACGATGGGCAGTTAGTCTTCAGAACTACTGTTTTGAAATTAAGTACATAAAAGGTAAGGACAACATCATTGCCGACGTTTTGACTAGACTTCCACAAGGTATGAATGAAACCAACAGTGACTTAGAAAACATATATGACTACAGGATTCTCTTAATGCAAGACAAGCAGTTTCACCAATATTATATTGATATGAGCAGAAACATGACTAAATTACAAAAATTTGATCCTCACTGGTATACGATAATAACATTACTGGTAGAAAAACAGAATCATCCTTTGACTAAGTATTACAAGTTACGCAATGATGTATTATTTTATCGCCGACATCCATATCCTACTAACTGGTATGTATGCATTCCCAAAGAGTCTGAACATAATTTGATTTGGCACACACACTTAGTTTGGGGTCATTATGGGACGAAAAAGTGTTTGGCAAAGCTCAGCACAGACTGTTATTTTAGCAATATGAGAAGAAAAATTCACAGGGAACTGAAAACATGTGTCGTATGTCAAAAATCAAAACCTCAGAATTTATCCACAAAAACAGATTTACATTGTATTTTACTGAGTAAACCCCTGGAAATTCAGTGTACTGACATAAGTGGATCGCATCCAGCAAGCTCTGGAGGCGTCAAATATATCTTAGCTTTTTACGATATATTTTCTAAACATGTAATACTCTATGCTTTAAAATCCGCCACTGCAAATGCTATAATACGCCGATTCTCAAGTGATTATCTGAAGCACGTGGGAAAACCTAAAGCAGTTCTGTCAGATAATGCAGCATACTACTCTGGGTACAAATGGAGAAATTTCTTGAAGGACAATAACATTAAAAGTATATTTATTTCAAGGTTTAGTCCACAATGTAACGCGACTGAGAGACTTTTCCGAGAACTAAACCGATTCATGAGGACCTATATTTCATAAAAACATACTAATTGGGTGTCCTACCTAAGTCTTTTCGAAGACGTACACAATAACTTAAATATTTACAATACAAATTACACACCTAACGAGATCATGTTCAATTGCAAACAGAACGATCAATGGATAGAACCAATACCTAAGTTGTCAGACAAGGAAATCACACCTGAACAGAAAGTAAAAGAAGTATTGACTACACCGACACATCACGCACAGATACGAAACAAACATCACACAAACATAATAAAAAGAAAACAAAAATTCAAGGCAGGAATGCTTGTACTACTTCGTACTCATCATAAATCTGTAGCACTCAAGCGACGCAATGCTAAGGGGCGTCTGCTATATGAAGGACCTTATATTATTGTTAACATACTGCATCCTGGTGCGTATCTGTTACAACTTCATAGAACTAACAAAATTATTGGGCTATACGCACACCGAGATCTTAGAGTATTTCAAGCTAAATAAGGTCAAAGTCATATCCATGAAAACATTGCTAAGCAACTCGCAAAACTCTTATTTGCTACAACATAGATAATAAGTAGTATAGAAATTTTCATTTCAGCTGTACCAGTGACGCAGTTGAAGACAGAAGAACTTTTCTTTCTATGCCGCGGCACTACCAAGAAGATTGAATATTAAGGTAAAATTTATGATTACGTAGCAGTGAATGATATATTAATTTTTCACGGAATACATGTGACTGTAGGTACCACTGACTTAGTATGACACCTGACGAACCGACAGACGTCACCTGTGAAGTGATCTTTTATTTCGAGAAATAGATTAGACGTACATCTCTCAGCAAGAAAAGCATCTACCAGTAGCCAAGGCCACACACTACACTATACACACACGCACAAAATATGAGGAATCTAACAGTTTTCCGTCTCCTATTATTTTGAATATTTGAGTAGTGAAAACGCCTGGCCTTGCCTACTGATGTAATGAATGTTGTGTCTAACCTATCTTAATTTCAGATGACATCACAAAACACATCGATAAAAACCCAGTAAAACCGTAAAAGAGAATGTAAATATCTGCAGTTCATGTAATCAAAGTGTGACATAACGTAATAATTTATAGCTATGTAACATGTTTATGTGTAGCTGTATTACGTTTATGCTAAGAAAATACGTGACGTGTATATGTATGATTACTTATTTTTTTTAAAAAAAGATGTATAATGTAACTGTTGCGATGTGAAAATTTGAACGATAACAAGTGCCAAAATGTGCAAAACTTTAAAAAAAATCATTGCATAGTGAACCACTGTTCACGGACATTAACGTACATTACTAAGTCTGCAACTATGCAGAAACGTATGTGAAAGAAACTGTTAATGATATTTATCATGCATCGTACCTTTGTAAACGCGATGAACAATTTCTTTGATAAATAACTACGAAGATATAGGTGAGCTATATTTAACAAGAAACTGAAAATGGGAAGTGCCTAATTGGTGCATCGTCTAGTGACATTACTACAGTATCTACCTTCAAGATGTTAACTGGATTAAATGGTCACGTGCCTGTCCAGAAAACAACACGAGTGGAAGAATTTTGGTTGGAGCTTCAGGGAATGGAATGTTCTCGAAATGTGACGGACACACTTACCTGGATTATCCAAGGATCGACGCCAGCTATGTGCCGTCCGAGGTTCTGCAACCAAGCTTCCACGGAATATCGAAAACGAACTGCATATGAACCAATTACTCGAGGGGTCACGTCCGATCTGTAATAAACAATGCTTTTTGTCACAACGAACTGCATCACAACGACTATAATGAAAATAGGAAATGGGCATCCTTATGTATCAATTACGTTGTTATACAGCGATGTTACTGTGATCAAAAAACTTTACCACGACGACACTAACCTGTGAAACATTGCTGTGCAGCAGATGAATATAAACTGTAATAACAACACGATGTGTATAGGTCAACAACGCACCTGAAACAAAAAGACATTTTTCTTTGAAGCATTTCAGTGCAATACTATGTAACTAAGAACATCCAACAATCTTAAGTTGTATTGTTTTATAACAAATATTGTAATTTTAAAATAAAGTTACCTGTCATAGAATGTACACTTCATATGAAATCTTGGTGGAATATTTTCTTTGTGCAACGACTAAGAAACGCGCGCGCGCACACGAATAGTATGAACGGCAATACGGTGCCGCGTGATCTAAATTTACGATATAACGGCAGTGCCAGAGTCACATAGACGCTTCTGCACATGCGCGCACTGTATTTTGCCAACATAAGAACTTTTACGGCGCATGCGTGTCATTCAAATTTTGTATATAATATACTGTATAATGTATGTAATGTAAATAGTTGTAGATAACTTAGATTTTCTTGTGCCTTTAGGTGAATCGTTCGCCTGCAGATGTGTCCTTTCGCCACGCAATTCAGGGGCAATATAAAGGCACATTTCCATGCCGTACGTGAGTTTCCTTGGAAACGGGAAATCTTAATTAAATAATGAATCTCTGACAAATAAATAAAGCCTATGGCACAGAACTGCAGCACTATGCCGCTGATAAAACAAAATACAATTACGACACTCTTATGTTTCATTAAGAAGAAGTAGGTCATGTACAATAACTGGTGCGGGAAGCACGTATATTTTATTAACTGGCACACCGCCATATTTGATGTTATATAAGAACGCTGCGAGTTGCAATATCACTAGGCTCTCGACCCTGAAAGGTTCTATACATATGAAAGTAAGTTGGATTATTTAACCGTAGGCTTATTCGTTGAATATATCTGATTTAACTAACTGTGCAAACTTCTTTATGTTTAGTAGACAGTCACCTCTGTACGACGTAATGACATGGCTGGCAAATTATTCTAATATTGAGATTTTGAGTCCGCACCTACCACAGCAGTCTTTGGAAACGATTTAAACACGAAGTCCGATTATTTGAGTCTTATTTCACGGTCAGTTACTAATAACATTGCATTTACGAAAAAGCCATTGTCAAGCGTCTGACACCAAATAATTAAACGTCCACGTTCCAGATAAGCAAATATTAATTACAACCAACCACTATCATACATATACAATAACCAATATTTTATGTGCCAGTGTTGTCGAAGACTGTCATGCCATGAACAAAGAGGAGGTAAAAGAGATCACAGTGAAATAAAACAGCACAGGGAATATCGTCAGCCTTTATTGATGAAGGTTTGTTAAAAAACAGACAATATCCGATCTCTTTGCAGGAATGTAAAAGAAGACATCCAGTGGTATTCGTGCGAGCATTTAGGTAGATATTGCCTCGACATTGGTCCGAACAACTAAAAATCCAATTCGTTATAGAATGCATGACGTCCGTTTATGGGCAGCGGAAGAAGCCGAAAATTGTCGCACAAACGAAAAATTAGAACAAACCTTTTTAAAGATATCTTAGTCTCAGGAAATACAAGAGTGACATCGAATGGAGGTTTTCGACCCGCAAACTTTCAATGCAAAACACGGTGGGTTGCGGAAACATTTTGAAAAATATTCAAACAAAACAGGATATTGGAATAAGACTATGTCGCATGCTGATGTGTTGAAAATATTAAACAGACGGTTACTTACACATATACATGAGAAACTCGTCACAGTTCTGACTTACGACTTAGATTAATTTTTATCCATAGTCGATTCCAATGACCCCATATATGAAATCAGCCCTAAGACAATCGTAAACAGTCAGGCGCGCCTGCAAATGGAAATTTTAACAACCACAACAATAATGATAATATAGACAGTGGGGCAGCTACTTCAACCAATATGATAGCAAGCAACAAGCGTATCATTCATGGATAACAGCTCAGGAGTATAGTGAGTACCATAATTTCGGAAAATACTGAAGAAACGGTAACAGAGGCCATAACGGGAGGGGTAAAATCAACGGAATCACGGTTTTCAACTGTTTGGTTGAGATAATGTGTATGGTCCAAACTGCAAAGCAAAAAAAATGTTGGTAATGGTATCAATCAACCACCGACTGATTACAATAGAAACTGGTTGTGGGAGCGAGAGAAACCTGGAACAGGGACATGCCGAACCCGATAAAATACATGACTGTACGCGGAACAATTCTGAACCCATAATACAGATAGTTCATGTGATGGATGGTGGGATTCACCCTCTACCTCCGCCACAGTGAAACAGCGATCGGTCGGGCCAAGCCTCCTGCCAAAGACGGAAAGACGGTGAACAGAAGCGGTGGCATAAGGCTTTTGAATAGCTATTTTATAAGACATGATCAGGTAAATGACACGAGGGATAATCCTTATACAACTGAAGACGTGAGCAATATTAAAGGATAAGAAGACGAAGTACAAGTTATTATAAACGCCAAAGTTGCCAACACAGATGTGCAGGTTGTGCTAGACTCTGGCGCTGCGACGAATTTAATTTTGCAAAGCCTGTTTGCTGAGCAGCACAAACAACTCAGTTTGCCTGATTTACCAGTACAAAACTATCACATTATAACAGCAATTTGTAGTAATTCAACAGTCGTGAGTCTGCAAACCTGTTTATCGATTAGCACAAATGAAAACGTATTAACATGTATATTTTTAATAGTCGAAAAATTAATAGTTAACTGTTTGATAGGCATGGAATTTCCTAGGAAGTATCAGGTAAGGATTGATCTAGGTAAAGCTAAGTGCCATTTGTATGTTGACGGAAAACCTGTTTCAGTTGATTTTTTAAAACGAATGCTAATGTCCACTGTCATTTGACAAACAGGGTTAATATTCTATTGATATAACCTGAAATTTTATATGTGCGCGAAACATTTAATGGCGTGAATTTAGAGCACGTGACTAACCAATACAATGTACACCAGAAAGTTGAGAAGTCAACCACACTTACACAAGAACAGAAGCGTGGTTTACCTGGCTTACTGAAACAATTATTACACGTTATTGAAGAAAAACCATGTGTAATAAAGGGGTGTGTGTATCAAATGAAGGTATATTCGCATAAAACTTCCTGCCGCACGTCATACACAATTCTACGGACGAAAAAGGAGGCTGCAGGAAAGAGATCGAGCACATAATGAAGTGGAATATAATTGACTACAGCAGTCACCATATTGCAGTCCAGTTTTAGCCATAGCCAAACCTGGCGGCACTGTTTGCCTTGTCCTGGACAACATAGCCGTAAGAACCATGCCCAACAGTGCTGAAGAACACTGGTAAAATTACATGGAGTTAAGTATTTGACCTCAGGGCCTCGCAATGGCAAATTTTATTCCACATTGAAAGTCACCACTGTAATGTCTTCTTGTGCAATTGGAGAAGCTACCAATTTTGAGTTCTGCCGTTCTGCCATTTGGTATTTATTGCAGCATTAGACAGAGTGCTTGGGCCAGAACTTTTGAGTCAAGTCACCATGTATGTGGATTATCTTCTTATCGCCACATCCACGTGGGCAGCTCATGTGCAAATACTTAGAACATTCTTAGAAACCTTGGCTGAATATGGAGTTACCGCTAACTTGGAAACACCTGAGTTCTCGCAGGAAGAGAGAAAGTTTAGAGGCCACATCGTCTCGCCTACACGTTGTAGATATAATCCCAAGTTAGACACAACTAAGAATTTTCCTAGACCACAGACGAAGAATCACCTTAAGGCATTTCTAGGGTTAGTACAATTTTTTCGAAAATTCATGCCCAATCAGATGTCAAGTAGCGATGCTCTACCGAATTTATTGAGGAAAAACCACAGGTGGTTGTAGACACCCAAGTGCCAAGAGGATTTTGAGGCAATTAAACAGGCTTTAATAAACTCAGATATGACGAAAGAATTCTGTCTTAGTACTGACACCTTGTCACAAGGGCTGGGGAAAATATTGTTTCAAATCACAACAGAACAGGGACGTCGAAACATAAAGATCAGCAGTTTTGCAAGTAGTACACTTACAGAACGTGAATAAGCATTTTCAGTTACAGAAACCGAGTCACTGACAATAATACGCTCTTTTAGAGGATTTCAGTATTTTTAATGGGTAAATCCAACTAAGGTATTTTGGAATCATGGAGCTCTTTCGTTCGTATCAACATGTAAATTACTACACAACAGTTAGCCAGATGGTGCCTGTTCTTACAAGAATTTGATTTTGAAATCATTGTATGTCGAGGGTGAACAGAATATTGTGGCGGACGCCTTATCTAGGCTTCTGCGAGGATTGAGTATGTGGAATACATGGAGCAGACTTCAGATTTGAGAGTACTCCTTATGGACGGTGACTCTTTTACATCCTAGCACCTTAAAGAAGTGTAGGAGCATGTCCCAGTTGCAAGAAGAGGATTGACAGAGGCATAAGGCAAAGCAACAGCTTATGGTCAACAGCAATTCTGAACTAGGGAAACGATACAAATTGTGCAACTGAACATTATTTTACCTGAGAACACCTGATTCTCACAACTGGTGTGCCTACTTTCCTGAAAAATTCATCGACAACTCTATACAGTGCGCATGTAATGTATGTGGACATTACGGGGTGACAAAGTGCACTAGTAAAATCACAGCCTACTATTATTTCCTAAATATTAGAAAAAGGGTATTGCAATTAACCAGGAAAGGTTAAACATGTGAATAAATCACGTTTTAATGGTCTGGTCGATAAAACACTTGTGGGTTTGTGACCGCATTGCCATCTATAAAATTCCTACGTTTCGGTGACTATTTCAAGACGCCTTCCTCGGGGTGTATTGTTAGCTGCTGAGTGGGCGCTAGTTTACTTATATACCGTGGAGGAGTGCTGTTATTGGATATGAGGGAGAAGAGGAAGGTTATTAGGTATTCTTCTATTAGTCTTTGCAATGAGTTATCATTGGCGGAAATAGACGTTTTCCATTGGAGTTTCCGTTCTTGCTTGCCATTGGTGGAAATCGGCGATTAGGAAACTGAGCGACGACTGTAGCGTAGCGCTGTTTACTAATTGCCTTGTATCGGCTAGGGCGCGTCAGCACTTTGTGTACCTTCGGCCGCTGTGTCGTACCGCGCGCCTGTCGCCTGGAAAGCACTGTCCTGTCGGCAGCTAAGACGCTCGGAGTCAGTACTCGCCATGTTGTCGGCTCACTTGGCTATCTCTATAGCCTCTCTGATCTTCCTCCTCAAGCTAAACGGCTGTTTCGCCAGTACGCGGGCCTCTCGAAATTCAATCTCCATCCTGCACTGTTCATGGTGTTCTGCCAGCGCTGATTTGTTGTGTTGTTTGAGACGGATATATTTCTCGTGTTTAGATAACCGTGTACTTATTGGACGCCCAGTCTCGCCTACATACACAAGTCCAAAGTCGCACCCGATTTCGTAGACTCCAGCGGCACGAAACTTGTCAATTGTATCTTTCGTCGAGCCCAGAACGTCTTTTATTTTGTTGTTGCCACGAAAAATAACTGTCTGACGGAGAATTTTGCCCAGACGTTATTCAGTGACTCCTTGTACATATGGTAGCAGGACGACGTTCCCGTGCTTCGTTCTGCATTTCCCTATTGTCCTCGCCTGCCGGAGTGGCCATGCGGTTCTAGGCGCTACAGTCTGGAGCCGAGCGACCGCTACGGTCGCAGGTTCGAATCCTGCCTCGGGCCTGGATGTGTGTAATGTCCTTAGGTTAGTTAGGTTTAATTAGTTCTAAGTTCTAGGCGACTGATGACCTCAGAAGTTAAGTCGCATAGCGCTCAGAGCCATTTGAACCAATCCTATTGTCCTCCTTTGGCACCATCATTTTATGTATGGCGCTATCATTTTATGTATCATCTTGATGTCGTAGCCATTAGTTCCAAATATGGACCTGAGGTTCTGGAGTTCAGATTTGAGACTGTGTTCAGCGCTGATCCTGTGGGCCCTCTTAGTTAAAGTTTGCAGGACCGATTTCTTTTACGTAGGATTGTGATGGGAGGATGCACGCAGGTACCTGTCCGTGTTGGCAAAGCTTCCCATCGGGCTTACGGTAAACGTCCACGTTGAGAAAAGGCAATACCCCGTTCTTTTCTATCTCCATGGTGAAGTGAATTTTGCTGTGTTGCTGATTTGTGCAGAATGGTGGCCCATAAACAACTGCCCTTCCAGGCCCACGGCCCATTTCGTTGACTCCTAAGGAATCCGCAAACTGGTTTGTTGATCTGGAAAAGTTGTAAAGCTGCCGCTAATGCAATGGTTATCTCCAGTGTCCAAAAATCTGACAGTATAGCGGAATTTAATTCTACTATTGTTACTCAAGTCACACAAGTAGTAACCCTAATAAGCCGTCAGATTAATAACAAACGGAAAATTTAGATACACCAAAGGCGAATGAAACTATATGATGATGACGGCAACAAAATGGAAGGGGAGGTGGCTGACGTTTGTTTACCACGGTAGTGGCCTGCCCGGAGGGCACCACCATCTTTCATTACCCCCACTCAAAGTAGATCATTTTGTGGCTCACGTAATTCAAGGATAGTGTGACGCAACACAAGGAAAATATCTCAATTAAAACATCATAACAACCACTAGTTGTGGTGAAACAAGAAAGGGCAGAGATCATGGAAGCGAATATTGCCAACTTCACAGCCAATTTTACTCTCATACCTCAAGTGAGGCTCATGTTCGCCTACCCGACGGGACGCCCTAGTCACACGACATTTACATTTCCATTCACAGGGATACCCACGTGCACGCACACATCCTCTCTTCCAGTTGCAAGATGGTTGAGCACTGCTGGGTGTTGGCATTGTCAGTACCATGGACCACATCGTCCGGCAGACATCCAGACTTAATTGGTTAACAATGCATAGTTTAACAGTGCCCAGCGCAAACACACACATTCACTAGAAGAAGGAAAGGGGAAATCCTTTCAGAGGATATTCCTCCCTATGTGAAAGTGACCACATACATTTAGTATCCCTGAGCAAAGTAGTGTAACAGCCATAGTGACGTGACATATCGTCCTTTCGCACTGATTCATTCATGAAACACGACTATTACGCAGCTTGCATTCATCTTTCATAAATACATGGACACACATATGTAGCTGGATTTGCAAAATGTGTGTCACAATTTATACACGAAAAATGTGCTGTATTACAAGCCTAACAGTAAGTAAAAAACTGGTGAGGATACATACGAAAATAAATTATCTAGGGTACACAACAGAAAAGAAGAATGAAATGTGATAGTGACGCTACATGAAAACACAAATCTTGGATTGTTTATAGCAGGGACTGACCGACAGTGGCCAATTGTGGTTTGGTGTTAACGAAAACAAAAATGAGACCTATATAAATATATGTCAAGGAAGCAAACAGACAATTATAGTGTGTAATGTTGATCAGTGAAATAGATGATGACAAGAAACTAAGTGTCACTGAACATCTGTGCACACAACAAGAATGAAATACATTTATGTTGTGGATGGTAGCATTCCTGAGCCCGACCAATCCAATGTAGGTGTCGACAGAGACACTACATAACACATGCTGATGGCACAGTAGTCTTCCTGAGAGTTGCAGGTGGTCTTACAGACCAGGCCCACGCGTGAGTTGGTGGGTGTAGGCGTTGGTGACCATGACGCCAGACTCTAGACGCATGTCACATCCTGGCGATGCACTGGCCGCTGGGGTGTGGGCGGTCACAAAGACCACGCCCACACGAGGGCCAACTGCACACATGGCAGCGTCCGTTTGTCGCAACGTGTTACATCTGACGTCTCCCTCCGGTTGGCGCGCCGCCAGGAGGCCCAGGTGACACGTCTCGTAGAGCTGCGAGGTGCTGGTGGCCGGAACAGACTGCGGGCGGCCACGCGGATCACACCCACACGGCCTGGCAGCATGTACGAGGCGCTACAGGACGTCCCGCGGCTGATGGAGACCCCTCTCCGTGGCCATTGTTCACCGGCATCTGTGCTGACAGCGGCGCACTCCGGGCTCCCCTCTTTGCAGCTCAGTCAGCTAGTTGGGCCGGAGCACTGGCTGGCGTCGGCTCGTTCCACAGAGAGTGAAAGTTCGCTCCAGCCGACAGCGGTCCACGCTCGGGGATCCCCCAAGTTCACTTCTCTCACGACACCTTTCGGCGAAGGCGAGCGCGGTGCGTCGTGTCCATTGTTCGTTTCCTCCTGCCAGGGTAGCCCTCGTCGTCTGCCCATCGCAACACTGTCTACCGCGCCGGCTGGCTGGCGCGTTACACCAAACGTTTCTCTTCAGCGGCCTTAGCTTCATTCGGTTGCGACCGGTTTCTAGTCGGACCGCTTCATATCTCCTCGTACCTCCATGAACAGTGCCTGTTCAGTCCTCACCGAAATCCAACAGGTATACTGTCCACACCTTTTACAAAATCTTGTACACGGTTACAGTAGTGCGTCGGACTCCGTCTCATATTAAAAACTAAGATAATTATAATCTAGACGATACAAAAAACACAAAAAAGGTTAAAATATTTCTTCATGTTTTACTACTGTATATATAGATTTAAAAAAATTAAAAATTGTTGCACTTACCAATAGACATGAAAAATTGCAAAAAATTACTCTAACAGCAGACAGGCGTACCCCTTAATAATTACCTTATATGCAAATTCGCCTGCCTTAGACTCTAATTGTACTTAAAAACTTCCCTCCATCAACTACTATATCCTAAACATTCAGGCATTCACAGTGGTAAACACAAACGGAGAACAAATTCAGCATGCGAAACTAAAAGAATAAGCCCAATGTGCAACAGTAAGTCTAAAAACGTAGTCTTACTACGTGGTTGGGGCGTCTGGGAGACCTGTGAGCGCTGGCCGGTGTGACCGAGCGGTTCTACGGGCTTCAGTCTGGAATTGCACGACCTCTAAGGTCGCAGGTTCAAATCCTGCCTCGGGTGTGGATGTGTGTGATGTCCTCAAATTAGTTAGGTTGAAATAGTTCTACGTTCTAGGGGACTGATGACCTCAGATGTTAGGTACCATACTGCTCAGAGTCATTTGAACCATTTTTAGATCTGCGAACATTATAAAGACAAGCACAATGGTCCACAGTAATAAAACATAGGGGCAGCACAAAAATGGGACAGTGAACACCGGCAATGCAAGGCCTGCATGAAGGGAAATGAATTTTCGATAGTTATGTGTCCATCATGCCCGACCTGCGACAACCAAGTAGCGAAATGCCGTCTTGCCGAGATATTGACGTTTTGACGGCAGTTCTTCTCCGATTGTCCAGAATTCTGTGTTTGTGATTAGGTATTCCTGTACCCTCGAAGGCGAAATTGGTAGCAGACTCTGAAACTCCACAAGGAAAGCCTGCCTAACGTCCAGACGTGTGCGGCTATAACAGGAGCCAAGAAACATAAGCAAATAAAAAAAAAAAAAACGGACTTACCGCTACAATGAGACGTAACTAATACGCATGCGAAATACGGAGTCCAGTCCCGTGTCTCGGTTTTGTTGTTGTGGTTGTTCTGCAAATCACTATTCCCCACTATCTTTTCTCCACGATGAGGCTGCACACACACACACGTATTTAAACGTCGAGGTGACTCAAATCTCTCACAACACGAAAGTATGACCCAACGCAAAGCGATGAGGCTTGGCTCGGTGGCCTCCTTAGCATTTCACGAATTCGAATTCAGCACACGCAACTCAGGCGCGGCTAAGCACGCTCGAAGTAACACCACAAAAAACTGGCGCAATGCTCAAGGGCGTACACATGCGCACTCGAAACTGATCAAAAGATAGGTGCAACGCAACGGGGAGTGCTAATACGCACTCTAAGCTGATCAAGAGATAGGTGCAACGCCACAAGTGCGTGCTCCACTCACTGTCATGAGCATTCATAAGAGTGGTAAGCACCCCACAACACCACCAGAGACACAAGACCGGCCCAGGTTTCACACATGCCAGATAACGATTCCCCCAACAAAGACGCAAAGGCCAAAATCACCCTTGTAGCAGTGATGACACTGTGGACCGTGGTGCTCAGTGCGCCAATCCTTGTTCTTACGCCGCTGCTGGTTGTTGCTGTCATTGTTTCTGCGTTTATCCCTTACATTTTACCTCTCATACATCCATTCCAGTTCGCTCAGTAGATATTACGCAGCTGCTGGTTGTTGCTGTCATTGTTTCTGCGTTTATCCCTTACATTTTACCTCTCATATATCCGTTCCAGTTCGCTCAGTAGATATTTGAAAGTTTCAGTGTTGTCTCCGCGCCTACCGACGAGTTCTTGTTGGTACTGCTTGGGAAGCTTCGAGAAACAGAAACCAATAATTTCCTACGGGCTGCAGGGTGCGTCTAAGAACTGGTTCTTCTTTAATAGGGCCTCGAACATTTTTACCGGCCTTTGTATCCTGAAGATTCGAGTTCAGCCCACATCATAATTCCCTGTTTTGATCTATCCTACATTTCTCGTGAGCAATAGGTAGCGAGAGATGCTTTCTTGAACTCTTCGAATGTGCTGCACTTTGCCGCGACATCTCACACTTTCTCGGCGGCTGATCCCTCAAAATTCTGAAAGTTTATGGCGGACAGAAAATGCTTCTGGTCGAAGGTAGATCCAGTCCTGATACTAGAGAATCTGTCAGATTCCGTCACGGGGATTTGGTCCAGGTGCTGGGACACCTCGTGTCCTCCGTGGCCGTCACATCTAACACAGTTCTCCGGCAACTTGTCCGGTGTATCCCTACCCGTTAACTGAGAGGTATCGCGTGAGTGCGCACAACACTCGGCAGAAGACGTGGCGCGCGTCGCACTGCTCTGTGAACCACCCGATGGCATCACTCGCGCGGTTGAAGTTTCGCAGCTACGTAACTGTTCTGCCGCGCAAGGTCCTGAAGTCTTTGTCTGCTTCCTCTACTTGAGCTAGACGATAGTTTACTTTGGCGATATTCTCCGTGTTAGTGATTAATGCCTTATGTACCTGCGCCAAGACTTTCGAACTTTTGTTTGCCATGACGTTTTGACTGGATATCAGCTGCAAGATTAATCTTCTTCGCACCTGCTGTCTCTTTTGGACAAGGCGGGCGTCTTTCTTCGATTCTGTTCCAGTTTGCGTACATCAGAAAGTTTGGCCACAAACTCGTCCGTGCGTGAGCTGATCTACTCCTTTAATGCGATCGACTCACACTTTCTTTTTTGTTCCATTCTTCTGCCACCTACCTTCGTTTTCTTTCAAATTCTTCTGCCTCCTCCCTCCGTTTTCTTTCTAATTCTTCTGCCTTTTGCTTTCGTTTTCTTTCTAATTCTTCTACCTCCTCTTTTCGTTTTGTTTCTAATTCATCCATATGCTTCTTAATCTGACCTACGAGAGCGATGACTGGATCAGGTTCTAGTTCGCAATGCGTGCCAGCCATTGGCGAAGCGACCCGTGGTTCCTGTGGGCTGTTGCGTTGGTGTCGCACTGTGTGTCTGCCTTCTATATCCCATTCCGAATTTCTGCTTGTCTTGCTTGTCTTGTCACGGTTCGCGTGGCTCCCCCCATCGGAGGTGCGAATCCTCCGTCGGGCATGGGTGTGTGTGTTGCCGTTTGCGTAAGTTAGTTTACGTTAGATTAAGTAGTGTGTAAGCTTAGGGACTGATGACCCAGCAGTTTGGACCCGTAAGACGGTACTACAAATTTTTCCTTGTTAATGACCACAGTCGTCTCCATCACCAGACGTGACACCACTGTTAATTCCCTGTTCCGATCCCACATCATCTATCGGTCTGGAGGCCCTGCAGCCAAACCCCTGGCACACTTCACAAAATGAGGGAAGCTTCATAGTGAAAACAATTTCCAACTCAGACTCCCACACCACGTCCAGTCGCTATTAACGCGGTTGTGCTAGCTCCAGAATGCTCGATGCCGCCAGTTTCTAAACAAGTGTTATTTCCCATTCAGCCACACCGTTCCTACCCTATTGCTTGGCCGCTAGCGGCACAAGACAGGCCGCCATAATGGCGGACCATAAACCACTGCCCTGCCAGGCCAACGGCCCATTTCGGTGAATCCAAAGGAATCCGCGAACTGGATTGCTGCACCGGGAAAGTTCTAAAGCTGCCCCTAATGGGAGTGTCACCTCCAGCGTCCAAAAGTCTCTCTTTGTAGCTGAGTTTAATTCTACTACTGCTACAAAAGTCATGCAAGTACTGTGAGGTCAATCAGTGGTTTACCCTAACCCTAATAGTCGATCAGATTAATGACAGTCAGGGAAAATTTAGATACACCAAAGGTACTCGCGTACCCCTGATGACTGGCAGAACACAAAGCTTTACTCCTAGCCTGGGCCCGTCAACACCGACATTGAACTGTTGGTTCAAATGGTTCAAATGGCTCTAAGCACTATGGAACTTAAGAGCTGAGGTCTTCAGTTCCCAAGATATAGAACTAATTAAACCTAACTAACTTAAGGACATCACACAGCCATGCGCAAGGCAGGATTCGAACCTGCGACCGTAGCAGCAGCGCGGTTCCGGACTAAAGCGCCTAGAATCGCTCGGCCACAACGGCCGGCCGAACTGTTGGTGACTGGGATCATATTGTCTGGTCGGACGAGTCTCGTTTCAAATTGTATCAAGTAGATGGATGTGTACGGGTAATGGGAGCAACCTCATGAATCCATGGGCCCTGCATGTCGGCAGGGCACTGTTCGAACTAGTGGAGGCTCTGTCATGGTGTGAGGCGTGTGCACTGAGTGGTACTTGATACGCCTAGATACGACTCTGACAGCTGATACGTACATAAGCGTCCTGTCTAATTAGCTGCATCCGTTCATGTCCATTGTGCATTTCGACGGACTTGGGCAAGGTATAAAAAAGCAGTGCATTGGGGGAGCTTCATTTGTACTCACGTGATTCATATGAAAAGATTTCCAATGTTGTTAAAGCCTCATGACCGGAATTAACAGACTCTGAACGTGGAATGGTAGTTGCAGCTAGATACATGGGACATTGCATTGTGGAAGTCATTACAGTAGGGAACTCAATGTTCCGAGATCCACAGTATTAAGGGAGTGCCGAGAATATCAAATTTCAGGCATTACCTCTCACCAAAGACAATTCAGTGGCTCACGACCTTCACTTAACGAGCGGAAGCAGCGGTGTTTGCGTATAGTGGTCAGTCATAACAGAAAAGCTACAGTGTGCGAAGTGACAACATAATTCAATTTGGGACGTACGATGAACGAGTCCGTTACGACACTGCTGCGAAATTTGGCGTTAATGGACTTTGGCGGCGGTCGACCAAAGCGAGTGCCTTTGCAAACAGCATGGCATGGTCTGCAGCGCCCTCCCGGGCTTGTGACCGAATGAGCTGAACCATAGGTGACTGGGAAACAGGGACACGGTCAGGTGAGTCTTTCACTTGGCAAGAACAGATGACAGGATTCTTGTGTGGCGCGGACCCCACGAAGCCTTGGACCCGAGATGTCAGCAAGGCACTTTGAAAGCTTGTGGTGGCTTCGTAGTGGTGTGGACAGAGTTTACATGGAATGGTGTGGGTTCTCTGGTCCAGCTTGTAATGGTACTTGAATTACGTAACTATTACAGCACCTCACCTCAACCACTCGATACCAGCAATATTCTACTGTGTTTCTGTAAAATAGTTAACATATATCTGTGACAACATTCAGATTTGATTTCATTAATGTAGAGGTACTTTGATACATCGATATGTTTACATTGCAATGATATTATTCTTATGTGTATTCTTTCTTTTGTCACTATGATCTTTGTCGTACTTGTAACTCTGATTTTTGAGCGATCGTAAGTGGTTATTAGACACTCAAGTCTTGGTCGTAATTGTTGAAAAAGACGTAAATTGTAGTCAGTTTGTGAAATGTGAACTTTAACAGTGAGGAAGATATTTTCAAGTATGTTTTATATTGTGAAGTGATGTTGGAACAACAGTAATAAAAAAGAAGTGTAACTTAAATTCGGAGTGCTGATTACTTTTTTACATCATCATTGTCCTAACTTGCTAAAGTTTAATCTTCAAGAATGGTTTACGAAAAACATCTATAAAACTTTTGAATATCGCAGAATAACACCTAGGCCTTTTTGCATCCGAGCTTGGAATCATCACTACCTAGATTTTCGACGATTGAGCCATGAGTTCACAACGAGACCAGCGTGGGAAACACGAAAAGATGAGTGCCCAGTTTATCCATTATTTCATGAAATGACTTTATTAACTGTGCTCTAATGACACCTGCCACATAATATAACTTTGTTGTTGCCCGAAAATGCAATATTTAGCAGCGTGAGCAACACTACAATCATTATTAATTTTTGACCTTTGTTGAGGTAGGGTTGTTAGAACGTGGGTGCTCTTGCCAGGATAGGCAGCACCAAATATTCAGAAATTAACTGTAGATTAACTGTGTTTCAGAAAAAGTACATAGTGAATCTGTTATGAAAAATATCGATAAAAACATGACAATCAAATATTAAGGAGACACAACCACCTGACGAAAAATGGACGCAAAAAATAATGGGACGACAAAGGATTTAAAATAAACACTACGACTGGATTCCGACGGAAAAGACTTCAGATATAAGTTAAGTAGAAATTCAAACGAATTTTGTAATTTGGTATTGTCATTTTTACTGGTTCATTTTTTGATAATAGTTAATAATGGACAAAATTAATGAAAGGGAAGAAAAGTGGGGGAGGAGATCAAAAACTTGATAAAATACAATTAATACTGCAACTCCTGAATAAGCAGAGTGAAAATATGAATAAACAGTTTTTTTCATTTAAATCGGAAATAAAACAAGAGCTGAAAACTGAGTTACATGAAACTATATATAATTTAAAATCTGAAATGAGGGCTGTAATTGACGAAAGGTTAGGGGAGAATTTGAATAAGCAATGAAATGTAATAAAAACTGAGTTAACCAAGTATAAAAATACACTGGAAGGTAACTTAAACGTGATAGAGTTGAAGGTATACAAAGTGGAGAAAAAAGTAATTGTTTTTGAAAATGAATTCGTTGCTGAAATAGTAACAGAATCAGGGCAATTCAGGAACTTCAAAATGAAAATGAATCACTAGATCCAAAATTAGATGACTTGAAAGCAAACAATGTTAATGCAATCAGTAGTGTTGAGAAAAAGGTTGACAGTTTAGAATCAAATCTTACCTATGAAGTAGACACATTAAAAACTAAAATAAATCAAGTTGAAGAATATCTTGTTAACAAAAATTTGTACAGTCATTGTCCAGTATGCTCGAACCTGTTAGTGAAAAGTTTTCCTTGTGATAATTTGCATCTAGTTGATTTTTTGCACCATTGCAAGGACAATTTTGTGCCAGGAATGTCTGATAATTCAAAAATTAAATTTGTCAAAAAATTTCTTGAAGGGGAGGCCCTATCCTGGGCTAACCGAAATTTCGATCAGTGGGAAACCTTTGCAAATTTTGAGAAAAGCTTCTTAAACAAATTTTGGTCAGAATCTGAAGAGGGGTGGATTAAATCTGAATTTTTAAATGGACCTATTTTCAGAGGGAGAGTGGGCACCATGAAAGCATTTTGTAAAGATCAATTGAGAAAATTAATACATTTAGATAAATCTTTTGATGAAATGACGCAAATAGATGCGCTGAAAAGAAGGATACCTGAAAAATTGCAATGGGATTTAGTTGATGGGCCTGATGATTCTTTGGAAATTTTTTAAAATATGTGGATAAATTGGATAGGGCATTAGAAAGAGGTAATATGCAAAATTTTAACAATGGTGAACACCAACAGGGGGGGGGGGTGGTATTCCAACAGGTATAGTTGGAGAGAGGAGAAAATACAGAGACAATAGACATGAACAACACAGGGGATACAATAGGGATCTTAATGGTAATGACAGAGACAGGGACAGAAATTTTGTAAATAGAAGCAGTTGGGATGACAGAAACAGGGGGGAACAAAATTGGAGATCAAACAACAGAGAAAACAGGTAGGAAAACTCCGGACTGCCTCAATGAAGGTCCGTAGTTTTGGGGCGAGAAAATTTAATCACAATACGACCTACAATACCACGAACCTACTATGCTGTCATAGTAGGAGGAGAGGTGATACTCCTACGTGGCGCGCCCCAGGTGGCGGATAGGGAAGTCCTTACCAGTTTACTGGCGGACTTGAATGAAATAAAATAGCTCTCACGGACCAAACACACCCTTTGCGGTTAACAACCGTAGTTGTAAATCGGAGCTTGCTCCAACCAAGGTTGACAACCTTCGGCAGTCAAAAATTGAAAGCTCTTTTAGGAAAAAAATTCCACCGTCCTGCTCAAAAACGCAGGAAAAGGCTACATTGGATTCGGTGGGTAGTCAACTAGAAGACAGCAACGAATCGAAGCGTTTGCAAACATCCAAATGCACACTAAAACACAAAAAGAAGATTAAACATGAACAAATAAATTATATAGCAACACACAATATAAACTCACTACTTCAGACCGGAAAACTCAAGGAGCTCACAGATGAACTAAATAAACAAAAAATTTTAATAACAGGGATCCAAGAAATGAGAAAAACCACAGAGGACCCATTCGAATCACAAGGATACAGAATTTATAATGGGAAACCAGGACCGAGGGCGATGAAACAATGTTCCCAGTTTGGAACAGGGTTTTTAGTAAACATAAAAATAATAAATTCAGTAACGGATTTCCAAGCAGTATCACCAAGAATTGCGACTGTAAGCTTTAAAACAATGAATAAAACCTATACAATAATAAATGCTCATGCCCCAACAATTGAAAAATTTGTCTAACAAATACAAAGGAAGAGGTAGAAAAATTTTGGGACCTTCTAGAACAAACTGTGAACAGAGTAAATAAAAAGAATGTAAAAATCTTATTGGGAGATTTCAATGCTCAGTTGGGAAAAGAAAGGAAATATAAAGATATAATTTGAAAATGGAGTCCACATAAATTTACAAACAAAAACGGTCAAAGACTTGTAGAACTCTGCAGAGAACACAACCTTATATCTAAATCAACATACTTTAAGAGGAAGCCAAGTAAACTTAAAACATGGAAACATCCAGACTGGAGGAAGGGCGAGTGGCAGCTAGACCATGTCTGTATGGACAAAAATTTTCATAAGCAGATCCACAATGTTTAAGTACTGAGAGGAGTAGACACAGGCTCAGACCATTATATGGTTAAAATTAAAATCAAATTCACACCATTAAAGAAGAGGACCGGAAAAACTAATAAAATAAAAAGGAGGTTTGACCCACATCAGCTAATTAAAAATAATAAGTACCAACAAATAACACAAACCATCAAATTAACAGATGATCTAGAACAACTAGTGCCTAATCTTAAAAAAGAAGCAGAGAATCTAGCTCCCTTGAACCCACAAAGGAAACATGCATGGTTGACATCAGAATGTGACAAATTCCATGAAGATAGACACCAAGCATGGTTTAAGTTTCAAACACATAAAACTGAAGAAAATGCCATCAACCTAAAAAATCAAATAAAAAAATTCAGTCAAAATATTTTAAGAATCAAGAGAAGATTTCATAAAGATATTATAAAGTCTATAGAAGGTAATTATCATAAAACCAACTCCAGGAACTACTACAAAATCTATGGAAAACAACTACAACAATATGAGGCCCCTACACTAATACTGATAGATGAAGATGGAAGAATTACACACAGTAACAAGGAAAATGCAGAAATCATGGCAAAAGCATTTAACAAACTTATGAATTGCGAGGAACCCAACGAACCCTTACAAATCAACATAAATACCCCAATAAAAAACAAACCTAACAAACTAGACCCTCCAACTTTCCAAGAAGTAGAAGAAATTCTTAAAGAACAAAAAATTATAAGGCATCTGGAGAAGAT
The DNA here is from genome assembly GCF_021461395.2 of Schistocerca americana. Lineage (NCBI taxonomy): Eukaryota > Metazoa > Arthropoda > Insecta > Orthoptera > Acrididae > Schistocerca > Schistocerca americana. The sequence continues at coordinate 46,662,163 of NC_060125.1, forward strand.
CAGGTTTTTGTTGAAATGTGGTAATATGCAAGTGACACAGTCAAGACCTCCTTACACATGGCTCTAACTAAAATTTGGGTAACAGAACAATTTCCCGAACATTGGACCACAGCTATCATCCACCCACTACACAAAAAGGGAGATATGAGCAACCCAGACAACTACAGAGGAATCTCTCTCCTAGATTGCACATATAAAATTCTATCCAAGATCCTATATGAAAGAATCAAGGAGCAATTAGAACAGGAGTTAGGGGAATATCAGGGAGGTTTCAGACCATGGAGAAACTGTGCAGCGCAGATAATTAGTTTAAAATTGATTATGGCATACTACAAGAAACGGAACAAACCTCTGGCAATAACATTTGTAGATCTTAAGAAGGCATATGACTGTCTTCACAGACCTTAAGTATTAAAAATTTTAAGAAATCTACGACTCCATCCAAAACTAATTAAAATACTACAACTCACTGTAACCAACACCAAATCAAAAGTGAAGTTTAGAGGAGAAATTTCGGAACCATTGCTCTTAAAAACAGGCTTAAGACAAGGTGACTGCCTGTCACCATTACTTTTCAACTGAGCACTGGAATACATAATGAGAGAATGGTACAAGGACAATCCAAAGAGGATAAGAATTGGAAGTGCAAAAGATGATATTAGCATAAGCTGCTTGGGATTCGCTGATGATCTTGCTCTCCTAGCCAACACCGTTCAAGAAGCCAGGCAACAAGTGAAATCACTACAAGAAATAGCAGAGAAAGTAGGCTTTAGAATATCATTTGAAAAAACGGAGATTATGCTAACTGGTCCACCACTTGCAAACAAAATTACAATAGGAGAACAGGAAATCAAAATTGTTGATAAATTTAAATACTTAGGCGAAATAATAACATACAATCTAAATGAGAAGCCATCATGGCAAAATCGAATAAAAAAACTGAACTATGCATATTACATCACCAAAACTACATACAACAAAAAAAGCCTATCTATAGATGCAAAATTAAAACACTATAAAACAGTTACACAACCAGAAATAACGCATGCAGCTGAAACTATCTTCAAAACAACTAATACAGCAGAAATTGACAGAATACTAAAAATAGAAAGAAGAATAATTAGGACATGTATAAATAAACAGTATAAAATAAATGGACATTGGAGAATAGCATCAAATGAAACAGTATATAAGAAAATAGAACCAGTCATGAGCACAATCAGGAAGAAACGAATCACATTCTTTGGACATTTGATGAGAACTCCAGAAAACAGAATTAGTAAAAAAATAATACAAAACATGTGGAATAGCAAGAGCGACATTAAATGGATCACAGAAATTAAGGAAGATATAAAAGAACTTCAAATTACAGTAGATGACCTAAAAAACAAGACAGAGAAAACCAGAATACTGCAAGACCCCCAAACCAGACTACAAATGAAAATCAATAAAAGGAGTACAGGAAGAGTTGTCTCAGAGGAAGAAAGAAAGAAAATATCTGCAAGAATGAAGAAATATTGGGCAGCCAGAAGAGCAAAACACCTTTCATATAAGAATAGCCTCTTATAATTATATTACCTAAATATCATATTAAGTTATTGTCGAACCAAATTGTATCCCTGTGCTAACAACTTGTTTAGAACTTTGTATTTTTGACTACAGTCAAGCCATAAAATAAATAATAATAAAAAAACTACCTACAATAACAACTGGGAATTTACAGACAGAGGAAGAAGGAGAAATGTAACATATTATTATAATAAAACCAGTGAAAGAGAAAACAAATACACACCACAAATAACAGACACTTATGTTCAATACCAAATTAATACTTTAAATTCTGATCAGAAATTTTGGGATACAATAAGAGAAAATAATCATGTTGAAAGCAATAAGGTAACTACTTCTGAGATCAAGCCAGATGAGGATACTGCAATCGTGCCAGAACTTTATAATTGGGTAGTGAATGGTAATCTATGTAATTCTGAAGTATCTGCCAAACGTTACAGCTCTGATTTGAATAAGTTATTTAATGAAAATGAAAAGTTATGTGAAGGGGGAGAGATGGAACTTAATGTGACTGTGGATAGGATGCATGATGAGGAAAGTTTAGATTTTGAAGAAAATATGGAAGCTAATGATGTTGTTGAGAGTTGTACGGAGGTAAGTAATGGTGAGATTAATGCTGTGGTGAGTATCAGGTATTCGTCGAGATTATTTCAAGTGAAGTAGTGAAGCTATGTGATAATTAAGTTGATAACTGTGAGCATTAAGATGAGGTAAGTGTGGTTGGTAATGAGGAAGTGGACACAAATGTTTTGTGGCGGCGTTCGTAGGGACAAACAATTCGCTGTAGAAACGGCTTACGAAGTCACCGCCACACTTTTAATAGCGGGCCGACTGGTCCGCTGGAACAGTGAACAGAAAGATGAAAACCCAAACACTCTGATTAAATAAAAGTCGGTACTTATCTTTATTAACGAAGATACAGAAACACAGTAGTGAACTCCGTGTCTACAGAAATCTGTCTAGTTCGAGTCGGAGCGGCTAGGTCAGCGTCGGCTGACGACAAACAACAACTCTGCTGCGATGAACACACAACTGACTAGCAAGTACACAGTTCGGTGGCGAGTATACAACTGAGAGGCGAATACAGAACTGTCCTAGCGCTCGCGACTCCAGCGCTTAAGAACCCAGAAGCCAGCGGTGGCGCGCGCAGACTTGCGGCGATTTCCTGTCTCGCTGGCGCTGCTTATGCGGACGGCGTCCGGACTTTGATGCTGCCAACCTTTTGGCAGCGTGCTCGGGTGGCATTACTGGCTAGGATATAACAAAATGCATCTGATGAACAGGTAAAGTTAAGTCAGTGTAACCAATCTAATGTAGCAGAGGACTGTAATGTTGTGCCAGCTAATCGTATGAAGTATTTAAACCCACATACAAGTTCTGAAGAAAAAGGTGAACATTTTTTAAAAATATTATGGAACAGTTGCAATTACAAAACAGATAGGGAAGAGTTGTGGAACTATTTAGCTAAAATATGTAGAAGGTTATATCCTCACTGGTGGCAAACTGTTAAATGTAATGAATATGTGTTGTGTGCTCAACCTGTTGTATCCATAGATGATGAAAAGGAAAATGTCAATGTGTGTGTGAAGCTATTAAAAACTGAGCAGGAAAATAATGTGGGTAATTTTAGAGAAATTGGAAATGACTTGTTATACGAACCATTAAAAGAAAAAGTCGAAGAATATGAATTAGGGTATCCATACATTAAAGCTAAAGAAAACAATTGGGAGGGTAAATGTCTCATTGATACAGGGAGTCCTATTACAGCCATTTCAGAAAAATTCAGAAATAAAATTAAAGACAGTGTTGATTTTGTTGAGGCCCCTGTGATGGGAGTAAAGATAAGAGGAGCTACAGGCAAACACAGTAAAGTCATCAAAAGTCAAGTATTTTTATCATTTGAAATAGAAAATGTAAAATTTGAGCAGAGTTGTCTTGTTATTCCAAGGCTAGAAGAGAACATATTGTTTGGCATGGACTGGGCGTTAAAGGTAAGTGCTGCATTTAGATGGAGTGAGATGAGGTTAATTGTGTGCCAACCCAAAAGCAATACTATTGTGTGTACACAACTGTTTATTATACACTGTGGAGAAGGTTACAATGATGTCAGGAAAAACACAGACTATGAAGAGAATTTGTACTGTTATGATGATAAACCTGAGCTAAATTTTTCTGGTCAAAATTATGAAAACCTAGTTAAAAGTAAAGTAGAAGAAGCAATTAATTTGGACAGTGAGCAAAAGAGACAGTTGAAAAATTTATTGTGGGAATTTCAAGATGTTTTCAATGAAAGACCTGGAATGGTCAGGAATTATCAATGCACTTTACACCTTAAAAATCATGAACCTTTTCTTCTGAAGCCTTATAGTATTCCTTTTGCAAAAAGAAAAAGAAGTTGAGAGTGAGATACTAAAAATGGAAGCATGGGGTATAATCGAAAGAAGTAACAGTCATTATAAGCATCCTTTGGTAATGTTTACAAACGTGGAGGTAGTGTTAGACTTGTACTTGATTCTAGGCACCTTAACAAATTTTTGAAAAGAGAAAATGGTCATCCAGAAAACATAGATGAACTGTTACATAAATCTGAATGTGTGAAACTCATGAGCAGCTTTTCGAAATATTTCCTTAAGCCTCCATTTCTTCGATCGAAAGGTTCAGCTTCATATACCTCTTTCCTCTGTCTTTTCTGAACTCCTTCGTTCCAAAACTTGGCTAGAAATGCATGTTCAAAATCACAGTAAGTAAGACATCGATCGACCATTTCGATTCCCCAAATAGCAGATTCTCCTGTAATATGTCCGATTACAAACTGTATCTTTTGCCTATCAGACCAACTAGGCAGAAAAATTCCGAAAAATGATCGGCGAAAAAAGATCAGGTGAAGGTTCCTCTTTTCGGGATTAAATAACTGAAAGTTTCTGTGTTACAATAGGCTTTCCTCTTTCATTAACTGCACTAATGAATTAGAGTCATTTACTGGAATTTGTTGTGTTCTGGGTGATGAATATTCGCTGCTTTAATGTTTTGTGTTTTGCTGCTCAGGACCATCATTACTTATATCACTGAGTGAAAACACAGAATGTGGGTAGCTGTCACATGTTTCTCTGTCATTGTTTTGAAATTGTTGCTCCAAGCTTTGTATCTTCTGAGTAATCTGTTCTTTCCAAGTAGGCAAGTCTGTCGTAAGTACTTTCCTGATGGCACCTAATTCTGTTAAAACAGTATCTCCAGAGGTACCTGGTGTCGCTAATATGTTAACAGTGGCATCCTCAACAGAGTCCTGTAACTCTGTTATTATTTTGTTTTCGATCATTTTATCTTTCTCCGCTAACCAGTATGTACATTGTTCACTAAAGTGTTGTATTTGGTCTTTTAACTTCTGTTCCACTTTTTTTTCTCCATTCACAGCCAACTGAGAGAATTTGTCAGTCAACTGTTTTACTTTGTTATTCGCTGTATGTAAAGTGTCTTTACAGGGAAAAACTTGTTTGTTAACTAGCTCGTGTTCTAATTTTACTTCATATACGTCCTTCTGGTAACGATTTACGTTATCCTCCGTCTGCTTTGCAAATTCGTCATACTTTTTCTGAATCCTATCATCAATTTCTTGCTATTTATTATTACTCCATGTCTCTAACATCTGATGAAGTTCAATGGTTACCTCTCGTTTTGCACCTTGAACTGTAATAACTACTTTAATCTCAAGGTCACCTTTCATAGCTGTTACAGCCGGCCGGTGTGCCCGAGCGGTTCTAGGCGCTTCAGTCTGGAACCGCGCGACCGATACGGTAGCAGGTTCGGATCCTGCCTCGGGCATGGATGTGTGTGATGTCCTTAGGTTAGTTAGGTTTAAGTAGTTCTGAGTTCTAGGGGATGACCTCAGATGTTAAGTCCCACAGTGCTCAGAGCCGTAGCTGTTACAGTGCTATCAAGTTCAGTCTTAGTTACTAGATTTGCTAACTTTTCATCGAGGCTTTTCGTTAGCGCTTCTATTTTAGAATCTAACTTTGAATCAAGTCTTTCGTCGAAACTTTTGGTTTGCGCTTCGAACTTATCATCTAAACTATGGATAATAAAGACTTTCCTGTTCCCTTTGTTTTCGTTCCTGCTGTTCCTCTTGTGACCTTTGTGTCACCAGGCGCGCAAACAAGGCTTCAATTAAATTTGAAACATCATTGTATGTTGATGTCTGTATTATCTGAACTACACTATTACAGGAACTACGCTGCTGGGCGATACGTTTACTACAGTACTGTGTGTGGTGTTTATTTCATCTGGCCTATCAGGTTGGTCGGCAGAATTCGCGA